>NC_138550.1:90221315-90821315 GCF_964273705.1 Natrix helvetica | reverse complement strand
GCTTGGAGGGTGGTTTTAAGCGCTCCGAAGGCTTCAGGGAAGCCTCCGGACAGTCCCTGAAGCCTCCGGAGGGCCTCCGGGGGGTCAGGGGAGGCTCTTTTCGCCCTCCCCAGGCTCCTATAAAGCCCCTGGAGCCTGGGGAGGGCAAAAAAACTATGTAAAAATGGGGAGGTTGCGCATTGTGCGCGCATGCACACTGGGGGGGTTGCGCATTGCATTATAGGTGCGGCACGCCCGCACTCGACCCCCCTGCGCTCCCCCCACTTGTGGCACGCGAGCCAAAAAAGGTTCGCCATCACTGCCCTATACCGTTTCAGACAGATGGCTATCCAACATCTTCTTAAAGACTTCCAGTGTTGGGGCATTCACACCTTCTGGAGGCAAGCTGTTCCACTGATTAATTGTTCTAACTGTCAGGAAATTTCTCCTCAGTTCTAAGTTGCTTCTCTCCTTGATTAGTTTCCACCCATTGCTTCTTGTTCTACCCTCAGGTGCCTTGGAGAATAGTTTGACTCCCTCTTCTTTGTGGCTCCATGGCTCAGGACCTAGGTACTTGCGGGATCGCATCCTACCACACACTTCCCTGCGACCGATTCACTCTCACAGGGAAGGACTCCTCCGGGTGCCGTCCACTAAGCAATGCCAACGGGCGGCGCCTAGGAGTAGAGCCTTCTCTGTGATGGGCCCAACCCTCTGGAATGACCTCCCCCCGATATCAGAACCACCACCGACTTCCGCTCCTTTCGACAAAAACTGAAGACTCACCTGTTCCGTTTAGCCGGCCTGGCCCATTTATAGTCTTATTCTACCTCCTGGCAGATATTTTAATTGGGTATTTTTAGGGTATATAAATATTGCTTTTAATTACTTTACTTTAGATATGTACAGTTTTCTTATTGCCTCCTCTTTGTGTTTGTATTTTCTATTTATTGATGTGTTTTTATTTGACTGTACACCGCCCCGAGTCCCTTTGGGGAGAGGGGGTGGTATAAAAATCTAAATAAAAGTAAAGTAAAGTAAAGTGGCAACCCCTGAGATATTGGAACACTGCTATTATGTCTCCCCTAGTCCTTCTTTCTCTTAAGCTAAACATACCCAGTTCCTGCAACCGTTCTTCATATGTTTTAGTCTCCAGTCCCCTAATCATCTTTGTTGCTCTTCTCTGCACTCTTTCTAGAGTCTCCACATCTTTTTTACATCGTGGCGACCAGAACTGAATGCAATATTCCAAGTGTGGCCTTACCAAGGCATTATAAAGCGGCATCAATACTTCACGTGATCTTGATTCTATCCCTCTGTTGATGCAGCCTAGGACTGCGTTGGCTTTTTTGGCAGCTGCTGCACTCTGCTGGCTCATATTTAAATGGTTGTCCACTAGGACTCCAAGATCCCTTTCACAGTTACTACTACTGAGCAAGGTATCATCTATACTGTACCTGTGCATTCCATTTTTGTTGCCTAAATGTAGAACCTTACTCTTTTCACCATTGAATTTCATTTTAGTAGATAGTGCCCAATGTTCAAGTTTGTCAAGATCCTTCTGTATCTTAAGCCTATCTTCTGGAGTGTTGGCTATTCCTGCCAGCTTGGTGTCATCTGCAAATTTGATGAGTTCCCCATTTATTCCCTCATCCAAATCATTGATGAAGATGTTGAAGAGTACTGGGCCTAAAACAGAGCCTTGGGGTACTCCACTGCATACTTCCCTCCATGTAGATGCAGTTCTATTGAGAATTACACGTTGAGTTCGGTTGGTTAGCCAGTTACGAATCCATCTGGTGGTGATGCTGTCTAACCCACATTCTTCTACTTTATCTAATAGTAGGTTATGGTCTATATATTATTTGCTCTTTTTTCTTGTCTAATTCTTATCATTAACACAATTAATGAGTTGCAAGTAAAAGTTTCCTCCAGATTCTGACAAATCCACCTTAAATGGCCTGGACAGCAGAGAATTCTTCTACAGCAGATTTGAATGCTGAAGATGGATTGTGGTTAGATGACTGTAGGAACGTCCCATTTTCTAAAGAAAATGTCCCATTGTCTAAAGTGTTACATCAGTGGCACTTAGGCCCACTGATGTACCACTTTATGTAAACAAGTGTAACCAACTCACATCCAAGTCACATGGCTTTAAAATCCATTCTTTGAATGTAGGGACCTTAGGCAATTTCAGCATGGTACTACCAACATTTCAGCACTAGATAGATAACCAAACATCAAACCAATTCATATTGAGCAATCCATTAAGCTACTTCCCATGTAATAGACCAAATGTCACCAATATGATCTACGTTAATAAAAAAACAAAGGAAAAGTAGAGAAATTATACTTGAAATATACATGTAAAACTTATGCATAGTTGAATCCAAACTACTGACTTTTGACATTTTAAGCAGAATGATTTGACAGTAATTCTTTAAAAGTTTGATTTATTCACTTATGCTGGCCTTATTTACTCTCCTGCTGATTTAATGTTATATGCTCTCAGTTTTGTCCAGAAACAATAGATTTTGCACTTTAATATGAGCTTCCCTAATTTCTAACTTTCAGATCGATGTGTGAAATGAAAGGCCGCCATCCTTCAAATTTTCAGATTTGGAGAGGAAGCACTCAGATATTAATATATTTAAACAGATTCATATATTAGTAAGCAAAGAAAATGTATATAACTACTTGCTTTTCTCTCTGCTTTATAGCCAGTAAAGTTGCTCTTCTGAATTCATTTAATTAATTTATGGTAAGCAAACCTGCTTGCAAAAATAGCTAGGCATGCCATATCTGAACTGCCAAAATTCAAACACTAGATCCATGATGGCGAACCTATGGCATGCATGCCAAAAGTGGCACACAGAGCCATCTCTCTGGGCATGCAGAGCCATTGCCCATTGCTCTTCCAGTTCCGATGCACCAGCCAACTGGTCCTCACTCACGTAGGAGTGCCAGAAACCAAAAGAGCAGCCATGCGCCCACAGGGAAAATGATCTTCAGTTTCCGGAGCGTACATGCATGCAGGCCACCTGGTCTTCCGGTTTCTGGCATGCATGCACACACAACAACCAGTTGCCCAGTGCCATTGTGAACCAGAACCCACAAGGATAGCAAGAGCAAGGGGAGCAGAGCTGCTAGCCAGGATGGGAGGGCCGGGGTTCCCCTTCCTCCCTGCCCAAGCAGGCTTCTTACACAGCCCCAGCCCTCCAGCCCGCAGCACTGCCATGCATCTGTGGTCTGGAGTGTCTGGCCAGCTCAGGCACATGGGACAGGGTTTGCTGGCTGGGTGGCAGGCTGCCCCACTTGCTGCTCCTGCCGCTGCGAGGGGGCGACAGTGGTTCTCACGCTGCCACTCCCAGCTGGGATGCTGGACTAGAAAAAGCAGGAAGAGCTGCTGTCGGGGAGACGAGCTGCCCCAGGAGGACTGGAGAAGAGCACAGCATGGAGACACCGCTGAGGGAGAAGTGATGATTAAGGCTTTGGTTGAATTATGGACAAGAACCTTAAGAATAACTCCAAGCTCCTTCTGGAACCTAACTGGATTTATTAGGTGTCTAGGGTGGATTAACTGAAAAAATCCAATCTGGTTGGAACAGAGGATAACATAGGGGGAGATCCAACACAGAAAAAGATATGACCATGATGAGATTGATATTAATTCCGCCTATGTCGAGATCTCATCACAACTGCTCCGGGGAAGCAGGTCAAGTCCTTGGGGATCTGGGTCAGGACCATGGTAGCCAAGAGCTTTATCTAAATTTGCATCTAGGGAAAACATGTCAAACTCTCTCAAGATCATTCCTAGGAAATTTTATTGTTAATCCAGCCAAACTGTCATGAATGCTGCAGTACAACAGGGCCACTAGTACATTAGAGTAATCCCAAATAATCCCTAGAGCATGAATTTCACAATGAGGGTGAACCAGTCATCCTTGACACAATGCCCTTGAAAGCCACAAGATTCTCCATATAATAATACCCATATTCTGCCCTTATTCTGAATTTTCAGTTATGCTGCACTAGTAACTCATCAGGGCACAACTCCCAGAAAGAAATCCTCACCTCCAGGCCCAACCAGATCCTAGTCATCATGCTACTCAAGACCAAATTGCATGTGCTCGTTTTTCTAGTAGCTGGTAAAATTAAATTCCCTCTCTGCTCCTCCCCAAACCCAAGACTATTCTTTTGATAACAAAAACAAACAAAGCAAAACAAAGTTCCATTAAGAATTGGGGGGAAAGACATGCATATCAATTACATGAATGCAATTAGAGACAAGTTAATCACTACTAATTCTACCTATTTTGACATGGCTTAACAATTTCTTTGTCCTTAGATCAATACATTTGAAAAAGCAATTCAGTCTTCCTATGGATAAGAAATGGCTGCTTAGGGTGATGGAGGAATTCTTAGGAAAAGAACCCATCCATCAGCACTCTATAATATACAAATGAGAAAGTTGCATTGAAGAATTTGTGAAAGGATGTAAATTAAATTATTGCCATTAAGGGAAAAAATAGTTGTGATGGTCAATCAATGAATTGATTATGTGTCATGGTGCTTTAATTATCTCACTAAAATGCCTAAACTAGGACCATTATTAATTGAATAATCCATTGTGCTCAGTAAATTTACTAATGGCAAACATACAAACATTGCATTTTCTTTTCTTTTTTAACAACGTAGCTAGCAAATGGATGAAAACAAAGGCATTGCCTCTCATAACACAGCATTTGATACTACATACTCAGTGGACATTTTTTTTTCTCCCAACATGGCTTTCTTTGCTCTTTCTGAGCAAAGCAGAGATTTCCAAATATTCTTCACTGTTGTAGAGTTGAATAACAGAATCTTGAATGTCTGTCAGAATTTATATCTGCCCCATTTTATCCCAAACAAAAGCAAGATGGAAGTTATTCTGAGTTGCTTTCTCATTCTTCCCACTTTCTCAAGATTGCTTTGCCGTGTCTTCTCCCTTCATGGCTCCTTTCTGCCTTTTCCTTCCCACAGCCAGTGAAATAGTATTTTGGAAAGGCCTTTTAGAGACAGGAGAAAGAACCACAGACTGGATATAGTTGCATAAGAGGCAGCTGAGTCTGCAGAAGAAATGGGGATGTGGCAAACATCTCCAAAGAGACTTTCCCATTTTTTAGACTGGAAAGGAAAAGGCAGAGATGAACTTTCAGATTTGGAAAATTCTATAAATGTAATGTAATCGTCTAAATATGTAAAAACGGCTGTGTGTGTGTGTGTGTTCCAGCATAACTTGGTAACGTCTCAAGCAATTTCAACCAAACTGGTACACAGATGACTTGCTTTCTTATACTTCCTTCATATTGAATTGTACATTTTAAATCAAGAATCTTTATGAATTTTACTATCAATGTACCACCATTCTAATTTAGCTTGAATTATTTAAACATGCTTTTATCTGGAACCATGTATTATTGTATTTGTATTTAAAGACACCACCACCTACTGGCATTCATTAACTATTCCAATAAACCTCCAATAGTTACCCTCTTATAACATATTCTGAAAGGACAAAAAAAATCAATTAATAAGATATCCCCCCCCCTTTTTTAAGGCTTATATCAAATTGTTTTTACCAATGCCAACACATGTAGAAATCATTAAACATTATCCATTAGCATATTATTATTATTATTATTATTATTATTATTATTATTATTATTATTATTATTATTATTATTATTATTATTATTATTATGTGGTTCATATTTGGTGAGATTCACAGCCTTTGGGGCTGGTTGGTAGCTCAACAGCTCGAGTCCTAACCAAGGACCTAGGAACTGTTAAGGTATCGCCGAAGGATATAAGTTGTTATTATTGCATCAACAGAATTGTATCACAGCGGCCAGTTGTTTTGCCGGATTTGGCATTAATTACTAGTCGGGCCCCACCCAGGGGCCTACGACGTCGTAACGTATTTTCGTAATATGTGTGCGGATCTTATGAAAAAAATCAATTAATAAGTAGTAGTAGTAGTAGTTGTTGTTGTTATTATTATTATTATTATTATTATTATTATTATTGTTGTTGTTGTTGTTGTTGTTATTGTTATTATTATTGTTATTATTATTATTATTATTATTATTATTATTATTATTATTATTATTATTATTATTATTATTATTATTATTGTGTCAACAGAATTGTATCACAGCGGCCAGTTGTTTCGCCGGATTTGGCATTAATTACTAGTCGGGCCCCACCCATACAATCTAGCTATGATAAAGACTGTAAAATGGAAGGTTTTTATGGTAAAAAAAAACTGAGGTAGATAAAATCAGGTACTGATGAAAAAGTAATTAAAAAACTATATGGATATTTGCTAGAGGTTAAACTAAAAAAAGAACAAGTTAAAGAACCTATGATAGCTTGGGGGAAAAAAATTTGAAATGGGAGAAATTGTGTTCCCAAAATTATAAAATGACAATGCCAACAGCTTATAAGGAAAATTTGTATAAGATGTTTTACAGGTGGCATCTACCCCCAACGAGAATAGCAAGAATGTTCAAGAACAAATCCGAAAAGTGTTGGAAATGTCATCAGACACCCGGATCATACTACCACATGTGGTGGACTTGCACAGAAGCTAAAAGGTATTGGACTAAAATCCACACGTGGTAGGAGAAAATAACACATAAACACATAGACTTTAAACCAGAGACTTTTTTATTGGGCATTGTACCAGATACATATAATAAAGACTTGAAATATTTGATCGTAAATATTTTAACGGCAGCCAGAATTGTATTTGCAAAAAATTGGAAAAATGACAAAATACCAACGCAGAGGATGTTATTCGAAAAACAATGGAATGTGCTGAAATGAGTAAATTGACATTTGAAATTAGAGAGCAAGACGATGAACAATTTTATAAGAGTTGGGACTTGTTTTATTAATGGATACAATTATCATAATTTTGAATTGTAATAATATAATGTGATATGAGATACTATAACGACATATTACTTTTATATAGACTGTATAGATTTATAATAATGTAATGGAATATTGGTATATATATGAATTGAATATTTAGAATATCTTGTTTAAAATGAAGAAATAATAATTGTAGTTGAATATATGAGACACAATGATAAAGATGTATTTATATACCTTTGATAGATATTTTATGATTTTACATATAATTGAAAGTAATGATACACAAATATAAAATGGTGAATCTTTTTTTTATACACTGCAAGAAATATCAGAATAAGATAGATGATACCATAAATATATGTTATTATTTAATAGATTTACAATGATGTAACAGATAGCATACATATGAATTTAATCCTTAGAATACATGTTTAAAAGGAAGAAATTATAAGAGTAAACTGAATATATGATTTACAATGACAATCAATGTACTAATGTATATTTGGTTGATAACTACTGATTTTATATGCAACTGAAAGCGGTGATGCACAAATGTTTGTGACCAAACAACATGCTAAATAGATATGTAACTGATGATATTTTTGTGTATGTTTTTGTTTGTTTTAAAATAAAATAAAAAACTTTAAAAAAGCATCTCTGTGAAAAACATATCACAAGGGAAGAGGTTTACCCCAAATTATCAGTAATAGGAGAAAAGTAGTTGATGATAATGATGATGATGGTATTAGATAATGATACTAGGTGACAATTATGATATTAGATTATGATAATAACAAAATAACAGAGTTAGAAAGGACATTGGAGGTCTTTTAGTCCAACCCCCTGCTCAGGCAGGAAACAAGCAGTTTTCCATTCTCTTCTTAAAAACTTCCATTGTTGGAGCATGATGTTATAGGATGATGGATGATGATGATGATGAGCATGATGTTATAGGATGATGGATGATGATGATGGTGGTGATGGTGATGATATTATATCATATCTCTGACTGGCTTTTTCCTCACTTCAATAGATTCTGAGATTTATATTTTTTCCCATCTAGGAATCATGCATTCCCCAAGCTAACATCCAACAATATTGCTCTACATATTTACATAAGAGCATGTCGTTTTTAGGTTTCCAAGTTGGTTTCTGAGTTTCTCCTACTTTGTGCAGTTCTCGTATGTGTCTTTGTAGCTCTTCTGAGTTATCTCACAAGATAACCATATACCCTGACTAATTTTTAACTTATTAATCTGAAAGTGAAAGGTGATGATTTTCTGTCACTTGAGCAGCAACATTTTGGCTTCAAGAATTAAATCGTAAAGAGTGAAAGTTCACACTTCCTAGAAGAAACATATAATATCTGTTGTGAACTAGGAAAAGATAGAATCATTGGAATTCATAGGCTATTGTAAAACAATTCAACATGTGCTCAGTCTACTGGCATCCAAATGTTTATCAGTTATCTGATATAACCCTGATACTGGAAAACATTTCACATGTTGGTCACACAATTTTAAAAAGCCACAGACAACCCACCTTTAGCATCTTATGACTATTACCTTTGTTGTTTGTATCTTATGATTTCTTTTATTTAATATCTTACGACTATCACTGAGTATTGTATCTTATAATTCATGATGATTGTATTTAATGATTATGATCATGATTTGTCACTTGTTGCTTGTAAGTACACTGAGAGCTTATGCACCAAAGACAAATTCCTTGTGGGTCCAATCACACTTGGCCAACAAAAAAAATGTATTCTATTTTAATTGACCAGCATTGTGGAGGACTGAGCTTCAAATAGCATTTTTGAAGTATTGGACAAAATCATGGAGAAAAATGTTCTTGATGGCCTATTAGTCATAACTGTTAGATGGATAGAATAACACAATCAGAGCCAAATTCTGATATAATTTGGAGAAACATTGCCTGTATGGTTTGCTTATGGGTTTTTGAAAGTATCATGCTGGACAACTAGAATATTTATGTACAGGTCTTTGAGAAATCAAATATATTTTCTTATGATTCATTTAAACAAGCATGTTATTGCTCGAGCTACTCCCAAAATTCCCTCCTCCAATGTATTATTCATGTGAAGCAGCATCACAATATGAAAGGAGGTTGAGGGACATGTCAGCTTTGAGGTTGCAGAGTTCTTCCCACAGCTATGCTCAACTTTTATGCGTTAGGCACAGCTGAGACAGGGAAACCAACAGAATGTAGACTTTGACTGACAGAAAAGACACAGGAGGTCTTCCATATCTTGAAAAGTCAAGAACACTTGTATGATTACATAAATAAAATATTTATAATCATACCCTATCCCACATTCTCTAGGTTTCACTCTTTTTAATAATGCAGACCTTTCAGATCCAGCCTCTTAAGAAAATCAATAATGAAATAATAGTAATTAATAGTGGCTAAGATTTATGGAGTGGTTTGTTTGCCTTTCAGATCAGCTATCCTCTAGGCATTCTAACATAGTAATGGATTGACCAGGCCTCTTTAGACCCATTATAGACCCATTTGAATTGAAGTACCAACATAGGAGGAGAAGAATTATTCAAAAGCCTGTCATTATTTATAAAGTATTTAATGAATGTACAATGTAAGTAAATTGACAACAAAGGTAAGAGGCCTTCATGGCCCTGCTGATTTAATTTTGTTCCCTAAATGAAATTAAGATCACAATTTTAAATATGTATACACAATAAGGCTGTGCCATTCAGCACAGATTTATTTGAATTGGAGATCTGAGATTCAAAGAATGTGCAAATCAATTCAGGCTAGTGATTTGACATTAGAGGACAAACAGACATGCAACCACTTCATGATTCAATCTGTAAAAAAATACTCATTAGTAATTAATAGAGAAGCATCAACATGCCTTCATTTTATTTTTTTTCATAGAAGAGAATGAAGTTAGCTGAAATAGTAGAGTCTGTAGAGACCACAAATTCAGTAAGAAGGATCTTATCATAATATATTTATTATAAACATTCTCCCTGTATGTCTTTCAAAGCAAAGGGGATTTGAAGAAAGGACAGTAATACAACAATAGCCACTAAATTGATCAGCAAAGTGCCAGGTGATGTTTATTGAATTAATGCAGAACATATCTTAAAAATAAAGGTAAAGGTTCCCCTCGTACATATGTGCTAGTAATTCCCGACACTAAGGGACAGTTCTCCTCTTCGTTTCAAAGCTGAAGAGCCAGCACTGTCCGAAGACGTCTCTGTGGTCATGTGACCGGCATGACTAATTGCCAAAGGCTCACTGAATGTTTCCCACCAAAAGTGGTTCCTATTTTTCTATTTGCATTTTTACATGGTTTCGATGTTCTGTAGGGAGAACGAGGCAGGCAGGAACTGAGGCAAGGCAGGTTGAAGCAACCTTTATTAACAGTTTAACACAGCAAAATGTATTGCAAATCTCAAACCGGCAAACAGCAACATTTGACAGCTGACAGCCCTTTTTATACTAGAGCTGTCAGATGCTGAACCAATAGAATGGCTGCATTCTCCCGCCAGCTGGCTGCTCGCATCTCAACCAATCAGGGGCCAGCAATGATAGTCAATGGCGTCGTAGCCTCGAGGACTTAACATTCGAACTTGTAGATTGGCAGAAACTGGGACAAGTAATGGGAGCTCACTCCATTATGCGGTGCTAGGGATTTGAACCGTCGAACTGCCGACCTTTCTGATTGACAAGCTCAGTGTCTTAGCCACTAAGTCACCACGTCCCATTTAGAAAATTTCCTACTCCAACTTAAAATTAAATACTCTCATAAACCATTTAAAAGATACATTTAATTTTTCACAATGGATTCTGGGTAAGTAAGTATAATATTGAAGAACGCCCACTGTTTTAGAACATAGAAACATAGGGCTGGAACGGATCTCGTAGGTCCTTTATTCCAACCCTGATCTTATACAATCCCAGCCAAATCCTTTATGGGATGGGGTAATTTTGCTTATTCTTTATACTGGGGCCAGGTAACTTGGCATAGATAGTTGACTATCTAGCCTCCAAGGAAAGACTCCATTTATTTCTACCTTTTATAGGGTTTGCCTGGCTGAACAATGACAAAACCTGGCCTCTTCTTAAGGAGTCCCGTTTGTCAGGATTGCAATTTGCTGACCATATTCAGAATGCTTATGCCTTCTCTACACAGATTGTACAGTCCATTGTGTAGAGGAGGCAAAAGCATTCTAACACACTGAGGTATAAGCCCACAGACTTGCTCCCTTGCCCATTCTTGACAGCAGTAAAGAGACCAGCATCTCTGAATATTAATCTGACGGTTGTCCAGGATGAAGCCCAAAACAAGGTTAGCATTCATCCTGAAAGAGCTTAGTGAGCCAATAAAACTCATTTTTGTCAATTGTGCCATCTATTTGTGTCGATGTTAGAGAGCTACTTTCACCACTCGGGAGAAACCCCCAGATTGTTGTCTCCAATTTGGGTTTGAGCCTGGTGCATTAAAGAACATCAGGTGCAGATTTTGTTTCCTTTTATTGAAGCACTTCAGCAAAAGGGTCCCAACTAGCAAAATGCCAGGACCCAAAACAAAGGATTCACCAAGCTTTATACAGTTTTTCAAGGTGGGTAAAGAAACATTGTCTAATAGGCATTCTGAAAGTTTTCTAAAGCAGTGGTCCGCAACCTTTTGGGCACTTAGGACTAGTTCCATGGAGAAAGTTTTTTCTTTCTTTCTGCGGACTAAAGGTGAATGGTTTTGGGTGCTGCCTTCATCCCACAGATGGGATTTTGCTTGTATGCATGACCTGGTTGTTGGCATGCCATGGACCGGTGTCGATCCATGGGCCGGGGGTTGGGAACCCTGATCTAAAGAATCCTCTATTGGCTCCATGTTATTTCTATTTCTAAAACTTAGCTAATGAATACTTCAAAAGTTACCTAACATATTCTATTGGCTCTATTTCAACTCTACTCCTAAAAGTTAACTAATTGGCATCCTAGAAGACTTTGAGCAAGTGTTCTGTTGGCCCTGTCTTAGCCTTATACCTTATCTTGTCGTGTATGATATGCATGACAGTCACCTCTTGTTTTCTACATTGAAAGGGGTCCCACCTGTCTGCACTCTCTTTTCCTTTTTCTTTGTTATGCAGGCCTTGCAAATATCTGAGTTCATGCCATAACCTTGCATTTTTAGAGCAACTGGCCCTACAGCAAATGAAAGGTCCAGCTCCCCCACAGTAATGAAGTCTCAATGGTGCATATTGTTAGTAACAACTCCAGAAGGAAGGCAGAAGCCATTAACTTTGCAAAGCACTTGGCATCTACTGGAATCAAAACACCCCCAATTTTCTACTTTGATTCAAAAAAATGTATTTAGTGTTTTCGACTAGTAACCTAAAACGCCATCCAACTCTCATTGAAGCCTTTCCACATCCCTGTTATTTTGGTATAAAAATAATTTGAAGGGTCTAGAAGGCTCTGTAAGTTGTCCATAGGCCAAGGATCATATGTTTTCAGAACATTCAAAACAATAGGATGGAATTTAACAGAGATAACTGCCACATTCTGCACTAAGGAAATAGTAAGCAAATGGATGGATATAACATACCCAGCTTGGTACCAGTAAAAATGAAAAATATCTTGGAATAGTAAACAATTGGATTGATATAAGATAGGGAATACCCAGCTTGGTAGCAGTAAAAAAATATTTTGGAATAATGGCTGATGGCAAACTGAAGGAGACTCGGCAGTATATGTGGCTACAAAAGAAGAAAAAAAGGAATTTAAGGAGTTGAGCTCAATGACCTAAATCCACTCTTCCAACTGTATGATTCTATGTTAAAATAAAAATAATGATGTTCCTTCTTAATCTTTTTTTGTATTTTATATTGTCTTCTCTGTTAATTTACTACTTCTCAATTTCTGTTTCAAGATAATCTTCTAAGAAACATATTTATTCACAACTTTTAACATTTAATGAGACAAAAAATACCTCCTTAGAAGAAATCTCTTCATGCTAAAAAGTGGGCAGTTTTTATCTTTTGAAAATAGCATTCATATTTTCTGTATTACTAGTGAGTTAAAATAATTTTTCACAGGAAAAGTAAGAAATTAATGAACACAGACAAATGTAAACACACATTGATATACGAAGAGTAATATTGTGAGATACTTCAGGAGGTAACTATTGGTTTTGAAATACATTTCAGGTGCATACATTTTGTTGGTTCATTCACACTTAATGGTATGCACCCTTTGTGGAAAACAACAAAGAAGTATAGATAAAATCATTGTGCATACTGCACACAGTGTTTAAACCTGAATCCATAACGAGTTACCAAATGGCCAATAAAGGGAAGACATGATCTTTTTATCACTGTGTCCTCTGTCTGTTGGGCATAACTTTAAAATTAAATATTGTCCAGACTTTTTAGCATCTTTTCTAAGCACTTTTTTTTGCAACACAGTGCTTCCCTAATAAGTGCTAACCACATGTTAACAAGGTCTACTCTAAAACCTTGATTACTACTCTGCAGCCAGCTTGCACTGCTGCCTGAAATTGACAAGACTTTAATCCATTGCATGCTGAAGACTTTTGCCTCTAACCAATTCTAGCACATTCCTGGGATTGAAAAACATATTTATGATTTTGGAAAAAAATGATTTCAAGTACACTTTTTGCAGTTTTTCACTGCATCTTCTGTTGTGGATGCCAAGTAAGTTAAACAATTAGTGTTTCCTCCAATTCACACCATTGGTCCTCCTTTCCAATTGCCTGAATTTTTCTTTGTCTATTCAGATATCTGATAACCCTACATGTAGGTCTCCACTGCAGATACAGATTTTTTTCACAAAATACTTATATACATCATCAGAAGGGACTTTTGTAAATACTAAACCTACATGGGCCCCTATCAGCACAGTTCAAAGAAAAGAGGAAACCTGAGCACACATTACTTCCATAAACACATAAGATGACATGATCTTCTCAGTTGTTCATTTTGATGACCGCTGGATTGGCAAAACCTGCATTTACTGCTAGTTTACAATAATGCTTTATATTAGTCTGGCAGAGAGTAACTTCCCAAATCTAAAGGCATACGGTATTATAAAATTGCAGCAAAGCTCTGAGAAATTCATGCATATTCATCTGGTGGTGTAAATCATATGACTCTAAAATTGAAGAACCTAAAACCCATTAAAAGTATAGTTACAAACATGGCATTGCAAATGTAACACAGTTATGGATGTTGAATCAACTCAGAATGTGATTTCCTAAAAGCTTCAATATTCTTATATAGGATTTACAGTAGCATTATTCAAAAAGGAAAGCTAAAACAAGGCATATATGTGGTGCATACATGATGATGTATGAGGCCTCACAAAGGGCCCACAGATGCCTCAGCTGGGTCTGCCTCATCAGCAGTGGGAAGAAAAGACAAACAAGGTCATACTTAGCGGTTGTAGGCTGTAGCATAGGTAGACAATGGTAGAATGTAGGGTGGCTAAAAAGGCAGGGATGGGAGGAGATAAGCAAATGGGAGCTGAAGCAGAAGCAATTGTGGAGGATTGTTTGAGGTCCTCACCTAATAACCACAAGTGGAACTACTGGAACTGCTGTCATTAAACACTACAGTCATGTGATGTTTTGCCTAATGACTTCTTTACTTAGCAACATACATTCCAGTTCCAATTAGGGTTATTATATCCTCCACAAAGATGTAGATATGAATCTATTTGTAGAACACATTGACCAGAATTGGAATGAGAAGATGGGGAGTTCTCTGGCAAAGTATCATTCACGGTTTTGTTGAGACATAAAAGAAATTAGACTACATGAGTTTGCTTTTGATTCTGCCCTCTGGAGTAGAACATTAGTAGTATTAATTTCAATGCTTGATTTACAATATGATCTCAGGACAAGCCAGAATGAAAATTATTCCTACTTATAATAATATTTAAAAAATATAGCTCTGGAGTGCCATAAAGAATTGTCGTTCATTAAAATCAGAAGCAAATATTTCCACTCTCTTCCATGACATACTGGAGTGGAAGAAAAGGAAAGTAGGAAGCATGGAAAATGTTCTACAATGGCTTTCCTGTTGGCTCTGAATCTATGTAATTTATGTATTTAAGAGGCATAGTAAGAAAATGGAAAGTTGTCTGATGTTAATGTTTTTGTATATTTCAAATACTCCTCTTTGGGATTCCAGAAAATGTCTACATAACACTCTGATGAAACTAGCCATGTGAGCTGTCATGAAGTTGTTGTTTTGTTTATATGATCTACACATACTTAGGCACATGCTATCCTGCTGGACACTTAATTCACACTTTTAATGGCATGCAATTATTTTGTTATGATGTTATGTTATGTTTTATGTTATGTTATGCCTTCAAATCGGCCTTGTCTCCTGGCAATTATCTGGATAAGTCCATACAATTTTCTTGGTAACCTTTTTTGAAAGTTTTGGCCATTGTCTTCTTGCTAGAGCTGCAAGAGAGTCATTGGTCTTTGGAAACCTGGCTCACGGACTCTCAATTTCTAACTGTTGCATTTCACCTTTACACAAAACTTGTGCTGTCACACAAAAAAATGCCTGCAACAGCTCAATAATGTGAATGGCTCTCACAGAAGCATGGCAAAATGACAAAAACTGTCTATTGTAATTATTGGAATGTTAATATCTCATCCAGTGATCTATCACTGACTTTATTTTACTGTACTTTGAAGCCAGCAATAAATATCTCCTAAGGGACAATCTTGGGGGATTGTACTGGACTTCATATTTATTTCTTTACAACTGTTTCACGTCACTAGCTGTGATTGATAGCCTTTTGATATGACATTATGGAGGAATGTGCAGAAGCTTTCAGTCAATAATAGCTGCAAAGTTGATGAGTTTTCCATCTCTTTTTGGGGGGCTAGAAGATTTTGAGCACAAAGAGAAGAACGGAATTATGTTGGATCATGTATCTATTCATTCCCTATTCATACATAGTTTTATATCAAATCTATCAATTTTTCATTGTTGTCAGTTTAGTCATAGAGAAAAATAATGTGTTGGGTCTTTTAAATTGTCATGGACAAGCAATAATGTCTGAGTTTCCATCCTGAGAATCCATCTATTAAAGCTCTGTGAAATGCTAACCTTGATGATTTTGGGAGACCATTATAATAATGAAAATTAGCATTACAGCCTATCACTGCTTTGTTAAATTCATATTTGGATTTTACTGTAGTCATTAAAGTAAGAAATTATTTTCTTCCTTTCCACTGTTTGATTTTCATGCAGCATCTCCAAGTTTCTACACAAAGTTATATCAAGTAAGTAGATACTCACAATACCATTTCCACCTTGAAACATATGAGGTACCCATCTACATCTTCATCTAG
The DNA here is from genome assembly GCF_964273705.1 of Natrix helvetica. Taxonomy (NCBI): domain Eukaryota; kingdom Metazoa; phylum Chordata; class Lepidosauria; order Squamata; family Natricidae; genus Natrix; species Natrix helvetica. The sequence goes on along the minus strand of NC_138550.1, from coordinate 90,805,024 downwards.
GATTTCTGTATATGAATTATGTATTGTCAGAAGAGTGTGATGTATTTGATAAGATACAATTGGTTTAGGCTGGTCTACAAGTGGGGAGACCAACATTGTAGTGTACTATAAGCCATGAAATCTTTCAAACTACCTTACAGAGTTATTAATATTGGGAAAAATGGGAGATAATGTTATATCTGCCATCATGACTTTATGAATGAATTTAAATAGCTGAATGAATAATGAGTTGACTTACTAAGGAGTGATCACATGGGTTATTATGCACTTGAGTTATGTACTCTACATATTTCAAAAAAAGGTGTTTTAGAAAGTTTGAAAGTGTAAATGCAGTATGTCTTTTTGAATTGTTAAAGCAACTATATCTTTTTCCAGATAAAGCAATGCATTATTTTTCCTGGACATCTGTTGTTCTTGGACCTCTGCAACACTCATGTTAGAGGGACGATGAAGATGAGTGAATTAAGTTGACCAACTTTTTTACAATGAAAAGGAGGACAAATAAATTGGAAAAAAAATATCGTAAATAAAGGAAATATTTTATTCATTGTAACAATAATACACTAAAATATGATATATGCATAATAAAAACATTTGCAACATTTTATATTGTAATTATGCTTACATGCCTGTTAATTATTATGTAAATGAGTACTTTTCCATTGAATTAATATTTTTTGTCAATGTATCGTCTTTTAACAATATATTGGAAATATCTGAACAAGAAATATCCTTCATATTGAATTTTACAGCAAGTGCTGCAGCTAGAGTATCAACATTCAATCTCGATTTCTCACTTGTCGAAAAATCATTGCCAATTGAAAAAAAAACTCTTTCAACTGCTGCATTAGTTCCAGGGCAGCACAACGTAAATTGAACAAGTATAAATAAATGTTCACATGGAATATGTTCATTTTTGAAATGGCTGAAAATATCCACCCATCTTTTATCAATTTCAACATGTTGATTTTCCCATTGTATTAATTTTTCAGAATTTAAATATACATTCAGTCTTCTAATTTCTTCAAAGAGACAATTGTCATCTATTTTAATGTCTAGCATTTCTTTAAATAAAAATTCAACACAAGATTCAATATCTGTTCAATATACTTGCGATGAAGTAAAAAAAAACCATTAAAAACTGTTTAATAAAATGTGAATTGTACTTACCTCTGTATAATTGAATATTCACTGAGAAAGAAATAATTACCGTGAGTCATTCAATTGCCGACGTGCCGTGAGTCTACTGCGTACGTATGTGCCGTGTTGTGTTTCGGTAAGAAGTAAACAAAGCCACTTGCACGTGGCGCTCTCTCTCAAGGTCTCCCGTACGGAGCGCATGCGTCTCATAATCGCGTCTTATACCGCACTATACCAAGTCTTGACGAATTGTCATGTCAAATACAAATACGTCACATAACGCGGAACAGATTAGTCTTCAAATATCGAAAAGGAGGACATGTAGGAGGACACTTTTCGAGGGAGGACAGAACTTACAAAAGAAGGACTGTCCTCCCTAAAGGAGGACGGTTGGTCACCTTAGTGAATTGACTATTCTCTTTCCTTAATTTCACCTGCAATAGGTAAGTAAGGACAGCACCTCTCCACTTCACTTCATTAATGGGGCTAGTACAGTTGATATTAACATACTTTTCTCAAAGCTGAAGTATTAGTGGACTCCATTTAATCTTACCCATAAAGACAAGCTTTAAGTCCATGCTATGCTTCAGAGATCTTTGAAATATGCCAGCATATAAGTTCCTGTCAGTTCAAATGGGGAAATTCCAACCAACTCTTAAATATATTCTTCCTACAAGACTACATTTGTAATTGTTCTGTTTGGGAGCAACGTGTTATCTGTTTTCCTCCACCAGAGCTTTTTAGTGTGCTGTTTCATTCATTCTGATTATTTGAAGGGAAGACAGAAAAAGAAATATTAAACCAGGGTGCCAGAATGAAACATAAAAAATACTGCTCTTATCACAACGGATGCATGACAGGAACATTGATTCAGGCTCAGGGCTGTACGACATGACAATCAGCAAGACAAAGGCAGCCTACCAGCATGCTTGACCCAACCAATAGGCAAGGTAAATTAGCCCAATTAAGGAAACAAGAGTGGCAAAATGCCACTTTATTATTATATTTTAGTTCAGTGTAGAGCAGTTTGTTTGGATGGAGTATTTGATCGCTTGTGGGCCTGGAGGACTGCGTTGGAAGTTTCATGGATCACAAAACCTGCAGGTTAACTAACTGCCTTCTGTTCCACACATTGGTCCTGGTGATATTGATCAGTTCAGATGGGAACCGACAAAGACTGAGTTCTTTAAGCAGCCTTAATCATACAGCAGTTTGTAGACCCTTTACAGAATAATCAGCCCAGTACAAATCCAATCTGCCAAGTCTGATCTATTTATGTTGATAGAATTGAAAACCTGATAATAAAGGCAACTGTTTTAGCGGTTAAACTCATGATGAAAGAGAAGACAATCTGTGTCTTCTTCATTAGAAGGAGATATGAAAGGAATAGAGTTTTTTTTTTTCAGCCCAACCACAGTGTATTCCAATGATGTAACTTATACCTTACAATTAATTTATATTTGGCAACTTAGAACTTCATTCCTGTACACGTCAGAGAGCTGTCAAATTTCAAATGTGAACTATTTAACACATCACTGTATAATAACCAATAATAATGAGAAATCCTAACAATAACACAGTAAACTTTTTCTTATATGTATTTATATCAATTATGCACAGTTTTGGCTTTCATTTCTACTGTTGCTTAATGTAATTTTACCCATTAAACAATCATCCAAGCTGAAATCTAGAAGTTGCTAAAGTGATTACCAGATTATGTCACAGCAGTCTATTGTGCTGTAAAGATTTTAGTGTGTAAGCCTAGTGCACCTCCAAAAGGAAGTGAGTATTAAAAGTATCTGTGTGGATGTCTGGAATAGGAGAGAACAGCTCAATAATGACAGTGCTCATAGGGTGCTTTTTAGGGTGAAGGCAAGCATCAACTAACTTTCAAATATTTAACTATCCACTTTTTTTCTTTAGGAAAGAAAGCCATTTGCATTACACTTCACCCAATCAAATGAACAAGAAAAAAGGAGGAAGGCAGGGAGGGAGGGAGGGAGGGAGGGAGGGAGGGAGGGGGGAGGGAGGGGAGAGAGAGAGAGAGAGAGAGAGAGAGAGAGAGAGAGAGAGAGAGAGAGAGAGAGAGAGAGAGAGAGAATTATGTTTTTATATGGCATTCAGATATATGATTTTAAGAGACAATGGTTGCTGGCAAATTTGACTATACTAATTATTGGATTTAGCTTGAATGAAATGACATCTCTTCAATTTTCAGTTGCACTGAAGAATAGTTTCCAAAATTTTCTCCAATTATGGTAGCTGAGAATGACAGGAACTGAGCCCAATACAATTGGAAGATCTATTTGAAGGTAGTGCTTTTTAAAGCTAGGCAGGTTGTAGGAACACACCAGATTTAAGAATCCAATTTAGTAAAATCACTTTTTTGTCAAGTTAAAGGTCAATTCAACTTGCCTTCAACCATGACTTCCAGGAGGAAAAAAACATTTTATCCACACAGAAATTCAAACACTTTATGACAATTAGTTGTTCCGAGGAGTTAAGTAAAACATAGCTTAGTTTTCTTACAAGAAGCTTTCCAAAAAAGAGAGAAGGAACCATTGCGGCCATGAAGTGGAGTTTTATCTCAACAGACAAACTCTGGAAATAAGAACTGAAAGAAAGATAAATTTTGGCAGCTAAGATGGGGCTGGAGAAGTATGATTAAAATCAGACTGGCAAACCTGCTTATGTTGAATAACATTTACATCGGTTAAAGGTTGTTGAGAGCAGTGTGAAGGAGATGTAACAGAGGAGGATAAATCTGAGGAAAACTTCCAAAGAGAAAGAGGAGGATATGTTATGAGATATTGGCTATCTAACAGAGATACCCCTTGGTGGTGGTTGACGATGATGGAAAGTCACATGCTTTACTAATTTGGAAAACCACGATAGAAAGTTGATCTCAGTCCCTATAAGTCATTTCTTAACTCTAAATTAGCAATAGCAATAGCACTTAGATTTATATATTGCTTACAGTGCTTTACAGCCCTCTCCAAGCAGTTTACAGAGTCAGCATATTGCCCCCAACAATCTGGGTCCTCATTTTACCCACCTCAGAAGAATGGTGGGATGAGTCAATCTTGAACCTGGTGAGATTCAATTTGCCAAACTGCTGGCAACCAGTGATCAACAGAAGTAGACTGCAGTACTGTACTCTAACCACTGTGCCATCCTGGCTCATTATTATGACAAATTAGGACATGTGTGGTATAGAAATTGAACAATGCAGATATGCATTAAACTAATGTTCTGAGTATACAAGTAGAAAATACATGCTAGATAATATTAAGTAGAGAACGGAAAAAAAAAACATATAGAAAGATTAGAATGTCAAGTGGCTGCTCTTATCTCCAAATGGGCAGCAGAAGAGTAGAGTAATTAAAGGCAGAATTCTAGTTATAAATTATGCTTGAAAAAGGTGGCTGGGAAATGGAAACTGAATGCTGAATAAATAGCTAGTATACCTATGCAATACAACTAAGCTTCACTTTGATATAGAGATTAAGGCCATTGGAAGCAACCAGTTTGACTTTGCCAAAGTGAAGAAACTTCTTTTTGAAAGAGTGGCCTTGACTTGATTCATGGCATCACTATGGAGAAAGTTGCTTTCAGCCTTCTTCTAAATTGCCACCTACTTAGGGGACATCCACATCTACTAACACCTTTTAGGTGTTCAATACAACTTTAATACAGGCTCATTGGATCTTTAAAGGAATGAATTTGGACATTTTTCATATAATTAGAATCATCCTGAAATGAACATTGCCCAGAATAAAGTCCAGCTGGTGCTTGTTCAAATTAAGGGAAGGGGAATGATTGAATTTGCTTTATAAGTTGGCAAACAGGCTTTAACCTTTGTGTCTTTGGGTGTGTTTTTTATTTTTAAAATCTATTTGCTTTCAGTGCCACTTTAGCAAGTCAAATCTTATTCTCTAGACTTCCAGCATTGCAAGTTGTCACCTAAATTGCCTTCCAAAGCTTGAATATAGATTATTTGATAATTCCTGTTGAAAAGTGACAATTTTAGGACTCACACACTCTCACACACAGACAATTTTTCTACATATAAGTGAAGTTTTAAAATGAATGTTTTCAGCTAAAGTAGCCTTACTGCAAAAGAGGGGGATTATTTTATCTTTACTATCCCTGCTATTCCAAAAGAACTGGAGGTAACCTGGAGAACAGCTGAAGAATGATGCTGCTAATCAAGGGAATGGAAGGATTTTCTAGACATGGAGTTGGCTTAGGGGATCACATAATGCATTGAGTATCATAACTGTAATTTTCTGGCTCCTGTAATAGCCTTGAATATTTGGCATGGAGCTTCCAGAATTTTTGCATAATACTTCAAGAAGCCAGGCAATTACATAAGGATCATTCCTTCATTAAAACAATGAGATTTAGATTGCACTTTGTGTTAGCTTGTTAGTAAGGTGCAACATCTATTCAGAACTTCATGTCTGAGGAAAAAAAGAACAGTTATTAGTTGTGGTTGTTGATTCCACTTTATAATTATAGGCATTATGTGTATTATGACTTTTGCTGAACCTGTGTAATAGCAATATATTTAATTCCTAGTAATTTGTGCATGTACATATGTGGCCTGCATGCATCAACATGCCAATTTATTCCTTTCAGAATAAGATGTACTGAAGAAAATTCTTAGATTGCGAATTTCAAAGTAACTGCTCTTATTTACCTGTGTCACAGTGCTAAGAGTTAATTATCCTAATTTACATAGAGACATATGAACTTGTAGAATTTGTATTACTTATGGGGAAATTAGTAACTCCAATTGGCTTTGCCTGAAGTATAATTGGACACAAAATATCCTTTGAAATTTTTGTCCTATTTCATAAAATTGTAGAATTGGAAGTGACCTCAGAGGGTCTAAAGCTGAACCCAGTGCTCACTGCAGGAGTAGCTCAAAGTATTTTGGGCAGCTAGACATTAGGTTGGCAAGGTTGTAACTTCCTGAGTCCTCCTTATATCTTTTGTTTTCAAAAATAGGGATGTTTCTTTTAATCCAGTCTTTTGGGATCTTGCCAGTTTCCCACAAATTCACAGAGACCCTTTTTATTAGTTTTTCCAGTTTCTTCAGTACCTAGGGTGTAATTCATTTGGCCCTATAGGCATGAATTCATTCACTGTAAGTTAGTTCTCAATCATTAACATTGTGTTCTTCTCATCATGAGTGGGAATAAAATGTCTCTGAGAGAAAGTTATGTTCTCTAAAATTTTGCAAAAGGCAGGATTCCTTCTTAGTAATGACAGTAGCATAAAAAAACCCAATAGTGGCATTTTATCGTAATATCTTTCTTTGGGTTTTGATGAGGAAATTCAGGAAGAATAATGGTTAGTTAGTTATCTAGGTTGCAGTCATAGGTGGCTGCAAAGATGATTCTTCAATAAAAATACTGATAACAGAGTCCTTGATCATCTTCAAGCTAAAGAAACCAAGAATGCTACATGCAAGAAATGGACATTTCATCAAGAATTTCACATTTTTTTCTTAACTTAAATTATAAAGGTCATTCTGTTTTATAAAATTGAATGATGATTGGCAGAGATAAAATGCAGGGCAAATTCTCTGGAGCAGTGAAGAATTGACCTTGCTGGAAGGACAGATCCCTGGAGATTGATCATTCTAGATCAAGAAAGGACATCACTCATTTTTTCAATGTATCTAAATAGGGATGCATGTATTATTCAAATTATTTAAACCTCAGGTTGTTTTCTTACGTTTATCAAAATGCTCATCTAGATCAGTCAAATTTAACAGTTATTTCCAGCAGTGAACCCACCATGGCTCCAATGTGGTCTTAAAAATGAGGAGCTATCAGAAACAAAAACTCTGGTCAAGGCCTTCAGTCAATACTGAAAAATATGATTCTGCCCAAATACAAATTGGTCCAGTTCACACATAATGCTCACACATAATGCTAGAGCACAGATTTTCTAAATTAAGTAATGTGTATACCAATGGCCAATTTAAAATACAAAACACAACTCTTTTAAGTATAAAAAGTCAAGGCATTTTAAAAAGTGGAAAATGGCTTTCAGTGAAAGGAGAAACAAAATTCAGAAATAAGTTATTAAATCTTTAAATGGGGAGGGAGCAAAACCTTGGAGTTTCAGTATAAATTGCACACATATTGAATAAATATATAATAGATCAATGGCCCTATGTCTTGCAAGTTAAGGGGTTCATGGCCCTTCCTCTTGTCATATATTGACAATTTATACTATGCCAGGTAAACATTATTGTAACTTGTGCTTAATATAAGGCAGAATCATATTTTCATTCAGACCCCAAACCCAAGAGAGATGGAAATACTGAATAGCGTTGATGCAACATATTTTTGTAAATATCCTGGACTGACTTTGTTCTGAAATAATTCAAGCAATCATGAGCAATGGCAATTCTTTAACCTTTGTGGAAAATACTTTCTACCCATTACGCTTGGAACCATATATTATCATGTCACTGAACTGGCTCTCAGCAGACCAATAACATGTGTCTAACAAACTGCATATGTATACCATGGTTGTTGCTCTTTTCATCTTTGTCAAAGGACATTTTTCATCTCACCTTCCAAACTTTTCAAGTTAGCTTTGTATGAATGATGCTTTGAATGGCTGACCTGCAGGTGAAGGAAGAGACTGAGCTGCTGAAGGAAAGAAAGATGAAAGTTCTCTTACATCAGTGATTCTCAACCTTCCCATATTGTTTTTTTGTGATTAATCACTATGCTTTAATTATGTTGAATTTGTAATAATGAAAATACATCCTGCATATCAGATATTTACATTACGATTCATAACAGTAGCAAAATTACAGTTATGAAATAGCAACGAAAATAATTTTATGGTTGGGGGTCACAACAACATGAGGAACTGTATTAAAGGATCACGGCATTGGGAAGGTTGACAACCACTTCAGAGGGTACCAAAATCAATATCAGTTGCTTTGAATCTATTTAGCCAGTGTAATTTTGAAACAAGGCCTGCCTTAGATACAAAGCCAGCTAGGTACTTTGAGCCAGCCACACTCTCTCAGCCCTAGGAAAAAAGGCAAGGGCAAACCACTTTGAAAACCTTGCCATGAAAACTGCTGGGGCAAGCCAAAAAGTTATTAGGTACTGAATCTGTCTTGAAGACACATATACATATGTATGTATGCATGTATGTAGGTATATGTACTTGGAGCCCATTATACCACAACAGTTTATGCTTGCTTTATATTTTTGAAGCTTTAGCTGTCCTTCCATTTCAGGATAGTTTTATACTAAAAAATACAAAAAGAAATCTGGAACTGAAAAATACAAAAAGAAATCTGGAACTGCACTGCCTTCGATCAGACCTAAGCATAGTACACAAAATTGTCTGCTACAATGTACTACTGTCAATGACTTCTTCAGCTTCAACCACAATTATACAGGGGCAAACAATCGATACCAAATCACGGTAAACCGCTCCAAACTCAATTGCAGAAAATATTATTTCAGCAACAGAGTGGTCAACGTCTGGAATGCTCTACCTGACTCCATTGTTTCATCCTCAAGTTCTCACATCTTCAACCTTAAACTGTCTACCTTGGACCTCACCCCATTCCTAAGAGGTCTGTAAAGGGGGCGTGCATAAATGCACCAGTGTGCCTTCTGTCGCAGTCCTACTGTCCCCATTTATTTGTATTCATTTCCTTTGTTCATGTCCATGTTTATACTTACACCTGCTATCTTTTTTTTATATAACAAAATTTTATTGGTTTTTTAGAAAATAAAAAGGAAAGGGGTATTGCAATGGGTTACAAATTTTGGCAGCTACAATATGTAGAAGGGGTCCCCGCCCCCCGTACTCATAGTATTCATTTAAACAAATAATTCAATACTAAATAATGATAATTTGTCAGCATGTAAATTCAGATAATAATTTCAATCAATTTATATCAAACTGATTTCCTTATTAATTTTTGTGATCTGAGTTTTCTTGGTATTGCCCCTTCTCCCCCCGGCAGCAGGGTTCCGGCCCCTCCCGTGTCTTGTATATCTGGTGTAGGATCATCAGGTTTATCTAGGAGTGCTTTATTTTTTTCCATAAAGGCCTGAGCCTCTATGGTTGTATTGATTCTAACTCTTGTGTCCTCCCAGAATATTAACATACCTTCAGGCATCAACCATCTGAACCACACCCCCTTCTGGTATAGCTTCTTCGCTAATTGCGAATAGTTTTTTCTTTTCTCTCTCACTTTCTTGGGGATCTGTTTCAGAATGGTTATTTCTCTATCTTGATATTTCAATACTTGCCCCCTTTGTGCACTCAGAATCTCATCTCTTGTGGTCTTTCTAAGAAATTTAATATGTACCTCCCTAGGTACGTTATGTGTTCTAGCATATGCTGAATTTACTCTATAAACCAGATCCAATTCCCACCCCATCTGTTGTTTTTCTTTTTGGATGTATTCAGCCAAGATGTTTGTCATGATGTCCCTTAAATCTTCATCATCTGCCTCAACTACATTTTGGAACCTAAGGAAAAGGGACATTCTTTCAAATTCTGTTTTCATTTGGTGGATCTCTTGGTTCCCCTTCTGCACACCTTTCATCTCCCCCCTCATCTCAGTTGTCCCTCCCTCCAAAATATCCAGTCTCTGTGTGTTTTTACTCGTCTGGTCTTGGTTCTGTTAAAGCTGCTCTCTCATCTCCTTTAGTTCACTTTTTATGTCCTCCTGTCCCTTTAAAATTTGTTGGAACATCTGTTGAAAATCCATCTCAGCAGGTTTGGGTTGCATCAGCGATGTTAAAGTCTGTTGTCCGCTCGGACTGGATGCTGTAGATGTTGGAGACAGCAAAGCCCGGCTTCCCCGGGGGTGGTCTTTTAGGTGGCATTATGTTGAGCAGTAAAAGTTCAAAGTCAATACAGAGAGGAAGTTAAGGAGGGAAACGCCAAAAGAGATCAGGAGACTAGGAGTCCAAGCAGAGGGGAAATTGTTCTAATTACTTCTGGCACTAGAGTAATAAAGTCCTTTGTTCCAAGGGAATCCAATTCAACAAGAGATTTATCTGAGTGTCACGGAGACAAAGACAGGAAGCCTGAATCTCTATAGGTGGAGTCAATTTTCAATGTTTATAAAGACAACGGAAGTGTGCCATCTTGCCCTGCCAACTTCGGAATCAAGAGGCATAACAGAAAGTTTAGAAAGTTTCCAAAGTTCTCAGATCATCACCTCATTTATAAAGTTAAAGTCCAAAATCCGGCTTCATTATGAGCGTAAAATCATTGGTTGGCTCTCTCCCTTCCTCCTCCACTAGGGCCGAGAGCAAAAAAATTTATAGCCACCTGTCCGAGGGGGGGGGGGGGAAATCCCCCTCCCTCCAGTCACGCTTCACTAGCTGAGTTGAAAGCGATTTTAAAGGCAGCTGGCAGTTTTTTTTCTCTTTCCTCTCCAACACACAAGGGAACGGGGGGAAGTTTCTACCTCACCACACAGCAACCGCGTCCTTCAAATAGCACGTTCTTCCAGCTGCCTCCTCACGAAGACGCCGCAACGCCTCCCCATCATGCCTCCCGGTGCCTAGGGTGATGCGCCCCCCCCCGGCTGCTGCCGACTCAGGGGATCCCCCGCTATGCCGCCCCTTCGGCAGGAGCCTCTATGGGGCATCCTGTGCCCTCCAAGCAGTGGGGGGGCCACCAGAAGAGCGCGTGGCGAGCAGAGCCTGCCCATCGGGTCAGCAGCCGGAACCGGAAGTCTTACACCTGCTATCTTGTATATGTTTGACAAACAAACAAACAATCAATAAATAAATAAAACAAAACAAAACCCTAAACTTCTTCCTGCTATTGGACATATCAGAAGAGACTGAGATGCTGCAAAGCAACCCAACAAGGTGAATGGGCCTGGTACAAAGCACCATATTAAAAAAAAGAGAGAGATTTGGGGCTCCCAACTATTCCTTCTTTTCCACAACGTTCAATCCTCAGAGGCCTTTGTATATTGCAATCCAAACACAATGAAGCATAGTCCTCTCCTATGTTTCTCTTTGCAACATTGACAAACACTTCGGAATTGTTAATGTAATTCCTTTAAATTTGCAGAGCACCTAGGGGGAGGAAGCCTAATTGGTGGCAGTATCAGTGTTTCAGGCTCATGAGGTAGTTTGAATGATTCCCCCCAGTGACTAATTTCTTGTAACTAGACTACTTGAACATTTACATTCTCAAATGCTGGGCATGGGCCTGAGCTAATATTCTGCAAGAGGGAGAATTAGAAACTTCCACTGTTTGCATTAGAATCTCATTATAATGATCTACTTTCACTACAAGGCCAGAACGTCATAATTTGGTGGAGAAGCATCTTTTAATGCAGTGCCATACAATCCAGAGAACTGTTACTGAAAAAAAAAATAACCCTGGATCTTTTGAGGAAAAAAAAAACATCTATAAGATGTGTTTGTAAAATATTTCTCCACATGCATTCAGTGATCATACCTAACCACTGGGCCCATATCTACATCATGATATATAAAATCAAAAATTTGGGGGAGTAGGCAGTGGGGAACTATGCCACCAATCAAGTATTTTCTCCTATTGTCAGGAGATAGAATAGTCACTGAAATTTCCAACATCAGTGCTCTTTCCTCTGGGAGCATATATAATTCCATAATAATTCTGAGGCTGCAATCTTTTGAAGTACTAAAAATAAGAAATTGACTTTGAAAAAAATGTTCCTTTATTATCAGAAACTGAAATAAAACATAAATTATCACCCCCTCCCATCAGTATGTAGGCATACCCAAGGCAAAATCTCCCCTACTGAAGATTTTCTACAACAATATATGTGGATTTCATGGATAGGAACCCACTTGTACAAAAGTAAAACTAATGTTTTTTATTTTATTCATATTTTGTGTTTCTAGACTGCCCCTCCATCTCTTTCTTTCTTTCCTCCTAAGTATTTTCTTATATTTCATACTTATTAGTCTTACTGAGTAAAGATTGCACACTTGTTTGATAAAATTACTTAATGAATGCTGATATGAATGTCATGAATCTCTGTTTTCTGCATAGGAGACAAAATTATTTTCCATCTTCACTCAGCCAACCTTACATTATAGACCTCTTGTTGCCATTCATTTATTTATGTGTTTATTATTTAATTTATACAGTTGCCCCTGTCAAAATATGTCTCTGGGTAGCTCACTGCAGTTAAAAATAATATTAAAAAATAAAGCAATACTAAAACATATGTATTAAAAAGCAATATAAAAAGATAGAAAATAACTATACAACAATACAATCTATAGATATAGTAAAGGAGATAGTAAATCTATGGGTATATTAAAATCCATTAATGTTGTATTGCCACTCTGATATTTTGAAGAAAAGCTCTTCGACTCCCTTTTCCCCCATCTCTTTCTATGGCCTCTACCAGCACTTATAGCTATCTGCTTCAGTTACCAAATAGCCTGCAAATAATCTAATAGCATCTCTTCTCCAGGCACTATTATGACAACAAGCCAACTTCTCTTCAATAAAGTCACATTTATCTTTGTTTGAGAGGTCCAGTATCCTTTTTGGAAAGCGCAAGCAGAGCCTTATGTTCATTTCGTTCATAATGATCTTGCTTCTTCAGTCATGTAATATGGATGCAATTTCCCTAGCTGCCTCAATTTCATATTTCATACTATTCCTAAGCATTTTGTCACCCAAGAACAAATCTGCAAGGATCAAAGAAAGAAGGAGGAAGAAAAGAGTTATATTTCATTCTCAGGTTGGGGGGGGGGGGGGAGTTAGGAACTTTTCACTTAATATGAGGGTTCCCTGATGTATAATATATCTTATTTTATGTTATTGCTTTATATTTTATGATTGTAATTATTGCTATTGTTTCAAACTGATTTATGATGTCAGGTATACATAGATAAGGTTATAGATCACATACATAGATAGGAAAACACTTCCACTTCTACGTTTAAAAACTGGGCAATTGTTATTTTTCTATTCTTAACTACATGTTAATTGAAATTTGATACCCTACAGATATTCCTTTTACTTTTTCTCTCCTAAAGTAACCAACAAAAAGAAAATTAAAATTTATCAGGCAAGACTGAGAATATTGATGGAAAATCTTAGGAATCTTCCTATGAAGTATTCTCACGGAAACTAACCATATTCTCTATTTTGTCTGATTTTCTTTTGTCTTCCATAGATGTTGGACTCAGAATTTCTGAGATACCAGAAATACCATGTTAAGAAATGTCTGCCTTAATGGTATGCTTTCAGCTTTCCTCATAGGTATCGTATTATCTATTCTGAATTCCAGTAAAATATTTTTTCTGTTGAAGATCGGAGAAAAAACTGATTTAAAATGAATTAACAATTTAAAGAGTTTTAAATTACTATCTGGTGATACCTGCCTACAAATCATGTCGTTGCAATGATATAAAAGCATTTTTTCCCTTTCAAGTACATAAAAAATGAACTTGTTTCAAACAATATGGGAGTTCACATCCATACCTATTTAATGTAATAGCTGACCAGATAAAACAGATGAATAAACGCCTAACCTATATGGCAAAAAGAATCAATAAAGCTAGTTTCTCACCTGTCTGCTCTATCCTACTTCTTGGGGTAGATAAGTAATGGACAATAAGTAATTTAATGCAAACCTCTATCAATTAATTATTTTCATTTCTTTGTTCCAGCTATAGGTTTAATTAACAAAGTAAGTAAACCATAGAAACAGTTATATAAAAGCAAACAGTAAATCCATTTAATATTTGGAAATCTCAGCATTTATCTAGTTATTCATTTTATTCATGACAACTGTGTAGAAATGAAAAAAGCAATCTTACAATAAGTCAGTTTTTAAATAAATAAATAAATAAATAAATAAATAAATAAATAAATAAATAAATAAATAAATAAATAAATAAATAAATAAATAGCAGCTATAACATGGGCGGAGGAGGGGGGACTGCTAAACCTCAGCCATATAATCCCATTTGGACAGACATAGCCATGTCATTCCCCCACATACAGATAAACAAAGGAGGGAAAAATCAGATCTTCAAGGCTCATTTAAAGAAAGTGAACTCAGGGATATTTGAAAGTCTGCTGAGGAAGAAACAATTCCAGAAAGCAACAGAGAAGGCATTTAGATATCCAAAAGTGGATAGAAAAAATTGGCAGCCAGAAAGTGCTCTGTAAAGTACGTCTACCACTACTATCACCTTTACTCAACATTAGGAGGTTGTTGTGCAAAGTAAAAGAACTGTGGCAATGCAGTAGTTAGAATGCATCATTGCAGGATAATTCTGCTGACTGCCAGCAGTTTGATTCTCACAGGCTCAAGGTTAACTCAGCCTTTCATCTTTCTGTGGTTGGTAAAATAAGGACCCAGGTTTGACTTTAGATGTCCTGGTGGCACAGTGGTTAGAATGTTGTATTGCAGGATACTTCTGCTGACTGCTGACTGCCAGCAGTTCAGAAATTTGATTCTCACTGACTCATGGTTGACTCAGCCTTCCATCCTTCTGAGATCAGTAAAATGAGAACTCAGATTGTTGGGGGACAATATGCTGACCCTGTAAACTGCTTAAAGAGGGCTGTAAAGGACTGTGAAGCAGTCTATAAGTCTAAGTGCTATTGCTAAAATAAAAAGAAAAACACCTGGACGTTATGAGTTGGCACTGTTTACTTTAAGCAAGCAAGAAAGTGAAAAGCTGCTGCAATGAAATGTATCAGCTGGAAATTATTGACAAAAACCCAGGACTTGGAACAAAACAACAGCATCTTCCAATGAGAAATTGTCTTACTACAGCCTCCTTGGAGTTCCAGTCCCTTGTGCTCAGCAATGGAAGTTTCTTATTTCTCTTGCATTTCAGCTGAACACAAAAGAAATCAACCCAACACAGGAGGTAATGTCAGAGTGGAGGCATGGCATTGATTGGAGAGCAGTACCAAAAGCATGGATGTACCTAAAATATTAGGATAATTTTGTGGAAACAATCATCCCATGACAGTTTGAATTGCTGCAGGTAATTATATTGGAATAGTTTTGTATTCTTCAGCCTCTCGGAGATCAGTCTTAAAGTCTCAACATAGTTCTATCACCATATATGGATTTTTATCTAGGAAGTTTATCAAAGAGGTGCAAACAGCTATTTTCTAACTTACCACTTCATTGATTTCAAGGATTTAAGTCATAGCTAGATAAATCCTGCTGTTGTTTTCTGAGTAGCACATTGGTTTAATGACCCTTTCTTTGACTCCACACCTGTGCTCTGTTAGTTGTATCATTTGATAAGTAGCTAAACTAGACCTTCTGAGGATCCATCTAGAGCAGCCTATCCCTGCCCCATCACATTAGGAGAATGATTGGTGGTTGTTTTGCCTTTGGCAAATGACACTTAGTGGGAGAGGAACAAAGCCAGGGGAATCCACAAAGTTTTTTCCGCATATAAATAGGAACAATAGTGCTATTCTCTAGCCTTATTTATTGAGGCAGGAAAAGGATCAGCAACAAAGTCAGCACAGTTTCATTTATTAATCTTTTTTTCCCTTTTCTGCTGATTCACGGACCACAGGATAGCATTTGAAATGCAACCTTCTGCCTCTGCCCTATAGCTAAGTACTTCAGGAAAATATATTAATTTTCTATAAGGTAACCCTGGTGCTGTTTCCTCAGTGCATCATATAATGCAGGAAAACAGAAGGGCACAGGCTTTTTAAAAAGAAAATCAGAAAAAGAGATAGAGGGAAAAAAAGCTTGGCAGCTTCAAGTACGTAAAGTTGTAGAATTAGAGAATTACAGTACCTGTTCATCCTATCTCCATAATGAATTGTCCTCTTGGAGGTGATAAATTATTTATGAAAGTAATGAACAGATCAATCAGGGCAGCCCCATAGCTGCGACATGGAGCTTTTGGCAAAATGAGTCCTGTTTACATTTATCACTAGAAAGCCTTGACTTTGATCTAGACCTTTGAAAGACATTTATTAATCATGATCTCATTACAGTTTTGGGTAAGCTAATAGCTTTTTATTTGCCAACAGAGTGTCTGATGATTTAGCACTGTTGTCCAAAACTGCGGGTCTGGTTTTGCTATTTAACCTTCTATGCTTGTTTTGAAGATAGTCTTGGAGACTTCCAGGTGCAAGTTTCTGCTGTCTCCTTTTTTTTTTTTGTATGTATGATGGCCACAGTAGTCTCAGTTTTCAGGAACTCAACAGCCTCTGTTGAGCCCAATCAAAATATGCAATTCAACAACAGAGTGGGGAATGTAAATGACCTATTCCTCAGCTATGTATCAAATTTAAATGGAAATTCCATCTCCAAATAAAGTAGAATTGTCCCTTCTTGGAGGAATAACAAAAAAGCAGGAGAAAAAAAACAAGGACCAACACAATGCATGGGAATACAATGTGATGAAATAAATTCAATAATAATGTCTGGATAGAGGATGTAGGTCAGGAACAAAAAGATGGAAGGTAGGGGAGCACAACGATTAGGCAATGTTGCTCATGTCAACAACAACAAATTCATATATTTGGTTTTTTATGTTTTTTTTTTAATTTAATTTTAACACAAACAATCCATATTTCATTAAACAGTGTGTTGTCTGGGTACAAATGTTTTGCGCAACTTAAACTAGAGGGAGGTTCCTACTGGTTCAGACATCAGTGGTTTTGCAGCCTGGGTCGCTGGAACCGGCAGCGACCTAGGCCTGCCACAACCCCGAACTGGTTCTCCAGGTGGCGCCGTAGGGGCACCATCTTTTTTTTGCTTCTGCGCATGTGCAGAGCAAATTTTATTGCACTGTGTATGTGTGTGTAATGTGCATCAAGTGCGCATGCGGCACGGCCATGAGCAAACCAGCAGTAGTGACTGCCGGAACCCACCCCTGACTTAACTAACAGCCATATTCATTATTTTATCTATTTTTAAGTTAATACTAATATATAACATACTATTATAACAATCCCCTTCTTAACTTATTTAACTTTATTAATACAATTGCCCTGTTTCACTCCTCTGCTTTCATTTCTAGTTTTCATATTTATTCTCTAACTATTGATAAAATAACTCTCATATACTATAGTAGTCAGATTCCTTCTTTTCTGGTAGAATCCTCAAGAATAATTCTGGTTTAAAGTCAATATGTTGTTGTATCATCTTCTCCAACCACATACAGATTTTTGTCCAATATTTTTTAGCTTCTATACATGTCCACCCCATATGATAGTACGATCCCAGTATCTGATGACATTTCCAACATTTGGCTGATTTATCCTTAAACATCTTTGCTAATCTTTTCTATGGAAAGTGCCATCTATAAGAGCCTCCTGGGGAATAACAGAGAAAAAGTGTGACCCAAAAAGAGGAGATGGAATTGGTTTATTTTTTTCCCAACAAAATCATATATTTGATTGATCTCCTGATCAATTCTCCAAATCTGAAATTTCAAGTCAGGCCCTCAGATCTAGTAAGACTAAATCTTTACATTCTAGACCTAAGTCCTTGGTCATTGCTTCTAAGAATAGTGGTTTCCAAAGCACAATTTTCTCATATAAATCAGGGTGCAGAAAGCACTGTTGTTTGGCTTGGCACTTGATATGCAGATCTGAAAAACACCTTGCAAAAAGTTGCTGCATAATCCAGATACTTTAGAATTGAACATGTTACTCTGGAAACAGACCTAAATCTTTTGGAATATAGCAATGGGCATGAGAAGATATATATTAAGTACTTTATGCATCTTGTTGAGCTAAGTAGAGAGGACAGGGGAGCTGGAAGTTAAAATAAGTCTAGGGGTAGAAACTCATTTCTATTGAAAAGGTGAAAACAATGTATAGTATATTTCTTGAAAGCAATGAGTGGGAATTAGTAGTGGTGCCACAGGCTTACAAATTATTCACATCAGATTTGGCAGAGCACTCATTAGAAAAGGATGATGCTAAAAGAAATTCATGAAGAAATTCCATTAAGCCAGCCAAATGCTGTAAGGTTATGCACCGCAAGTCACAAAAGCATTTGCACTCAGAATAGCCTAACTACATTATGTTAAACTAATGGGAATAAGCTGTTTTAAAGGCAAGTAAGCTCTCTGGGTTGATTTGTGGATTGTATTGATAAAAGTGGTTTTATTCTGTTGTAAATTGCATCCTACTTTACATTTGTAAGCTTCTCAGGGCAAAGACTTGTCTTATTTCCTACTCATCAAAGCACTGTGTTAGTCATTGTAATGGTTGTTCCATACAGATATTAATGAAGTCATTTTTCTTTTCATTTCATACATTCACTTTTAAAGATAAACCTATTTCATTTTGAGTGTTTTTTCCTTTAAGTGTACAACATTTCATATCAACATTTGCTTGAACTGGTAGATAATATATGGTAGGAGTTGACAGATTTTGGGTGCTCAGGACCTATGCTCAGTACCAACTGACAGATTTGATCACAGGTTTTTATGTCACATTTACCATGGCAGTGTAATTGCCATATAGATATCCGTTCACATACCATTTGTGTTCTTTACCTGCTACATACATACATTCATCCAGTGCATTCTCCACCCACACCTTACAATAATCCCTGATAATACGGGGCAATGTGTCAGTTTCATTACGCTTCTGCCAGTCTCTCTGCAATTGGTCAATCCAATTTATGTATTCACTTATTTCATTATTTAACCAGCATCCTGCATTACTACAAATCAGCAATGTTTGAGTTTACTAGCAGTAATAAACAATGTAAAATGAATTCAACATACAACAGAAAAACTACATAGAGGGAGTAATCTTAGTCTTCTATGGTAGGAACTTCAAAAGTTGGAAAACAACCAATTGAGAATATCCTATTTCACTTTCCCATCAAGTGTCTCTCCAATAGTAGTAGGTCTGCAAGGACCTCTTTTGAAGTCTTAAAGCCCAACAAACATTTAAGGAAGAATGCAGATTTTCAATCTACTGGTACCTGTTCCCCAAAAGTATAAGGTTGCATAATTTATAACTAGCACTTTGAATTGTATATGAAAGCAGGTCATAGTCAGTAGAAAGCTTTTAATGAGGATATTACCCTAAATATGTTCTTTGTTAATTGATCGCAATCAATAGATTGAGCTCAATATTCTGGAGTGGTTGATATTGCCAAGCATTTCTGAGAGTCCATCTCATGTAGAACAAGTTATAGTAGCCTTATTGAGATGTAAATATGATAGGTTTTATCATGGACAAATTGTCTGCAGGATACTTGAATTAACTCAAAGAAATGTTCAAAACGGATCACACTTCACAAAAAAAAAAAAAAAGTGAAAGGTCCTATTTTAGTTGTAATGTAGGAATAGTGCTTGATCTGAGAAATGGTCTTCCCTCCAGAGATCTGGACAGGCACAGTCCTGCTGGGTTTTTGAAAGACTATTAAAAAAAAAAACCTTGACATTCCCCAAAAGAATTAGGGCCTTGGTATTAATAGAGCCTGATACTGGTAAATGCGTTGACCAATTGATTGGTTGCTTATATGTCAGGGTTCTTTTGTATTTTGCATTCCATATTTATTATACTTTATTGTAATTTTATGCTGTTTTTATTCTTTTAGATTGTGAGCAGCTGAAAATTATTAAAATGGATTATAAATTTTATAAATAAATAATTCATGAGAGAGAGAGAGAGAGAGAGAGAGAGAGAGAGAGAGAGGGAGGGAGGCAGGCAGGCAGGCAGGCAGGCAGGCAGGCAGGCAGGCAGACGTACAGTACAGTGGATTGAATACCAGACATATATTGTTCTGCTATTACTTTTGTGGGGCGCAGCAATCTTAGTCAGGCTTATAAGGCAATGTGTCTCATTAAAGAAAAAGGACAACGTGTATTGAGAATTACTCTTTCTTCACAAATGAAATAACCACATTTGCCTTCAGAGAACTGATATTACACCTAAGAATGACTTCAAATGGAGAGTGCTGACAAAAAAGAGAAAGCAATGGAGCATGGAGATAGGGTCAATGTGCTTTATGGAAATTTCAGGACTGTTAAAAAGATGGGCAAATCTTTCTCTCCTTCACAAGAAAGCATGGATGGAGAAAAAGTCTTGAAACTGTAATAAAAAGGGTAAATTCCCCTAAATGAGTCTAAACCTTTAAATTTCTCCTCTTTTTAGAAAGATAATTTGCAGTAAACAATATTAAAATAAATGCAAAGGACTTTTTGACTCGTTCAAAGTCCTTTCAGTAGCATATGCATCCATCTTGCACAAACAATCCCTTTGATGTTGTTTCTCCGTTTCCAAGCCTTTCGAACGTTGTTGGTTTTTTAAAAATAATAATAATATAAGTAACAGCAGTAGCATCAACATTTGAGTGACACGCACTTCATTTCACTTCCGTTGTGCTGGGAAAAGATATGTTCCAATTAGCATTTGGTTCCTGCAATGGTGGAAGGGAGTTTTCTCTCCCTCTCCCTGTTATTACTCCTCAGGCCGAACCACAAGCATAATTTGATTCTGAGACAAACATGCACCAAGCTGTTTAACAGAGATAAAAGCTTAATTTATATCTGTCATATTATAGCCAACTTTCTTTCTCCTCTAAGCTGCAATGCAACTAGGGAATAAGTATGACTCAGCAAGCCTTCCATACGCCTGTTCTATTTCATTATTCATTTGATTCAACTCATGTCAGAACTCCAGGTTCCCTTTATTTTATCCACACAACAACCCTTTGAGGCAGGTTGGAGGGGGGAGCAAGTGAATGATCTAAAGTGAATTTCCATGGTGGATTGTGCACTTGAACCTGGATCTTTCTGATTGTGCTCCATTTCTTATTAGCATTGAAGTAGACTTCTTCAGAAAAACCAGAGTTTGGTTATGAAACCATCTTTGAGGCAGAGCTAAAATTACCCCCGCACTTCTAAAACTCTGTAGAATGTAAATCTGAACCATCTTCCTCTGCTTGCTCATTAGTAAACCACTGGAGTTGAAATCACACAAAGCTTTTGAGTAGAATCGGGCTACTTAATTCCAGTTCATAGGCTAAGGATTGTCAAAGTTTAATATGACCCTGAGGCATTTATTCAGTGGAATGTCCTCTATGCTTTCAAAAATCAAGTGCTTTGGTCTGCAGGCAAAATTTGCACTCACTCAAAATCAGAATTATTTAAATACTGCTTTTAGAGATCTAGTTTGGACTGTATCAAAAATACAAGGTGAAAGTAAATCATTCTTTACAGTGTCCATATACTGCAGTGATGGCTAACCTTTTTGTCCTTGTGTGCTGAAAGCATGTGCATGCGCACACACCCATAATACCATGTGTGTGCAACCCCACCATGTGCCCCCCACCCCCTGTGTATATGTGCCCCCCATGCATGCCTCCCTGCATGCACTTGGGACCACCCAGCCCCGTTTTGGGCATAGCAGGCCTCCCTGAAGCCTCCTGCGACCAAATATGGGTTGCAGGGGGATGCAATGCACCCCATTTTGGGCCTACCAGGCCTCCCTAAAGCCTCCTGGGACAAAAAAATGGGTGTGGGGCGCACACCGCCCCATGCTGCTCCCCCCTGTGCATGTGCACACTGTTACAGATGTTATGTCGGACTTGTATGCAGCTTTATTCCTCTCTAGCATTCATCTCCATTGTTCAGTGATGCATTTCTTGCCTCTCTAGGATTTACATCTATCTGCTCCTGTGAGGCCCTTCCTGTTCCTGTTGGATGTATATATTACATTCTCAATGGCTTGTATTGTGTTTAAACTGCATTTTGATTAAACAACATGAGACCCAAATATCAGCTGGCCAGTGAGAAGCGCACAGGTGGGGTGGACCTCAGCTGGGGTGATGACTTGCATGCTGGCAGAGAGGCCTCTGCATGCCACTAGTGGCACCTGTGCCATGGGTTTGCTCTCAGGGCTATACTGTATGTTGCAGATATAGCTTCAGAAGCATCAACTCTTCAGACTTTCTCCCCCGATCTACAAGGAATAATGAAAATACTTGGTGAGCAGTCTCTGTTATTCCTTGATCTGTTTCCCTGATGGAAACAGGGTGACTGACTTTCTTAGACCTAGAATTCTTGTCCTTTTCTCTACCAGGATGAGCAGAATAGAAGTTCAGAGGCACCAACTTTCCAGCCAAACACTTCGCTTCCTAAATAATTATTCTTTGGGATCTTAACCCAGAAAATATTTAAGGGCTCTGAAATAATGTATTTTTACTCAAATATGTATGTATGAATCCAGTAAATGAATGGAAGACTCTAGCCATTTCCACTTTGTCCATCAATACCAACTTTTCTTCAGTACCAACTTTCCCTTTTCCATCAATACTTAAGTACCTAACAGTTAAGGATCAGTTTGGTGTAGTGGTTAAGGCATCAGGGTAGAAACTGGGAAGACTGTGAGGTCTAGTTCTGCCTTAAACACAAAGCTCATTGGGTGACCATGGGCCACCAGTTTCTCTCAGTCCTAGAAAGGAGGCAATGGCAAATCACTTCTGAAAAACCTTTCCAAGAAAACTACAGGGATATATCCAGGGATGTGCTGCTGGGGGTTCACAGGGGTTCATGAGAACCTCTAGCTAAGATTCTATGCAGTTTGGAGAACCCCCAAATCCCACTCGTGGCTGCTCCTGCCTGCCCTGCCATGCCCTACTCCACCCCACCCCACACCTTCCAGAAGTCCTCATGCAGGCCGTTTTGGATGCAGGTAAGTGCAGGGTACATGGAGGCTCAGAGAAGGTGAAAAACAGGCCTACTAGAAGTTTGGGAAGGCTGGAAAGGGACATGTTTTTGACCTTCAGAGAGTTTCCAGAGTCTGGGGAGGCCATTTTCACCCTCCCGGAGGCTCAAAGAAAGCCTCCAGAGTCTGGGGAGGCCATTTTCACCCTCCCGGAGTGTAGCTAACATGCTTAACGGCATTAAATACCACATCCTTTGTTGCGCTTGAGCACCTGTTGTTTACGCAGAAATGCTAAACCACAAAGCCTGTACGGAGAACTCTGGGCATGAGAGAAAACCACATCCTATGGAAAGCTTCTAACCTGCTTAAGTTTTGCCCTGCAACAAGCATCTAACCAATCATGTAATCATACGCTGTATTACGAAAACCCTTTTTGTATGCCTTAATAAATACCGTCTCAATCAGCCGGTCGAGGTCTTTTGCATCTTGCTGAGCTGGTTGGTGCGTTCCAACACACCATGGTGTCCGTGTTTCATTAGCAGAGCTAGACCCACCTAGCTCAAGCGCACCCTTGCGAGGGTCCCAACGCCTAACTCAGGCGCACCCTTGAGAGGGTCCCAACGCCTAGCTCAGGTGCACCCTTGCAAGGGTCCCAAAAGCAGACGAGGTCATCGCCGCGTGGCAGCCAGCCGCGCAACTACAACTGGTGACCCCGACGTGCCAAATTGCCCTTCGCCTTTCGGACGTCCCACGCCGAGTCCCGTGTCTACGTGTTCGGCGCCTTGATTCTCATCTCACGCACCTGTCGGGCAAGCGCATCGTGAGTATGGGCTCCTCACTCTCAAAGTCTCATGCCTTTCATAGGGATGAACTTTCCCTTTTAATCAAGAAAGCCAATTGTCTGCAGAAAATTAATGGCACCACTGTATATCCTCTTTCCAAATCTGATATTGATCAACTTCTTTTTTATGTCTATCAACACTGCCCGGCGTATCCCGATACCGGAACTCTTAAACGTTCCACATGGGAACGCCTTGGCTCTTACCTTCACTCTTCTCCTCGTGCTCCCTTTGGTGTTATGTCTTCTTGGCGCGCCGTTATGGCCACCCT
The DNA here is from genome assembly GCF_964273705.1 of Natrix helvetica. Taxonomy (NCBI): domain Eukaryota; kingdom Metazoa; phylum Chordata; class Lepidosauria; order Squamata; family Natricidae; genus Natrix; species Natrix helvetica. Next base: position 90,781,102 of record NC_138550.1, on the reverse strand, counting down.
TAATATTGTTTATCCTAAAGATTCCCTCCCTTCTCCTACAACTCCCCCTTCTACTCCCTCTTCTGATAAAATCTCTTTGTCTGCTCCTGTAACTGGGGATCCTCCCCCTCCGTATCCTCCACCTACGGCTCCTGATTGTTCTCCTCCTTCCCCTTCTCTTTCTCCTGCCTGTTCCCTCCCTTCTCCCTCCCAGGGTGGTCACATCTCCTCCCTTCTCCGCTCCCCTTCTTTTTCCCTTGACTCCTCCGATTTCCCTGCCGCCTATCCCCTTACCTTTGTGCCGGGCGCTCCCGGCCCTCCTGTCCATTCCAACATTGAACTGCGTGTTTTAAAAAATCTTAAAGAAGCAGTTACCGCCTATGGTTTACAGTCTCGTTACACCCAAGGCTTGTTGGACTCTCTTGTATCTACCACCACTGTAATGCTTTTGTATGATTGGAAAACTTTGTTCTCTATGTTGATGACTCCTGCTCAATATGTTGTCTGGTTGTCTGAATATGAAAAATTGGTTGATGCCGAAGTCCTCAAAGGACTTCCGGCTCAAGTTACTGTTGACCATCTCAAAGGCACTGGTGCATTTTCCACTCTTGTTCAACAACAAAATTGCCCTCGCCGCGCCTACACCTTGACTCATTTACTCGCCATGACCACTTTAAAACGATTAGATGATTCTTCCACTGAAGCCACTCAAGCTTTTTTGAAAATTATGCAAGAACCTCATGAATCATATTCTTCCTTTATCAGTCGTTTGCAGACTACTTTAGAAAGACAAATTGATAATGACGCTGCGAGGAAAGAACTTTTGGTAAAATTGGCTTATTCTAATGCGAATGAGGATTGTCAGAAAGTTTTACAAGCTGTTGCCAATAAACCTGGCGTGACAATCGCTGAGTTCTTGCAACTCTGTCGTGTCATTGGCACGACGTCTCACAAAATGGGTGCTCTTGCTGCTGCCATTTCCTCCTCCATTTCCGCTGCTCTCCCGCCCGCTGCCACGTCACCTGACGCACCTGCTCTTTCCCGCCCAGGCAACTGTCATAATTGTGGAAAGCCTGGCCATTTTAAAAGTCAATGCCGTTTGCCAGGCGGTGGAGGCCAAACGAGGGGCTCTTGGGGTCCGCCCCCCAACCCTACGGTGAAGCCAAAAACTATCTGCCCTCGCTGTCGCAAAGGCTTTCATTGGGCCTCGCACTGCCGTACTAACCCCCCTCCCGAGACCCCTCACTCGGGAAACTAATTTCGGGGTCCTCAGCTAACCCCACTCCAAAGGCTGATCCTCCTTTTTTGTCTATTGCTTCTCAGCACCCTTTGGTGCATGTTCCGTCCCCTGATATGCTTTCTTTACCCACCGCATATCCGGTGGCGCTTTCAGAAGCATTCACTTATGATGATCCTGGCTCAGTCTTTACCCTCCCGCTATCAGTTACCTTATTGACTCCACTTCCGCCTTCTCAACCACTTTTGCTCATGCCTAACTCCACCCTCATTCTTGAGGGTGTGGTTGCTGCCCCTTTTCTTTATGACTCCTCCTCCTTAAAAAATATTTCACTCGCTGGCATCGGTGACCGATGCTTCCACCTTACTGCTGATACTATCGTTGCAACTCTTTTAATTCTTCCTTCTTCTGATACTTCTTCAGTCTATGCTCTACATCAACCTGTCCAATCTAATAAGCCTTTGCTTACTATCTCTCTTAATGGACGTCCTTTTACAGGACTGGTCGATACTGGAGCTGATGTCTCTGTCATCCAACAATCTGAATGGCCTTCTTCCTGGCCTTTGACTGATTCTCCTTCGGTGCAAGGTGTGGGCGGCGCTCAATCGGCCAAGGTTAGCACCAAGTGGCTTTTTGCATCTACTTCTCATTCTTCTCTTACTGCTTATATTAAACCTTACGTTCTACCTTTGTTTATTAATCTTTGGGGACGTGACTTGCTTTCTCAACTTAATGCTACCTTGAATATTCCTTAAAATCATGTCATTATTTTCTCTTAAGCTTTCGCTTAAAACTAACACCCCGATATGGATTGATCAATGGCCTCTTCCCATTGAGAAACTACAGGCCCTTCATGCATTGGTGGATGAACAATTGCAATTAGGCCATATTGAACCATCCACCAGCCCTTATAATACACCTGTATTTGTTATTAAAAAGAAAATTGGGAAGTTTTGTCTCCTTCAGGATCTCAGAACAATTAACTCCATTTTACAACCTATGGGAGCGCTTCAATGTGGGCTCCGAAATCCAAATTTAATCCCACAAGATTTTGATCTTGTTGTTATTGACTTAAAAGACTGCTTTTTCTCTATCCCATTGTATCCTGAGGATAGACTTCTTTTTGCCTTTACCATACCTGAATATAATAATTCTAAACCAACTGCTCGATATCAATGGAAATCTTTACCTCAAGGTATGATGAATTCTCCCACAATGTGTCAATACTATGTTGATAAAATCTTGCAACCTTTTCGTCACAAGTACCCTAGATTTTTGATCTATCATTACATGGATGACATTTTGCTGGCAGCGGAAGGACCTAAAGGTACAGTATCAAAAACGTTACCTCAATTACAATCCTTGTTACATACAGCAAGCCTTCACATAGCTCCAGAAAAAATTCAACACCAATATCCAATGCAATATTTAGGTCATAAAGTAATTGCATCTGCTGCGGCACCTGCGTTACCACGTTTAACACTTCCCCCCGATCCCACATTGGTTCAGCTACAACAGTACCTGGGAACTCTTAATTGGGCTAGGCCCTATTTATCCCTTTCTACAAATGACCTTTCCCCCTTGTTTCAAGGCTTGGTAGGCCTTAAACATCCTTCTGATACCATACATTTGAATCAGCAGCAACTTGATTCTTTGGAAAAGGTCAACTATACATTACAAACTACATGGGTGGATAGAGCACTTCCACACACTCCCCTTTCATTGGCTCTTCTTGCAACTCCTCAACTTTTGACAGGAATCATCATACAAGTAGTGATGATCCCAAAACCTAAACTTTATATTTTAGAATGGTTACATCAAGCACATACACCTCGCAATTCACTCACATCCAGAGCAGCCCAAATGGCTTTGCTCATTGAAAAGGCACAAAAAAGAACCCGTGTCTTAATGGGAATGGATTTTGTTACGCTTTATCTCCCTTTTAAGTTATCTCAATGGGAACCTCTTTTTCAAAATTCTACCCTTCTCCAAGATGCACTCACGGAATGGCCTGGTCAAATTTCATGTTATCTGCCAGCTGACCCGAGGATACAAGTTATTAAGACCATTCCGATACAATTTTCTACACCAATAACATCACAACCCATTAAAGATGCGTTGACCGTATTCACAGATGGGTCCAAAAATCATGGTGCATGTACGTGGAATACACAACAGATATGGCATAAGAAATTGACTGATACACAAACATCTGCACAACAGGCTGAGTTGGCAGCCTTCATTTTGGCTTTGGAAATATTTTCTTCCGAACCTCTAAATATTATCACAGACAGTCTGTATGTTGCTCAACTAACTTTGCACATTTTTGATGCCTATATCTCACCCTCTTTAACACCTTCCCTTTTGACATTATTTACACAATTGCAAACAGTACTACACGCAAGGACTAAACCTTTGTTTGTAGCACACATTCGTAGTCATCAGCATCTGCCTGGGTTCCTATCCGAAGGAAATCACATGGCAGATGAGGCCTGCAAAATGATGCCTGTAACTATTATTTCACCTCAGCCTGCCCCATTGACAGCAGGTGAAAGTCACACCTTTTTTCATCAAAATAAAAAAGCCTTGATGAAGCAATTTGGCATATCAATGGCAGAAGCTACTGCCATCATTCAACAATGTCCCACGTGTAGTCTCCAAGCCAATAGTATCCCGCAAGGAGTAAATCCAAGGGGTACTGAGGCTTGTGAAACTTGGCAAATGGATGTTACTCAGTATCCCCCCTTTGCCCCACGGAAATACCTTCATGTTTCTGTGGACACTTTTTCGGGTTTTATTATGGTAACCCCGCAAAGGGGTGAAACTACCAAACAAACAATTAATCACTGTATTCGATCTTTCGCAACATTGGGGTGTCCAAAAATTTTGAAAACTGATAATGGTCCCGCCTATACCTCCTCTGTCTTTGCTGAGTTTTGCTATAGGTGGTCCATTACTCACAAATTTGGAATTCCTTTTAATTCCAAAGGACAAGCAATAGTAGAGCGGGCAAACAAAACCTTGAAATTGGCTCTTGATCGACATATGGGGTCAAAAGGATTACATCCCCCCAACCTTCCAATGTTGCAAAACATTCTAAACACTTGTCTTTATACTATTAACTTTCTCAACCTTACTGGCACTCCTGCCTCCTCGGCAGCCTCTCGCCACTTTTCTAAACCTCCTCTCCCTGCCTCCCGACCTCTTGTCTACTACAGGCAACTGCCGGATGCACAGTGGAAAGGTCCGGCACAATTGATCACTTGGGGAAAAGGCTACGCAGCGGTACAAGTTGACGACAAGACTCTCTGGGTTCCTGCTCATTGTGTTCGTCCATATCATCGTATTCCCAAAGAAGATCAAGATGACCCTGCCTTTTCTTCTCCCCCTGACCTATCACTCCTTTTTCTTTAAACTTTTTCTTTTATTGTTATCTTATGCCTCTGCTCGATTTATTGTTCACCTTCAGGTGATTTTTGCACCTCTTGACACTCATGTGACCTTTGTGTTCGAAGACACTCGTCTCACTGCTTGTCCCTATGCCTTGCAGCATCAGGGCCAATTTCTTGTCCCTTCTTTAAAACCTTTGATATCAATTCAATACTTATATCAGAGCTATTGTCAAGTTCGTCTTTCTTTACAAGTAACTCCTCAAACTATTGGCTCCTACTCGTGTCTCGGGTTTTTGCCCAATAACATCTATTTTAACCAAACTGTTTATCTTTACTCAACACCTTCTGCAGCCTATCCTCCGTTATCTTCAATTTTTCTTTCCTGGATGACTCTTGTCCGCACCTCTTCTCACCCCTCTTCAAGAACTTTGCTTCGCCATTTTTCATGTTGTTTTCCAGAGCCATGCGACGTTAATACTTGTTTGTGGAAAGCCAAAGAACTTCCAGATTATGTACCAGGAGTAAGCAAGCCTCTCCCAGAAGCAAGAATTCGCCAAAATGCTCTTGACCTCCCAAAATTCAATTCCCTCATACGAACACATCAAGTACACTTTACCTTCACACAGGGGGTACCATATGCCCCTACTATGTCTTGTCAACAGCGATCTCCTATCAAGATGAAATGTACCTTTTGGCGATGGTTTTTTAACAACACATGGCTTCCTGAGGATTCAGAACATTATTTACAAACATTTCATTTCCGTACTACTCAATTGACTGTCAAAAACCCTAAGGCAGCAGATTTGGGACTATATCAATGTGAAATTACCAAGATGGTTAAAAGATTTGCCACTTCTGCCAGATTGACCTTATTGTTGTTTCAGAAACAGTCCTCTTATTCCCCACGAATTCGGCGTGCTACATCACTTACGTCTGACAATCAAAGTTGTAATGATTGCATTACCACCACACGGACAGGAACTCGCATTACAAAAACCCTGCTATATTCCAACATGAAACCTGAATGTACATCTGACTTATCATCCTGTACGCATAATGCTACCTTGTACCATCGTTGTAAGGAATCATCTGGGAAGATTCATTGCTATGATCCAAAGACCCTAGGCCCAGAAACTGCCTCCCTTTATGTATATGGATATAAAGGAGGACCTAGTGATAATTTGCCTATTGTTTTTTCTAAAGCCCAATCGAGTTCCGGATACATTACGCATAATGTATCCAGAGGACAATCAAAAATATCAGCATGTTTTGACATATGTGAGGCTGTTAGTAAAGGTCAAGGATCTACTAATAATGCAGGACGTCTTTGTGGCAATCTTGGATGGCAACGATCATATTTGCAAGATAGGAAGTATTTTTTCCAAAAAATATCTGGATCTAATGCAGGAGCTAGTACCACTTACAATTATTGGTATACTAAAGATGTTTCCACTCAACCTGATTATAGGGGTCCTCAAGGCATTAACATTACTCGTGAACCTGCTTCATCAAACTGTGGTTTTAATAAATGCAACCAAGTTTGTATATATTTACACACATCTACCACACCTAGCACTCAGTACCGTTTTCTAGGTCTTGGAATTGATGGAAGTGGGGCAGATCCGTATGGGTATATTATTGTTCAATTAACAACAACCAAAGTGGTTCGTAAAACCATCTCTATTTTTCAAAATTTTGAAGAAATTATTTCTCAACTATCCTCTTTGGTATTGCCCCCGAAAGCTCATAATATGTTTATTAGTCTCGCTGAAACCATAGCTAAAGAACTTACTGTAAAAAATTGTTTTGTATGTGGTGGAACTAATATGGGGGACCAATGGCCTTGGGTTGCACATCAGGTTAATTACACTGAATTGGTAATCCATCAATCTAATTATACTTTTACCCAAAATGGTACTGAAATATGGAGAATTGATAATTCTCTGATTGGTCAAGAATGTTTTTGTCGTAACAAAACTGCAAATCATACAATCCATGTGGGAGACACTCCTTGCTTGGGCCAATGGAATAATGGCTCCTGGTGGAGTGTTAATGGATCAATGCTCAAATTTCCTGTTTTGTCTAATATTTCTGCATTGGCTTATTTAAAAACACCAGAAGATACCAAAGAATGGCAAGCCCCCGTGGGCTTATATTGGGCATGTGGAACTTATGCTTATAATAGGTTGCCTCCTCAGTGGTATGGCTCTTGTTTTTTGGCTTCTATTCGTCCTAGTTTTTTTCTTTTACCATTGACCGTGCGTACTCAATTGGGAATGCCTGTTTATGATACTCTAGATAATATTCACCGTAGTAAACGGACTATATCCCTAGGAACTGGTGTAAAAATAGGAGGTTGGAAAGATGATGAATGGCCTCCTGAACGCATTATTAATTATTACGGCCCTGCAAATTGGGCAAATGATGGGACCACGGGATCCTTTGGTAGAGATCCCAGTTATTTGTTAAATCGCATTATACGACTCCAAGCGGTGGTAGAAATCATTACTAACGATACTGCAAAGGCCTTAAATAAATTGGCTGTTGAAAGTGTAAAAAGTAGGACATATATAATGCAAAATCGATTAGCTTTAGATTATTTACTGGCTAAAGAAGGAGCTGTCTGTGGAAAATTTAATCTAAGTAATTGTTGTATTGAAATTGATGATAGTGGTCATGTAATTAAGGAAATCACTGATAAAATGATGAAAATTGCCCATGTTCCTGTACAAACATGGACTGGATTTGATTTTGGAGGTATGTTTGATGGTATTTTACCCAAATTTCCAGGTTTAAAAGCTGTTTTTATATTTGTTGCAATGATTGCTATGGGATGTATATTATTACCCTGCTTATTACCTATTTTTGTATCTATGATAAAGCGTAGTTTGAATGCTATTGCTGAAGCAAAAGCTACTGCACAAATTAATATGATGCTTGAGAATAATGCATATATCTTGGTGCCAACAGATGAAAGTAAGCAACCCTTGCTACATTTCTCCTCGGATAATGATTCGGAAGATGACGCTGAAAGTATGGTGGGTGCGGACACAGGAAGCCTGGGGTCGAAGGACAACTCGCAACCTGATATAGCACTCACCTCCATGGACGTAAAAGCTCCATGTTTTCAGCTTCAATAAAGTAAAAACAGAGGAGATGTAGCTAACATGCTTACCTCCTCCGTGCATGTATGTCTTTGTATATATGTATGTTTATATATGTCTTAGTGTACGCCGCCCCGAGTCCTGCCCGGAAAGGGAGCGGCTAATAAATCCAAATTTATTATTATTATTATTATATTATTAACGGCATTAAATACCACATCCTTTGTTGCGCTTGAGCACCTGTTGTTTACGCAGAAATGCTAAACCACAAAGCCTGTCCGGAGAACTCCGGGCATGAGAGAAAACCACATTCTATGGAAAGCTTCTAACCTGCTTAATTTTTGCCCTGCAACAAGCATCTAACCAATCATGTAATCATACGCTGTATTACGAAAACCCTTTTTGTATGCCTTAATAAATACCGTCTCAATCAGCCGGTCGAGGTCTTTTGCATCTTGCTGAGCTGGTTGGTGCGTTCCAACACACCATGGTGTCCGTGTTTCATTAGCAGAGCTAGACCCACCTAGCTCAGGCGCACCCTTGCGAGGGTCCCAATGCCTAACTCAGGCGCACCCTTGAGAGGGTCCCAACGCCTAGCTCAGGTGCACCCTTGCGAGGGTCCCAAAAGCAGACGAGGTCGTCGCCGCGTGGCAGCCAGCCGCGCAACTACACCGGAGGCTCAAGGAAAGCCTCCAGAGTCTGGGGAGAGCAAAAATGCTCCCCCCCCACTGCCATGGTGCAGGAGGCTGACTAGTCCATAACCACTATGGCCACGCCCACCCAGAAACCAGGTAAAGAACCCCTTGCTAAAATTTTTGAAGCCTATCCCTGGATGTATCCAGGCAGTCTCCAAGAGTCAGACATAACACAATGGAAGCAAAAAAAAGTGAGGTTGCACAAAGTTTTCAGTGAATTAAATCAAATCATCAATGCTATGTGTGTATGTGTATGGGAGAAGTGAAGTGCCAAAAAGTCAAGATTATAATTGCCATTAGCATGATTAAAACCCAATTCCTTTTGTACATACTGTATGCCCATATAAAGTGGCAGAGATTCAAGTCACACTGATTCAACTGCCATCTTGACTCTCCCCACTGCAAATCTCATTTCAGTTAGTAGTTTGTTAGTTTATGAGGCGAGTGATCAAAACAGGATAGTGATAGAAATATAAGGAAAAGAAAAGCAGTTAAGGTAGGATTGGCTAGGACTGTTTATTTGCAGGAAGAAAAGATCAAGATACTGTCTTTCTACCTTTCCATCTGTTGATATAAACGAAGTGGCAGGTGAATTTTACTACACTATCAATGACAGGAGAGTGACCTCCATGATACCCAGAGACAGCTTAGGGATGCTGAGCAAATTATGTGAGACATGATCTTCCCTGCAACAAAAAGGAATAACTAGGAAGTTCTTTTAGGAGGAATGGTAGGAGGCTGTTTTTGCTGCCCTCCAAATCACCTGAGATTTTCCTAGTTTAGATCCTACAGAATAACAAATCTCTTTGCCTAGCCTGGTACCTATGATTTTCTTCAGCAGATATCTTATTAAGTGCAGAAACTCTTGTGACCTGGAATTTATAAATATCATAGAAGATGGAACCTTTCATAACAATCACTTTTGATGGTTCTTTCTCCTGTTGATCACATCAGAATTGAAGCCCAGAGCAGCAACCTTTTAAAGGACAACATTTTATTAACCTAAGGAAACTAAACAAGTGGAATATTTTACCTTTTCATAACTTTCTCAGAGTCTTGTAATACTTTCATCATTCTGTTTTTAGGGGATTTCCCCTTCAATCATCTCCTGGTTCCACAGAGGCTGGTAACCCAGTCACTTTTACTTTGTTACTAGATTTTTATCTACGTATATATCTAAATCAGTGGTGGGTTGCCAATTTTTTTACTACTAATTTGGATGCGCTCCTGCGTGCGTTCGTTCTCGCACTCGTGCGCTGCTGCTACTACTAAGGCTGCTGCTACTACCCGTTCACCCGATCTGGGCCGAACTGGCAGCAACCCACCTCTGATCTATATCTATAATCTATCTATCATCTATCTATCTACACATAGACACACACACACACACTCACACACACACACACAGGACATACCTAATCCTCCTTCCACATATTTCCCCATAACAACAGTTCTGTGAAGTAGGCTGGGGAACTGACTGACCCAAAGGCACCCAGCTGACTTCCATGCCTAAGGGAGATCTAGAACTCATACTATTAAAAGTAGCTATGGAACAATAACAACAATATTCATACTCCTTAGTGCCTATTACCTCCTTTTCTAACATAACTTAACAGCTACAGAAAATAGCATTAGGCATCTGATCTGGGATTGACTGCAGCTATAGGCAGGATGCTTTCAAAATGGCAAACACAGATTACGATGCAGTATTATATGTCGAATAACCCTTAAAGGTCTCTTGATTTCCCCTTCTACTGGCTCTCTGTGATAAGACTGGGGCACAATCGGGCAGCAAGGAGAACTTCCAGGTGCTGTTTATTCCCAAATGTTGCTTCAGATCTCAGAGGATGTTCTGGTTCACTCTGAGGCATTTTTTCCCTCATTAATTTAAAACAGATTATCTGGAAGGTGAACACCAGTTTAATTCAGGTCAATTTTTGGGTGTTTTTTTTCTGGTCAAGGGAGAATTTTGATGCAATTGATGAAATCTGTTAGAATCTTAGGTTTATCTTAAAATGTTAATTTAATCTGAAGTACATTTCTAAAATGAATGGGGAGGTTTCTGCTTAGGCAAAGCTTATAATTTATGAAGGAAATGAAATAATGTTGCACATCATTCTGAAATTTCAGAAGTGTTGGTTATGTGGAAAGAATTGTGATACTTGAGAAAGGGAAAGGAATGGGAAGGGGAGGGAAGAAAAGGAAGGAAAGAAATTATTGTGTCAGCCTGGGCACCATATACTCTGCTTGTAAATATTACATATCAATTTAATGTCTATCCTCTTATTAAAGGTATGCATAGTGACTTCTCAATTATTTAATGGGAAGCTTACCAGATTCTGTTTTTTTTTCCAAATAAAATATTTAGAGGGTGTGAACAATGTGCAGGATGAGTGTCCTTTCTTTGATGTAATTTAAAAGTGAACAAAAATTTGCTTCCTCACATTCCTTTTATATCAATATGTTTTCTGAGTAATGAGTTAACTAGTCTTTTTTTTTCTCTAACATGGTACCTTTCTGACCTTTTCTTCATCAAAGCCATGTTATTAAAAATATTATTCATTAAAATGTTTTCTTCTTTTTTATCAGAACATGTTGGCAGATACTTTACATTTAGGAAACACATCTACTAATAAAAATATATATTTAAATCAATGCCAACCTTTTAATTTCAGGAATTATTTTGTGCCCTATTCCGATAAATTCAGAAAGCAACTTCACAGTTAACTTCACAAAACATTCATTAAAATTACAAATATTTGTGTAACTTAATTACAAGTAACATTGCAGTTAAATGGTGTGGTTAAGTAGAGGTGGTTTGTTTGCTTGAGGTCAGCTATTTGGGGCTTTTAAGGATTAGATTCAAGTTATATTATTCTCATCACTATAATTCCTTGAGTGGAGTCCTTCTTTAAAATGTCCATTATTGAACACAAAGAAAGGCAATTTGCTCTTTCTCTCTCTCTGCCTGACAATTCTATTGTTAGCATTCACACAGTTCCAGAGGGCCTATCAATCCCCTGAAACAAATCTGAAATTCCTACAAAGAGCTACAGTTTTCTACCAGCGACATTATGCTGCTGGATCAGAAGCTTTCTGCAGGCAGAACAACCCCTGCTTATAATTCACAAAAGCACTGAAAGAAGTGATGATAAGGAAGTAGTGAGATGTCAGACTACTGAGTTGATGTACTGTACCATCTTAAATTATGGGGGGAATCACAAGCTCCCTCCATCAGTGTTTGGAGGTGCCCTTTGTCACGATGTTAAAAAGTTTGCTAGGCCTGAACTGCCTAAACTGACATTCAAGAGTTAAACTAAGAAAGCTTTATTGCGCAGGTCATAAAACAAAATGTTATCTGAAAGTGATTTATTGCGCACGCGTTACACATTCCAAAATTCTTTTCTCTTCTTTGTTCGGCAGCCAACTTTGGCAGACGTAGCTTTCATTATCAAAATGTAACCAATTAGTTATTTCTGTTTCATTTACTTTTATTATTTTATTATTAAAGTTTGTTTATTAATTAGAATATTTTAAAGACTTATTTTTCTCAATATCTCAAAAGATATGCGGAAGGGAATCAGCCACGGTCCATTGATCTCCAACAGGGTGTTTTTCCCCTGACACCCTTGTCTTCTGAATGGTCAACAATGGTCATGCAGCACTGCAGTGCAGGCTCTGCCCTTCTGTACAGACACGATGTCATGAATGCTTATACAAAAAAGGTAGGGTTTGCATCATTATACTGCAATGACACTTTGTCATTTTTACTCCTCCTTGTCCATTTGAAGATATTCCTGGCTCACCTAATATTTTTTTAAAGCTTCTATACTATAAAATGGTATAGGTAATAAGAGAATATATTTTTTTATTTGTTTTACTACTCAGGAAACATATAGGCTAGGGGTGGAGAATGATGGCCCTTCTAAGTCTTGTGGATTTCAAGTCCCAAAATTCCCAAGGCACCCATGGAATTCTGGGAGTTGAAGTCCACAAGTCATAAAGGGGCCATCATCCCCCACCTCTGATACATATACATATTTTCTTTCTTCCTCCTTTCTCTGAAATATTGGAAATGTCCATTCTTCCTGCTTCATTTTGTTGCTTGTATATACCAGACCTAAATTTCTATCCTCCTTTCCCAACATATTATTCCTTAGAAAATTCTCTAAGCAGTAAACATGGAAACTAATCATAATGCTATTTCAAGATAATGTGCAATGTTCTCAGAATCTGTGAAGAATGATGGCAGTTTCTCATGGTTAAACTTCAAAAATAAACACATAAATAAAGAGAAAAAAATACTTCTGACCTTCAATATTTATTTCATTTATAGTAGGAAATGCTCGGGTCAAATGGTTTTTCATTTCAAAGCTACAGGTCATGGCAAACATAAAAGCTACACAGATGTAGAGGGACACATTTTATGGTTGAGCTGTTTTTGTTGATGTACTGTTTGAAAGTCATTCTTACTTCTAATTAAAAAAAAGTTGCTTCTATATTGCAATCTCCCTCTCTTACACACACACACACACACACACACACACACACACCACTTGCTTTCTTCAGATGAAATAAGATCCAGCCCAAGCTGCAATTATTTTCTCTTTCCAATCTTCTTCAATTTAACTTTGGCCACAGTTTGAAAATAATACAAGTAATTTATATAGTGCTTTAAAAAAGAGATTTGAACTATGCTATGCACAAATTAATTCTCTCTTGTAGACAAAGAGGTTTCACCATTTGTTCAGGAAAATAATGTCCCCAACAGTTTCCTGAGAATAGGACAGACTACTAGTAGTTGTAACATCAGTCCAGTTTCATTCTCCCTTCCCAGTCCCAAACAAGGATTATTCTTGTAAACTGTTCAATTTTTGCTGCAATACAAGTGGCGAAGGGCAAAATAGTTCCTTAGAATGATTGCAAAACATTGCAACAACAGACAGTGATTGAATAAGCTGGTTGGTGAATTCTGGAAGTTGTGGTTCACATATCTTAAAGTTCGTAAGATTCATTGCTTTGAACCAGAAGCTCTTGGAGCAGTCTAAATATTTTAATAGTATTCTAGGGGTTGTCAAAGGGCTAATGCATATTGCCTCAGTGTAAGACATGCTGGAAGGCAAAAAGGGATGATATATTTCAACTGGGTTTTGCAGTTTCATACCAAAAATAGCACTGCCAGAACAAGCAGAGTAGAATGATATCAATAAAGGAAAACATTTATACCTCAGGGTTGAGTGGTGTGTGGCCTATTGGTGAAGATGCTCACCTCCTATTCGTAAGTTTGAGAGTTCAATCCTAGGTAGTAGCAGATATCTGCTGTGCAAAGAAAAAAATAACTTGGTGTGAACTCTGCAGGGTGTCAGGAAGGGCTTCTGACCAGTAAATGGTCAGCTCCACTCTACCTTGAATTAAGGGATTACAAGGTCATAAAAGGGATTTTATTTGTAGTTTAGGGTTGAAATGAGTGGTCCTTGGTTCCCTCTGACCTGGTTGTTTTCTTGCAGAAAACAAGTCAACAATGCTAGAGGATTTCTAGAAGCCTGGCACTCTGACAAATTAGCCATCAATAAACATAAAAAATATTTTTATACTGTGCAAAGAGACAATCAACAAATCAAAAAGGGAACAAAAAGACCAAAATATCTCACCACCATTAATCAATGCCCAGGTAAACAGAGATTAATTCCAAGATTAACATCTGACCAACAATCAAGTAAACAATACCCTATACCCTAGTCAAGGAAATGCTAAACAAGCGTACAGTAAAACAGCCTAATCAAAGAATCTCTAAGACCACCTATACTGTCAGGACAATACACCATTTTCAGCTGGTTTCTTAAAATGATTCATTCCTAAACAAACATCTGAAGGAATGAAAATCTGAAACTATAAGTCACAGAGGGCCAAACATTGCATTTTCACTTTGAGTTTGGGTTTTTAAATTACATTTATGTCCCATTGATTTCTGGGAAGGGACACCCAGGAAAATTAAAGAGCAGCAGGTTTCTTGTATGGGCCACTTCATCACAGGCTGAAATATTACTGACAGATGGCTGTTAACAGACACTTGGAAGGATGTGTGGCTGTTCTCAGTTTTTTCATCTAAAACCTACTTTGTCATTAAAAAAAGGAAAGCATTAGGCATCAAAGTTATTCACTGTCAAGCTTTTAAATCCAGTAAAAAAAAATGTAGTTCACGGTTGATCTCTGGAGTTCTTGGTGCTCTCTGTTTTGGTTGTTTGTTTGCAGATGATTCATTCATTCATCCATCTGATAACTTTATTTGGTGTGGGGTTTGATCCCTGTTTATGTATTGTAGCTTGCATTACCTGTGATGTGATGGTGTGGTTTTTCTTACTGATAATCCTTAATTCTGGTATTATTCCCTCCTTGTCTTGGTTTTGGCTTCTGGAGAGGATCTGGTCTTTTTGTTTCCTTTTTAGCTTTTTTGGTCTCTTTTGAATGGAGGGGAGCTAAATTTGATTTACTTTTAGGTATCTATGGCTGATTTGTCTGAATTCCAAACTTCCAGGAATTCCATAGCATTTTTGGACTTGAATTGGTGTAGGGTGCTAACAATTTCCTAGTTGAAAGTATGGTTAAGTTTGTCCATGTGTTGTAACAATTGTGTTTTCTGAGTTGGTGTTCATGTATTCACTCTGATATTAAACCCAGTTTAAAAGAAAGTGCTTTTACTCTCTGCTTTTAAATCCAATTTAAAAGGAAGTGAATAGAGGAAGAGGAAAACTTGAGAAATAAACGACTTGACTGTTTAACAAGCAGAAAATGTGGAAAGGAACATATAGGTGCTGCCCAAAAGTAGTGAGCTTGGAGAAATTTTGAAGTAAAATAATATGATCTGCCAAAATGGAATCCATCCAAAGTCATGTGATTCATGGAGTCTGTTATTCTGCCTCAAAATATTTATTAACTCAAAAAGCTATTTAGAAATATATTTGTGATTGTTGCATACAAATGCAAAAATAGGTTAGATGTTTGAAGGTTTGGTAGCAGGGCAGAGATATCACTCACTTTTTTCCTTACTATTTCTTCCTCTGTGTTGCTACAAGCAGTAAAAAGAGATACAATTAGAATGGAGAGAGTGTGGCTGTGGAGCAAGAATGCAAATAATGGAATTATTGTTGTGTTTTTATGGTGCATACTTTTGTATATACATTATGACACTGCATACACAATACATCTTGTGTTGTGACATTACAATGGTCATTTTGACATTTTGACCAAATATTGGATCTGTGGATGCTTCCTAGTCTGATTTATTCACTGTTTGAGAGACTTAGACTCACCCCACCCATTCAGAATTTAGAAGTAAGATCTGACCCCCAGGGCACAAATGAGACTGATCAACCTTAAATCCACATTTAGAGTACTAAGAATTAAGTTGAACTCTCAGTTAAGTTGGCAGGATCAGCACAGAAGTAGAACAATCCATTAGTATATGTTAATGGTAAAGAAGTCAAGAACTGAGAAAAGTAAATCAAGGCTAAATCAATGTTGGCTTGCTGCCCCAAAAGAGCTCTGATATAGCTGTATGCATTAATAAGGTAATAAAAGCTCTTGGCCCCTTACTCAAATCAATTCAGAGTAGCCACTCAACCATCCATCAACATTCTTCGTACGAAGAAATGAAGTTGTACTGATGTATATTTCTGTAGCAATCTCAGAAGCCAATAAATCTGAAGGCTTTGAAAAGCTACAAAATGATTCAAATCCACCTTGCTCACAAATCTTCTGAAACTTCACAGCTTAGCTTAGTTCTTCAACTTGACCAGCAGAAGATTCACAGAGATTATATTTGGTTCATTATTACAGACAAGCAGGAATCCATACAAAGAGTTGATTGCTTACTTGCAGTGAGAAGAGGGTAAATAGCATGAGAGTTTAAACCATGAACAATTCTTTTCTGTCCTGAATTACTACATAAACTTAGGATAATACTTGGTGGTTTAGTTAGGAATTGTTATGTTTTATATTGTTTTATTGTTATATAAAATCTGGCCTGGAAATCACCTACTTCAACAGTCCCTATTTTGACTTGTGATTCTATCCCAGTGGAATAAAATGCAACGCTGCACAGCCCTATTAGATATCATCCCCAATATAAATATTTTTATTTGTACAGTTTATGATGACACTTACCATACAAAACGTTGCTTCTGGGGTAAGTAATATATCTCCTCTCTTTTTCTTCTTCGATGGAAAAAAATAATGTGATTCCTTGTTTTGGAGATGAGAATGCAGCCAGCATGTAACCTGAATGCAATAAGAAAGTTAATGCAGTTTTCATGCTGGCTTTGTAATGAGATGAGTTGTGACTTGGAGAATTCACATTGTTAATGGGGCTATGCATTATCTGCTGACCACATAAAGGGGTCAATGTAAGACCATTTTAACTACTTGCATTTTCACGATCTCCATAAACATTGCTAATCACTGTGGAATAATCACTGGCTTTGAGCTCATTTTGATCTCCCTAATGATCAAATCCCTAACTGAATTGGAAATTAGAAATTTGTCCTCCCATTCATTCAGGACATAAGAATTACACTGGTAAATATTGGCAAATGTGGGCAGTTGTTTGGTGTTATTATTTAGTTTGGTGGAGGGAACTTGTCTCAACTTGATGGACTGAAAAGTATTTTAAATACTATAAATACAGGATAGCGGATTAACTTCTAACAGATCCAGGCAAGAGAAGCTGCTCATTAGAATATCTAATTTCTTGGTCCTGCTCTATTTAATAATGACATTAATATTCTTGAAAAAGGAAGTGGTTGGTATATTAATCAATAATTGCAATACCTTCCCTCAAAGATATTAAGGAATACATATAAATGTTGTATTTTAATTGTATAATCATTTGTCTAATAATCTGCCTCCTCCATGACTTCCCACAAACCAAGTGAACATATTTTAAAGGAATTCCTCTAGCCAAACATTTAATGTTAATGAATCATAAACAGAAAGAACCTATAGGGGGATAAAGAGAGAGGCAACACAAAATAAGGGGATATCAATTCTCTATGTTATTGCAACAATACAGTTAACTAACAAAATCTGTCAAAGGAAATTCAAGAACTTCCTGAAAATAATTCTTGCTTCACCCTGCTCTCCTATTCTTACCTGTATTTGTATTCTTATTTATGTCTGGAACACTTTCTCATCACAGTATTGCTCTGAGTTGTGATAGGAAAAAATGGAAGTAACAAAAAAAGTCATGTCAAGCAATAACAGCATGCTGCATCTTTACTAATCATGTTTAATTATATGTAGTTATATAGACTTGCAGTCCAGTTTTAAGCATGTCTGCTTCTAAATATTCTCTAGAACAGGTGCTTAGGCTTATAATTAAGTTTGGTTATCTTGCAGAGTACTGGTTGCCTAAAATATATACTTTCATGAATCATCCATCATCATTCTTAGCCATCAAGGCTTTTAAGACCATATTCTGAATATCTACTCCCAACTGACATTGACTATTCCCAAAAGCTTAACTGGATCAAGTCTGAATGGGAGGCTGAAATGAAATCTTACATCTGTAGGCTAGACTAAGAAATTGAAGAAACACCTCAAAAAGAGGCAATGAAAAGCCTTTTTGAGGGACTTCTTCTATCCAATCACATCTACTCAGTCTATCAGGTTTGGCAGGAAGGGCATATTATGGGTTTTGTATTGTCTGTGAAGGGCTGTCATTTGGTGAGACCCTTTTCTGCTTCAGCACTCATCCTTATAGGATGAAGAAGTTCATGTACAATAGAGGTACATCCTCATATACCCTACGTTCTTGATCCAGAATTTCTATTCATCTATTTTACAATCTAAAGGTGTTGGACAGCTGGTTTTCATCTGTTTTCCTCATGAGAGACTGTTACAATTTAGAAAACAGTGGGGAGAGGGTGTATCTGTTGGATAGTTCTCAATTATGGGAATTTATATCCTAATTTTTGGTTTTAATTTTTATCCATCAGTCATCCTTTGATCTTCTTTCTTTTGGGCTTTGGCAGTTCATTGTTTTATTCCACCATAGCATGTTGATCATATAGTACCTTTTAATTCAGCTACCTATATGTTTGGATGGACTATATGTATTTTATTAGACTACGTATTTATCATATGATTAATTATCTACATCATGATCAGTAGAAAAGATCATTTGCCAGACAAGATGGCAAAGAAATTACATTCCATTCAGACAAAAGATTCTTTCTAGTTTAGCTGGTCCTTGGTTTTTGATAATATCCAAAGTACCCTTCCAGCATGAACTTTATACAGAAAATCTGGAGAAAGTGTAGTGTACAATTTATAGTTTTTCTCCCCTCCTCTATCTGTGTAAAGAAGGTCAGTTCATTCCATAATTTGGAGGGACACATTCCTCCCACCAGATTAGTTAGTAAATTCAATCTTTCCTGGGTTCATGGTAGACTTGTTTTTGAAATCATTTGAGCTGGCTATGCTTGAAAGACTAGGCCAAATATTATATTGGTAAATCCTTCAGATATGCGCTAAGCCAAGGAGAGGTCAACCCATTTTTTTTTTATTTGCTTGCCTGGTCACAAAAGTTCTGAGAAAAGTCTTTACATAGCATACTGTTTTATAATCACTTCACTATACATTCTTTATTACTCGTTATTGCTCATATCTTTTTCCATTCATCCAATACCGTCACTTTCAGGTTCCTTTCCATCAGTTCTGCACTTGTCCTTCTTTATTTGCCACCATACATAGATCTCTGTTTCTATGTGCTGACTGACTCACAACCACAATAATTTCATAAGAGAGGGAGACTGCTGTAAAGCACTATGAAGTGGTATGTAAGTCTAAGTGCTATTGCTATTGCTATTCTTCAGACAACTGCAAAACTGAACTAATTCAGTAATTCCCAATAGCAAATTGTAAGAGGTACAAAGGTGTCATCTTCTTTAAGGAAGGTGCCACAAAGCACTCTACTTCTGTTTAGTGCAAGGAGTTGGCCATTTTATTATTTTTTATAGATAACAGTTATGGAAGGAGAATAGGTTTATTTAGACTGAGGTTTTATTCTTTCTTTTATGCTGTTTTCTTAGAAAATAGCTCTCACTAGTGTTATAGGGAAAGCCTATTTGGCTCTAGCATTGAAGTGTTGTTGTTTTTTTCCCTTTAACTCTCCTATGCCATTACACTTGTCTTAAGATCAGAATTGCTGGTTTGGAACTGTCTCACATACCTCTGGTGGGTGGATAATTGTAGGTACATATTGATATTGGTTTTTGGTGGCTCATGGGGTGGGGCAATTGATCCAATCAGTGGTGGAATCCTACCAGTGTAACAACCAGTTCAGTGATCACATTGCATGCACATGCAGTTTAGAGTAAACTTACATTCAGCATTACCGCTGGGGAGGAAAACAGCTGAAGTACAGCGATCTGCTCTGCTGTGTGATTCAGTTGAGAGAGTATAGGTCAGTAAAACGCAAGGGTGGATGGGCAGGCCCAGCTGATCGTTGAAGTGAACTGGTTCGCTGCCTTTACCTTTACCTTTTATTTCGATTTTTATACCGCCCCCTCTCCCCAAAGGGACTCGGGGCGGTGTACAGTCAAATGAAATAGATAAAGTAGACTACAAACATGGAAACATAAAAACATAGAAGAGGAGGCAATACAACACTGTACAGGTAAAGCAGATAAAAACAGTATATAAACAATCCTAAAAAATACCCAATTAAAATTACCCAGTTAAAATATATCTGCCAAGAGGTATAATGAGGTTATGAATGGTCCAGGCCGGCTAAACGGAACAGGTGAGTCTTCAGTTTTCGTCGAAAGGAGAGAAAGTCGGTGGTGGTTCTGATATCGGGGGGGAGGTCATTCCAGAGGGTTGGGCCCATCACAGAGAAGGCTCTACTCCTAGGTGTCACCCGTTGGCACTGCCTAGTGGACGGCACCCGGAGGAGCCCCTCCCTGTGAGAGCGAATCGGTCGCAGGGAAGTGTGTGGTAGGATGCGATCCCGCAAGTACCTAGGTCCTGAGCCATGGAGCGCTTTAAAGATGGTGATTAACACCTTGAAACGCACCCGAAAGACCACAGGCAGCCAGTGCAGCTCGCGCAGGAGCGGTGTTACGTGGGAGTACCTAGTACTCCCAAAAATAGCGCGGCTGCGTTCTGGACTAGCTGCAGTCTTCGAGCGCGTCCCAAGGGAAGCCCCATGTAGAGGGCATTGCAGTAGTCCAGCCGAGACATCACCAGTGCATGAGTGACCATGCGTAGGGCATCCCGGTCCAGTAGGGGGCGCAATTGGCGCACCAGGCGAACCTGGTGGAATGCCCCCCTTGCCACGGCTGCCACATGGTCATCCATTGACAGCCGGGCATCTAGGAGGATGCCCAAATTGCGCGCCCGTTCCACAGGGGGCAATTGCTCGCCCCCTATGGTCAGCGATGGAATCAACTGACTGAACCGGGGTGCCGGTAGCCACAGCCACTCAGTCTTGGAGGGGTTGAGCTTGAGTCTGTTGTCCCCCATCCAGACCCTGACGGCTTCCAAACACCGGGTCATCACCTCGACAGCCTCGTTGGGGTGGTCTGGGGTGGAAATGTACAGCTGCGTATCGTCAGCGTACAGATGATACTCCACCCCAAAACCACGGATGATCTCCCCCAGCAGCTTCACATATGCGTTGAACAGAAGGGGCGAGAGGACTGACCCCTGAGGCACCCCACAAGTGAGTGGCCTCAGAGTCGACCTCTGCCCCCCTGCCAACACACATTGCGTCCGGTCGGAGAGGTAGGAGCCGAACCACCGCAAAACGGTGCCTCAAACTCCCATCCCCCCCAGCCGGCGCAATAGGATACCATGGTCGATGGTATCAAAAGCCGCCGAGAGATCTAATAGGACCAGGATAGAGGAACAGCCCCTATCTCTGGCCCTCCAGAGATCATCGACCAACGCGACCAAGGCCGTCTCCGTGCTGTGTCCGGGCCGGAAGCCGGACTGGCATGGGTCTAGATATTCGGATTCCTCAAGGTGTCGTGGAAACTGCTGTGCCACCACATTCTCTACAACCTTCGCTAAAAAGGGAAGGTTGGAGACTGGACGATAATTAGCTAGCTCCATCGGGTCAAGGGAAGGCCTCTTGAGTAAGGGCCTCACCACCGCCTCTTTGAAGGCGGCAGGAAAGGACCCCTCGCTCAAGGAGACGTTCACCAGGCCCAGTAGCCAGCCTCGTGTCACTTCCCAGGATGCCAGTACCAACCAGGAGGGACACGGGTCCATTAAACATGTGGTCGGTCACTGCCGTCCACGCAACCTATCCAAATCCTCGGGTGCAACAGACGCAAACTCCTCCCAGAGTGGTCTCACAAGACTCACTGTTGGCGGCTCTTCTGGTCCACCGAAGGGGGTCCATCCGCTCCGGATCTGAGCGATTTTGTCCTGCAGATATTCCCCAAACTCCTCTGCTCTGCCCTGTAGAGGGGCTTCCCGCGTCCTCTGTGATAAGAGAGAGCGGGTCACCCGAAACAGGGCGGCAGGGTGGTTATCGGCGGACGCAATAAGAGTGGCACAATGTCTGCGTTTGGCCACTCTTAATGCCACAAGGTAAGTCCGTAAATAGGCTCTTACTTGTGTTCGGTCAGATTCGGAGCGTGAAGACCTCCACCTGCCCTCTAGGCGTCTCCTATGGCGCTTCATCACCCTCAGGTCCTCGGTGAACCAAGGAGCCCGGGTGGGTCGTCGCCGCAGGAGAGGCCGCAAAGGTGCAACTCGGTCCAGGGCCCCAGCGGCCGCCCTATTCCAGGCGGCCACTAGGTTCTCGGAGTGAGAGCGGGTCAGGGCTACAGGGAATGGCCCAAGCTCCGTCTGGAACCTATCCGGTTCCATCAGGCGCCTGGGGCGGTACCAACTTGGACAGTTTGGTTCCGCCTCCTCGCGGTGGGGGGTAGCGCCAGGGAAGTCCAGCCGGAGACATGAGTGATCTGACCATGACAGGGGAGTAATGGTTACATCCCCTCTTCCCAGATCACTCGCCCACTGTTCAGATACAAAAACAAGGTCCAGAGTGTGGCCACCTTCGTGTGTGGGGCCCTGAATTAATTGGGTCAGGTCCATGGCTGTCATGGAAGCCATGAACTCCCGAGCTACCTCGGATGCTTCCCCCGTCAACGGCAAGTTGAAATCCCCCATAACCACAAGCTTGGGGGTCTCAACTGCCATCTCTGAGATCAGCTCGAGGAGCTCCGGCAGGGCTGCTGACGTATAGCGAGGAGCCAAGTATACAATCAGCAAGCCCCACTGCCTCCCTGGGCCCCATTTCACACCAAGGGACTCACATCTGGGTATCTGAGGTACAGTGAGCTCTCTCGGCTCTAGACATTCCCGTATAACTACCGCCACCCCACCACCCTTACCCAAGGCTCGAGGCTGATGAAATGCACGGAAACCCGGCGGGCACATTTCCACAAGGGGTAAACCACCCTCGTGGCCCAACCAGGTCTCCGTTATCCCTGCAAGGTCCAGCTCCCCCTCTGAGATCAACTCATTAATGAGGGGGAGCTGGACCTTGCAGGCTGATCATTGGAGCTACCGCTTTGCTCAAACCGGTCCAAACCAGTAGAATCCCACTTGTGGATCCAATACTCATGCCCATTGATCATATAGTTTATTATGTACATATAGACTCCTTCTTTGTTATAAAAGGAGAAAACTTTAATTTGTCACAACTGATGGTATTTGATGCAAAAGTTGATATTTAACTAATATATTTACTCATAAGCCCTTTCTTTGTTCAAAAAGTGGTAGTAAAATAATATAACCTGAAGTTGTTTGCTATAGTTTTGCTAGTGGTTTTTTCCTTAGCATCATATTCTATGCTGGCCATTGACTGTTTTCATAACTGAGTTTCCAAATTCAGGAATTCTACAGGTAGAATATTCAAACATATATATATTCATTATTGGTTGTAAAACTGACTTTACTTTTGCCCTATACTTTGTGAAAGAAAGTTGAATAGCATGAATCTCTGGGGATTAGTTATGAACAAGTGAGTACACAGAGAAGTTTCCATGGCTGTCTGGTGTTTGCATGAAAACACCAAGAGCATTATTGTTTACCAGGTACATTTGCTAAGCTTAAGGAATAGATGGCTAATACATATGATACAGAAGGCAAAATACGAAGAAACAACAAGAGATTAAAGAAGATCGATAGTAATATCCTAAACACTTCCAATTTTCCTCTTCTCTTTATATTTTCAGCATTGATCAAATCCTTGGGCAATTTTGGAATCATCTTCACCTCTATGTTTTTTTTAGTTGAGTCTAAAAGGAAAAGCCATGGCTAATTGTTGATGGTAGTAAAATAATATAACTGAAGTTGTTTGCTATAGTTTTGTTAGTGGATTTTTCCTTAAAGAGTCCCTTTCGGGAGAGGGGGTGGTCTGTAAGCGCTCAGCAAATAAATAAATAAATAAATAAATAAATAAACAAACAAACAAACAAATAAATAAATAAATGGTACACTTGCTCCTAAAAACAAACAAGCAGAAGAGGGTGTTATGCCAGTAATCTGGGAAAATATTTGGAAGACAAAAAAAAAAAGGTCTGTTTGCATTTGTGGAATCATTGAAGTCCTGTTTGAATAATTAAATAAGCCAGATCTACAAAATAGACTCTTGCAACAAAGTATGGCCACTTCTCACTCTGCCTCCCCAAGTCAGCAAAGAAGGGTCTGTCTTATTGAGGAAGAGAGGCATTCTCTGGCTAAAATGAAGGACAAATGGGTAACTATTTTCCAAGCCTAACAGCGATAGGACACTTATTTTTTTCAATTTGCTAGTTGAAGATGCCCAGAACTTACAGTGTCAGTTTAGGATATACTGCTTGACAAGATGTGTTCTTAATTTTGCTCTTCTGTCTCTGGAGTGCTTAGCTTGCATTACTTAAATATATCACTAAATGGCCTCCAATATCCTTCCCAGATGATTTTATAAACATCAGTTTAGCAACTCTATCAGATGAACACTTGTAGTAGCAATTATTTAAATCAAAAGCATGGACCTTCACCAGACTATTAAGCAAATCTGCTTTTTTTCATCCATCTGTTGCATCCTTCAATGCCCTAAATGTTATCCAGAAATGCAAATGACATGCCAGAATAATTAGCACAAAATATGAATCATGAGTTAACTTGGAGCCAATATTTCTGGAATGGAATTGCCATCTGATTTCAAGTTATGGATTTTCACATTTCATTAACAACAGTGCTTAAGTGTACTATATTCAGCAGGGAGTCATGCACATCTATGTAGGCCCATGTGACACTTCTGCTTTGTAAGCTCCCAGTAGGCTATACAATTAAAGGTGCTGGTTATAAAGCCCTTTATAGCACAGGAAGATTTGTCTCCAGTTGTTTTTACCTATTCCACACAGCTTACCAGAAGGGGTATCTTCCAGGTTTTTTCCTTGAATTGAATTGAAACCCTCTGATGGGACCTAGGAGGTTGTTGCCTGTAATAGTGGTGGGTTTCAAAAAATTTTAGAACCTATTCTGTAGATGTGGCCTGTTTTGTGGGAGTGGCTTGGTGGTCATGTGGTCAAGCGGGAGTGGCTTGGAAGTCATGTGATTGGGTGGGAGTGGCCAAGTGGACGTCACTGAATGACCTATAAAAAGAAGATATAAAAAAGGAAATTTATTATTTTGTGCACTTACTACTTAAATAATATACAAAACAATAAAATAGCTACTTACAAAAGGAAGATAACTGTCCTTGCCAGTCTTCAATATCACTGACCTCCTTGTTCAAATGCATGGCCTGCAAAAAGAAGAGATATAGAAATGAACTCTTCAACTGTATGCACTGCATTAGGATGAAACAAGCACACAAAATAATAGAGAAGGAAGATGACTGTTCTTTTGTGTGTCTTCAACATCACCAACTGACCACCTTTCTCCAATGAGTGGCCTGCACAAAGAAGAGACACAGAAAGGAAAACTTTAATTACATGCACTACTACATTAAGGATGATAATTAAAAATGTTGCCAAATTCAATCAATGCTGCCTCTACTTCTGCCCATGAAAAGACATCTTCAATTTCCAGTAATCTGGCTCCAAATATGTGTTAAAGTAATTTGTTTATGTCTGGCAGTTGGCTACCTGTTTTTAGATGGTCGTAATCCATCAGCCTTTTCTTCAAATTGGTGATGATGCTTGCCAAAACATTGTCACAAGGAAGGGCAACAAATCGTTGACTTGGAACTAATTTTATGTTTTTGAAGGCTTCTGAAGCTAACATTCCGTCCCCTTTTTTTCATATGAGCCCTTTGCCCGTCTAATCAATACCGACTTTTCGGTTTTGATGATATCTGTGTTTCTCCCCTGCAGGGCATTTGACAGAAGAGAAATCTCATTTAGAATATCAATCATGAGGGCCAAATCATTCAAAAAATTTAAATTTTCAAAATGGGAAGCCATGCTTGGGAATCTTTCATTGCCCAGAAAAAAGCTCATGTAGTGCTGGATAAGCATGCCACACAACTATGGTTGACCTTAAATTACAGGCAGCCCATCTTGGTCTCAAAACTCTGCCAATCTTCATAATTTCAATGCACAGTTGTTCAGGGATTTGGAAAAGGTCATTCTGGCTCTTGGAGGATTTCTGGAAAGTGGTGTGTATCTTGTCAAGGAATAGCTTCCTTGATAAAGTGGTTCATTTGTTTTATTTCTTTTATTGCATCATCCAGCACAAGTTGGAGGCGGTGGTTCAAGTAGTGCCAGATTACAATGTTTGGGAAGTCTTGAGCTATTCTGGTGCTGACTCCAGATTTTCTTCCAAGCATAACTCTGGTACCATCAGAGCAGAATGCTATTAAATTTTTCTGAAGATATTCGGTGGTAAACTCAAGTTTCCCATCACTGCAGAACATATGGTCTCCACATCTTGTTTCTCCAATTACAACAGCTCAACAAAAATGGTTGCTGGGAATTCTGAATCCTCAACTTTAACAAAAACTATCAGAACTGCTTTCATTAATAGCGTTGAGGCTTCATCGATTATTAAACACCCCATTAGATTCTTTGCAATAATGCTGGCAAACACAGTGGTTGTAATTTAGTTTGCAATGAATTCAACCATTTTTACTGTGGATCTCTGTAAATGCAAGCCTACTCCCACATCTACTCTAATCGCAGTTAGCAAATCTACCTGCCCCTCGATGTCTGAGAATGGTTTGCATTTTTGTGCCAGATTGTAAACAGTAAAAAATATTTTGCAAGTACTGGATAAATGTTTGTCAGCTGACTTATCTATGGATTTTGTAAAAGCATCCTACTCCCGTTGTTTACTGTTCTCTCACAAATAAGGTGTGCTTTTGATTGAAAATGTTCCTTCAATTTTTTTTCTGAGAGATGATTGCTGATTCTCCTTAGTTGTCCCTGCTGCCACAACCTGGAAATTTTTCCACTCTGTAGAAACATGAATACCTTTCTCTAAGGAGAACACTAGTTTCACACAGTGCTCACAACCTAACTTTTGTCGGATATTGCCAGTCCATCATACTTCTCCTTGAAGTTTCTGTATTGCAGCAAACTCCAGCAGTAAGGAAGTTTTGGAACTTCAGTGGAGAAGATGGACTTGCTGCTTTCTCTGACTTCAAGTGGTGTTGGTGATTGTTGTGGATTAGCTGATTGCTCCTCTTTTGGTTTTTTGAAGAAGAAAATGGTCATACTCTGTTGCTTCTTCTTCATCCTGTTAAATAATACTAACTGCAAAAGAAATAAAACAATATTGGACTCAATTGTGGTTGTAAGCTGAGGACTTCCAGTTAACAGAAGGGACCTCTGTTTTCACCCAACAGTGTACAGTCTTTTCTGCAAGAATGTCCCCCAACAAACAGGAAAGATATAGTCATTCATCTAAGAAGTTAGATCAAGAAGAATGAATGTCATAGGTAGATTCACAGAACAATACAGATTGCTTTTTCTGAAATTTATTCCTCAGTTAAAAAAACAGGAATATATGAATTAGGTTTGGTACTTAGGTCAGTCCAAGTAGTTTTTCAAGAGTTAGTGGTGTCATGGTTAGAAGCAATGGTAAAGCAAGATATGGATTTAAAACCAGAAATATTTTGTTGGGTATTTCAAAGGGAATACAATACATATTTAATTTTACACATGTTAACAGCAGCCGGAATTGTGTTTGCACAACAGTGGAAAAACAAAAATATGAAAATGAATAATTATTAGAATGTGCAGGAATGAATAAATTAACAATTAAAATCAAGAAAGCTTCAAATACTTTTTCACATGAGATTTGTTTTATCAATTGCTAACTAACAGAAACAGAAATTAGAAATCTAAAAGTATTAAAGAAAACACCAATTATGTAAGGAAAGGTCACTAAAATGTATAAGGAAATATTATTAGTACTTGATCATTATTAAAGTGTAGATAACTGCGGGACATTACACACACACACACACATCCAAACTATGACAGCACCAGGAAAACATCAAAAGAATAACAGTTTTTCCCCAAAAGACTGCAGATGCAATCAGTTTTCACCCTAACCTAAGGACAGGAAAGACAAAGGCACTGGAATAAAAACCATCAAGGTATTTTGGGAAGTTATAAAGGACAGTGCCAGAAAGCTCACAGAACCAGAAACCATCAGCCAAAAACACCAGCTGAAAGGTAAATTTTAAGTACATCCATTAAGATAAAGGCTAAAAATAGCTTGCCTGGAACTCCCCTTTTCCTGTTTTCTGGCAGAACTAATCCCCAGGATAGGAAAGACAAAAAACCTGGGACCAAAATTAACCCAGGAAAACAGGAAAACAAAAGCAGGGCAATCAGAAACCATTAAAAACCATCAAGCTGCAGAAGCTCACAAAGCATCACACAACTCAACATATGAAAACAGCCATGGAGTCACATAAAAGGTTATTGCTGCAAGAAGCAACCACCCACAATTATCTCAAGAACCAGGTATCACACAGAAACACACAAAATCTCACAAAGCTGCCTTGCATCAACCTGGACTGCCCATAGAAAAGCAGCCACTTTGAGGCACATACATTTTATGTGCCTCAAAGTGGCTCCTTTTCTATGGGCAGGCCAGGTTGGTGCAAGGCAGCTTTGTGAGATTTTGTGTTTATTTCTGTAGTGGATTCATTACAGAAACGCACAAAGTCTCACAAACCATGCATCAACCTGCACACTTAAAAGCAACATTTTGCATCACAAATAAAACATTTCCAAAATAGCAATAACATTTCTTGTAATAAACATTTTCAGAAAACAATAAATAAAAAGCAATTCTCTAAAAAACAATTTTAAAAAACATATTCTATAAACAATAAATAAATAAATAAATCCCTAAAAACCATTTAAAAAACCACATTCTATAAACAATAAATAAAAAAACATTCCCTAAAAGCCATTAAAAAAAAAACATATTCTATAAACAATAAATAAAAAACCATTCTCTAAAAACGATTTAAGAAAAACATATTTATAAACAATAAATAAATAATTTTCCCTAAAAACCATTAAAAAACACATTCTATAAACAATAAATAAAATACCCTTTAAAAAAACATTAAAAGCATAAAGAAAAAAAAAACAAGTCACTTACCAGCAGGCAGAATCATCAGCTCTTTGATGTGATGGATGCAGGCAGCAGGTAGGTGACCAAGAGGCAGGGAAGCTAAACTGGAGGGACACAGGGATAACTCAGTCAGCTAGGCCTGCCCGGCCTGGAGCCGAGGTGGCTTAGCCAGCTAGGCGAGGCTGGGGACTGAGTGGGGGGCAGCAAGAAAGGCCTCAGTCAAGCGCCATGCAGTTCTACAATCTAGGCGAGCTTGAGGATCCACTGCAACAAAGGCTGCAGTGGATACCCGGACTTTTCTAGAGCGCAGAGCCGCAGGCCGCTCCAGGTAGCTTCCTGCCGACACACAACCCTCCCTCGCACGAAGTCACAGCCACATGGCCCTGTGCTGTAAGCGAGCCTGGGGATCTCACGAAGGCTGAACTGATCCCCGGACTTGTCTAGAGTGCAGGGCTGCAGGCTACTCCAGGTATCTTCCCATCACTGCCCCCCCCCATGCAAACTCACGGCCATGCGCTTTAAGCGGGGCCAGGGATCTCGCGAAGGCTGTACTGATCCCTGGACTTGCCTAGAGCGCAGTGCTGCACGGCGCTCCAGCTAGCTGCCTCCGCCGCCTGCCCCCACACTAAGTTGCAGCTTACTTACCTGAGGGAGGCAGCAATAACAGCAGTGAGGTGAGGATCAGATCCGTTCAGCTAGTGAGCAACAACACGAGCCAAACAGGAAACGAGGCAAGTGGGCTGTCTGCACCATGGTGTATATAGGGCTCTCAGAGTGGGACAATCGGCGAGCCAGCGAGTCAGTGAGCGGCGTGTGGGTAGACAGGCAGGGCAAGCATGGTGCAGACAGATGGGGCGAATGAGCGAGCGTTGACTGGATGGGAGGGGTGAGCAAGCAAACGAAGGCCAGGCAGGCGGGGGGAGCGAACAGGGGGGCAGGCCAGGGGAGGAAGCGTTCTGGTACGAGGCCTTCGGAAGATCAGGTACGGGATGGCACACTAAATTTCACAACTGGTACCGGTGCGTATTGGCTAAAACCCAACCCTGGCATCTACCCTAGGGTGTGATCTGCCCCCAGCTCTAGATTTGACTTTTACAGATCCTGTTAACTTTTACAGAGGCTTTGATGATCAAGTTGTTTCTTGAAATGTTGGTGCCAGGAAGTTATATTTTTTACAAGTTGGATGGTCATCTAAACTTGTAACTAAATAAATAACAAAACTCTCCTATTGGCTTTTTATCATAAAACGCTAAGTCAGCTTTACAGTTAAAGGAGGGTAACTGTGGAACCATAAATCAAGCAATCATAGCAGCAGCCTATCATCACTGTTGACCACACAGAACTTACTTTAAATAAAATAAATCACCTGAGACCTGACAATTTTACATATCATTTTGGAAATGATAAAGAGGGACTTGAATTTAGGGTCTCTTGCTTTCTAGTGCCTTAACCACTAGACCAAACTGGTTCTAATTCAAGGAAACTAAACAAACCAACAAATAAATACATAAATAAACTCTTAGGACAGTTTTTTTTTTGCTGTTTCACTTTTAATTTTGCTAACTAATTAGCTATTATTTTCTGTCATTTAAAAAAAAATAAGTACTATATATCAACTATATAAGCACTTTCAATGGAAGAGGGAAATTGCTATAATTTTGGCTTATTGGTGTTTACATTGTTTACATAGGGGACGAGATCACCTTAAGATTTGTAATATATTAGTGTTCATATTGTCATATTTTGTACGATAATTGACCCATTTTTATGGATTGTTAAATTTTCAACCACTCAGCATTGAAAGAGATAATCAAGTCGTACACATAACATTTAAAATCAATATGAAATGGGAAAGGAGAAAATTTCTGTCCAGAGTCATAACAGATTGAGGCAGTTTATAAATCTCAAAAATCTCATAAATAAATAAATAAAGCATAGCAGCTATTGCATTGACTATCAAGTATAAGACGGATACTTTCAAGATGAAATAATCCAATTGATTCAGAGCACTCAGCTAATTGAATGAGAGCTTAGTTGTTTCCTATATATATAATATAGTTGATTTGATGATACCAAATTAAAAAAAAAACATCAGAAAAGAAATAAATGATGTGGAAGCAATGGCAATGGAAATATGAATGGTTTATTAAAATCAGTGCAGAATGTATTGCCCTAAACAAGATCATTCAAAGGTGATCAAAGACAATATTAGAAAATGTAATGGACAGCTTATACAAAGAGTAAAAAGAACAAAACCGCAAAAAACTACTGTAGTTCTTCAAGCCCAATCACAGCAAATCAGCACGAAATCTTAGAATACATCAATTACTTTCCTATTAAAATACATACTGAAAATGTAAAGCAACTGAACACGCTGACTCTCAAAATGCTGAGGACAGAATTCCAACAGAAGTAGACTTTTTCACGATCTTTTATAAGGTAAAAATATCTTACCTGAGCTGGATATAATCCCAGGAATAGTCCCCAATTACCGAAATGCACAACTGTAGGTAGGTAAAGGTAATATTCCCCTCACAGATATGTGCTACTCATTTCTGACTCTAAGGAGTGGTGCTGATCTCCATTTCAAAGCTGAAGAGCCAGTGTTGTTCGAAAACATTCTCTGTGGTTATGTGGCCGGCATGACTAAATACCAAAGGCGCACAGAACGCTGTTACCTTCCCACCAAAGTGGTCCCTATTTTTCTACTTGCATTTTTACATGCTTTCGAACTGCTAGGTTGGCAGAAGCTGGGACAAATAATAGGAGCTCACTCCATTATGCAGAGCTAGGTATTCAAACCACCGAACTTCCAACCTTTCTGATCAACAAGCTCAGCGTCTTAGCCACTGAGCCACCATGTCCCCTAGATAGGTAGGCTAGGTAGGTAGGCGAATAAAAATGACAAATCCAGTTTATATATCTGGCTGATGGTGCAACCAACCATAATAATTTGTCAAAATTATTCTTAAAAAACCTGTAATTTCAATATAAAGTACCCCCCCCCAAAAAAAATTTTTTAGAAGACCAAATTATAATGGTTGGTCACACCATCAGTCAGATATATAGACTGGATTTGTCATTTTTTTATCCATTTGTTTGTTTGATTGTTTGTTTTAGCATACGGTATACAAGGCCATGGAGGTCATCACCTTTCCTCCACCAGGAAGAACCAATGCTGTTCCAGCTCCCCATGCAGAATGCAGGCTACAGTTTTTCACCACCAAAATGGCAGTACCTATCTATTTACTCGCAAACAATTCATTCAAACTGCTAGATGGCCAGGAGCTAGGGACAAGAAATGGGAGCTTACCCTGTCCCACGGACTTGAACCACCAGAGGGCTGGCAATTGTTTGGGCACATCCAGCATCATTAAGCCTCTGTGTCACTGCATCCCTTGCTATCCCCCTATTTTCTAGTAGTAGTAGTAGTAGTAGTAGTAGTAGTAGTAGTAGTAGTAGTAGTAGTAGTAGTGATAGTAGTAGCAGTAGTAGTAATAGTATTTAGATTTTTGTTTAGTGTGGTGTAGCATCAGATTTTTGTAATTTAAACAGTTCATCAATATTCAATAAATAAATCATTGCTCAGGCCTGAGCCCTGAGGAAAAACATGGAGGCAGAGCTAGAACAAGTAATGAAAGAACACAAACTGTTGGCTGACAGCTCTTTTATACCTTGAGCTGTCAGCCTATTAACCAATAGCGTGCCTGAGATTCTCCCGCCAGGCCAGCAGCGCGCTTTAGCCAATGAGGAGGCTTCCTGGTTGACAGGCCTCAGGTGGACGTAGGCCCAAGGACTTAGCACTCCTTCCCCCTGGACTGTGCAGACATCTTTTAGATAGGCGGGTATCCGGCGGCTCTGACCAGAATGTCTCAGTTCATGCTCGGCTGCAGGAGTGGACAGATCTCCAGGCCCCACCCTGTTTTCACCAGGAGGTGAGTTAGGCCGGCTGGAAGGCGTGGACACTTTGGATTTGCAGATACATTTTCCAAAGACATTGCCTCAGGATGCGGTAGGGTTGGGAGAGCTGGGCTTGTGCTGTTTGGCCAGCAGGCGGCAGGGACTGGACGTTCGGGATTCATTGAATGGTGGGGTGGAGATGGCCTGACTTTGTTGTTGCCTGGCTGCGCGCCAATTGGACCCTGTAGGAACAGGGCCTGGTTATCCTAAATGGGTGCCAGGATAATTTGTCCCGGCACCCATTTTGGATCCTCTATGCAATTCCTTGCATAAACCCAGTCTCCTGGTGCAAAACTTCTGGGTTGGTCTAGGGGCCCCTGCATCTTATCGGTCTCGTAAGTGGGATGCAAGCATTCTAAGATGGTCCGGATGCGCTGCCACATAAAGAGCTCAGCCAGGCTTTTGCCAGAGTCTGGGCAGGGGATAGAGTGCTGAGTTAATATATAGGTTGAGAGTTTAGCCAATCACCCCGCCCCCCCCCAGGGCCCATTAGTTTTAATGCTTCTTTGGCTGATCGAACCTCCCGTTCTGCCCAGCCATTGCTGGCTGGGTGATATGGGGCTACTAGCGCATGACAAATGCCTAACTTAGCTAAGAACGCTTGAAATACTGTGGACGTTAATTGTGTCCGGCAGCCCATGCGTAATGAACAGGCACTGCAGCACATTGATGGTGGATTCTGATGTGGTAGAATGCATGGGTACTACCTCCACCCACTTGGAAAAGGCATCTACCACAATGAGAAACTGAGTGCCCATGATCGGCCCCGTGAAATCCACATGGACACGAGAACACGGTCCACGTGGCATTTTATATTCCCTGGGGTTTGCGGCTGGTGGAGCAGGCTGCAACAGTTGGCAGGGCTCACAGGTGGCTACCCACTCAGCTATTGCCTCATCCATTTTGGGCCACCAGACATAACTCCGGCCCAACGCTTTCATTCAAGCTATGCCATGGTGGCCCAAGTGGAGGTGGCGAAGGACTGTGTCACACAAAGTCAATGGCACTACCACCCTCTCACTCCACAGCAGACAGCCCCGCAGCTCAGAGATTTCTAATCATCACCAGAAGTAAGGTAATGCCTCAGCGGGCACCCCTTCCCTGGGCCAGCCTTTGCGGATCCAGGCAAGTACTTTATAAATCAGGCTGTCTTTAGTGGAATGGGCCGCAATGTCTGTGGCAGATAAGGGTAAGTCGAGGTCCTCTATTAGAAGGACCTCAGACTCCTGATAGTCATCCGGTGTTCGTATGGGCAAGGGGTAGCGGCTTAAATGTCCACATGCCCCATGTGTTTCCCTGTGCGGCATTCCAAGTGGTAAGAATATGCTGCCAGTAAAATGATCCAGCGGGACACTCTAGGAGATATTATAACTGGGATAGGGCGATCCCCTGCCAAGAGCCCCAATAGGGGCTTATGGTCGGTCACTAGGTGTAAATGGCAGCCATAGAGATAGTGGTGGAATCGCTTGATTCCCGCCACAGCAGCTAACGCCTCCTTGTCCAAGCGGCTGTAATTTTGTTCAGCCTGGACAAGGAGCATGAGTAATATGCGATAGGAACTTCAAGGCCATTTGGACAAATGTGGCTTAAGACGGCCCCCAGGCAAAATGGTGAAGCGTTGCATGCCAAAAACCAATAAAAGATTCACAGTATTGCATGAGTACAGCTGATGACATCAGCAGAGATTTGACAACCGCAAACGGATGTGCTTCGCGGCTGCCCCATCTCCATGACGCCGAGCTGTCCAGCATGTGGTGCAAGGGGTCCACAATGGAGGCCTTATGGGGTAGAAACATGGCGTAAAAGTTCAGGAGGCTTAAAAAAGCTTGCAGCTCCACCTTATTAGTCAGAGGCGGAGCGGCCTTTATTGCCTCCACTTTGGCTGCTGATGGATGGATGCTCTGGGCATTTGGTTTACATTTACATTTGGTTTTCTTTAGATGGAGCCCTGCCCTCCAAAACCGCGTCAGGACTGCCCTGAGCTTAGTCATGAGTTCCTCCCTATTATCAGCAGTGACGAGCACATCATCAAAATGGGGCAGGATCCCAGGTAACCCATGGAGCAATCGCTCCATGATACTCTGAAAAATTCCCGGGGCAACGCAGACTCTGAATTGGAGTCTGTGGCATCTGAACGCCCCCCGATGAGTAACAATTGTCTGTGTGTCTGCTGTTGCATCATCGACAGGCAATTGTTGATAAGTCTGAGTGAGATCAAGCTTGGCAAAAATCTTCCCCCGGCCCAAGGAGTGCAATAGATGCTGCACTAGTGGGACACGGTACGAATTTGATTGGAGCACCCTATTTATTATCCTCTTGTAATCCGCGCAGATCCTAATGGATCCGTCCAATTTAATAGGGATTACAATAAGGGTCTCCCACTTGACACAGTCAACTGGCTCCAGCATCCCTTGGGCCAACAGCTTATCAATTTCTGCATCGACCTTGGGCCTTAGAGCAAATGGCACCCTGTGAGCCTTTAATCTAATCGGTGCTACTTGTGGATCTAAATTAAAAGATATGGGCAACCCAGTATATTTACCTAACTGGTCACTAAAAACATCATAGAATTCCTGGGCCAGGTCATTTCAGTCAGAGCTTGAAGGCACGGAATGGACTCCTGAGATACATAGCTCCAGGGAGGCCAACCAATCCAGCCCCAACAAGGTGGCCAATGGGTTCGCTACCACAATAAGAGGCAGGGGACCCCTAAAATTGGTATTCTGTACCTGAAATTCCCCCTTGCCTAATATTGGGATGGAGTGGCCCTGATAATCCTTCAACTTGCAATTGGATGGGCTAAGCCGGTGTCTGGAGACAGCTAGCAACAGCCTTTTGAGGGTACTCCAGGAAATAATAGATCGAGCACAGCCTGTGTCAATCTCCATTGCCCATGCAGCGCCTTCCAGCAGTACCATTAGGTATATTTTCTTCTGGGTTTGGCCCACCACAGTGGTGATATTGACTACCCAAGGAGCCTCCACTGTGTCCCCCTCCACAGAGTGGCAACCATCTCAAGCCGTATTCAGGCATCCAGCAGTGGCAGGAATGACTGGGTGACCCCCGGGCGAGTCAGGCGAAGGAAGCACAGCTCGGCACACACAGGCTAGGTGGCCCATCTTCCCGCAGTGGCGGCAGGTGGCAGACTTGAACTTGCAGCTGGAATGCAGGTGATTGCTGCCACTGCTGAGGCATCTGGTCTGAAGCAATTTGGCAGACATTCAAGACCTGGAAGCAGCCAACACACTCAGGTGGTCAATATCATCAATCAGCTCTGCCAGTTCATCTAGGTCAAAAGCTTGCTGGTTGACCATAGTGGCCGCAGGCAGGGTATTCTTAGTAGCATGGTACCTTTGGATTTCAGCAGCAGAGATAGCTGCCTGTTCTGCCGCCCACGCCTCATCTACGGCTATCTGATATGCAGTGACGTGCGGGTGAGGTTTATGGCTGGTGAGGCACTGACATCATCAAATGATCATCATGAAGGGAGGACTGTGACAACTTTGATCTTTGCAAGCATGCAAGCAAAATACCCCAGGATCACGGTGGCAGGGACAGCAACTCCTTCCGCTGCGCTGCGGAGAAGAGCCACACTGTGCAGGATGCTCCTCAGCGCTAGCCTCAGATCAGCGCAAGCGCGGTCTCCTTCATGTTGGCTCAGGAAGGAGGGGAATGGGACCACAGCTCGCGCTGATCTGAGCCTAGCGCTGAGGAGCCACCTGCACACGCTTTCCCATTCCCCTCCTTCCTGAGCCAATATGAAAGGGACCGTGGCTCACACTAATCTGAGGCTAGTGCTGAGGAGCCTCCTGCACATGTGGTCCCATTCCCCTCCTTCCTGAGCCAACATGAAAGGGACCATGCTTGCGCTGATCTGAGGCTAGCGCTAAGGAGCCTCCTGCACAGCGTGGCTCTTCTCCGCAGTGCAGAGGAAGGAGTTGCTGTCCCCGCCACCATGATCCTTGGGTATTTTGCTTGCACGGGCAAGAAAGAGATGAAAGAGAAAAGAAGAGAAAGAGAGATAGATAGAGAGAAATGAAAAAGAGCTGGAAGGAGAGAATGGGAGAGAGAGAAAAGAGAGAGAAACAAATCAGCGCTAAAAGCCTACCCCGTCCTCCCTCCCTTCCTTTCCACAACCTTCCCCCACCCCCCCAAAAGCTTTTTCCCAAATAATACCAGCAGCCATTTTATCTCCACCAAAGTAGATACATACACACACACACACGTGCGCAAGTGAGAAGGGAAGAAAATGGGAAGAGTTGAGTCACAGGAAGAATGAGCGCCCTCTACTAGGAGGCAGGAGAACTGCATGCCTCCCCTACCTCGGGATTTTTTAGGCTTTTAACCCTCATTGAGGGTTAAAAGCCTAAAAAATCCTGAGGTAGGGGAGGCATGCAGTTCTCCTGCCTCCTAGTAGAAGGCACTTTTTTAGAGGCTTTTTAAAGCCTCACCTCAGCACTCACCTTTTCCCTTTTACATTTTTTTTTCTTTTCATGATGAGAGCGGTGAGGCTCTGCCTCCCCTGCCTTCCCTGACTGCACGTCATTGCTGAAATGTCAATTCGGAGCGGGGTAGTTGTAATCTGGAATCATTGGTCCCCCAAATCAGTTGTTCTAGGAGAACCTCATCCAGGTTCTGGAACTCACAATGAATGGCTGCATTCCTGAGGCAAGCCAAGTACTGACTGAGTGTGTCCCCGTCTTTTTGAGTGCATTGGCGAAATGCATATCGCCTCACAAAACAAGACGGAGCAGGGGCATAATGCCCCTTCAGCTTGGTGACTAATACTTCCCATGGCAAGGAGTGGACAGCTGCATGGGGCTGCCAGGGCACAGGCAGTGGAAAACATATCCAGCCTGCAGGAACTTAAAAAATAGCCCAGTTTACGGTCATTAGAAAGCTCTGCGAAATCATGAGCCAACATAAAACAGTCAAAACACTCCATAAATGCGTCCAAGGACTCCCTCTCAGGGGAGAACAGGGAGAACACAGGCTTTGTCGCCATAACAATTATCTGCCTCTGTCAGAAAAAAAAAGGTTCTTACTATTTAAAAATGTCCTCTACCTCGTCGCCAGTGCTCAGGCCTGAGCCCTAAGGAAAAACATGGAGGCAGAACTGCTAATCAACTGTTTATTTCAACTAGAACAAGTAATGAAAGAACACAAACTGTTGGCTGACAGCTCTTATATACCTTGAGCTGTCAGCCTATTAACCAATGATGTGCCTTGGATTCTCCCACCAGGCCAGCAGCGCGCCTTAGCCAATGAAGAGGCCTCGGGTGGTTGTAGGCCCAAGGACTTAGCAATCATGGTTAAACAAATCCACATGTATGTTTGAATTGGTATGAAATTCAGTTCTTACAATTCTCATTTGCTGCATTGTTGGTCAGCAGGTATTTGATACATTAAATGGTCTATCTCTCTATCTGGAACTAATTTAGACCTGTAGTTATCTTCGTTCTCCTCTTTCCCTTCTCCACAGAACATTAAATGGCCTTCTTTTTATATTTAACCCAGCCACTGTTGAAAATAATGAAGCTCCATTACGAGTAGTGCTTTTTTCCCCTTCATAGAATAACATCTGCAGGGAGTTTTCAGGAGATTCCAAATTACATTACTAAGCAATATGGTCAAAGTGCAATGCTACAGAACTGCCTCACTTAGCAATACCAATCCTGGCAGTTCTGGTTGCCATCACAACCCCAGGATGCACAGGTCAATAGGAAGAAGCAGGAGTCCAAGTGAAGGGGTGCATGTGTGTGCATGTGTATGTGCATGTCAGGACTGAAGGGGGTAGGGACTGCAGGCAGGGCAGTGGGACAGTGAGAAGCAGTGACGTGTGGTGAGGTTTATGGCTGGTGAGGCACTGACATGGTGGGTTTCAAATATTTTTAGACTTGTGGACTTCAACTCCCAGAATTCCACAGCCAGGCATGCTCAGTTCCGATTTAAAATGACATCATTTGTTTCTCTCTCCCTTTCTCCCCCTCTCTCAAACACACACACACACACACAAACACACACAAGTTGGATTGGACTATCTCTTCTACCCCCTTCCCTCTCTCACTCACTCTCAAACAAACAAACAAACACACACACACACACACACAAAAGTTGGATTGGATATCTTTTCCGGTGGCTTGAAAGCAGATCCTCTGCCATCTCCCCCATTCCCCTGCTGCCTTCCCCAAACACCTCCCCCATTGCAAATGCAGCCTGTTGTCTGGGTTGGAAATGCCTGGAACGCAATAAAGCCCACCCACTCACCTCCTGCTGGCAGGCTGGGGTGAGAGGAGAGGCAAAGAAGCCGGAGGGGAGCCAATCTGAGCCTTCCAAAAGAAAGAGGCTGGGGGAAAGTGTGTGTGCTACAGCATGGTTCTTTGTCTGGCTTTCGTGGATGACTCTGCTTAACTGTTAAAAAAAGCCTCTAAAAAAGCACCCTCTACTATGACGCAGGAGAACTGCTGCCTCAACTCACGTCACTGGTGAGAAGGCTGACAGAGATCTCAAAAGAGCAAGAAGAAGCTGTAAGAAGGCAAGGGAGGCTGGAGGCATCTACGCACAATGGAGGGTGGGCAGGCAGGGTCTGCTATGGAGTACAGGATTCCCAGGATCTCACAATCCTTAGCTGGATACTTTGACTGTACTTGTGGGAAGCCAGCATGTAACATCAGAAATTGGGATCAACTGACTGCAGGGACACTGCAAAACCTAGAACATTGGGGACACATTGTAAGTTTCCCTTGTTCATTGTCATTATGACTTTGAACACTGAAAAAATAGTTATAACCCAAGGGAAGGCATGCACCTAAGAATCAAATGCTTGTGCCTAACCATAAATGTAAAATTTAAGGAATAGTGTAAGAACAGAACAGAACCGGGGGTGGGGGGGATGCCCTCACTAATTTCAATGAACTGCAATTTAACAGCTATATTAGATGATATTATAAAAGCCACTAAAATTCTTCCTAATAATTTCTATAGTCAAGTGGGTCATTTTCATTTGCAACCTAATTACTCTTGCCATCTACATTTATGTTTGATGTGAGGAAAATGTTTAAGCAGTATTTTTAATGAAAAAATTAAACACAATACAAAAAAACAAAGCTTGAATTTTGCTTGTATAAAAATCATATTAAACAAGGCATTTATTCTGGTTGTAAATTGTAGGCTTAGTACAATTAGGGCTTTGGCCTCCTTGTTTATTCTCATTATATCACATTCACAGAGATATTACAAATGGCTTTCATCTTTGAATCCTCAAAACTGTCAACCCATACCAAGACATTCAGGATTTGAGTTTATTTTACTAATTTCATGTGGCCTATTTAAGGAAAATAAACTTAACCCAACAGTCTGTCCCTGAATAAACAATGAAATTCATGTCATGCTAACATTTGAGTGTGTCTACTTTTTCCTCACTATCAGACTATACGAACTTTTCGAGGAAATCTCAGTGCAAGATTCCATTTTGTGCTCAGTAATTTAATCACTGCACTTTTTGATTGATTGGTTGCATTTTTATTCCATTATTCATGTAAGTACTGTTTCTCAAACTGGGTCATGGTAATTAGAGAGAAAGGGCCTGTCAGCAGGTTCATAATCCAAACAGACAAGTATCATAAGAGACAATTGGAAGAGTAAGGGTGGTGTGGTGACTGAGATCTGTACCAGGAGCCTGGAAATATAGGCCCAACTCTAACCTCAGCCATAGGATTATTGGAAAATCTTAGGCCAAACACTTTTTTTCATAACAACCTTTCCTGCAGAATTATTATTGTGAGAAAAATTAGGGAATAGGGAACTATGTATGCAGACTTGAACTTCTGGGGATTGGGGGCAAGGAATGAAATTAAAATCCTCTGAATATATAAGAAAAGGGAGGAAAGAGGTTCTTAGTATATACAGTTTAAGTCACAAACAAAATGGATTTCTGATCTGTTTATGTGTTCCCAATTCCTGTTCTCATGTTTAGTAGTTATATGCCGATTTCAAAATCAAGAACTTTTAAATATGCAATTAAAAATATCCAAAGTCATTTTTTCCCCTTGAATGTGTACTAAAACATAACTAACTCTGCTCACT
This sequence comes from Natrix helvetica, assembly GCF_964273705.1. Classification (NCBI taxonomy): domain Eukaryota; kingdom Metazoa; phylum Chordata; class Lepidosauria; order Squamata; family Natricidae; genus Natrix; species Natrix helvetica. The sequence continues at coordinate 90,740,049 of NC_138550.1, read as the reverse complement.
GCCCGGAGTTCGATCCTGATCAGCTCAAGGTTGATTCAGCCTTCCAGCTTTCCGATGTCAGTAAAATGAAGACCCAGATTGCTGGGGGCAATAGGCTGACTCTGTAAACAACTTAAATTGGGTTGAATACTATTAAATAGTATACAAGTCTATATGCTATTGCTAAGTGCTATGACTCTTAACACATCTTTGCAAATAACACTTAAAAATAACAGCTTGAAGTACATCTCATAATTGGAATATCTGAGCTAATGCATTTTCTTCTTATCCTATTTGTATGTATGTGCATGTGTATATAACAACTTGATATACAGGTGAAACTCGAAAAATTAGTATATCGTGCAAAAGTTCATTTATTTCAGTAATGCAACTTAAAACTTGAAACTAATATATGAGATAGACTCATTACATGCAAAGCAAGATAGTTCAAGCTGTGATTTGAACTGCTGCTGGATTGTACATACTTGACTGTTACAATAAAGAGCTGTTGTTGCATTAAGCCAGAGTCTGACTCTACAATTGCCCTATCTAACATTGGGGACTTTCACAAGGAGTGGACTGAGGCTGGAAGTTTCCACAATCTGTGTTGATTTGGGGAGCCATGTCATCTGCTGGTGTTGGTCCACTGTACTTCATTAAGTTCATTAAGTCCAGGGTCAACGCAGCCGTCTACCAGGAGATTTTGGAACACTTCATGCTTCCTTCTGCAGATGAGCTTTATAGGGATGCTGACTTCATTTTCCAGCAGGACCTGGCACTTGCCCACACTGCCAAAAGCACCAAAACCCGGTTCAATGACCGTGGGATTACTGTGCTTGATTGGCCAGCAAAATCACCTGATCTGAACCCCATAGAGAATCTATGGGGCATTGCCAAGAGAAAGATGAGAGACATGAGACCGAACAATGCAGAAGAGATGAAGGCCTCTATTGAAGCATCCTGGTCTTCCATAACACCTCAGCAGTGCCACAGGCTGATAGCTTCCATGCCACACCGCATTGAGGCAGTAATTGCTGCAAAAGGAGTCCAAACCAAGTATTGAGTACATATGCATGCTTATACATTTCAGAGGTCTGATATTGTTCTATGTACAATCCTTGTTTTATTGATTGCATGTAAGATTCTAATTTTCTGAGATTGTGGATTTGGGGTTTTCATGAGCTGTAAGCAATAATCATCACAATTATGACAAATCACGGCTTGAACTATCTTGCTTTGCATGTAATGAGTCTATCTCATATATTAGTTTCACCTTTTAAGTTGCATTACTGAAATAAATGAACTTTTGCATGATATTCTAATTTTTTTGAGTTTCACCTGTATAGTTATGGAGGACATCTGTATAATGTTTTGTACAATTTTGGTTGATCCTACTAAAGATATTAACTAACAATTAGATACCTGTTGTTATAGCTGACAGAACTGAAGATGAGAAAGGTAATCCTATTTTACAAGGCACCTCATCAAATTCAAGGCAGAACAAAGTTTGAATCCCAGTAGCTTTATTTAGTGACTGAAACAAATGCTTAATTCTGCACTATAATGCTGAATTATAACTTATATGAAACAATAACATTAGATAGAATTCTATCTATCAAAGGGAAAAAGGTATACATCACTTTGCAATTTTTCTTTGCCAATTTTCTGGTAGTGCAACAAGTACCACCACACTGAAATACCTACTTTGGAAATCATGCCAGGAAGCACTTCTGATGAGGTTTCAGGAAAAAATAGATGTCCCTGAAGGCTCAGGGTTGGCATTCAAACAAAGATAAATGGACAGATGGTGAATTCTGACCAGCAAAGACTCTCTGGAAAATGGAAAGCTCAAGCTCACAGCTATAATGCAGCTTTTAAGACATAAAGTTCACATGAACCTTATTTCGTTGCAACTTTTGGATGTAACTAATTTATAGTTAAATAGAGATTTTTTGACTGGCAGGATGGAATTCTACATGACAATATATTTTTTCTGGATTATGAAGCAATAAAGAAAAAAATGGTCTTAAAAATGTTGGCAAAAAGTTTAGAACAAAAAATCATTATAAAAATTTTAAAATTGATAAAAGGGACAGTTATTAAAATATAATAATAGCAACCACCAGAAAAATGCCAAGAATAGAGGGGAAGGGAGGATCAGTAGAACAACCTGCAGAGAGAAGAATTAACCAGATTTGCTTCAGAAAATGTTTGAGCAACTAGGCAGTAACTTAGCTAAATCACTGTTTAAAAGATGGAAAGCTATCCAAAACTACTTGATAAAGTCTAAACAATAAATTTGAGAGTTTTCAAGAATAAGAAATGTTCCAAAGGAAGTTTTGATATACTTGTCAGGAAGAAGACAAGAAAAGAAGTTTTGCAGCAGCATTTTTTATGTAAGACTTAAGATACAGACAAATTAAAGACATTTCTATGAGAATTTTGCATAGAAAATAGTGTTCTTTTTTGACTAAGAGATTAAAACATAAAAAGATACCATTTCAATGGGATAAATGGAAGGAGTTTTAGTCTTAAACAGCAGGTATTTCAATTGAATTCTGAATAGAATTTAGAAAACAATAAAATTTCTAGAAGAAATCAAAACAGAATTGAAGGAGATTGAAATGGAGGGGTCAGAAGAAGCTGCAACAAACATCTCAAAAGGATGATAGTAAACTAGAGGCTACAGGTATTGCTTCTTCTACATTTTTGACTTGATTATGGATTACAAATGCTTAATTTGGAATGTAAATGGAGCAAATGCTCCTCAAAAGGGAAAAAAAAACTATTTGAAAAATTGAAGAAAGATATAATTTGCCCATAAGAGACACGTATCACGTAAAAGGACATAAAATATTTGACTTGTACAAAATTGGATGAATATTTTTTTTTTCCCAGCAGGAACATAAACCCAATGAAGACGTGAGGATGAAGGTACATTCTCGGAGCTTCTGGGTAGGTTTCTGACTGGTTCGTTACCAGGCTAGGTAACATCTTCAGCAGAGTTTAGGGGATGTCAGTGTTCTTCTGTTTATAAAGACTTCAACTGAGGGTCTTGTGATAAATAGGTCAGTGTGTCCGTTAATGGTCAGTGTGTCTGTTAATGGAATTGCTTGTGGAGTGCCTAGCTTTGATGAACTCATGAGTGTGGCTGGTGGTTGCATGGTCGATTTTTTTTGTGTGTGTGTTGCTCCAGTGAAACTAGTGCTGTTTGGTGTCTCAAACAATGAAGTTATTTTGTATATAAACCCCAGAACTACAATCAGAATTTATATTATGAGAATGGTTGATTTTTAAAAGGTAGAAGTTAATTTGAATGGAACTAATACTTTTGATATCGAGAATTTATGATATCGAGAATTTATTATTAAAAATGACCAATGGAGAAATTAATAAGTTTCTCTTGCGAAAATTATTGTTCGATGGGGGATTAATACAATACAATAATACAATAGTAGAGTTGGAAGGGACCTTGGAGGCCTTCTAGTCCAACCCCCTGCCTAGGCAGGAAACCCTATACCGTTTCAGACAAATAGCTATCCAACATCTTCTTAAAGACTTCCAGTGTTGGGAGACAAGCTGTTCCACTGATTAATTATTCTAACTGTCAGGAAATTTCTCCTCAGTTCTAAGTTGCTTCTCTCCTTGATTAGTTTCCACCCATTGCTTCTTGTTCGACCCTCAGGTGCCTTGGAGAATAGTTTGACTCCCTCTTCTTTGTGGCAACCCCTGAGATATTGGAACACTGCTATCATGTCTCCCCTAGTCCTTCTTTTTCTTAAGCTAAACATACCCAGTTCCTGCAACCGTTCTTCATATGTTTTAGTCTCCAGTCCCCTAATCATCCTTGTTGCTCTTCTCTGCAGAATGGAGTAATCTCCTCACAAAATTTCTGAGGAAAATATTAAAAACAGCGATGGCAAATTATAAAGTTTGGATGGAGTTTTGATTGGATGGACAATTTTGGCCTGGTTGATAGCAGAAAGGAGGCAGAAAAATGGCAGTTCAAGAAAGTATAATGACTATTCTGGAAGACATCAATTTTCTAGAAAAGACATGATTTGGACTTCAAAGAACATGGCTATTGGAATTTCTAAAGTAGAAATATTACCAAAACATTGGATCATAATCCTATGAGTTTGATTAAGAAAAGAAAATCTAATTCTTTGAGATGGCAACAAAACAAAATGTTGCTGCAGAAAGATGCTATAATGAAAAAAAAAAAATTAAAATAATTTTTTGAGAATAATTGTTAAAGGCACTAATTTAAGAATGTTGGGGACGCAAGTAAAGTTATTATTAGATTATACAATATAGTAGTGAGCTAAACAGAAGAGACAAGATAAAACAAGCTATTTTGGATGAAGTAAAAAGAAAGGAAGAATTTTAAAAATTGTCAGGAAAGTATTTCTCAATAAATTAATATTTACTATGACAATTATCTATGTGAACAGTAAGAAAAATGGAAATGAAACGAAGCAAAAAGCCTTTGAATCTGCAAACAGGGGAGTGGCTAGCATATAATTTATGAAAACAAAATGAAATGGTATTTAATTTACAAAAGGGAGGTACTGTATTAATGTTCAATATGATCATACAAAAAGCATTTCATCAATATTATTCTACTTTGTATAAGGGAAGTGACATCTCTCTGGAAAAAAAATAGATGAATATCTAAAGAAATAAAATTTACTGAGGATTACAGAGGAGCAGAGAAAGAATGTGAATAGATCTATAACATTAAGGAAAGTTTCTGAACCCATAAAAAAGATTAAACTAGGAAAGGTGCCTGCAGCAGATGGATTATTAGGTTCTTATTATGCATGTTTTGAGGATTAACTTTTACAACTTTTACAAAACACAATGAACTCTGTACTGCAGGGAGGAAAGGTGTCAGAGAGTGAGACAGAGGCCAATACCATATTAATAATACCCAAAAAGAAACAAGATTTGGCTTTAATAAGAAACTTTAGGCCAATTCATTATTGAATAATGACTACAAGTTATTCGGCAAGATTTTAGCTGATAGACAGAAAATAATTTTGCAAGAATGTATTCATGAGGATTAATGTGGGCTTTTACCTAAAATGCAGTTAAAGGACAATGTTAGAAATGTGTTGTACATTTTGGATACCCGAAGCAAGCCTCATTGATTTACCTAGATGCAAAGAAGGCCTTTGGAAACTTGGCAATGGGTTTCTTTTTCAAGGTTTTGAAAGATAACAGTTTTGTACAGAATTTTATAAAATGAGTAATAATGAATTATACCTCGTAAATATTAACACAAATAATGGAGATTTAACCAACTTCTGTAAAATAAAAAAGGAACAAGATAGGGTTCCCATTGACACCCTCTTGTTTATTTTTGTTTTTGAAATACTTGAATACATGATGAGAGGATTATGGGCAGTGTTAGATTGGGTAATGGATAGGCACACACAGGCTTAACGGTAACAACAGCTCTTTATTAAGTACAACAAGTGAGAAGAATCCAGCGAAGGTTGAGTCTTACAACAACCCTTTTACAGGGAGCTGTCAGACCCTTCAACCAATAGGATTAAAACTCTGTTCCCGCCGGAACAGAAGACCTTGGTGGGAACCACTATAGTTAGAACAAGTATCTAACACCCCTCCCCCCTTGGATGGAATAATCCTACTTGTTACATAGTCATGCAGGTAGGCGGGCTTTTGGGTAGCTCTGCCAGACCTGTGTAGTTCAGTAGGAGGGGTTTCCTTGGACAGGTCAGACAGACCTGTTTGCTTCACAGCTCCGCTTGGTGGAAGCTCCAGGAACCTTTCACAGGCCGCAGCTGGAGCTTCTAGAGCCGGTTCGTTCGGATCTCGCTGCGGGCCTGCAACATAACCAGATAAGTTCCCTGGTTCCCTCGGGCTAGAGCTGGCCGTGGAAGGAGTGAGTGTTTGCTCTGGTTTGGGTGGGGCTTTGGCTAACTCATGCAGGAGTTACCTCTGGTTGTCTAAGAGTGGAGTTGGAGAGGCAGCTAAAGAGTTGGTCAATGTGCCTTCTCCAATTCCAACCGTCTTCGAGCTCTAAGAGGTAAGAGTGAGGGCCGGTGATGCCTATCATTATGGCAGGAATCCACAGAGCTCTCCCAGCCTAGTTGTGGGCGTATACCGAATCCCCAACACTAAATGTCCTAATCTTGCTTGTGGAGTCTGGGGGCAATGAGGTAGAATAGTTGGGGTGTAGCCAGTCTAAGTGGGACCTTAGCCGGTGACCCATGAGAAGCTCAGAGAGACTTCTCCCTGTAGTGGCACTGGGTGTGATGTGCTGAATTAGCAAATAGTGGTCAACCCGTGTTTCCCAATCTCCCAGGCCATCCTAGAGAGGGCCTCTTTTGCAGATCTCACCATTCTCTCCACCTGACCATTGGAGGCTGGATGGAATGGCGTAACCAGGGCATGCCTAATTTCCTGAACTGCTAGGAAGGTCTCAAATTGCATGGCCATGAATTGGGGCCCATTGTCAGAGACCAAGACATTGGGCAGACCGTGCATGGAGAAAAGTCTCCGTAGCACCTTGATGACCACTTCTTCTGTAGTGGAAGTCGTCAGGACTACCTCTAACCATTTTGAGTAGGTGTCCACAACTATGAGAAATGCATGGCCATGAACTGGGCCAGCAAAGCCAATGTGCACCCTAGACTATGGTGCTTGAAATCGCTCCCACTCCTTAGCGGGCGCCTCTGGGGGAGCTTGTCTGGACTCCTGGCACAGTGTGCAGGTAGCCACCCATTCTTCGATCTCCCTGTCCATGTTAGGCCACCACATGTAACTCCTAGCCAAAGACTTCATCCTAATAATTCCAGGATGTCATATGTGTAAAGCCTCTAATACTGCAATGCACAGTTTGGGTGTAACAACGACCCAGTCCCCCCACAGTAAACAGCCATTTACAACCAATAACTCATCGCATTTGGTAAAATACATTTTGAAATCAGCCCCAACAGGCCCCTTGGGCCACACCCTCCACAACCAGTTCAAAATTTGATGGTGGAGTCCTTTGCAGAATGATGGGCAATGTCACTGGATGAGACAGGCCCAGTCTCAAGGCAGTCAATGAGGAGGAATGGCGTCTCGGAGGTAGGGTCAGCGAGAAGTTCAGGCAGCGGGCAGCGGCTTAAAGCATCAGCATGCCCCAAAGTGGAGCCTGGTCGGTAGATGAGACAGTAGGAGTAGGCAGCTAGGAAGATGGTCCATCTGGTCATCCGTGGTGATAATGACACTGGGGTAGGTTGGTCCCCAGCCAGTAAGCCCAACAACGGCTTGTAGTTTGTAATCAGTTTTAGGTCACGGCCATATAGGTACTCGTGAAACCTCTTTACTCCAGACACTGCAGCCAAAGCCTCACGGTCCAGCTGGCTGTAGTTCCACTCTGCAGCAGACAAGGTCCTGGAGTAAAAAGCAATGGGGGCCTCGGTTCCGTTGGGCATGCGGTGGCTGAGGACATCACCGAAGCCGAACGGGGAAGCGTCATAGGTCAGCACCAATGGTAGGGTCTGGCTGTATTGTACCAGAAAGGAGTCCACCGACAGGAGTCATTTTACTGCGGCAAATGCGGCAGCCTCAGCTCTGCCTCAGGACCACTTGGTGCTCTTAGCAAGGAGATGGTGTAAGGACTCAACAACGGTGGCTTTCTGTTTAAGAAAGACATTGTAGAAATTAAGCAGCCTGAGGAAGGCCTGCAACTCGGTTTGATTGTGAGGTGTGGGGGCGTCCTGGATTGCCTGAATTTTGTGGGTGGTCAGGTGAATCCCAAAGCCATCGATTAGTACCCAAATAATTCAACCCTTGGCACCTTTGTCTCTAATTCGAGCCAAAACAGTTTGTACACATTTGAAAAGTTGTGCCTCATTTGCAGCTGATATCAAGATGTCGTTGAAATAGGTGACGACTCCTGGAATCCCCTGCAAAAGCCATTCCATAACGCTTTGGAACAGTCCAGGGGTGATACTAATGCCAAATTGCAGACGGTGATATTTGAATGCACCCCTGTGCATCACAATGGTTTGGGCCTCTGCCGTAGCACCATCTACAGGCAATTGTTGGTATACCTGTGCCATGTCCAATTTTGCGAAAAATTTTCTGGGGCCTAAGGAATGAAGTAGGTGCTGTACAATGGGTACAGGGTAAGTGCTTTGTTGTAGCGCTTTATTTATTGTGCACTTGTAGTCCATGTAGATGTGGACGGACCCATCAGATTTGACAGGTGTCACTATAGGGGTCTCCCAGCGTGTGTGATCGACCGGTTCAAGGATTCCCTGTCCTATGAGCTTGTCAATTTCCCTGTCAATTTTGGGGCGGAAAGCAAAAGGTACTCTCCTGGGTTTAAGCCTTATTGAGGCTATGTTGGGGTCCAAACTAAAGGAAATTGGAGTCCCCACATACTTTCCCAGACTGGTGCTGAAGACTTCCTCGAACTCCTTAAAGATGGCTTTGGCGCCATTATCTTTCAAGGTGTTGATAACAGTCACTTCTAGGCCCAGGGCTTGGAACCAATTTAGCCCCAGGAGGCTCTGCAGGTTGCCACTGACCACTGTCACTGGAAGTTGGCCACTGAACTGCTTGAATTTCACCTGACAGTTGCCTTGGCCCACGATGAGGACCCAGTTTCCTTGGTAATCATGTAGGTGGATGTCAGGGGTGCGTAGATGCTGCTTCTTCAGGCTAGGGATAGCCTACTTTAGGGTAGACCATGGCATGATGATCAGTGATGACCTGGTGTCGATCTCCATCTCCCATGGAGAGTCCTAGATGAGGACTGTGACCTTCAGCTTTTTTGGCCGCCTGGTGCGGACTTGGCCAATTGACCTCTATTGTTGCCCTCTGAGCACTGTGGTGGCTTTTGCCAGGCCCCTTGGTTGGGCCTCTATTGGCAGTTTGGTGCACTTCTAGACTGCCAGGTAATGGCAGGGAATTCATTCTGGCACACCTTGGCGATGTGCCCCTTTTGCTTGCAGCGCTGGCAGGTCGCGTTGCAGAAATGGCAAACCAATCTGGCATGGTCTCCTCCACAGTTAGCGCAAGACGGGAGAGGCTGTTTGAATTTGCACATCAGCTGGGCGTGGCTACTGCGCATGCGGCAGCTGTCATCTTTCTTGCCTTCTGAACTCTCGGGCTCTGCAGCCTTGCGATGTACGCATGTACTCTTTTGCGCATCTTGTGGAGTGTTTTGGCGCTGCAGAGTTTCAGTAGATTTGATGGCTGATTCGGACGCCCTGGCTTTGTCCAAGACAATCTGCAAAGTGAGGTTAGATTTAGCAAGTAACCTCCTCTGTAGGTTAATGTCACACAAACCGCAAATTATGCGGTCCAGAGTCAGCTCGTCCAGGTCTCAGAACTCGCATTACCCTGCCGCCTTTCGAAGCGCCACAACGTACTCATTGATTGATTCACCTTCTTTCTGGTTCCTGATGTTAAAATCATGCCGGCGAATGTGCTTGGACAGCTTGGGGGCATAGTGGGTCCTCAGCGTCTGCTAGAGCATGGACCAGGCAACTGGTTGTAGCGGTGTCAGCTCAGAGTGGCCTTTCGCCATCTCGAACACTTCCCGGCCACCGTATCTGAGGAACATGTTCTTCTTGCAGCCTTCAGAAAGGCCCATGAGGTCATTTGCCTCAAGGAAACAGTCAAATTGTAGCATGTACGAGTCCCAGGGCTCAGTGGCTGGGTCATACAGAGTCGGTGGGGTGTGCATAGCCTTTTTGTGTACTGAGGGCGTTTTCAGTTTGCCGCTCAAAAATGGCTGTTCTAAACCGCGGTGAGCTCCGGGCTGGATATACTTGCTGGATTGCTACGCTCTTTTTGGTTTGCCTAGTTGCCTTCCAATCCCATCCTCGTTGCCAGTGTTAGATTGGGTAATGGAAAGGCACACAAGGCTAAAGGCAACAAGAGCTCTTTATTAAGTACAACAAGTGAGAACAATTCAGCAAAGGTTGAGTCTGACAGCAGCCCTTTTATAGGGAGCTGTCAGACCCTTCGGCCAATAGGATTAAACCTCTGTTCCTGCCGGTTCTACAGTTGGTGGAAACCACTGTACTTAGAACAAGTATCTAATGGGAAGATTTCAGGTTTAATAGAAAGATGGAAACAAAAATATGAATATTGAATAAAACTGATGAATAAAATGGATTTTAAAGTTAAAAAGGAGCTAAAATATCTGGGTGTCCTTATGACGGATACTGAATTATATTCAAAGTAACTATGTTAATATATGGAATGAATTTAAAAGAGATATATGTTAAGATGGGAGAAAATAAAACTGTCATTGCAGAGAATTTTCATGATAAAAATGAATATCTTTTCTAGAATGATATTTTTATATCAGCCAATATCTGTTTTGATAATTGATATACCAGTGATGGTGAACTTTTTTCTATAGACATGCCAAAATTGTGTGTGCATGTTCTATCGTGTGCATGCCCACACCACACCCACAATTCAATGTACCCCCCACCTGCATATGTTCATGTGACTCCCATGCATGTACGCACACACACCGTGCATGTGTGCAACTCCCCCCCCCCCGTGGAGTCATGCACAACTCTCACCCTGCATCCAGGGGGGAGTTTTTACCCTCCCCATGCTCTAGAGGCTTTTCCCCAGCCCGGGGAAGAAAAAGTTGCCTCTCCTGGCCTCCTGGAGGCCCTCCGGAAGCCAGAAGCTGATCATTTCAGAACTTCTGGTTGGCCTGTTGGGCCTGTTTTTCGCACTCTTCCGACTCCTCCGGAAGGCCAAAAATCAGCTGGCTGACGCCCACATGTGCACCACAGCTGATGGCTCATGTGCCAGCAAATATTGCTCCGTGTGCCACCTGTGAAAATGGCTTCCCTGCCCCCAAAGAAGGCCAAAAATCAGCTGGGTAGCACACACATGCGCGTGTGCTGGCAAATATGGCTCTGCGTGCCACCTGTAGCACACATGCCATAGGTTCTCTATCATGGTGATATAACATTTATTTATTTATTTATTTTGAAAAAAGTTTTTATTAGTTTTTACAAATATTTTGGGGAAAAGGGTACATAAGTATGGAGAAAAATTTTGACAGCTACATCATACGGAAGGTGGTACTCCCCCCTGATCTCATATATCTCTCTTACTTTTATATATATCAAAATATCATTATTACATACATATTAGCAGTAAAATTTTACCTCAAATTCTTTAACATCTTCAATCATTTACTTTGTATCACTTCTAACCATTTCATTGTATCAACAATTGCAATGTAGTTTCAATTCATTTCTGTGACCTAGGTTTCATTGCTGCCCCGTTCCCCCTGTCTGCTGGCAGAGCCATGACCCCTCCCCCTTTCATATCTTGTGTATTGTCTATTGTTTCGTCTAGGAGAGTCTTGTGTTTTTCCATGAAGGCTTCCGCCTCCATCACTGTATTAATTCTCACTCTACCACCCTCCCAGAAAATCAACAGCCCTTCTGGAATTAGCCATCTGAACCAGATATTTTTTTCATACAATTTTTTAGCTAAAGAGAAAAAAAAATTCCTCTTATCTCTTACTTTCTTTGGTATCTGTTTCAAGATGGTTATTTCTTTATCCTTATATCTTAAAGATTCCCCCCTTTGAACCCTCAGAATCTCATCTCTTGTAGTCTTTCTAAAAAATTTGACATGAACTTCCCTTGGAACATTGTGTGTTCTAGCATATGCTGAGTTAATTCTATATGTCAAGTCAATATCCCACCCTAACTGTTGTTTATCTCTTTTAATATAGTCTGCTAACATTGTTATCATAGTCTCCCTCAAATCTTCACCATCCATTTCAGGTACATTTTGAAATCTAAGAAAGAAAGACATCCTTTCAAATTCCATTTTTTCGATATAATTTTCAATTCCAGTATTTTCTTTTTGTAACGCCTTCATCTCCTCTCTCATCCCCACAGCATTCTCCTCCAGAACATCTATCTTCTGTCTATTTTGTGACGTTTGTTGTTGGTTTAAGTCCACCAACTGCTTTTTAATTTCATCCTGTCCCTTTATGATCATCTGGAACATTTGTTGAAACATCTCTTGCAACAGCTGTCCCCCCTCAGAAGCTTTAGATTGTAAGAGAGAAGATAGTTGTGTTTGTTGGGGAACAGGACTTGAGACAGAAGATGTTGGGGCTGAGGCCGATTTGGGGGGGGGCTTCTTAGCAGGCATCACGAAGTTCAGAGAAAGTTAGACAAAGTCTAGACAAAAAAATGGTGTCTGTAGGAATGCACCATCAGGTGAGATCAGCAGGTAGGAAAAATCCAATGTGGGATATTAATCTTTCAATACAGGTCCACACCAGCTGGGATCAATTTTTTCAGTCCAAGGAAAAGTATAAGAAGTGATGCGTCTAGGATTCACTGGGGTATAATAATTCCAACCCAGAAAAAAATTCCAAAGAGACAGTTCATTTATAAAGGCAATAGAAACGGGGGAAGAAAAGCCATTTTGGCTCAGCCATCCCAGAGGATCAGAGAACAACAATTCAAAAAGTTTCCATGCATAGTTTATAAAGTCAACTCACATTCTTTCTTTCGCAATTGTTCTAGAAAGTCATTGTCCCATTGCTTGAAAGAAGTGAGTATCAAAATGTTTTTTTCCCCCAAATTCTCTCTCTCTCCTCCGAGAGTGAAATCGTGTAAAGCTGCTTTTCCGAGAGGGGGGGGAACCCTCTCCAATCTTAACACTTTTCCAAGATCGAAGAATCTTAAGAAAGATGTTAATCCTTGTCTGCTTATTTAATCAGAAAAAAAGAGACCCCGGGGAACTCCCCCCTCACGGCATTTCAGCTGTAGCCTTCCCATGTAGCGTTTCTTCCTATCTCCTCAGGACGAAGGTGCACACGGGCATGTTGGCTCCGCTGCGCACCCCCTATGCCTCCCGGCTCCTAGGGCAAAGCTGGAAGCCCCCTTGCGGCCGCTGCCGCTCCAGGGGGCTCCAGCAAGCCGCCCCCTCGGCAGGCCGCCCCTACGAGGCACCCTGTGCTCCCCCCTAGATCAAGGGGAACCCACCAAGACGTGAACGGCGGACGACATGTCCCTCGTCCTCAGAAACCGGAAACAGAATCACGGTGATATAACATTTATACTATAGTAGAAGAATATATATAGGTTTTTGTGGAGAGGGAGAAACCCACAAATTTAAATATAAGATATTATAACATGCAAAGTAAAGAGGAGAAACAAGTTTACTTAATTTCAAATTGCATTTTTCAGTTTTTTACTTCGTTTGGATGAAGGAGTGGAGGTTGCTGAAAAACGCTTGTTTTTGTTTAAAAAACAAAATTTGAGTTAGAACGACATGACTGAGTTTTGGATATTTGTGGCATGATAAATTCAAGATAAAAACTTTTCAAAATATCATTATAATAGACATGACATATTGAGAATATTGAATAGATGCTAACTCGGTATTTATTGCCTATAAACAACTTGAATCTTAGCAGAAGAGAATTTTATAGAGAAGAAATAATACACAAATACAAATGGATAACTGATCATCAGAAAGTAAAATTTAGTCAAGGAGTATGTAAAGTAAAATCAAGTGAAGAGCTGGTGGCAGAGGGATACAGTTGTCAATGGTTTTCATATTTACAATTACTAGAAAAATCTAAAGTATAGAAAATAATTTATGGGCTTGAACAATGTATATCTGAGTTTGAAATAGAATTTTATACAAATGCTGAACATCTAATTGCTAAAGTATATAAACTTTTATAAACAGGACAAATGAAAGAATATATGATAAAATGGGATAAAAGCTTTAGTTATAATATACAGATGAGAAAATAGGTGGCTGACAAGATGGAAATTTACCTCTTATAATTGTAAATAGAATTTTTATAATTTTTTTAAATAAAATTTTAACCAGAGAAACGGTTTAGAATCACTTCAAATTTATGTTGGAAACTGGGTGGACATGTCAAAAAGCCAGAAAATCCTGGATTTAAATATGTACACTGATTCAGATTATTTTAAAGATTAATATACCATTGAGAGGAGAATGGTTTTTTTTTGGGGGGGGGGGAATTAATTGCTAAACAGTTGGGAAAAATATGAAACTTTATTTTAACATTATAACTGTAGTGAAATTATTGTAGTTACAAAGATGGAAATATTTGGCATCAGTCACAATGGAGCAATGGTTGCTGAAGATAATGAACTTGCTTATTTTATTAAAAAAGACAATATCTATGTTTATTGCTGACTGAAATAAACATTTTGAATGAAACAAAAAAAGTATGATGTATGGCTTGATGTTCAGGCAGGATAATTATAGAAAGAAAAGGGTTATATTGTATACAGTAAGATATAAATTCGTAATTGTACTAATAATGGCTGTAAAGAAGATCAGAAGCTGCCCTACTTATTTGTATGAAGTTTTTTTTCTTTTATATTTTACTTGTATCCTATCCCCCTTCCTGTATTTTTAACTTTATTATTTTTCTTTTCTTTGTAATGTAATTTGTATTAGTTTTAATCTTCCTATAAAAAATATTGCTGTTTGTTAAATTTGTTACAGGTACATGAAATTACAGAACAGTCATAACAGAGACTGGAAAGGTGTGACTTTTAAGGAACACCTGGGAGGAAGTTAATTAGGATTTTTCTATTATCAAACAGTGATAATTTTATGGAACTTTATCTATATGTTGATAGTTTAGCTTATTCTTTGAATTTGTATCCTTCTTAGACTCAAATGGCACCATTCAAAGGTAGTATTTCTTTTAAACTCTTATATTCTGCCTTTTGCCATGAGAATGAACTAAGGAAAATAGATAGAATTAATAATACTAAAAACAATCTTAACAATCTAGTTAAAATGTAATACAAGCAGTTTTCTTTTTCATGAAATGGAGATATTTGTTTGTTTTTTAAAGCTAAGGTATTACTAGGCATGGGTAAACACCAGATTTTATAGAAATATGAAACCCTTAAAAGAGGGGGAAATCTAAAAAAACAATGCAGAAATATTTTTAATTCATCTGCGGCTTGGAATCTAGTGCCAGCTTCACCCACTGTCAGCTTCTGTCCTACCTGCCAACGATTGTGGTTTTTAACATATTTTTTCACCTCATAAATCAGTGACCCTTGGAAAAAGGCCTCATATGACCAGTTCTTCCACTTGAATGCTCTATCACTGATACAGGACAATAGTCATCCTTGGACTGCTCCTTAGAGTAGTATATGCACCATTTTAGTCTACTGAAACAAAGCAAAACATAAAAGGACCTGTGTGATACACAGTGTCTGATATTCTTTTGACTACTGCACAACTCAGACATGCTGCAATATATTTGTTATCCTTTTATGTGGCACAAGACAGCTTGTCATCTCAGTTATTATTTGCAGCAATCCTTTCTAATAGTTCTTCCCCCCATTGGCTATAGAGAAGTGATGACAGCTAGCACAACAGTGTTCAGTGTCTGTATGAGCAATACACTTCAATTCCCACCTTTAATACAAATCTGTTTCTAGCACAAGGACAAACCTCTTCCATTAGCAACTAATGTTTGCAACTGCCCATGCAATTAACTAATGGCATTTTTAAAAATTCCATCTGGCAGCTATTATCGTTGATAAGTTACTTTTGCAAAGCTCTTTTATGATGCCTCAAATTCCTGCTACTCATTACAACTCCCACATTCTCCATTTGTTATATAATTCTTTATAGCCAATTGTGAGGTGGCAAAAGCAATAAACCTATGAAAGAAGATCAAAGCTGTTCTATTAAATTTACTCATTGATTTTCCTTTCACTCCACAAACCCCAAAGCCTCCAAAACTGCAATAAACCTTGACTTTATACAATAAAAGCTTTATTTACCTGGACTGCTAGAATCCAAATGTTTCATTCATTTGTATGTAGCTAATGTTGCTTTAAACTGATTGCTAAATTAGTGCTTTGGTACAAACAAGAGCTGTAATAAAATATTGCAATATGGAATATTCCTACTCATGTCCCAGTTATCATATTTTACTTCTTTTTAAAATCTATTACAATAGTGTACACTTCACCTGTCCTTAAGCTCTTGGAGTAGAGAGATACATATCGTTTTTATTTTATTCATTCAATTTACATCCCACTTTTATTTTGCACAGCAGAATATTGTCTAATTCCTGTCTAATATGTTCTCCGTAATGACAATCCCATGAGATATGTTGGGATATTACAGGTCATGCTCCAGTCTGTACATTACATGTTTATACATTACATGACCTCCACATACATACTTCATGGAATGGGGAAATATTTTTTTCTGTTTTTACACAGTGGTGTTTTCTGTTAGATTGTCCATTAGGAAAAACTACTACCTATCAGAGGTGGGTAGCCAGACGTTATTCTATAGGGTTTCAATACCTGGAAACAAAGTACTATAACTGTATGCAGTATGCTAGTTTTAGAAGCTATTCGGATCCTGATGCCACACAGTTGCAAAGATGAAATCATATAAAACCCCATACATCTGGGCATGGAATAATGTAACATCTGTATCTCTGTCTCTGCTCCAAATCTTAAGGTACCATTCTGATAGATTCTATATATCCCTTTCTGAAATGCTGAACATCAAGACCTGAAGCAAATGTATTTTGTATAGTCATCTAAAGTGTGAATTTCATCTGCAGTTTTGATCTAGAATCCCAATAAATTGCATTTATTAATGTGGCCTGTGGTCAGTTTCTGACAGTTTCTTCTTTTAGCTACATTACTGATCACTATATCAATGTACATATTTCAAGTCATCTCTCACTTGAATTGTATTTGTAGTGGTTTACCTGTTTTGACTCTGAAAGTGAGCATTATTGAGTTACAAAAGTGTCTTTTAAGTGTCATTCTAGTCAACTTGAATCACTCCAAGTAAATATTGGTGTGCCAATTTTCTTTAGACAGTCCCCTTTTCAAAATTGCAATACACCCCCCTCCCCAGAGGGAATTGTTTGCCATTGGCACAAATCTAACATTTGCTTTTCCAAATGACCTATGCCCCTTATTGTTTAGTATGGATCAAGTTCTTCCTGAATTGAATTATATGATTTTATCCTGCTCCAACAGTTCTGAGGCATCAGCGGACTTCCACAGCTCATAAAGGACACTATTGGGCAATATTTCAATATGTTATGTCTCACTTCCTTGTTTCCCTGGTTAGTCCCTGAGGACTTCAATCTCGAAGGTCTGACAGCTCTTATCTCTCATAGAGAGAAGAAAGAAAACAATTAGAAAGACCTTAATGCAATATTCTCGGCTAGGCCTTGACCTTAGACAGGAACATAGGATATGGCAGCATTCAAGACCAAAGGATATGGCCAGTCACTTATAAGCCTACAGACTTACACTTCTTTTCTTTCCTTCCACCTTTCACGGTATTACAGCCTTTTTCAGAGAACTGGATCTCTGAATAGAGATAATGTGTGCAAAGTAAGATAATTTGAGCCTGTTCATTTGTACCACAAGAGAGAACTCTGGGTTGGCTTGTTTGATGATCCATTTGTTTGTATTTTGGGCTGTCCAGGCTATTTGTAAGAGGTCCCCCCCCCCCAACACTAACATTCAAAATTGTCAATACTCTTATTACATTGCTTCTTTAAAGTCCAGGGTTTGCTTCCATAGACAGTCACAGGGAATACCATGACTTGCATGATTCTGATCTTTGTAGGTATAAAGATGTTGCAGAAAATAAGGAGACTTGGACTGCGAGATCAAGATAAGCTTTATTTGGCCAAATGGCTCAGACAGTGTAAACCCACATTTGACACCTGAGCAAGGTTCTTAGGGAGAAGCATGTTCTTATAACTTCCTCAAAACAGCTAACACGGAAATGTGCTAAATCATTTCTATTGGCTAATTTCCTTATTTCTAAGCAAAGAAGCAGATTATACCGTATTGCCCTTTCATGTCTAGGCTGCAGTTGGCATGCAGGAAGCACTAGTTACATGCTGGCTTTTGTGGTTAAGCCCTATGCCTGACTCGCAAGCGAGACCTCCAACTGACTTGGCCTCAACAGGTGTTGTGGTTTGATACTTTAATTTCCTGAGTTCAAGTTTTCTGCTTTACTTCAAGATTCAGTAAATGTATAACAAGGTAGAAGGGATAGATGCCCCCCCAGGAGATCTTATAGTCTGACCCCGTTTCATGTTATGTCCAAATCTCACTTTATGTCCTGCCTTAAAGAGATCACAACATTTGAATATCTTCTTTTTCAAGGCTTTCATGATTGCTCTACTAACTCCCAGTCTGCAGCTTGCTTGTTTATTTATTTACATTTACCTTTTGGTATTTGCTGTTAACTGCAATAGACTCTGAACAATTTTAAAAAAACAGGAAAAGCATAAAAGCTGCTAAAACATGAGGTAGGATGTACAGAGACTAAAATGATCTAATAAACAACAAAATCAACAAAGCATGATCTTTGACAAATAATAAGCATCCACCATAGGCCTAGGATAATATAATACAATACAATAGTAGAGTTGGAAGGGACCTTGGAGGTCTTCTAGTCCAACCCCCTGCCTAGGCAGGAAACCCTATACCATTTCAGACAAATGGCTATCCAACATCTTCTTAAAGACTTCCAGTGTTGGGCCATTCACAACTTCTGGAGGCAAGCTGTTCCACTGATTAATTGTTCTAACTGTCAGGAAGTTTCTCCTCAGTTCTAAGTTGCTTCTCTCCTTGATTAGTTTCCACCCATTGCTTCTTGTTCTACCCTCAGGTGCCTTGGAGAATAGTTTGACTCCCTCTTCTTTGTGGCAACCCCTGAGATATTGGAACACTGCTATCATGTCTCCCCTAGTCCTTCTTTCTATTAAACTAGACATACCCAGTTCCTGCAACCGTTCTTCATATGTTTTAGTCTCCACACTAAAGGATAGCCTTTTGAAAGGTTTTTGGAATCCCAGGAAAAAGACCATTCTTATCACAATTACATAGATTAAAGCCTGGCTGTCAAGATATTTTCTATTCCATGGTTCTAGACACGATAGTCTAAATAGTGTATCAATCTATTTTGATGTCCCAGCTTCCATATTTTTTAAAAAATAATTTTCTAGACTAGCTTTCTCCAATTTAGTTTCCTTCAGATTCCAGGTTTCCTAGCCAGAATAGTAATGAAAATACGGTTGCTGGCTCTTACAAGTTCTATTATTCTGATTCTATTAATTAACCCAATTGTCCAGATAAATGAGGGGGGGAAATGAAAAATATGTTGTGCCCAGATTCTTAAAATCTCTGAGAAGTTAATTTTCTTATCCTTTGCAAAGGGCAGGAGATGTTCTGAAATAGATTGTATTGCCATTTGGAAAAGAAATTAATGACATATTTGGTAATGACTACAAATGGCATGATGACTTAATGACTTGATCAGTCACTCAGGAGATTTTAGTTTTAGTTCATCTAGTGTCAACAATGGAGACTGAAAGTTTTTCAATACCCACTCATCCTGCTGTCTTTTAAAATGTGTTTTATTTACCTTCAAATTTGTATAGGTTATGTCAGTGTTTCTTAAAATGTGTTCCTAGGATTCTTAAGATCACTCGGGAGCCTGCAAAATCAAAATTATTTTCAGACGTTAAGGAAATTTGCAAAATATGAAACATCACTCTTCTCGTTGTATTTTTTTTTATTTATTAAAATATATAACAATGTTTCATAAAACATTTTATTTATGTTAATATGAGATGGCTTAATATTTTACACGATTCAATAAACATTCTATGAATGCATCAATTTTAATTTTTAATATGGTAAATTTCAATAAATATAATCCAAGCTTTTTGGGGGTCTTCCATACTTTTTAAAAGTGGGAGAGGGTTCTGAGAGGAAAAAAAAGTTTTGGTTCAGATCAACACCACTGCCTACTCATCCCAGGAATAGGCCTGGAAATGAAAACCAGACAATTGTAGTGATAAAAGCTCATTTTTTATTAAACATTGTCTTCCTGAAAACTGCACACCACAGTCAGTTATTTTTCTGGTTTGAGTTCAAATGACACAAACAGTGCATACTTGATGGTGGAAAGAGGGGAGTTAATTTAACAGGGTTTAGGACTGGCCAATTTGGGCTAATATGTAACCTCTTTGATAGATCAGGCTTTAATCAAGAAAATAGATTTAGAAAGGAGGAGGAGGGGGGAGGAGGGATGGGCAAACGAAAGTGATACCTTCATAATTCTTTTCATAATCTTTATCCTATGGTTTTAATTCCTATAGTTGTTTCACCTGTATGTCAAATGTTTATAACATTTGTAACGTACGTAATGCTTGGTGTGTTCTATACCAATTGACATAATCCTTAAAGGAGTCTATGACAATTCGTCACAGCCAAATCACATTGGCCAACTCACATTGGCCCACTCCCATAGTCAACTAGCCATGGTCCACTTGCCTCATCCAACTGACCATGGGACAACTTGCTATGGCCAACTTGCCATGGGAGAATTCACTTTGATTCAGAGTTACGCTAATAGCAAAGAAATAGTGGAATGTAATCATTAAAGAAAGGATGCAAAAAGAGGGACAGAAAGAAATGTGAATGTCAAAAATTAAAATCATTTTTAATTTTATTTTGAAGAATTAAATTGAATTGTTTGATGTGGCAAATTGTTCTACAGCAAGTTGACTGTGGAAAGTTGGCTATGGCAAGTTGTCCCATTCCGTCCTAAAAGTCAGCTCCTTTGTACAATACAATACAATACAATAGCAGAGTTGGAAGGGACCTTGGAGGTCTTCTAGTCCAACCCCCTGCCTAGGCAGGAAACCCTATACCATTTCAGACAAATGGCTATCCAACATCTTCTTAAAGACTTCCAGTGTTGGGCCATTCACAACTTCTGGAGGCAAGCTGTTCCACTGATTAATTGTTCTAACTGTCAGGAAGTTTCTCCTCAGTTCTAAGTTGCTTCTCTCCTTGATTAGTTTCCACCCATTGCTTCTTGTTCTACCCTCAGGTGCCTTGGAGAATAGTTTGACTCCCTCTTCTTTGTGGCAACCCCTGAGATATTGGAACACTGCTATCATGTCTCCCCTAGTCCTTCTTTCTATTAAACTAGACATACCCAGTTCCTGCAACCGTTCTTCATATGTTTTAGTCTTCTTTGTGACTCACAAAGTACACAGCTATCCTTATTTACTCTTTAAAAAATCTAACCTTCTAACATAGGGGACTAAGTGGTTCCTACTAGTCCTCAGTTTATATTCCGTTCAAAACTATTGCAGCAATGAGCCAATGAAGGATTATTTGGAAAGCACGTACTCATGTTCAATGGTTAGAATTCCCACCTTGGGACTATTGCATCAAGGTCAAACAGTCTATAGATAAATGAATAAAATTGTGTTGCTGTTTTCCATTTCTTTCATAAAAGCAAACTCTTCTTCAAACTATGCAGAAAATAGTTTGCCATTGACTGCTTCCAGGATGTTTGGAAAGCTTTCCAATTCAAGCTATAAGCCTAAAATTTCCTGGATGTCTCTTATCCAATTATGAACAACTCTGACCCTACCTAACTTTGAATAAAGTTGAGTAGGTGCTACCACTGAATTGATAGTTTGCCCTAATGCATTATTTCTACTCATTCTAGAACTGCTTCTATTCGGATATTTCTAGATGGATTGTAAGAAGGAGTATTATTTTATTTTGATCCCACTATCCAATCTTAAAGGAGTCATTGTCATATTAACACATTAAAAATCTGAACAATATCAGGTCCCTGCATATGAGAACATAAGGCTCAACCAAGCAAATACAATTCTGTATGACAACATGAGAAATCTGATTCTGTTCCATAACACTACCACCACAATTACTCTTGGAACATATGCTTTACTTTCCTTAGGCTATTAGTGCCAAGGCAGATTTCAGCCCATCTGCTTGTGTTTATTTGGGGACATCATCACTGACACCATCAAGCATCATCACAAGCTGTTGGACATGATTTAGTGAGCCAGAGATATGCTGTAATGCATAGATTGAAATTCGTAGATGTGCACATCAGAAATGCGTAGATATGGGGGCTGAAACTGAAGGTTATAGGATGAAAGTAGGAATGTTAGCCAGCTGAAAATAATGGTAGCTAATGCTGGGAATGATTAGTTCTGAGACATAGCTTGCCCTCATTTATCTCAGAACAAATGTTCCCATATCACCATTGGCAAAAACAATGAAATTGGATTGGATTTTACGGTTGCAATTAGAAATTCCTTTTTAAGGTTGAACTTTGAATATTTGCTGATCATTATAAGTTTCTCACTTACTACAGCAGTCCTCATGTAACAATAATAATTGGGACCAGAATATAATGTCATGCTTTTCTACTAAGAAAAGCACATTACATGACTATACTACTTACCAATGGAAACTCTAACATTTTCAATTGCCATTATTTTACAATACAATACAATAGCAGAATTGGAAGGGACCTTGGAGGTC
Organism: Natrix helvetica; assembly: GCF_964273705.1. Classification (NCBI taxonomy): domain Eukaryota; kingdom Metazoa; phylum Chordata; class Lepidosauria; order Squamata; family Natricidae; genus Natrix; species Natrix helvetica. The sequence goes on along the minus strand of NC_138550.1, from coordinate 90,717,643 downwards.
TTCTAGTCCAACCCCCTGCCTAGGTAGGAAACCCTATACCATTCCAGACAAATGACTATCCAACATCTTCTTAAAGACCCCCAGTGTTGGAGCATTCAGAACTTCTGGAGGCAAGCTGTTCCACTGATTAATTGTTCTAACTGTCAGGAAACTTGCTTCTTGTTCTACCCTCAGGTGCTTTGGAGAATAGTTTGACTCCCTCTTCTTTGTGGCAACCCCTGAGATATTGGAACACTGCTATCATGTCTACCCTAGTCATTCTTTTCATTAAACTAGACATACCCAGTTCCTGCAACCGTTCTTCATATGTTTTAGTCTCCAGTCTCCTAATCATCTTTGTTGCTCTTCTCTGCACTCTTTCTAGAGTCTCCACTTCTTTTCTACATTTTGGCGACCAAAACTGAATGCAGTATTCCAAGTGTGGCCTTACCAAGGCATTATAAAGTGGTATTAACACTTCACGTGATCTTGATTCTATCCCGCTATTTATGCAGCCTAGAACTGTGTTGGCTTTTTTGGCAGCTGCTGCACACTGCTGGCTCATATTTAAATAGTTGTCCACTAGGACTCTAAGATCCCTCTCACAGTTACTACTATTGAGCAAGGTACCACCTGTACTGTACCTGTGCATTTCGTTTTTCTTGCCTAAATGTAGAACCTTATTCTTTTCACCATTGAATTTCATTTTATTAGATAGTGCCCAATGTTCAAGTTTGTCAAGATCCTTCGGTATCTTCAGCCTGTCTTCTGGAGTGCTGGCTATTCCTGCCAGCTTGGTGTCATCTGCAAATTTGATGAGTTCCCCATTTATTCCCTCATCCAAATCATTGATGAAGATGTTGAAGAGTACTGGGCCTAAAACAGAGCCATGGGGTACTCCACAGCATACTTCCCTCCATATAGATGCAGTTCCATTGAGGACTTCACGTTGAGTGCAGCTAGTCAGCCAGTTATGAATCCATCTGGTGGTGATGCTGTCCAACCCACATTCTTCTTCTTTATCTAGAAGTAAGTTATGGTCTACCTTATCAAATGCCTTACTGAAGTCCTATATCGATGGCATTCCTCTGGTCCACTAATTTTGTCACTTTGTCAAAGAATGCAATAAGATTAGTCTGACATGATCTGTTTTTGACAAACCCATGTTGGCTTTTGGCTATTACTTTGTTTGTTTCTAGGTGTTCGCTAATTTGTTGCTTGATTATCTTTTCCAGAATGTTTCCTGGTATTGAGGTCAGGTCTATGGTTTCCTGGATCTATTTTCTTTCCTTTTTTGAAGATGGGAACCACATCAGCTCTTTTCCAGTCCTCTAACAGTTCCCCGGTGGTCCAGGATCTCTGAAAGATATAGTTTAGTGGTTCTGAGATCTCATCTGCCAGTTCCTTCAGAACCCTGGGGTGTAATCCATCTGGTACTGGTGATTTGAACTTGTCTAGGGTAGACAGGAGCTCACTTACCATTTTCTTCCCTATTTCAATTTGTGTTCCTAATCTGATTTTTGGGGTGCTGTTTTTGATAGGTTAGACTGTTTTATCCCTTTGTGTAAAGACAGATGCAAAAAATCAGTTAAATAGTTCTGCTTTCTCCCTGTTGCTTGTCACCTTCTTGCCACTTTCTCCCAGCAATGGACCAATTGTTTCCTTAACCTTTTTCTTGTTTTTGACATGTTGGAAGAAACTTTTTTTGTTATTTTTTACTTTTGTGGCAAGCCTTTCTTCATTCTGAGCCTTAGCTTTCCTTACTTCATCTTTACAGGCTCCGGCTATTTGCTGATATTCTACCTTAGTTATGTCCCCCTCTTTCCACTTTTTATACTTAACTTTTTTGTCTTTCAATTTGTCAGAGAGTTCTTTATGCAGCCATGCTGGATTTAAGTGATTTAAGTGATTAAGTGAATCACTGTTTAAGGTAGGACATAATTAATTGCTATAGTTTGTGAGTGCCATTTTTGTCCTCCTGCTAGCTTTCCATTAGACTTTACTGGTAGAAATCCCACAAAGAAGGTCACAGATGGCGATCCTGGGACTGCAAGATGTTTGGTGTCATTGTGGGCTTTTATACTGAGAGCCCAGATTACAGTCATGTGACCATAATGATCTGTGGCCAACATAAGCATGAGGATTGATCATAACTGCTGCTTGTTCAGTACCATCATAAGTTTAAACAGTTGCTGAACAAACAATTGTTACATGAGGACCATCTGTACCTAGATTTCAATTCCATTTAAGCTGATTTATAGAAATATATCCCATTTATTTAAAATAGTTTCACATGAAAGATACCTAATGGAGGTTTTAATCAAAGGACCTGTAACATCGCCAGTCAAAGTTTACTATATACCTATTCTACCCTCCCCCCCTCAACCGTCTTTATTTCTGCAGAAAGTTTACCGAAAATAGTGGGAAAACCTGGAAGTTTAGAATTGGAAGATATTATCAGTCCTACTCTAGAATTTCAAAATTTGGATTAACTGTAGATTTAAGACAAACTCAAACTTCATGTTTATATAAATGAAATTTCCAATGAGTTTTTATACTAGGATGTTTAAATGGTTTGCCTTTGATTTGAGGTTGATCGATTCAACGCATACTGCTTAAAGTTTAGCAAAAATGCTGAGGTTTCATTCAAAGTTGGGATACAACTCCCCAAATGTGTTGGCTTAGGTCCATGAATATTAAAATGGTTGAAATCAATCAAATATCTGCATTGCCAGTGATTGCATATCCTAAGGGCTAAATTACACCCTATGTTGTGTTGAAGTAAAGATTCCCACACTGGTTCACTCCTGGCCATTGTATTTTTTTTTAACTTCAATCCTTCACAAGTTTCATTCTCTGCATGAAAGAAAATCACAGCAGCAGCCTTTTGTAGGATCATTTTATTCATTTGTACAGAATACCAGGCTCTTGCAGAGTTTATGCCTTACCTGTATCTTCAAAATATACAAGCTCAGCATGGGGGAGTAAACAATCACCCAGACAACATAGAGATAATCTTTAAAGTAGTGTCAGTTCCCCCACAGTAACTTCTTACATTAGCAGCCTTCCACCCATCCTCCCACATAATCTGTGCCAGCCAGCTGTAAAATAATATTGTCTCTCTTCTTTGATGGATAAAAGTATTTAGGCCAGTTTTTCTTAACCTTAGAAATCTTAAGATGCATGGACCTCAGTTTCAGAACTCTCCAGCTGGTGAGTGGAGTTGAAGTCCACACACCATAAAATTGCCAAGGTTGAGAAACATTGATCTGGGCTATTGCTTTCCACCTATTAGACTTGGCAGATCTATTAGTTAGTAGCCTCCAGTCAAAGCAAATAATTCATACTATGCTACCAAATTCTGCTCATGGTACTTCAATGGCTCTTCACTTAAAATTACTATGTTCTGTGAACTTTCATGCAAAAGCCTGGTGACCATTGTTTTAATACTTCTAAAGAGTCATCAGCCAACCTTGCTTCTTAATTTATGGATAGAATATTGAACTGAACGATCCATCCCACAAAATCATTTCTCTTGGATCATGGAACTAGCTTTGAGCTATATTCAAGTTGTTTGGGAAAATTGGTATTTTGCAGAATAATTTTTAAGAAATAGAGAGAGAGAGACTACCACTAATTTGAGTATACCATACAAGACTCAAAACATCATAACTTCACTAGCCATACCATTATGCATGGGTTATGTCACACAAAGAATATCAGAGAAAGAGAATGCACAAAACAGGATCGCAACATTTCTTTGGGAACTCAATAGGTTGCAAGTTGATGAAAAGAATACTGTCAAAGAAGACTTTACACTTTTCTGACACAAAATCCTCAAAACCAACATTGATTAGTTTTCAGAAACAATATATTTGCATATTTTAGTTGTATCCTTAACTGAAACATGATCCCACCCTTTCAAAACAAACACTCCTTAACTTACACTATTGTTCAAGGACTTCAGTTCATTTTCAGATCTAGTCACAAAGAGCTATGGGATCATCTTCATCTTTGGCTAAACTCAATAGGTTGGTCATCGTATTAGTGACATACCCAGGCTCAATCACATTTAGGGGCTTTCTTCTTCTTCTTTTTTTTTTTTTTTGTAATAAAATTTTATTGGTTTTTCAAGATTTATAGGGAAAAGGGTAAATGGACAGGTATACAAATTTTGGCAGTTGCAAAATGTGTGAGGCCCCCCTCCCTCCATACCCATAGTATACATTTATATATAATGCATTAGTATATAATTGATTACAATCAGCATATTAGTTCTATTATTAAATTCAATCAAATTAAACATTACAGTATAAAATCCAAATATAATTCCATTTTCACTTTCGGTCAATTTATAATAATATGATTTTCTTGTTTATTTTTGTGATCTGAGTCTTCTTGCTATTGCCCCATCTCCCTCCACTGGCAGAGCTCTGGCCCCTCCCGTGTCCTGCGTGTCCGTTGTGGTGTCTGGTGGTTTCTCTAGGAGTGTTTTATTTTTTTCCATAAAGGCCTGCACCTCTATGGGTGAATTAATTCTAATTCTTGTCTCCTCCCAGAATATCAGCATACCTTCAGGCATCAACCATCTAAACCACACCCCTTTCTGGTATAATTTATTCGCTAATTGCGAATAATTTTTTCTTTTTTCTCTAATCTTCTTAGGGATCTGCTTCAGAATGGTTATCTCCATATCATGATATGTCAATGCTTGCCCCCTTTGTACACCCAGAATTTCATCTCTTGTGCTTTTTCTAAGGAATTTAATGTGAACCTCCCTGGGTACATTGTGTGTTCTAGCATAAGCTGAGTTCACTCTATAGACCAGGTCTATATCCCACCCCATCTGTTGTTTTTCTTTGTGTGTGTAGTCAGCCAGAATGTTTGTCATGATGTCCCTTATATTTTCCCCATCTTCTTCTATAACATTTTGAAATCTAAGATAATAGGACATTCTCTCAAATTCTAATTTCATCTGTTGGATGTCAAGATCTTTGTTCCCTTTCTGCACAGCTTCCACCCCCCCTCACCTCCTCCACCCCCCCCTTCCACAAGATCCAGTCTCTGTGAGTTCTTATAAATTTGGGCTTGATTTTCTTTAATTTCATCTTTCATTTCCCTTAGCTGTTTCTTGATTTCCTCCTGGCCCTGTAAAATTTGTTGAAGCATTTGTTGAAAGTCCATCTCTATAGTCTTAGGTTGCATCATTTCTGTTATCTTTGACTGTGTGGCTGGACTGGATGTTACAGATGTTGGAGCAGACGTGGCAAAGCCAGGTTTCCCAGGAGGTGGTCTTTTGGATGCCATCCTTTATAACATTAGAAGTTCAGTCCATATATAAGATAAACAGTTAGAAAAGAAGGGTAGACAGGTGAGGTCCGGGAGCAGAAGAACCAGGCAGAAGAGAATCTCTCTAATAAGTCTGGCAATAGATGAAAGGTTTCCCCTAGAAAGTTCAAAAAATACCAATCCACAAGAGATTCCTCTGGGAGACACGGAGACAAAGACCGGAAGCCTGAATTTTAAAGGTGGAGTCAGGTTTCACAATTCATAAAGACAACGGAAGTGTGCCATCTTGCCCTGCCAGTTTTGGGCACAGAGGCATAACAAAGTTTTAAAAAGTTCCAAAAGTCCTCAAATCACAGTAGAAAGTGAAATTAAGTTGAAAAGAAAATCATCTCAACCTGGGTGAGGCTTCATTCGTTGGCTCTCCCCCCTCCTCCTTCCCCGGGGGCTGAGAGCAAAATTATTCCTCACCGCTTGTCCAAGGGGGGGGGAAACCCCCCTCCCTCCAGCCGCGCCTCCAGAATACTCCAAAAGTTATTTTAAGGAAAGCTGACTAATTCTTCGTGCAAAATAGGGCATGAAGAGAGAAGCAACCTCACCGCACCACAGCTGCTTCCTTCAATTGCTTCATTCTCCAGATGGCTTTAGCGAGGCGCGAGGCGCAGAAACGCGAGGCGCCCTCCGATCTAGCTCCCCGGTGCCTTGGGCGCGCGAGAGACCTCCCGCCGGCCGCCGCCGCTGCAGGAGCTCCCCGCAATGCCGCCCCTCCGGCAGGACCCCTCTGAGGGGTGTCCTGTGCCCCCCAAGGAGTGGGGAAGCCCACCGGAGAGCCGGAGCGGGCAAAGAGCTGCCCGTCGCCGCTGCCGCCGGAACCGGAACCTAGGGGCTTTCTTCTTAATGTTCGTTCTGTTCAAAAATCAATTTTCCAGTGCACGACCTTCCTTCTTTTTCTGTTCTATATCAAAGAAACTTCTTAACACAAAATAGCTCTACATATTTTAGTCTTTTCTTAGAAATTGCCTCTCAATTGTCTATAGTAGAATTAATAAAATAGTTTTCCCCAATTGCACAAGACACCGATCCAAATGAACTTCAACTGACTTTAACCTCAGAGAATGCTTAATTTTGCTTGCAAGATAGGCAAATACAAAAAAAGTAGGTTTTTTTTTCATAATCATCAAAATCCTTGTGTGTATTTTGATATTATCCCAATCTATTAAGTTATATTAAGTACTGGTTTTGACATCTGAGGCCCTAATCACCTTAAGAGAAGATTACATGAAGAATCTCCTTTTCTCACATGGACCTTTAGATGTTCCTCTTCACTTAAGAAGATGAAATTGGTCTCTAGCAATTTTTCTGTGGTAAACATTTATGAAATGTCCTCCCCAGAGAGGCTTACCAGGTGCTCACACATTAGTATTATTTTGGTGCCAGGTGGAGAAACTTTTTATTTTCCCAATTAATTGTATTTCATTTGCATTTTAATTTGCATTGTTTTAGAGTTTGACAGTCACCTTACTGCTATCTAGTTTGTATGCTAATTTTGTTTTGTATATTAATTGGTTTTATTGTGCCAATTTTAATTTGAATTGGTGTTGTTGCTTGAGTATATGTGTGATTGCAAATTGTCTCAAGGACTAAGACTATAAGTCCTAATAAATACACAATATGTAGCTTAACATATATGTTTATCTATTTGTATCCCTGGGCTTCACATGACAATCAATGGGAAAAACAAACCACTAATTTTCAGTTTGTTTAGCTTCATCTCTAATTTAAATTGGGCTGCTTTCCAAATTGACAAAATAAAGACATAGTATCGTATCATATCATATGGGGTGGGTTTCAGCCGGTTTGCACTGGTACACTAGAACCCGTTCGTGAAATTTAGCGTACCTTTTGGAACCCGTTCATCCGGTGGCACAGTACCAGAATGCTCCCTCCTGCCTGCCCCCCCTTGCTCGCTTCCCCCACCCGTCCAGTTACCGCTCGCTCACCCGCTCACCCCGTCCATCCACACCATGCTTTCTCCACCTGCCCTTCACTGATTGGCTGGCTCACCAATCACCCCACCTCTGAGAGGCGGGGGGGGCTTTCTCGCATGGCTTCTTTCTGTGAGAAAGCCCCTCCATTGCCCGAACGTGTGATGGAAGGAAGCGGCAGGCTCCTTTGCATCAGCTACTTGTCTACCTACTTCACTCGTTCGGGCAGCAGAGAACAAAAGGAAGTTGCGTAGCCAAGGGCAAAGGAGCCTGCAGCTTCCTTCCTTTATGTTTGGGCAGTGGGGGGGGTCTTGCACGGCTTCTTTCTTTCTCCGAAGGCGTGCGAGAAAGACCCCCCCCCCACTGCCCAAAAGTATGAAGGAAGGAAGCGTCAGGCTCTTTTGCCCTTGGCTACATTCTCTGTCTGCTTCCTTCACTCATTCAGGCAGCAGAGAATGAAAGGAGGTCACATAGCCGAGGGCAAAGGAACCTGCAGCCTCCATTCCTTCCTACCCTCAGTGCCCACCAAAGCACTGCCCCCACTTGGCTGCTGTCACTTCCACCATGCCCCCTTTGTGTGCCTGGCCTCTGGGCTGAGTGGGAATGATGGCAGCACAGGGCGGCTGGCAGCGGCAATGGCTACTGCTCCTGGGCTTGCTGTGGGTTGCGCTGCTTGGTGGGCAGCACCCTGACTCCCTTGCTACCGCCTCCACCACTGCGCCACCTAAAGAGCAGCACCTCTCACCCACAGAACTGAGGCGGGGAAGAAGATCGAGAGATGTGGAGCCACAGATTTCCCCCTTTCCTTTGCAGTATTCAGGGTGTTGCACTTTTAAAAACATTTTCTAACAATATAACAATAACTCAGAAGCATTATGGAACCCTGACAGACAATGATGCTTAGCGATTACAAGAAAAAAAAGTCGCTTTTTAAACAATTACTGAGAAATATATTTTTTGTATGCTTAAGCTATTGTTTCAATGGCGGAAACATCTGATAAAGTGTAATGCATTACAGATGTTTTCCTGTTCTAACACACAAAACTATACACTGACACACACCATAAACATAGGTGTATGTGTGTATCTGTTTATCACTAGACTTTTCTCCTTGTTTCTTTCTCCTTGCTTACATCATTTGGCAAATCTAATTTAAGTTTTCTTTTTTAATTTTAATTTTTTTAAATTTTTAAAAATTAAGTTTTAATCTGCCATCAGAATCCCTTGTTAAAAATAAATCTCTATATTTATTTTCATTAAGAAAGATGCTTCCTTAAAACATATTGGTAACAATATTCATAGTTTCACTTTCTTCTCTTTCCAACTTACTCCATTGCTGCTTGGATTTTTCTGAGCCTGTGAATGATCTTCTCTATTTCTATAGCAATGGAAATACTTTGAGGCATACTATTTAATTGGAAAAGGAAGCTGAAAACATAAAGTCTCCAGTGGTATCAAAAACCTGATAGGTCCCCAAACACACAAGCAAGTGAGCTAATGGTCGTGACAGGAGCTCATATTCATTGCTCATGCAAATTATGTGGGTTAAAGAAAACAAAGAGCACTTAAACTGTTGTTTCCAGGGCTTGGAGTTGAGTGGAGGTGCCCATTGAAAATCTGTAGAGATTCTCAGTCATCCAGGTCATAGTTATCTCAAAGGTGTTTTCTTCCGAAAGGCAACTGGACTGTTTTTTTCCTTGAAGAAGACATTGCATTTCTCTTCCAAGAAGCTTCATTAGTTCTGGCAGGATGGTGGGGGTGATGGAAAGATTAATTCCAACAGGATGGATTGAGGGTTGGAAGGATCATATTTCTTTGCTTTCATCTTGTCATTAGCTCTCCCTGATAGCTCTTGTGACCACTTGGGTTTATCTGTGCCCACCGAATATGTCTAAAGGGCTGCCTAGACCCAGAAAAAAGGATGGTTATGAAGAAGAAGAAGAAGAAGAAGAAGAAGAAGAAGAAGAAGAAGAAGAAGAAGAAGAAGAAGAAGAAGAAGAAGAAGAAGAAGAAGAAGAAGAACAACAACAACAACAACAACAACAACAACAACAACTTTGTGAAAAACTGACTTCGATATTATGAGCAATTGCCAAGGATTTGACAACAAACTGCTGGAAAATACAGCTTCTATACTTCTTATTTTGGTAGAAAGTATATCACCGTCACCTTACGGTTACCTCACTTCACCCCAAAGCCTTTATTCCACCACTTCCTGCTGCTATAGTCATCCATTTTATGGGAGTCCTTCTCCTTGTAAGGTCCAGCAAAAATATCTCCCTGTCAGCAAAGATGTGAGGAAATCCTCTGGCTTCTACCCAAGAGAATTGCTGGATGGTTGCTACAGCTTTGATTTCCTTCACTCAGCAATCTCAACGTGCCTAAGGATCTTTGGGAAAAGGGTAGGATTTGAATATGTGCATACGTGCATACAGTAAATATATTGGCATATGAGTGAATGCATGCTTATATACATCAGAGTGTGTGCATTTAATGTATCTCAATGGAACTGGGAAGACAAGATTACTCTCATAATTTTTATAAGGGCTAAAAAAATCATTCTAAAGGGCAGGGAACCTTTGAACCAGACGTTTAAACAAAACAGTGAGAAGGGGAAGAAGGACCTGTTTTATGAAGCAAAGGGATACACTTTCTATTCTATGATATTCATAGAATCTTCATTTATTTGCAATCTTATTCACTAAACTTAGTAAAAATTACTCATGAGTAGGTATGCAATCATATTAACTGATTAACATTTACTCAATTTGCAGATTCTTCCTACTCTAAGGAACTTTGCATTTTATACACACTTAAATCATTGATAATTATAAATTGGCATTTATATCGCATCTTTTAAATATTTTTCATAGAACACAAGATCTTAGGTTTTTTTTTTCTTTGCATACCAGTTTGGTTTACAAATAGAATTGGTTATGAACATTGGATAGTTTGTTCATTTGTTGTGTGTGCTGCCCACATTAATTATGAAAATTGGGTGATTTGTTCATTTGCTGCATGTGCTGTGATAAACGCAGAAAGAGGAAGCCATAAATTAAATAGAGCTTGTTCAGAAAATTAGGAAGCTTTGTTCAACTACATGTCTATATTTAAGTATCACTACTGATCTATAATATCCACAAGTCCTGAAACGTTGCCCTCCTAAGCTTTTCATTCCGTTTAATCTTTTGAGCTTTCTTACAAAATTCTCCCTCAGTGCAGTAGCATCAAAAAAATTATGGCCTTTTACTAAATGAAAAGGATGTGGTTTAGAGCAGCCTGTCTTTACAAGTTCTAATCACCTTTCTCTCAGAAGCAGCTGCTGCTAGAGATCAACCACAACATGTAAAAGCATGAAGAAATGATAGTAAAATTCTGTTCTTTTGCCGGTGACACAGAGTTCTTTAGCTTTTCCAGTATTCCACTGAGAATTATCTATCTAAGAAATATAGAGATGATGCTGTATTTCTATTTCGTAGGTTCCAATTAAGCAACTATTGTAAGAATGAGGAATTATGTTTGTTCAATATTTCCTATCCACACCAACCAAGTGCTGCAGACCCTGAAGCAGAAGAAAAACACAGAAATCATCAACAATATATAGCAGGGGTGTTAAACTCAATTTCACTGAGGGCCACATCAGGGCTGTGGTTGACCTCGGGGGGGCTGGCCGGGTGTGCCTGACTAGTTGGATGTGGCCAAGTGAGTGGGCATGGTGAGCTTGACACCACTCCCCAAACTGCTGGCATGCTTCCTCTTCACACTGGGTAGATTGGGCCGAAGCCACGCTGATGTTTCTTCTTCGCATTGGGTAAACTGGGACAAAGCAATGTAGACTGAGCCAAAGCGATATGGGCTGGCCACTTACATTTTCCAGGCCTCCAATCAGATCCAGCCCACAGACTTGTGTTTGAGACCCCTGACATATAGGACTGTAACAGCTATTACCTATGTAGGATAAACAGGCAGGAAGCTAACAGAATGCATCCATGAACAGCAAGTAGTAGTCAGAAGAAATGATAAAAAGTGCTTAATTTCCCAACATATGGACAGATTTAACTAAACTTTTAACTGGGAAACTGTGAGCATCCTAGATTAATCCAAGTTCAAAAGCATTAGAGAATACCTTGAATTTATTAGGAATAATGTCTGCGAAATACAAAAAAGAAATCCAGTATTTAATACTACATATGACTACGGCGGCAAGGATTGCTTTTGCCCAGAAATGGAAAAACAAATTAACTCCAAGTCAAGATGAAATAATAAGAAAGGTTATGGACTGTGCTGAAATGGACAAACTAACTAAAGAAATTCAGGGAAAAGAAGAATCAGAATTCTACCAGATATGGGATAAATGGTATAGGTGGATGGAGGAAAGAAACAAGAATCAATGAAGGAATGTAACAAAACTCAAAAATAATAGTTATGAGTAAAATAAGAAAGTTAAGAATGGTGAAACTCAAATAAAATAAAATTGAATGGGAAATAATATAAGGTGAATGCTATCGATTGATAATTGCTACTAGAAAGAACAGGAAGCTCCTGTTTGTATTGCACTGTGTAAATGTGTTGTACGTATAAGTTTTGTCTGTGTGTATTTTATATGTTTGTTAAATATATATATTTATATATATATATATATATATATATATATATATATATATATATATATATATATATATATATATATATATATATATATATATATATATATATATATATATATATATATATATATGCTGGTTTTGTTGTATTTGGGTCTTTTCCCGTGTAAGGTTGAGATTGTCTTTGCAACGTTTCGGCAGGATCGCACCTGCCATCTTCAAGCTGTGGGCTTAAAATGTGATCGGAGCTGCCGTCTTTCTGTAAGTCTTGGTGGGAGGGGATGGGGTGCTGGCTTTGTTTCAGTAAGTGGAATGATTGGTTGTGTGGTTGTATCATGATTGGTACATTGGTGTTGATTGGTGCAGGCTGTGTGTGCATTGTTGTTTTGTATTTTAACGGCTTGGGTGGTGGGTGGTGTTCGTTTGTTGGCTAGGGCTGGTTTCCAGATGTTTGGTAGGCGGGAGGTATCATCACGTTTGTTCATGCTGTAGGGGTGTTTCTCTATTTCGAGAAAGAAAAAAAAGAAAAAACTTCCTCCCTTTTCCAGCACCTTAAAGCTACAGGACATGAAATCAACTTTGAAGGAGCCAGGTTAATCTCCAAAACAGAACACCTCCACAAGAGAATAATCATGGAAGCCATCGAAATAGAGAAACACCCCCACAGCATGAACAAACGGGAAAAGACCCGAATACAACAAAACCAGCATACCTAAAACATTTTCCCCCTAGCAATCAATACCCAAATGATCAGAGATTAACACCAACATTAACATTAGACCAACAATCAAGAAGTAAACAATGCTCAATCAAGGAACCACTACCTCAGACCAACTTGCTAACAGTAAACAACACCCTAATCAAACAAGCCCAAAGACCACTCCCACCAACACTGACAGGGCAAGTCACTAGCATGTAAAATAAGTGCAAACCCTACTCCCTACTAGCATGGATGTTACCCACTTGGGTAATGAAACCTCTTCAAGAAAACAGCCAAGCTCATGGAGCATAAAGGACCACAAGGTTCAACCCCAACCTACAATATTCTCCTACGTCAAGACTGTTTCTATCTCTGCCTTTTTGAATATAACATGTATAGTTCTTGGTTCCATTGAATACAGAATAATCATGTCAGCTATTAAAGTCTTTTACCAGAGTAGATTACTGAGAAATGATGGGGGGAGGGGTTTAATTCTAAGGTCATGAGACTACTATTTATGACAGCATGGCAATAAAAAAAATCACCTATTTATTTTTTATCTCCTGGCAGATCATGTTAGATATTCAGGTTATTGGTATATTCTAATATATCAGGAAGACAGTGCAGTATATAATGCAACCAAAGGTACTAATACAGTAGAATTATTTCCCCAATACACAAAGCAGTACTTAAGTATGCAGTCAGAGGCCAATATAATATACTGGAAGGAGTCAATGCACTAATCTCAGTCACCTCAGCAACAGCTCCCTCCGTACCTATAAGAAACTTGCATTGTGGCATTTTCATTATTTTTCCCATCTGCTAATCTGCAAAGGACTGCTTATGATATAACCATACTGGGATTAAAGAAGAGTACCATAGCATCTAGGACATGAATGGGATAATTTGCTGTTGACTGGCACATCTTTGAAAAGTTTCTAGTTGAGAATATAATTCCTTTGAACCCATGAAATGTTCTATGAGGCAATAGGGAAAAAATGCTGCTTGCCTGAAACCTGTCTTATTGTTTCACCTGTTTGCATCCCTCTGTGACTGATGGTCATCTGTAAGTCTTTGTTAAAACTTTAAGAACATAATCCAATATTTGGACATGCTAAAGTATAGGCAGGAGGTTTTACACCCAGACTTCAATTTGATCATGTTCATGAATAGATTAGGAACATAGACACCACCATCAGGTAGAGCAACACCTAGATATCCAGATGTGCTTAACCCAGTTAACTTTTCACAAAGTTCTGATTGTTTCCCCAGGGATTCAGGTTGAGAGGTTAGATGAACTCTGCTACTGATATGTGTTTTTTTTATGATTGGCTTGTATTGCTTGCCTTGGAAGTTATGGGTCGTTGCTTATAGCTGTTGCTATACTCCTTATGTGCTTCTGAAAGTCACTGCTGTAATATAGCTGGCCATATACATTATATAAATATATAAATGAATAAATGACTTAGGGTAGCTGACAAGTGAGACCCTGCCGAATATCACAATAACCAAGTTTGTGTCTGTAGGCTTCAAAAAAAATGGAGGGGAAAGGGTTTGAACAGCACTCATTATGATAACATTAATTGGAGAGCCTGACAGATTTGGTGGGTGATTACTCTCATTCTGAGGAAGAGGAGGAAGGTACCACAGCAATACAGTGGTAGAATAGCCTGGGGCTATTAGGATGTCCTGTGATTGACCTGCATTTTTTAATTAACACCAGAAAAAGTTGTTGCTTAAACAAGCTAGCTCTACCTATTTACTTCAGCAAATGGTGAGAGAGCAAATTTCCTGCCCTAACCCCAGGCAGATAATTATTTCCAACTTTTGTTTTAACTAGGCACCCCAATACTTGCTAGTTGCTTAACAATGTAGCTAATCTCTCTAATGCACAACTTTCCCTTGCTGATGCCTAAATTAAGCAACTCCAGGCGTTGGAGGGGAGACAATGAAGCCTATTAAACTTGCCTAATAAAAGCAACCTTTTAGGAAGTTGATTCTGGCACTTCTTCCTCATCAGGATTTTGGCACACGATAGGATTCTGCAGTACGGGCACCTTTTTAATAAATCTTTATTAATTGTAAGGATTATTGATGTCCACCTTTTTGGCATCTGACTCACAAGCACACTAGTGCACAATATAGAATACTGGGTACTAGAAATGCAGGTTACTTAGAAAAATTCTAAAAATTGTACATAATAAATGGGCACTAAGGGATGGGTACTACTATGCACTACCTTATAATTATTATACTCAATGGGGGGGATACAACATTTCTATTGTGTTATAAATCAGACATTCAAAACTGGCAAATCCTCTTTCTTTATAAAACAAATGTTAAAACATAGTGATGGTGTGTTTTCTCAGGTACCTCAAAATATTGTATGGCTTACCATTGATGGCATGATGTGTCTCTGCTCTGTTGCAGACCTTTGGTTAACCATCACATTAGGAATTTATTTTTATTTGAAAGCCTCAAACAGAAGCACATCACTATCTTAATTTTCATTGCTTGCTGGCTTGCTTTCTTACAAAAATGCATACATTAGGTTTGCTATTAAAGATTATTGTCTGCAAGTATACAACATTTGTATTACCAGTTAAACTTTGGAATGTTGTGTATGTCTGTGGACAGTCATACATGGTTAAAATTTACTGAGCTATGTGCAAAGTTATGCACATGTATCAGTGTGTGCATGTTTCTGTTTAAAATTTATCAAACTTGAAGTGTGTGATGTGAAAAGATAAAGCAGGTTATCGTTCAAAATGTTATTTTTCTCCACATTCAAGGGAGTGATTTAATTTTTTTTAACATGGATGAAACCTTGTAGAAAAGGCAAAAAATTAGACACTGATTTTTTTTTAAAAAAAGGGTTTTTTTTTGCATTTAAGATAATTTTAAAACAAAATTTAAAATTATTACCTCCTTTTTTCTTCGACAGTACATAACTTAGATTTTGCTTCCAAACTGCAATGCTTTGGGATTTCCATAATGAATCACTTTATTTAGGGTTCAGTGGAATCCGTAAGGATAAGGGCTAGGATTATATTAATAATTTGTTGTAGGGGTAATTAGTAGCTTTTTATTTTCTCTTTTCTTTATTGAGATTAAATTAGGTGATCTGGTGATCCAAGCATCACAAGCATTTGTTTTTGTTTATTTTGCTTAGGTCACTGATTAAAGCAGATAAGCCCACATTTTGTGTTACTAGTAGGTCTCTCTCTATGTATGTATATGTATTTATAGTAACTAGATTGATCATTTTGAGAAAAATGTCTGGTCAGCTTTAGACAGAAAACAAATGTGCATTCATATGTATTTTTTTTAAATAATATCTCAAAGGTGTAATTAATGTTTCAATTGGAATTAAACTTGGTTATTTAAAATAGTGGAGTTGATTTTGTTACTGAAACTCTCTTCTAATTCACTTTGTTTCCTGGATATATAAATCCATTGTGTCTGACAGGTTTAATCAGTAGATAGGTTAGCAAAACTCAATTTTATTTGGCAAGTTCCTGGTTTTTGCCCTTTTCTGAGTGACTTTAATTCTGGTGTAATTGTAATGCGACTGTAACAAAGTTACAGAAGGAAACAAAGAGACAGAATATTTTCATTTCTATTAACTAGTGGCAGCTTTGATATTTTATATTTGTTATCAAACCCCCAAATCTGATTTGGTGAGTCTGATGAAAAAATTAAAATGTATTTAAATTTAGAAGAAATTCATTGAGGTGGTCAGAGTTATAGAAACCAAACCTAGAAGGAAAAGTTGACATAACTAAGGTATAATCAAGCAGAAGAAATGAGACTAAATGGAGGACAGAATACCTAAAAAGGAATCCTGTTATATTTAAAAATGAAGTTCAGTCCAGAACATTATTAACTGGGTCAAGGATTAATTGACCTAAACTGAACCAAAAATAAATTCAAGTTTCTTTAGGATTAACTCAAATGAGCCACTTCTATTGCATGAATACCACATATAATCAATTGTTCCATTTTTCCCATTTAGTCCACCAAGCCTGGAAAGAAAAGACAATTAAAAAAAGAAGTCCTTTCCATTATATAATCCACTTTCAAGACTTGGAAAGAAAACCCTCAACTAAACATCTATTGACTGCTTGCCTACTGCTGGCCACCTGGTCCATAGGGTAATGGTTAATGATATCATGAAGTCTTGAACTAGTCTTCTGGCTCAGGGGATACCAGATGCAACCCCTATTTTATCTAGCTCCTGGTTCGCCAAATATTTCATAGATAAAATTGGAGGAACAAGGCCAGAGGATGACTACATAAATATAATCTTAAAACTCAAGTTATGTTTAGCATTGAATGAATTTGACAATATGCGGGCTGATCAATCTGGGTTTAAAAGTTCTAGTCGATAACTTCATTACTAGGAAGAAAGAGACAGCTGCCTATAGCTCTTGGCTAAAATATCATGGTAGTCTAAATTTTTGCAGCCTGAATTTGGTACTCCTGATGATGATATTAGCAATCAGTCATGTCCAACGTTTGGTGATTCGCATCTTCCAATCTTGCACTACTTCTTTGTGTTTTTCTATGCTCTGGCTGGTGTCAGCTTCAATGGTGTCCTGCCACCATGTTCTTTGATGATGGTCTCATTGACTTTTACTGCTAACTTTTCCAAATATAATTGCTTTTTCCAGTGAATTCCCCAACATTACATGGCCAAAGTAAGTGAGATGCAATTACACGATTTTGCCTTCTGGTGACAGGTATTCCTAGACATGTATTCCTAGACCTTACTGATTTGTTTTGTTTAGTACAAAGGGAATGGGAGGTCTGGATATAAAATGGCCTCTGAAAATAGGAAAGAGGAATAAATCTCCACCCACACCCCAATTACATTCTTCATTATTTTTCTTTTGTAGACATTTTTAAAAGAAAAGCTTCTAACAGATAAATTCCAATTAGCCTGTGGTATGGTAGGAAATAGAAATAAAAGTGTTAGGTGGTTTGATCCTACCACGTAGCCCCCTGGGTCTGGTCTGGATTCAACCAATGTATATGTTTGTCCTTCTACCAAAATAATGTATCATAAAAAGGAGAAAATATATGTACCCCAGGTGGCAGAACATTAGGATAAATGAATTTGCATTTGGAAAGGGTAGCAAGACATTGTCCAATTCAAGTTTTACTCTATGTTTTCCCTGTTATAAACATTATAATCATAAAGCAGCCTTTTGAGTATGCCCTATTAATGATTATGTTGGCTCTGTTTGTGTTATTAGGCTCTAAGCTTTTCATTTATAACATGGAAGAATAAGAACCGTGGAAAAGTGCCACACAGAAATGCAGGCAGTTTGGACATGAGAAATGTATCTCCCTAGAAAGAGCTCTATTGATTTTTATAGCAATTGTAATGTACAATATAGGTTTTATCCAATCCTGGCAGTGACTCAAAATCTACATTTAAACAGAATTTTGTTTAGAATGATGTTACTGATTCATTTTCCTCATGTCAAGAAATAAAAGCATATTTTTAATGAATAAGAGACTTTTCATGTAAAATATTTAGGGATTACAAATTGCAATGGTTACTGCTTTTTCCAGCTGAGGGGGCTCTTTCGTTTGTTTGCTTTTTATATCAAAACCAATGAATAGATCAGAATTGGAGTTATGACACGCAGACAGTTTATTCTAGTGGCATTATATAGCACTTGTGTTTTTTAAAATAAAAATATGAGAAGAAAAGTAATTATTTCCCATTATTAGCCTCAAAGTTTGTGGCTAGGGGACACACTTAATATTTCTGGGAATCAGAAATTAGGATAGAATTACAATAGAAAACCTTGGATAAACTTAGGCAAGTTGTTGATTTTCATTTCATGAGTTTCTCTTCTCAACCTATGGCATATATTACTATTTTACTATTTTACCTTTAAAAATTGTAGGAAGTATCAGCTAAATTGGCAGAATGATTAAAGAAAAGAATATTGGCTGTCACAGGTTACCTATTCCTGATTTAATAGATGTAATACTAGGCTAGAGGGAAGAACCCAAAATAAACATTTCTGTCTATATATTTGAGTAAGAATTGGAAGAAAAGCATACAAAGTGTTGTGTAGTCTGGCTCAGAATTCCCAAACTTTGATTTCCTATAAAAACAATTCAGTATATTGCTGTCACTATTGATTTAGTCTGACCTCTCCTCCTTCAATCCTCAACTTACAACAGTTTGCTTAGTGACCATTGGAAATACAACGACACTGAAAAAAGTGACTTATGACCATTTTTCATATTATGACCATTGCAACATCCCCATGGTCACATGCTTTACATTTGGATGCTTGACAACTGGTTCACATTTATGATGATTGCAGTGTTCCTGGGTCATGTGATCATCTTTTGCGACCTTTTGACAAGCAAAGTCAATAGGGAAGTCTGATTCATTTAACTTAATTACTAATTTAACAACTCCAGTTGTTAAATTAACAAATGTGGTACTTAACAAATGTGGCAAGAAAATAAAATGGTGCAAAATTCACTTAACAAATTTCTCACTTAGCAACATAAATTCTGGGCTCAATTGTGGTCATAAGTTGAGACTATCTGTATCTCAATTTTGAAACTATAACAAACCAAAAATGAGACTTATATTAATTTTATGTATATTATTAAAAGTGATTTAAGATCATTGACACTTTTTTTGCAAATGTATGCATGGTAAGGATCATTAATGTAAAACAAGAAGTAGAAGAGCTTATGTCTAATAAAGAACACACATTTAATCAACATAGGAATTATTTTCCAACTAAGTCTACAAAAATATATATGAACTTATTGAATATCATATTTCTTAAGTTAAAATTCCCTTTGAAGTGATTATTAGAGTCCTCAGACACTGAAGCCTATAAATGTCCCAGTTCCTAATTCTTACAGAATTTTTTGTCACAAAGTTTAATTGGCATCATATTGTCCTATACTGCATCAACCGAAAGGATGCACTTTCAGTTTTATCTTGTCTACCTTATTTTCTGCTCCTTGGTTTTATCTTATATCCTATTCATTGACCAAAAGTATATAAAAAAAGAATCATTGAAAGAATCCTGATCAGCTAATTATTTTCCAGATAGAAAGGTAGACAGACTGACAATAGATAGAAAGATAGATAATGATAGACAGACAGATGATAAGCATGGTGGCCTAGTGGTGAAGATACTTGTCTCCTGCTCAGAAGGTTGAGAGTTCAATCTTAGGTATAGCTGATGTTTCTGTCCTAGGGCGCAAAGAAAAAAAATCTACTGCGAACTCTGCATGGAATCAGGAAGAGTATCCAGCTGGTAAATGCTTATCTCCATCCAGTCACCTTGATTGTACCTCTTATTAAAGGAGTACAGATTCATAAAAGTAGAGTTATAAATAGATAGATAAATATGAATGTGTGTTTGTGAATACATATGCAAACAAAGCATAGGGCAGGATATACTAGGGCAGTGGTGGGCAACCCGCGGCTCGCGAGCCACATGCGGCTCTTTACACCCTTTAATGCGGCTCTTCTGTGTGCCGGGTGCCCGCTCCCCTCCCTCCTCTCGGGCTTTGGAGGGAAGCTTCTGCAAAAGCCCGGGCGAGTGACAACCAATTTTGGTCCTATGACTGCAGAATGCTGCAAAATACCATAAATGCAGTTGTTGAGTGTTTCAAATGTGATTGGAACACTCAACAAGGTGACCACAGTGTGTGTGTGTGTGTGTGTGAGTGAGACAGACAGACAGAGAGAGGAACAGAGAGAGGGAGGGAGGGAGGGAATCAGAGAGAGACTGACAGACAGACACACACACAGAGAGAAAGACAGAAAGGGGGAGGGAGGGAGAGAAAGATAGACAGACAGAGAGAGAGACACACACAGAGTGAGTGATTAAGTGAATGAGTGAGAGACAGACACACCCACATACACAGAGTGACAGAGAGAGAGGAAGGGAGGGGAGAGAGACAGAGGGAGAGACAGAGACAGACACACACACACACAGAGTGAGTGAGAGACAGACAGACAGACACACACACAGAGTGACAGAGATGGGGGAGGGAGGGAGAGAGAGACAAAGAGCCAGAGAGAGAGAGAGAGAAAGAAAAAGAAAAAAAGAAAGAAAGTGGGAGAGAGAGATGAAATTAAAAACAACAACATACAAACCTGACTTACTCAAACTATCCAAGGAAATGCAAGGCCAATGTTCACATTAGTGGTTGTGACTTTGTCAGTCAATGTCAGGATGTAATTTTCTCTACATTGTAAGGCAAATTTTACGGAATTTAACGTTATCGATAAATAATATCGTTCTAAAGTTTTTGTTTTATTAGTTGTGTTATTTGTATCCTCCCGACCTATGTGGATACTTGCATGCAGAATATTCTCAATAAAAACTTATTGAAACTAAAAACAGTGTACCATCCTATGTATTTTCGGTTTTAAAAATGTGGCTCTCAAAGTAAATTTCAATCGTGGTTTTGGCGAGATTTGGCTCAGTTGAAAAAAAAGGTTGCCCACCACTGTACTAGGGAAAATATATAGCCCTTATGATTTTGTCTGGAAACCCAGAGCTATCTTGTCGCCTCTTTTTTTCAGAACAAAAGATTTCTTTTCATGGGACAGCAATATCAGAAAGCTCCCTCTTTCTAGTCCACTTGTTCTAAATTTCTAAATTTTGAATAATGAGGAAACTACTGATATTTTGTGAACTACGCAGTTGACGGAACTATTGCAATGAGGACACCCACAGGTATAGCCCAGCAGGGAACCCTGACTAAGCTGTTTACCAGCTAAACAAACGAATTTAATGAAACACATGGAAATGCATTTCCCAGCTAATCGGTCTTTGAAATAGTTTGATTGTTTCAGAACCGTACAATAAATCTTGAGCAGTTATCTCTTGTTACTTTGTCTATAAACTAATCCTGTCCACCTCCCTACCATTCAGCTCAAGAACTGTTAACAATAAAAGAACAAATGCCAGGAAAATGCTATTCATTTATTATTATGATGTTTATTAAGCATTCCTCAAGATAGTGCCCTAGGAAATGAATTTTTATGCTCTTTAATCTTTGGGTCTTTAACAAGCATAATTGAAAACCTCTGTCTGGAATACAAACAGGGCATGTTTTACCTCACTAAGCAGACATGATTGCTGTTGCTCAGTTGAAACCCTGTTGCTTCAACTATCCTGGGCTTTCAAATCACATTATGCATCCTTTCTTCCCACTGCAGACAATATGTGTGTGAGGCAGCAAGGGATGATAAAACAAACAAGGCAGTGGGAAAACGTCTCTTTGCCTTGCTCTACTCTCCCCCTCCCCACTTTGGTCAAGCAGAACCAGGAGAGACTGAAGCTGACAAAGTGTAACTATATAATCCCCTCTGGTCCCTATTCTGTTAGATAAAGGAGTCTAACAGAGAGAAGTGAAAGCCAGGAGGAAGTACTCACCGGATGTTTGATAAATTTACATCATTCCAGGCAATTTGAGGTAATGCAATCTTGATGTCTGAGCAATGTAATTACAAGAGATGTCGCCAGCCCTTCTAAAACGCTCTGCATCAATCACCAAAAACTGTTCCAGAAAGATCAAACATCAATCTGCTCCTGTCAGTGAGGGGTTGGGGAGGTGCAAATGGAGAACAGCTAAAGGCTGAGGTTGCTTTCTTACTTACATTCAACAATTAAACCACAACTTAGTCGAGAAAGCAGAGGATGTATGGGAACAATAAAAGACTGGTCTTTCTCTTTCTATTTTGGAAGATATATTGAGATAGTTGTTGGATAACATTATAATCACTGGTGCAGTTTATTTTATTGTTTTTATTTGTATTATTGCCTCTAAGTATAAGGTGCCAAGTAAAGTGTATCAGATATATTAACCCTATATTAATAAAGTGTAAATTATAAGCTTTAGAAGTACTATATAGTAGGTACTACTAAAGCTATTTCTGGAATATTTCTACTTTTGAATATAATAATTTAAGCAAGGAATTGGAGGTAGAGAAATAGATTTGTAATATAATGATGCTGTCAGCATTCCAAATATCATGCAGAATTAAATCAGAGTTCAAGGCACAGCTATCCTTAAAGTTCCAATTTAATAAGACAGACATGTTGGCATCGGACTGTGTAAATTCCAACTCTGATTTGCTTCCTGGAATTCGACCCAGTTGAAAATTCATAATCTTATGCCCACACCCATAAATCCATCACATGCCCCAATCTTCTTCTTCCACGCTGGCATCTCCACCCAGCTGCTTCCGGTCAGATGTCGAGGTGCGGAGACAAAAGATGACCTTGGGCTTCTAGAAAAGAATGACAACAACACATTCCACAATTCTACTCCTTTCTATTCCCCACTCCCAACTACTACACTAATGAAACAGCATAGGAAAATAATAGAAAGTGTGGCAGGCCAAAGATCCTAAAGAGGAATATATTTGCAGGCCTGACAGATGCCTAACTATTACTATAATTATAATATAATAAATTCAAAGAAGTTCTGTTTCTGTTCATTTCATCTAACTTGCATGACGGGGTATTTTTCAGACTTAAATTTTTATTTCTTAAAGAAAGCAAATGTGTTCTGATTGTGACCTAATACTTTTGAAATGTCTTGCATACAAATAACAAGAGGCAATTCTGCATTTAGATGCAGTTTGTATGTATGTATGTATGTATGTATGTATGTATGTATGTATGTATGTAGATTTTCACGGGTGTAGATATGCTGGTCTTGTTGTATTTGGGTCTTTTCCCATGTAAGATTGAGATTGTCTTGGCAACATTTCGGTGAGGTCTCACTCGCCATCTTCAGGTTGGTGTTTTCGGCATGAAGCGTGGTCGGAGCTGCCTTCTTTCTATAAATCTTGGGTGGGGGGCAGTGCTGGCTTTGTTTCAGTAAATGGATTGATTGGCTGTGTGGTTGTATCATGATTGGTTGATTGGTGATGATTGGTGCTGGCTGTGTGCCCATTTTTGTTTTGTGTTGTAACAGCCTGGGTGGTGGGTGGGGCTCGTTTGTTGACTAGGGCTGGTGTCAAGATGTCTGGTAGGCAGGAAGTAATATCACATTTTTTCATGTTGTGGGGGTGTTTCTCTATTTCAATAGCTTCCATAATTATTCTCTTGTTGAAGTGTTCAGTTTTGGAGATTAATTTGGTTCCTTCAAAATTAATTTCATGTCCTATAGCTTTAAGGTGTGGAAAAGGGAGGAAGTTTTTTTTTTCCTTTTTTTCTTACTGTGTTCTTGTGTTCTGTGATGTGTGCATTTATTCTCCTGTTCGTTTGTCCTATGTATGTTGCAGGGCAGATTTTGCATGGTATTTCGAAGACTTCTTGGTTTTCTAGCTGGATTTTGTTTTGGGGGTTTCTTAAGATGTTGGCTATTTTTTGGTCAGTGTTGAAGGCTGTCTTGATATTGTGCTTGTGGAGAATTTTACTGATTTTATGTGTGGTGCCTTTTATGTAAGGGAGGAGGGTGATGCCCTTGTCCTGTTCTGTGTCTCAGTTCTTGGGGGGGGGAGTCTCCCTTTGGATTAGGTTGGTAATTGTTTTTCTTTGGAATCCATTGGAGATTAATACATTTGTTAGAGTGTGTAATTCAGTTTTTAGGTGGTCTTTGTCGGATAGGCGTTTGGTTCTGGAGATGAGGGTCTTGGCTACAGAGTTGACCTGTGCAGGGTGGTGATGGATTGTGCATTTAAGTAGCGGAGGAAGGAAATGAGAAAAGAAATGTGGCACTCTTTGTTTAACAATAACATACAGATTATATTGGATGCTTAATTTTTCATATCTTGCTGTTCTTGTGGGATCATTCTGAATAATGTAATGGTCTTTGAGCAGGCAATTTTATTATGTTATTCAATTTGTTCTAATACCCTGATTTAGTAAGTATGGATGTAACTACTGCAGTGTGGAATTGAGAAATTTGTGCCAACTTAACTATGCTTATGCATGGCAAACTATGTTGCTTAACATTTGCAATCTTGTTTTAGAGATTAGTTGAACAGTAGGTATTTGTACTTATCTGTATGCAAATGTGTGGACTGCCAGCCAATCTAATAATTCACATATCATTTTAACATTGTTGCTGATCAATTTTGACTCATTTAAGAGATCTAGGGACCATTAACATTTTTCCCTTTATACAGTATTCTTATCAAACTCGCAAATGAGTAGTTAAAGACCTGAGTAGGAAAAATCTCTTTACACTGAAAAATTAGAACAAAGTTGGTTTGCATACCAACTTCCTGGCAAATTATTTATATAACAGCTTCTTCTTTTTTAGATGGAAACATAGGGACTATCAAGGGAAAATGGTAGTCTGACATGTCTCCAAAATTGTATAGATGATGCGGAGGCTGTAATTGTGACTAAACAATGAGTTCAGGCCAGCAAATCTTCTCTGGGCAAGAAGAAATGGAAGAGATCACTCTTTTGTGCTCTAGAAGGCAGCTGTTCACAACAAAATTTGCAGGGTCCAGAGAGACTTATTGAATAGAGCAGCAGGAGATGAGGAAGATCAGGCTTGTAGCCTCCACAGAGCCCTTAATAGACCCTGGGTTTGACCAAATCCTAGTTTCAAGTGCACTTTGGATCATAATTATTTAAAAGCTAAAATAGTTCTTGGAATTTGTATTAAGAATTTTGATTATAATAATAAAATATAATACAAACTAAAGTTAAAGAAGGAAAAGAGAGAAAGAGTAAAAAGTGCAATGATAGAGATAGAAAAAAGAAAAAGAGAAAAGTAAAGTAAAAGTATAACAGGAAGAGTAAAGAAATAAATAAAGACATGATTTCCAACTTCTATCACAAATATAAACAAATTTAGGAACTCTTCATACTCTCTGAAGTTATGAACATTTACTTCTTCAACCCATATACCATCCCATATAAACAAAATAATAACATAATATTTTCAGTCCTGGTGTCAACAGAACATCTTAAAAGGTTGCCAGAAATAACAACATATGTTTTAAGCTTGATCAAATAAATCAACTTTATATTCCTTCATTTTACTTCTAAAGTTCATTGTCATAGGATTTGATATCTATTCATTTCTTCTTTGGCCATTATGCAGTTCTTTAAAACTTTGGTTTTTGTAGTATTTATTACTATTATTTTTTTAGATTTGCATTTTCTAGTCTATCCAGCAGGTATTATTACTGACATTGTTGATATTGGAGCTATTATTTTATGATTCCATTCTTGAAAAGCTTACCAGCATATTTTACATCTTTTATAGGTGTATATGAAGATCTTTCCTATACCTAAATTTTTAGTCTTCTCTAGTGTATGTAGTTTGTGTGTAACTGGAAAAATGCATGTTTGTATGTATAATACTTACTTGAACAATGAAAAGATTTACCTATATTCTGTCTCAAAAGAAAGTCAGTAGGTACATTTTCTCACCATTCATTTGAAGACACACACACACACACACACACACACACACAAAGTAAGAACAAGAACCAAGTAGGTACTTCATAAAATTCAAAAAGCAAGTGCAATCTTCCAACCACCCCAGCACAAACGCCTTTCCGTCCCCTTTCCCCTTTCATCTTTTTTGCTTTTTCTTTACTTTTGGTGTGTGAGGGTAGAACTAACAGTTAGCCATATGTCTTTCCAACTAGTGCCATGGAGCCAATACCCCAATTTTATCCCAGCAGCATTGTGTTGGAATTCTTTATAATCACCACTCTGTACAGGATTACAGTGTATGTAGGCAATGCATAATAAAATCCCCACATGAATCCTTCTAACCTGCTGAGCTGCACTTTGTGTTTACATGAGCCCAGAGATGTCGGGTGATTACTGCATGCATGCTATCAATTGAATTTTAATCAAAGACGAAACAGAGGACTGTAACACTGCTATATCCTGTAACATACTTATTGTCTCTGAAGTTGAGCTGATTTCTTCTGACACATCCCTGAAATGAGAGAAGGCCCCCAAGCAATCCAGTGAGTTACAAAAAACACCCTGAAGATTTATCTGAGCAAAGCTTGCAACTCTGATCAAAAGAGTATCATACCAGTCTCCAATTAAAACATACAGCAATTAACTGGAAGTCTTCAGATATAAAACTTCAAAAATAAAAAAAAATCATTGATGGTTGGGGTGGGTGAAAATATGCTCAACCAACAGCTGGTATAATTTGTTATAAAATTCATCAACAATAAGAGTTTGTCAAGATGGCAACAAGAGTCTAGTGATTTATAGCTTAGCTTTAATAATCACATACAAATTATTTTTATTTTATATGACTGGCAGGGATAGACCATTCAATATAATTTATGAGATAATAGTCTGAAAGGATCTAGGAGAAATTGACAAAACCTATTCCTCTAATGGACACAGATTGACTTGCTTCTAAGAATTATCTCAGTGGTTTGCTCATGTATTCTATTAGGACCCTATGTTCATATACTTCTTTTGGGTTGGCTTGATGATTTCCATATTTTATTATAGATCTTAGTATTATCTGTGTAGGTTTCAGAAATCCATCACATCAGTGGTGTCCAAAATGTCTGTCTGCCTTACGCAGAGTTTATTTGGCTTTTATACAGTTTTAACAAGCAAAGCAAAAGCAGGGGTAGCAACAGTATCTTACTGGTTCAATTTACTTGTCAATATCTAAGTCCATCCCAGCCAAAGTAGAGGCTTCACATATCTAAAGGTTTCCTGGTACTACCTGGTTATAATCAACAGTTGAGGTCATAGATGTTGAGTAATCGGTTACTGAGATATGGCAGTTTGCGCATGTCTGTACGTAACCTTTCCTGTCTACTTTCATCTGGTTCTGCTAATTAGATGAGCTCATAGGTATTCAAGGTAACCAGCTACTGAGATCATGGCATTTTACTGCACATGTCTTTATATAACCCTTCCTCTATTCCTACATATCTGAATGAAAAATTACAAACCTAAGGAAAAATCAATGGATGGCTCTGGCTGAGCCTACATAAATAGAAACTGAGACACAAGTAGAGAAAGGCCATCTTTCTCTTCTTCATGAAGAAGAAGAAATAATATTCTACTTATTATTCAGGAGTAGAAGTCCAGACCCTTTTAAAAATAAGATACTGAAATCTGATCCCCAATTTTATGAAAGTTTTTTTTAATCTCTAAAAGACTCTTTTGTCATACAATAATAATATGTAAGCTAAAAATGATTCTCATGAATTGAATTGTCTTGACAATAGATTCTGATATTTTTAAATATATGATTTACTTACACATATAAAAATAGTAATGATTTGAAAAAATTCTAGATCTTCTCATGGAACCCTAATATCCTAAATATCTTTTCCGAGTCTAAATCTGCTATGCCCACTTACCCTTATTTTAAAACTCTTATATGCATACAGTGAGGATATCTGTGTTTCAGCTTCAGGACCATAGACAGCAGTACTATACAGTAATCAAGATCAAAATTATCCTAGCATTCACCAGAGCACCCAGCCAGCTTTATATCCTGTTCAGAAGGCTGCCAATCTCTCAGAATAATAACTGACTTCATAAATGACTATTAGCATATAAGTCTGTAGTTGCTGACTTCGTTTGTCTATGTAGGAGCCTGGGGGAACAAAAAAAAAAAAAACTCTTGGTCACAAGTGCTTTTCAGAATCCCTAAAATAATTATTCTACTGTCCACCCTTCAAAATTAGTAGACAGTGACACTTTTCCGAAATAGAATCTGATTTTGAGGAATAATCCTGACATTGGACTGTTTCCCTAAAGCTTCTAACATCTGTTTCCATCATCAGTACAGGGTCATTAGAGGTGCTTTTTTTCCATAAATTATTCTAGGTATATTACACATGTACAAAAGTGACCCTGATTGCCACTAATTGGTTTGGAAATCAGAAACAAGATTGATTAAAATGATAATCTTCTTAGTTGAAAGAACAGAATAAAATGGACTGAATAAACTTTGTGGCTATGTTCATATCCCGTTTCAGTCCAGATGGGGCAAACTGGTAGTAGCAGTGGCAGGAGGCTCTACTATCTGCCCAGATGCTTCTGCACATGCTTAGTAGCAGAAGTGTCGCACACATACACAAGTGAGCCGGTAGTAGAAAAAATGGAAACACACCACTGGTTCATAAGCAGCTCCCATTTATCTTACTGATATAGAGAACTGTACAGAGATCATACTTTTTTAAACATAGCATTGTTTTGCTTAGTTTTGACAACAATAGGCCAGCAAAAATATTCTGTTTTTTCTCTTGGGAAACAAAGGGGAATTAAAAATAAAGATGGAAACACTTCATCGTACATCTTTTATGTGTTCCTTGCTTTAATCCATTGTTAATAATTCTAATTTCCAAAGAAAAATAGAGTGGCAGATATCAAGGTAACAAAGTAGTGGCTAGCAGTATTTCTACAGAAAAAACATAGATACTATCTCAAGATTTTTTAAAAAACAAAACAAAACAATGTATTATCTTCGAAGTAGTCTGATATAAGCCTTGTTACAGGGATCACATAAAAAAAGAAGACACACTATTTCCATATTCCATATTCCTCCTCCAAATGAAGCATTTCAATTCAGTTCAAACTTTAATATTTAATAATTTGTCTAGAAGAATAACTTGTCTAGAAGAATAAACAGGCCCATTCTAATGAACTGTATGAGGATTTAATTAAATGCTTACTAACACGCTGAAGAGTATTTTAATAAGATGAAAGATCTTTTTAAAATCTACATCTTCTTGGTAGGATAATAAAGCCACTAACTTCAGAAGTATGATAAGCCAGTCTCAAAAGCAGCTATTAATCATTTCTGGTATCACATCATTTGGTATCCATTTTGTAATAACCTCAGACTGAAATTGTTAGTAAATTATAACATGCTTTTTTAGTCTGTGACTAGGGTCCATTGGAATTTCTTAGAAGAATGTCAAAGTTTTCCTAATGAGATCAATATTATAGAACAAGCACTCTTCTGAGCCCCATCTTCTTATGGTATGTAAAATGCAGGGAAATTATGGTATATAACTCACAGTCACATTTCATATAGAGAACATAACGTTTAGTAAAATGCCATTCATAAACTATGCATGGGATACCTCAAATGTTTAGGTAACATGTAAGTGATGTCTTGATATTAGCTCATTCTTTCCTTATTCCTCAAGGGTTTTTATTTTTTTATTTTTGAAAGAGTTAGAGATATGCAGCACATGTAAAAACTAATCACTGAAAGAGAATGGAAAGTTACTGAAGATGTTATGAATACTGGTTTGTGTATGTCTGGTGTGGGCTATAGAGACAATTGAATTTCCAGCAAAAATAAGAATCCAGGATTTGAGCAGGTAAAGAATAAGAACAATTATGGCTCCCTGAAAACATGCCTTAGAGAAGAAGTTAGCTTTGTGTAGACTTTCTGCACCATTCTTAATTTCTTTAGGATAGGACTAAGCCAAGCAACCAGTCACCCAAAAAATAAAGGATATAAAATTCCATGATGCAGTTAATAAGTTGCTTAGAAAACCTAATTTTCTGCAGTCTGAAGATAGCATTTTTCAAAGTTAGACATATCTGTATTGCTACAAGGCAGTTACTCCAAAACACATAACACCATTAACCAAACAAACTGCCCATATGGTGACAGGAAGATTGAATTCATTATTTACATTATCATACTGAAATTTCTACAGGGTATTAGGCCAACTTACATTCAGCCCCTATTAGGCAGAGTCTTAAGAAAGCTAGAGAATTTTTATCTGAACCTTCTAGAACATTTCATGCACATTCTTCAAGAACATTTCATTAATACTATTCCCTTTATCATTCAGTAGCCAAATTATATTGCTGTGATGAAACTAAAGTATAATTGATCACAGGAATAATCACTTCTGTGTTATATATTACTTCAGATTTAATATGATTAGATTAGATTAACAGAGTTGGGAGGGATCTTGTAGGTCATCTAGTCCAAGCCCCCCATCCAAGCAGGAAACCCTACACCATTTCGGACAAATGGCAGTCCAATCTCTTCTTGAAAGCTTCCAGTGATGAAGCTCCCACAACTTCCAAAGACAAGCGGTTCCATTGATTGTTGATTATTCTCACTGTCAGGAAATTTCTCCTTATTTCTATGTTGAATCTCTCCTTGATCAGTTTCCATCCATTATTCCCCATCTGGCCTTCAGGTGTCTTGGAAAATAGCTTGACCCCTTCCTCTCTGTGGCAGCCCCCCAAATATTGGTGTTTAGTGGCAGCCCCTCATATACAAATATGTAGATCCTGGACCTAGGTTAGCTATCTTGCTTTAGGTGGCAAGCATTCATACTCCATAATTGTAATAGTTCAGACTGATAATTGCTCTTTATTAACATATACTACATAACACATGTTACACTTTTATTATAGGGACTCCTTGTTATAATGGAATTTTATTTCACCCACCTGATTGTACTGTATATTTTTTAGAATATTGCTGGTCATTGACTGAATAAACATTACTGGTACTGATATCAATATTCTTTCCTTTTTCTGAGATCTCTTTACAGCAATAAACAGACATCAGGAAGACTTCTACATTGGCTCATATGAAGTTCAAAGAAAAGTCCATCTTTTTCTCTCTTTTAGCAAATTTAGGAAAGTTGCTGTGCCAGCCTTACCTTCTGGAGACATTAAGTATCAGCTTGCATCAGATTCTTAAGATTGTGTTTACACTGAGTTCAGAAAAGAACAGATGTGAGCTCTTGTAATAAAACTGGGCTTTTCTCAAATGGAAAAAGTGAGCAAGCATAGAAACTACATATAGTAGTTTGGAAAATAACATTATTTTTGTTCTACCTTGAATTACAATAGATTTCACACACATATTTTTCTACCCAATATAGATAGGAAAGTCCGAGTCTTTTAAAGAGGAAAAGTTGAAGTTAAAATGATATTCACATAGGCAGATGTGGATGTTTGATAGTGTTACAGATATTGTCGCAAGCTGTTCCAAGTAAATCTGCCTTTTGCAATTGACTGATGATAAATTTGTCAATGCCGATGGTGTTCAAGTGGTGCTCCAGTTGTTTTGGGATTCAACCAGAGGTGGATTCCTACCGGTTTGAACTGGTTCGGCCAAACCTGTAGTAGTTTGGCAGCCTGGATTGCTGGAACTGGCAGCGACCCAGGCCTGTCATGCCCCTGGATTGGTTCTCCTGGTGGTGCTATAGGTGCTGCCATTTTATTTTTTGCTTGTCCGCATGCGCAGAACAATTTTTAGTGGCAGTAGTGACTGCCGGAGTCCACCCCTGGATTGCACCCAAGGTAGCCTGTGAATATTGGTACTACCTTTGCTTGCTTCTGCCACAGTTGTTCTATTTCTATTTGCAAATTTTTGTATTTTGTGATCTTCTCCAGTTCTTTCTGTTCTATTCTACTGTCTCCAGGTACTCCCATGTCCATTACTCACCCTTTTTTTTCTTTCTTATGAACAATTGTTAAGACTATGGTGTTATGTGGCAGGTGCCTGTCTGTATAACTATAAATAATGAGCATCCAATGGTTGTAATTCATGGATTTAAGAATGAAAGCATTGCTTTGATCTTCCACAATTCATTTTTCTTCCCATTCTTTTAATTCCCAGGTCCCCCACCTACAGTAACATATTTCTGTTGCTTTTTAAAACTGCCTATTGAAAGTAACAGAGATACATGTAATACATTGTAGATCTACATGCAAAATAGTGCATTTGTTAGACTTTGGAGAGGTATATTATTATTGTTATTGTTATTGTTATTGTTATTGTTATTGTTATTGTTATTGTTATTGTTATTGTTATTGTTATTATTATTATTATTGTTGTTGTTGTTGTTGTTATTATTATTATTATTATTATTATTATTATTATTATTATTATTATTATTATTATTATTATTATTATTTTGTATCACAGCAGCCAGTTGTTTCGCCGGATTTGGCATTGATTACTAGTCAGGCCCCACCCAGGGGCCTAGGATGTCGTAACGTATTTTCGTAATATACGTGCAGATCCAAGCAGTGTAGCTTTTTGCATTTGACTGATGGTGATTTTGTCAAGTTTTAACTGTTTTAAATGTAATTCCAGTGCTTTTGGAATAGCACCCAGTGTGCCGATTACCACTGGAATTACCACTGCTGGTTTGTGCCATAATCGTTGAATTTCAATTTTTAGGTCCTGGTATTTCGAGATTTTTTCAAGTTCCTTCTCGTCGACCCTGCTATCACCTGGTATTGTGATGTCTATGATTGTAACCTTATTTTTCTCAACCAGTGTGATGTCTGGTGTGTTATGCGCCAGTATTTTGTCTGTTTGTACACGAAAATCCCATAGGATCTTGACCATCTGATTTTCGGTGACTTTTTCAGGCTTATGTTCCCACCAGTTTGTTGTTGTTTTAATATTATAATTTTTGCACAAATTCCAGTGGATCATTTGTGCTACTGAATTGTGCCACAATTTATAATCAGTCTGCATGATTTTTTTACAGCAGCTAAGTATGTGGTCAACAGTTTCATCAACTTCTTTGCAGAGTCTGCATTTGGCATCATCAGAGGATTTTTCGATTTTGGCCTTAATGGCATTTGTTCGGATAGCTTGTTCTTGCGCAGCCAGGATTAGCGACTCTGTTTCTTTCTTTAATGTACCTGTTGTAAACCATAACCAAGTTTTTTCACTGTCCACTTTATTTTTTATTTTTTCCAGAAATTGACCATTCAATGCTTTGTTCTGCCAACTCTCCATTCTTGTTTTTATCACATCTTTTCTGTATTCTTGTTTCGTCTGTTGGGCCTTCAGTAGATTTTTGTTCTTTACTTTGATTAATAGATGTTCTTGACTTTCTTTTAAATAATCAGCCAGTGCATGTTTTTCTTCTTCAACTATTTGCTTCACTTGTAATAATCCTCTGCCACCTGATTTTCGGGGCAGGTATAGTCTATCAGTGTCACTGTATGGATGTAAACTGTAGTGCATTGTCATTAGTTTCCTGGTTTTTCGGTCCAAAATGTCCAAATCAGCTTGTGTCCAGTTAACTATATCAGCTGTGTATCTTATAACTGGTATTGCCCAGGTATTTATGGCCTTGATTGTATTTCCACCATTTAATTTAGATTTCAAATTTTTCCTAACTCTGTTGGTGTACTCTCTTCTGACAATAGTTTTTACTTCTCCATGTTTAATGTTATCCAACTGCAGAATGCCTAAGTATTTGTAGGCTTCATTTTCGTTGCATTTAATTAGTTGGCCATTGGGCATTTCAATTCTCTCACATGCAGTGATTTTGCCCCTTTTTATGGATACAGTTTTTCAATGCCAAACTGCATTGAAATATCGGTGCTGAATACTTGGACTGTGTTTGTCAGTGATTGGATTTCTATTTCTGACTTACCATAGAGTTTCAAATCATCTATATATAATAAATGCGAAATTTTTTCAGCTTCTTTGGCTGTTTGGTAGCCTAATTTCATTTTTTTTTAAATTACCGATAGCGGGATCATCGTGATGATGAAGAGAAGAGGTGAAAGTGAATCACCCTGGAAAATTCCTCGCTTGATATTAACCATTCCGTAGTTCTCATTCCCTACTGCCAACTCAGTTCTCCATTGTTTCATCGCCTTTTCAGTGAAGGATGTAATATTTTTGCTAATGCCAGTTGTTTCTAAGCATTTTATGATCCAACTTTGTGGCAATGAGTCGAATGCCTTTTTATAATCAATCCAGACCATATTCAAGTTCGTTTTTCTTTTCTTACAATTTTCTAATATCATTTTATCAATCAGGAGCTGATCTTTTGTGCCCCTGCTCCTTCTTTAGTTGCCTTTTTGCTCTACTGGCAAGATGTTGTTTGTTTCCAAATAATCCATAATGTTATCTGCAATAATACCTGTGAGTAATTTGAAGGTTGTTGGCAAGCATGTTATTGGTCTGTAGTTTTCAGGTATTGTTCCTTTAATTGCATCTTTCTGAATCAAGTATGTTTTTCCAGTTGTCAATCATTCATCAATTTGACCATTTTGTAAAATTTCATTCAGTTGCCTGGCCAATATTGCATGTAAACTGGTCAGATATTTGAGCCAGAAACCATGTAATTGGTCATTTCCAGGTGATGTCCAATTCTTTACTTTTTTTACTCAATTTTTGACCATCTCAGTTGTTATTTCTAATACTTGCATTTGTTTGTTACCAATGCTTTTCTCAAAGTCCTGTATCCACTTTGCTCTATAATTTTGTTGTTTTTAAGACGTTGCTCACGCATGTTCTTCAAGTTGCTAGCATCTACCCTTAATTTTTTGACTTTTTGTTCTAATCGGATTTTCCACTTTGGCTTTGATGCTTTTTCCGTTGTGTAACTAGGTGCTTTGATTTTAATGCCTAGTTCATAAGTGACTATTGCAGCTGTGCTGTACATTAACTGGTTCGTTTCCAAGATGGATCCCCATTCAATTGTTGAAAGCACTGCATTAACCATTTTCATGATAGGGGCCAAAATTTTCTTAGGCACAGTTTTTAATGATGGTAAACGTTGCCGTTCCTTATTAAACAGAAAATGCTCCATGATCTTGTCCTTCAATTCTTTTTGTTTTTGAGTTAGTTCATCGATTGGTTCAGTGATAACTGGTTCTGGTGATAGTGTTGTTATTTCCTCCCCGACAGCTTCTTCTGGGAGTTCAACTACAATGTCTTTAGGTGTGTCTTGAGTATCAGTTATTTCTGCTTGTGATGTTGTTTTCTTAGTTTTGCAATTTGCCTGAATTTCTTCAAGTTCAACTTCACTAAACACTTTATTCTGTGTAATAAATCGCCTTTGATCTGCAAGTCGTTGTTCACTAACATTTGAATCTGGATATTGTTGTTTCCATAATTCATACATTCACTTTAAATAACCTCTTTTTCCAGGCTCTGAGTTGTAGTAACAAGCCATTATGGCACGGTTTTCATCTGCACTATATTTTTGTCGTTTTGTGGGCTGGTCCACTTGTAGCCCACTTGTCGACGGATGTCCAGGGACCTCAACATCCGCCGCGGCTCTTGTTAACCCGCGCGACGACCGATGCGGTATAGAATTTTTATTCGTTTTTTTCACCATGTTATATGGGTTGGCGTTTTTTTTTTAATGGGGCCAGGTTGCCAACCTGACCCCAACCCTCCTCCTTTCTCATCCGGCCTGGGGACCGGCAAGGGCGGAGTTCTTGTTGTTGTTGTTAATAATAAATAATAATAATAATTGTTATTGTTGTTATTGTTGTTGTTGTTGTTGTTATTTTGCTTTGGAAGCACAAGGAATAAACATTTTCTTCTGCACACATGCCAGTCATACACACATGCACGCACCCAATTAAAAGGCAGTACAGTATTCCATATACATGGAAAAAATTCTCTACCATCTTCAATCTGTACACTTTCTTCTAATGAGATGTGGTTGTAGCTAATGATACTGATCCATCTGTTCTCTCATGAGTGCTTTCATTTCCACTCAGTAGTATCATTAATGTCCCCCACAGCATTAAGTCTCTAATTTATCAGATAAGTATTTACCTTTCTTTCACTTCAGAGTAGGATGCCTGTATGCCTTTCCTTCAAAGAAAGAGCAACCTGTATCTGCCACAGATGCCAAGCATCTAGAACTGTAGAAAAGGTATTACTTATAGTCACATGGTGAATAGCCACCTGTGCTTACAGCTGTTTGTCTCTTATAAATGTGTGGGAGTAAAAAAAAGTACTGTTAATAAAGAATAAACTGCAGAGTCTGATTTGCTCTGTGGCTAGCTGAGAACAAACAGAAGCATCTGAAAGACTCAGCTAGTGAAATAAAGTCTCTCTCTCTGATCTTGAAATGGAGATCATTCAATATATTTTTTTCCTATCATGTGAAAAGAGAACAAGATGGCAGCAACCAGTAATGAGACAAGCATTCTCTATTCAAAGCAAGAGCTCATTAGAGCATCACCATCATGACTGAACATATTTGTCTAAAAATTAGTCTAGAAAGAGTATTCCTTGCCTATCACCATCTTGTTCCCTATGACCATATCACTTGTCAGGGCAAATTGCACAAGATTACTACCTCCAATGACAACCCTTGTCAATTTGTTTTCCCTCTCCTTCACTACATGACAAGTAATACAACTTATAGAAGCACATAGGAGAAGTCCTATTGCATAGGAGAAAAGCTTAACAATGAAACATAAGTGCTACAGTGACATATGAAAGATGTTCCCCAAACTGATAAGCTGAAGGTGAGGACCATTTCCCCCTGTCCCTGTTGTACCTTGGAAATGGTCTTTCCTTTGTTTTTTAAGTTTTTTTTTCATTTTACCATCATAACAGATTTCAGTTTGTTTTTCAATTGAACTGCTTGAAAGTAGCCTTTCAGATTCCCATTTCCTTGTTGCCATGCTCACTTAGACATGCATTAAAGCCAGTGGTGGTATTCAGCCGATTTGGACCTGTTCGGGTGAACTGATGGTGGCGGCCTGCGAGTGGGTGCGCCTGCCCACCTGCCCTGGTTCTATGACGTCCTATTTAACCCTGTTTTCTAAGTGGTGTGCATACATGCAAATGCATGTGCAGAAGGCTGCGCACATGCACAAAAGGCACATGCACTCACAGTTTTGGTGCACGCCGAACCCATAAAATTATGTAAAACCCACCACTGATTAAGATAAGAAGTCAAGAGAAATGTCATTTATAAATCTGTACTTTTTACTTCCACCTCCACCTCCTCCCCACCCACACTCCCAATTTGAATGTGTACTTGTGCATTATTTTATTGAGGGTTGAAAGAAAGAGAAATTTCAATATTCCTGGGACTTTTGATGTTCCTCACTTTAAGTACTTGCAATTGATTTCAGGTTAAGTCAATGATTGCATACAGTTGTCTTTTCTTCTGTTTATTTTACTCTTAGTAATTAGTATGATGAAACAATATTGTCAGAAGAATGTTTAATGGGAAACTAAATATATCTCTATAATAAAGGTTGTGTTAACATCACACATAGAGAATAAATAATCTGTAATTCAAATAACTGTTGTTAATAAGATGTTTTGTCCTAGTAACAAGGGAGCAAAAGCTTTTTGTGCTACAATAACAGATATGAATGGATGCATGGACTATACCAGTGATAGCAAACCTATGGCACGCGTGCCACAGGTGGCACACTGAGCCATTTGTCAGGGCACATGATGCGCTGCCCTGTCAGCTGGCCAGCGCACATGCACGCGCTGGCCAGCTGAGTTCACCCTTTTTAAAAGATATTTTTCGCCCTTCCCAGGCTCCAGAGGCTTTATAGGAGCCTGGGGAGGGCGAAAAGAGCCCCCCCGCGCCCCCCGGAGGCCCTCCGGAGGCTTCATGAGCTTCCCTGAAGCCTTTGGAGTGCTCAAAATGACCCTCCGAGCAAACCAGAAGTGACTTCTGGTTTGCTCAGAGGACCATTTTGAGCGTTCCAAAGGCTTCAGGGACCGACCGGAGGCTTCCCTGATGGGTCCGGAGGGCGTCCGGGGGGCGGGAAAGGCTGTTTTTGCCCTCCCCAGGCTCCTATAAAGCCTCTAGAGCCTGGGGAGGGCGAAAAAAGCATGTAAAAATGGGGGGAAGCGCCTGTAGTGCGCGCATACGCACTGGGGGTCACACATTGCATTATGGGCCTGGCACGCCTGCACACAACCCCCCTGCGCTCCCCCCACTTATGGCACGCGAGACAAAAAAGGTACACCATCGCTGGACTATATATACTATTCCAATGGGAACATATTCAATACAATCTTTGCAGGCATGATGTGTGAATATAGATTACAAGTTTATAAGTACTTCCTGTTCAGCTGATTTTGTTGTTGCCATTGTCATTGCCCTATGCAAGTGACATCACCCTTCCATTTAATCTGCCTATAAAGGAAGAACAGTCAAGGTCTTGTCTTTACAAGGGCAACAAATGGAGAACTTTCTCAAAATCTCAAATGAACAATTTGTGAGGAACTAGATCAGCAATTAAAGATGGCAGAAGATAGGGTAAACAATATGGTCATATAGTAAACTTCAATTGCCATTGGATATGCATCAGTGGTGCGAACTGGTAGTGGTTTGGTGGCCTGGGTTGCTGGAACCGGCAGCGACCAGGCCTGTCATGCCCCTGAACAGGTTTTCTGGGTGGTGCCTATGGTGGCGCTAGTTTGTTTTTTGCTTTTGCGCATGGACAGAACAATTTTTATTGCATTGAGCATGTGTGCAAACCAGCAGTAGTGTCTGCCAGAACCCACCCCTGATATGTATATATATTTCCATGTAATACTAAGATTACATTTCAGAACTGCATGCAGTGATGGGCTGCTGCCTGGTCGGCCTGGTTCGGGTGAACTGGTTGTTGTGATCACTTTATTTATTTATTTATTTATTTCAAGATTTATAGACTGCCCCCTCTCCCCGAAGGGACTCGGGGCGGTGTACAGGCATTTCATTAAAAACCAGATACAGGCATCTCATTAAAAACCAGATACAAAAGATAAATACCCTTAAATACCCTTAAAATCGAATTAAACCGAACAGCTGTACAGATGATAAAAGTTAAAAAACCAACCTAAAACTCACCCCTAAACATTTAAAAATGCAGACTTGAGGGACTAAAACTGGGATTAGGCCAGGCCGGCTAAATTGAACAGGTGGGTTTTTAGCTTCTTACGGAAGGAGCGAAGATCAGTGGTGGTTCTGATATCAGGGGGGAGGTCATTCCAGAGGGTCGGGCCTATCACAGAGAAGGCCCTACTCCTGGGCGTCGCCTGCTGGCACTGCTTAGTGGACGGCACCCGGAGGAGTCCCTCTCTGTGAGAGCGGATCGGCCGAAGGGATGTATGGGGCAGGATACGATCCCGCAGATAGCTAGGTCCTGTGGCATGGAGCACTTTAAAGATGATAACCAACACCTTGAAACGCACCCGGAAAGCCACAGGTAGCCAGTGCAGCCCGCGCAGGAGAGGTGTTACGTGGGAGTATCTAGTGACTCCCGCAATTGTCCGTGCGGCCGCATTCTGAACCAACTGCAGCCTTCGGGTGCATCTCAAGGGGAGCCCCATGTAGAGAGCATTACAGTAGTCCAGTCGGGACGTCACAAGCACATGGGTGACTGTGCAGAGGGCGTTCCGGTACAGATGGTAATCTACCCCGAACCCACAAATGATCTCGCCCAGCGGCTTCATATATGTGTTGAACAGGAGAGGCGAGAGGACCGACCCCTGCGGCACCCCGCAGGTGAGCGGCCTCAGGGTCAACCTCTGCCCCCCTGTCAACACACATTGCGCTCAGCCAGAGAGGTAGGAGGAGAACCACCGCAAAACGGTGCCCCTCACCCCCAACCCCTCCAGACGATGCAATAGGATACCATGGTTGATGGTATCAAAAGCCGCCGAGAGGTCTAATAGGACTAAGATGGAGGAACAACCCCCATCTCTGGCCCTCCAGAGATCATCCACCAACGTGACCAAAGCTGTCTCCGTGCTATGACTGGGACGGAAGCCAGACTGGCGCAGGTCCAGATAATCAATTTCCTCCAAGTGACGTGAGAACTGTTGCACCACCACACTCTCTACAACCTTCGCCAGGAAGCAAAGGTTGGAGACGGGACGATAGTTAACTAACATAGCTGGGTCCAGGGAAGGCTTCTTGAGTAGGGGCATCACCACCGCCTCTTTTAAGACGGCCGGCAAGAACCCCTCTCTCAACGAAGCGTTGACTAACTCCTGGAGCCAGCCTCGTGTGACCTCCCAGGATGCCAGTATAAGCCAGGAGGGACACGGGTCCAGTAAACATGTGGTGGCTCGCAGTCGCCCACGTAACCTGTCCATATCGTCGGAAGTAACAGAGTCAAACTCCTCCCAGGATGGCGCCTCAAGACCCACCTCCGATGTCCCTTCTAGACCGCTAAAGGGGACCCACTCGCTGCGAATCTGAGCGATTTTGTCCTGCAGATATTCCCCAAATTCCTCTGCTCTACCCTGCAAAGGGGCTTCCTGCGGCATCTGTGAAAGGAGGGAGCGGGTCACCCTAAACAGGGCGGCAGGGCGGTTATCTGCGGACGCAATAAGAGTGGCGCAATACTGACGTTTGGCCACTCTTAATGCCACAAGGTAAGTCCGTAACTAGGCTCTCTCACCTGTGCTCGGTCAGACTCGGAGCGTGACGATCTCCATCTGCTCTCTAGGCGTCTCTTGCGGCGCTTCATCACCCCTATCCATTTATAACTAACTTTCTGGCTCGTTCCCCCTGCCCACACTACCCAACAGAGATCCACACCCCACTTGCTGTAATCACCGGAGCTGTCTGAGTTGATCAGCTGCATGTTTGAACTCTATTTCTGCCCCAAAGAGGTGTGTGCGCGTTCACAACCAGTGAACTTGTTGTTAAGGCAAGGGCAGCCCACTTCTGGCTGCATGGGATACTCACATAGTTTATATGTGTATGAAGAAGGGCCACAGTACATCATGTATATGCTATGTGATAACATATACTAGAATGCAAAGACAATTGCCAAGTACCTACTTCATTCTCCACCCTAAAGACCAAGAGTAGCTGTTGAAACTGTAACTAAAGACACACATCTCTATGGGTTGCCTGAAAAAGCAAGGATGCTTATAGAACAAAACAGATTTTGATATTCCCTGCCTTGCAAGGTAGCTATATCCTTAGATTCTTAATACAGTACATTAAACTTTCTTGAATAGCTACAGTTAAAACCCAGCTGTTAAATTAATGCAGGAGGCATATTTAATGCACCATTCAGCAAAGTGTAGTCCAGCTTGTACACACCTTTAGACTGAGAATTTTTTAGCTAATGCAAAGTTGAGCATTTCCCCTTTATTATGAATATTTTTCATGCTGGTAACAATCTATGCTGCTAGTGCACCTATTTACAAATATTGTGGGGAGGAATGATTTGCTAAGAGCTATTCAGGCATGTACATTGGACTGAGATGGAAGTGAAAGGCAAAACTCTCCTATTATATTCCCCATTTTTTTTGTCGAAACAAAGTGAATAGCCAAATTTGCT
Source organism: Natrix helvetica (assembly GCF_964273705.1). Taxonomy (NCBI): domain Eukaryota; kingdom Metazoa; phylum Chordata; class Lepidosauria; order Squamata; family Natricidae; genus Natrix; species Natrix helvetica. Next base: position 90,676,068 of record NC_138550.1, on the reverse strand, counting down.
ACTCAATATAGAGAACTATGAAAGATTTAGTAGGTGAAGTAGTCTACAATAATACTTGACTCATTCAATATCAGCACTATTGCAGCTCTTAATCCATTTCACCTATTTTTGGCAATAATCTGTAAATACAAGTTTCCCCAAAATGGAAGTTTTCTTGGTAGAAAACTCTGTCTCTCTCTCTCCCTCCCTCCCTCTCCCTCTCCTTCTCTCCCTCCCTGTCTCTCAGGCTTTTGACCCAATACGTGCTCAACATTTGTGTTTCTCTATGCAAGTTTATTTTTTTATATATTTTTAAAAATATTTTTATTCAACGTTGTTTAAGCATTAAAATCAAAATTATACTTTTACAGCTTTTCATTATCGGTATTCTTTTTCTAATTTTGGGTTTTCCATTCTATGACTTATTGTCTTATGCATAGTTCTCCTTGTTTCATAATTATTCATTTTTACTATACACACACACACACATTCACATACATACACACATACACAATATTTACATCTCTATTACTTTCTGAATATATACCATCTGCTTTTATTGTATGAAATTTTAAAGTACAAGCACAAAATTGAAAGAAGTACACAATACAGCTTATCTTCTAGTAACGCAGGAGCTCTGAATTCAATTGTACTGCTTAAAAATTGGACCAAGGAACATTCTACTACACATCACTACCAATCTTTTGAGTCTTCTGTGAAGAAAATATTATAAATACTTAATTGCAAGTATGCTGAATATTTAGGGCACATGATGCACTAAATATTTGCTTCCTTGGGCTATAAATTGTACAAAACATACTTTAAAAGATGAAAAAATGCAGCAATTAATAAATTAAATCCATAAAAATATATTGTCGTTCTGTCTTAGAATGTCTCATTTTCTGAAATTTATTATATTGCATTATACTAAGAAAGGGGATAGTTAATCATAGGTTAGTCATCCTAGAACCTCTCTCCCTCCTTTAAATACTGTTTAGATTACATTGGGATATCAAATATCGGTGAGCTTCATAATATTCTTTTAAAGTCTTTATGTTGACTATTGCTGCTCTTTTAGTACACGATGTGGTATTCAGCCAGTTCTGACATGTTCCAGAGAAGTGGTTGCAGAAATTTTGAGTAGTTCAGAGAACTGGCAAATAGATTGACCCCGCCCCTCCTGCCTCCCAGCTGATCTTATTTTGTTGCCTTGAACAGGAGAATGGAGCTGGAAAACAGGTTAGTGGGGTGGGGTGGGGAGGGAATGGGGATTTTGCAGTAACCATCCCCCAGGAGTGGAAAGGGAATGGGGATTTTGCAGTATCCTTCCCCTGCCATGTCCACCAAACCACACCAGGCCCACCAAATCACGCTCACAGAACCAGTAGTAAGATTTTTAATCCCACCACTAATATTAATGAATTATTCCAAGAAGAAGAAATCAATTTCCTTTAAAGAAAGTGAGCAAAAGGATTGACAATGGATGAATATTGTTATTACTGCCATTGTGTAAGATTTTAGAACCAAGATCCTTGGTTTAATAGCTATCTGTACATCACTGTTACCTGCAAACAGCCCAAAATTTCAAGAAAACAGCTAATAATACCAGGATATCAAATACAAGAGTAAGGAAAAAAACACAGTGGAAGGAGGAAACCACGAGACATAAAATGAATTTTATAAAGCCCTAAGAAATACTAAAAAATTGAGCAATTTTTAAAGAAGAAACAAATAATTTTTGCCCAAAGAATTTTTGCCCAAAGAATTGAGCAAACTTTTCTCATTGTCAAAATTAGGAGACCTGGCACTAGAGTTTCTTAAATGACATTAAAAATTCTTTCCCAAGCAATAAAACATCAAAATGTTTTTCTGGTAGTTGTAAACAATAGTAGGAATCAGAATGCATGAGGTTCAACTCATGTTTCCTATCAAAGAAATATTTCAGAAGGGTATTTTTGTTTGGTTTTGATAAAATCTACTACTGTTTACATCTATTTTTAATTATTGTTTTTCTTGTGTTTTCTTCTATTTACCTTCTCAGACAATGCCAGCTTTGGGGAAGATTGGCCATGGTGTCAACTTGGAATGACAGCATGATATCCTGATGCGTTGTGTCTAAAGAGATTCTCAGTCATTCAGGTCATGGTTGTCCCAAAGGTGCTTTTTTTCAAAAGGCAACTGGACTTGCTTGTTTTTGTTTCGCTTCTCAACCAAAAACCTTCTTCAGCTGTGACGGGATGGTGGGGAATGGAAGGATTTATATTCCTTGCAGACAGATGGTCATTTGCATTCTTTTAGAGAGTTGTTGAGGCCACTTGGAGGTTTATTTGGGTGCTCAGGTCACCTGACTAGTGCAAATGGGTGTGGAGTCTTCTTGGTTGAGGCAATTAAGTCCTGATTCATTGATGTTGCTGACTGCAAAGTGTAATCCAGCACTGGGATCCTGTCCTGATAGACCCACAAGGCATCAAGATGTGTAAACATGACACATTTAAATAATTAGCTGTTTCAATATCTTGCTTTCAGGACCCTTCAGAATGAGACTTGTGCCCTTTCCAATGCTTTGTGTTGAGTCTCCTCCTAAACTGGAAGTGTAGTAGGTAGGAGTTGATACAACCTGATCTGCTACCCATTGTGGTTGGCCTGAATGCTCAAGTTCCCTAATTGTAAGACTATCCTGATTTTATTTATTTAGTGTATGGCACATGTTAGTCAGGGATCACTGAGGAGCTGGATGCCTCTATGAAAGAAAAAAATTTGGCCGATATTATCTTTACCTGTGGGACACCTGTATGCCAGTTGGCAATTGGGGGAGGCTCCTATCTGGTCCCTCTGTGGTTTATTCACACATGGGAATCAAGCCGCAAAGCTGTTGACTTTAGCAGTGCACAGACCCAGGGTCTTACCACGTGAGCCACTGCAGCCCAGTAGCCTGATAAAAAGGTTTAATGAACTTGATGGGCAATGCCAGGTTGTTTGCCCATTCCTATGCATTCAGCAAATCAGGTGTAGAGATATATAAGTCTGTTTATTTCCAAGCTGCAGCTAGAAATATTGAAGAACAGTGTGCAGTGTAGCAAAAAATAATGTTATTTACCCTGATTGTGATGTCTAACTGAAGTGATATAAAATGTAGCTGAAACTGACAGCTCACACACTATCACTATTTTTTAAAAATAAGAAATCACAGACATGATCTTAAAGCATCCATCAAATAGTCCTCCAGCCCATTACACTCCCAAACACACACACACACACACACACACACACCCCATACTGTAGAAACTCCAAAATATAAAAAATCGAAAGGTTTATTAAAACTCTTCTCTGCCTAAGATAGGTAAAAGTTTGAAAAATAAGTATTGGAGGAATTGTATCTGATGCTATTAGGTATTTTCATATTAGCTTGCATCCTTAAAATGAAGTGGGAGAGAACCTTTAACATTGGTGGTGGAAATTTCTATATCCACAAAAATTGAAATAATTTAAGTTTCTATATATCAGTCAATCAATACCAAACTGGATAGAAACACTTAATGGAAGTTTCTGAGTTTATAAAAACTCTTCAGGCAGAATGGTTGAAAGTTAGAAAGAAAGAGAGAGAATCTGTGGCTGAAGTTACGTGCTATTTTTGTACTCTTGTGAGCAGAGTTGATTGTACTCTTACGTGGAATGAATAAAAAGAGTTGAGGCAATTAAATTGTACTGTTATCATATACAGAATAGAAATGTAAAATATTTCTCATGAAGTGTGTGTGTGTGTGTGTGTGTAACTGACAATGGATGGAATGGACGGATTAAAAAAAACAAAATATGTGCATCATTTTATAGCATATTTTAGTGATTGCTTCTATAAGAATATACATGCTCTTTCTATGCATATCATGTGTTACATTTAGCACTCTACGTTGTCTGTTTATTAAATGTAAAAGTATAATTTAGACAGACTTTAAGTACAATTTCTAATAGCAATAACACTTAGACTTATATACTGCTTCACAGTGCTTTACAGTCCTCTCTAAGCGGTTTATAGAGTCAGCATATTGCCCCCAACAATCTGGGTCCACATTTTACCCACCTCGGAAGGATGGAAGGCTGAGTCAACCTTGAGCCAGTGAGATTAGCTGGTAGCCCACAATCAGCAGAAATAGCCTGCCCTGCAGTACTGTACTCTAACCACTGCACCACCATGACTAATTCATTTTCTGTGTTGAAAATAGAAGTATAAATTATAAAATTATAAAAAATATCTATGACTTCTTAATTTGATTACTTTGACAAGTGAGCTAAAATGAAACTGAAAACAGGAGAAACCGTCTGTTTGAGGATAAAGGAGAACTAAGGACTAGGTGCTTAGAATACTCCCCATTATCATATTTCTGGAAACCAAAAATGGAGGCAGCATCAGAAGAATAGGAAGATTAGAAAATTCTGGTTTTTAGACCTTGTCTAATCAGTCTTAATATTCTGTGTTCTATGATGTTTCATAAGGTGAAGTTTTGTTCATAGCAGGACCTTTCATGTATGTGAGCTTCACTGCACAGATATGAAAAATGACATTTGGATCATAGTGACTTGAGGAAAGGTTTACCTATTTAGGTAGTGTAATTGCATGAAATGGAGATGCAGAGACAGATGTCAAGTGCCACATTGGAAAAGCAACATCTGTTTTCCAGAGGATAAATAAAATCTGGTCCTTATCATCTATATCACTGAAACTTAAATTATTGTTTGCTCACCTCTATAGTGATCAAACCCCTATTTATGCCACGGAGACCTGGAAGGTGTCAGCTGGTATTAACAAGAGATTCAACATCTTTCAACAATGCTGCCTTTGACGAATCCTAAACATTTGTTATTTTGACTATGTTACTAATGAAGAAGTGCTTCAAAAGAGTTTCTTCTGCAAATTATATTACATTGTTGCACATAGAAATGTCCAACTATGCTTCGTATGGAAATACCCAAGGTGACAATGAAATGGACACATACACCCCAATGCCAAATTGACACATACACCCCAATGCCAAACGACAAAGAGGTAGCTCTCAAAATGCATGGCAAAGAACGGTCATAGGTGATTTAAGATTTTTAAGCCAAAGTGGTGCAGTGGTTAGAATGCAATACTGCAGGCTACCTCTGCTGACTGCCAGCTGCCAGCTGCCTGCAATTTGGCAGTTCGAATCTCCCTGCTGATTGTGGGCTATCAGCTAATCTCACTGGCTCAAGGTTGACTCAGTTTTCCATCCTTTGGATGTCGGTAAAATGAAGATCCAGATTGTTGGGGGGCAATATGCTGACTCTGTAAACTGCTTAGACAGGGCTATAAAGCACTGTGAAGTAGTATATAAGTCTATGTGCTATTGCTATTTTAAACATCACATGGGAAGACACTGAAGTATTCATCCAAACTGAAAATACTAGAGATCCCTTGCTGCCCGATATGTTGCATAGCATAGAAGCATGTAATGCTAAACAATATATATATATATATATATATATATGTATGTATGTATGTATGTATGTATGTATGTATGTATGTATGTACGTACGTACGTCTTTGGTTGTTCGGGTTTTCTCCCGCGTAGAATTGGAAGTATCTTCACGACGTTTCGATGAAGTCTCATTCATCATCTTCAGGCTGGTGCTTGGAAGCACCAAGCCGGAAGCACCAGCCTGAAGATGATGAATGAGACTTCATCGAAACGTCGTGAAGATACTTCCAATTCTACGCGGGAGAAAACCCGAACAACCAAAGACGTACATACAAACACCTGCGAAAACCTCAGAAAACACACACACACACACACACACACACACACACACACACACACACACACACACACATATATATATATATATATATATATATATATATATATATATATATAATATTTGAACTATCATTACTATCATATATATATGTATGTATGTATGTATGTAAGTATGTATGTATGTATGTATGTATGTATGTATGTATGTATGTATGTATATATAAGACCAAATATATATATTTGGTCTTAATATTTGAACTATCATTACTATCAGTAGTTTCTACTACAGCCCACATGAGAGTAGCTATATTTTAAAATATGCTATCCCAGAGCTGCAAATAGCTCCTGCCAAATCAGAGTTCTGGTTTGCTCAAATAACCAATCAGAGAAATCAAACTGGTGTAACCTATGAATGTTGTAAAATAAATAATAATTCATGAGGGATTTTGAACTTGGTTAACCCCAAAGCATATTGGTGCTCATCGGCTATTTACCTACTACGATATCCATACTATAAGGGACAAGGTGGCTCAGTAGCTAAGGCACTAAGCTTGTCGATCAGAAAGGTCAGCAGTTTGGCGGTTCAAATTCTTAGCGTTGCATAACGGAGTGAGCTCCCAATACTTGTCCCAGCTATTGCCAAGCTAACAGTTTGAAAGCATGTAAAATTGCAAGTAGAAAAATAGGGACCACCTTTGGTGGGAAGGTAACAGTATTCCATGTGCCTTTGACATTTAGTCATGCTGGCTACATGACCACAGAGAAGTCTTTGGACAGCACTGGCTCTTCAGCTTAGAAATGAAGATGAGCACTGCCCCTAGAGTCAGGAATAACTAGCACATATGTGTGTGGGAAACCTTTATCTTTACCTATATCCATACTACGGACTTGCTAGGTGTTTAACACACTTAGTTTCAGCATCAGTATTTGTTGTTGTTGGTTGGTTGGTTGGTTGGTTGGATGGATGGATGGATGGATGGATGGATGGATGGATGGATGGATGGATGGATGGATGGATGGATGGATGGATAGATGGATTTCTATAGAAACCCATCTCAGCAAATGATTCTGCTCACAATTCAAATCCATACAAATAAAAAAAAAATTTTTTCAAACAATAAAAACAGGAAAAAGGATTAAAACAGTAAAAATATTAAAACATCTAATCTGAAGTAGATGCAAGTGTACGTACATATAAGAGCAATAATGTTATTAATTTAATGTGTGGACCCTTACTTCACAAGCTTTGCCCAATTTAAATATTCATAAATAGAAAACATACAACCTCCAACCTTATGAAAAAATATTATATTTCATGGAATTTATTTGCTCAGCTTTTCAAATATTATTTTTAGAAAACATTTATGATTTTTTTGAGATTGACAATAATTATCACCTACTTTCTATGTCCACTTGGTTTTGAATGCTGTTTGATAGCAGTTCAGATATAGCAACACATTTTTCCAAAAGGTTTGCTGTTTCCAGTAACATTTGATATATGTCATATATGTCTGGCAAGCAAATAATCTAATCTTGCTAAAAGAAAAAAAAAACCTTTTATATTCCTATTAAACTTGCCAAGATTTGCAAAAGCTATTATATTATTTTGAAGGCTGTAATGCATTGGCTTGGCATAGTTTTATTTATCTTCACCGCGAAACCTTAAATTTCATGGGGTAAAAATAAATGGTCCATCTTGGCACATTGTACATTTAAATAGCTTGACTTTCCTAACCATCAGCCCTCTTTTTTGAGTCATTTTTTTCCTAGTCCATTTATAACCTTCACCTTTTGAGATATCAGCTCTGCACTACCATGTAGCCATTTCTCTGTGGTGACAGCCCTGAGGAGTGAGCAGGGCAGAGAGAGGATTAGATCACAGGGGAAATCCTTGACACAAGTCAACTGATGCAATAGAGTTCCCACTTGTCAACAGAGTGGGAAAAGATGAATTGATAACACAGATAGAATGGACGGAAAAGGTCAGAGAGGACACAGAAAACCTAGAGCGCTCTTTCTCTCTGATATTAGGAGATGCAATGCCTCTGCAAAATCTCCAGGAACATAAATCTACGAGATACCAATTGCAACAGCTTTCGGCAGCAAGCTAAACCTTAAACTTGGGTTATTAAATGTTGAACAAAAGTAGCCACTCCAATATGTGGCAGTTCTACACAGGTATCATTGTAGAGATGTGAAGGCTTGGGATATGTAGACATATCTACAAAAATCTCACTGATAAAAAAAGGAACTTTTTTGTTGCCCCCACCCCCCACCCCAAAATGTATTTTTGCCCAAATGCCCAAACCATTCGTGGTAATTGTAAATGCTTAGAAAGAGTAAAATAATTTCTCTGATTATATATTTTCATTTAGGATCAGAGAAGATTTTATTTTTCTAAAATGTCTACTAGTGCTGTATATATGAAATACATTTATCTACAGTATCAGTTGTGGCTCAGAGAGAACTGTCATATGAAAAGCAGCTTGCCTCAATCTAAGCCTTTCTTCAATCCTGATCATGACTCTGTCTAGAGGATAAAATGAAGTCTCAGTGCCAGAAGCACAGAAACTATTGAAAGTAGTGGCAGTTCAGATATTAAGACTGAGTAGATAATGTCTAAAAATGTGAATTTTAGGATAAATGATAAGAGTAGCCGGAAACGCAAAGGATCTGCAAGACATATATTAAAAGAGAACTGTGAAAAAATGGAACTAAAATATAAAGAAGACCAAACTAATGACAACAGATAGAACAAGTAGCCTTAGATTTGGCAATGACCATATCCAAGTGACACTCTCAGAACAGCAGAGCACCTAAAGCTATCTGGATGAGTGTAAAGATAAAAAGGAAGGAACCACATACAAAGAATTATTATATGCAAATATTCTCTGGGATATTGGAACAAGAAAGTTAAAAAAAACAGACTAAAAGGGCATACAATTTAGAATATTACCTCGTTGAAAATATTTTTGAACTAAATAAAGAAATAATGTATGTCTCCATGTTTAAATTTGTTAAGGAAGCTGTTTGACTGTTAAACAAAGAGATAAGTAGAAAAAGAAGGAAAACATGAAGTTCTGAGGCACTATATGATTACCGAAGCACAAAATGTTAAAAGAAACTAAAGTGTTACAGACATGGGGAAAAAACCTCTGTTTTATTTTTTTATTCCCCTTTTATGGATTGTAAATTTAAAATAAGAATGGTTATTATTAAAAGGAGTTGAAGTTATAGAAAGGATTGTTGGACTCTTTAGAAGAATATGTTTGTTTAGAACAAATACATTTTATAGAAGACTATACTATGTCATTGGCCAGTAAGGCTATTGTACATGCATAAAATGAATATATATTGAAATACCCACAGTGGAAGATAAAATAACAAGTAATTGTGTGGCATTCTGAAGATTTATGGTCTTTTTGCTGAAATTGGAAAGAGCTAAACTGATGATGTTCAGACTGGACAATTGAACAGATATTGAATAACGGAACAAGAGGATTGTGGTTATATTAAGAGGACAGAGAGACAATAATTTTGATTATAAATGTATTTTCCTTTGCGCTCTTCTTTTTTTTCTTCTTTTCTATGTCTTACTTTTCTTTTATTCAAGTAAAGATTCTAATTAATAACACACACACTCATACATCCTTAGCACTTGGTATAGCAGCTATGAAGTCCTTGTGAAAGTTGTTCAAATATGTGATGTATCTCTGCCTACAAAGATCAGAATCAAAGAAGAATTGGTATTCTCTATAACACTCTATAGAAGTCAAAGTTGGACTTTGAAGAAGCAAGATAGGAAGATCATTGATGCCTTTGAACTTTGGTGTTGGAGAAGGCTGCTGGAAATATTGTGGACAGCCAAGAAAACAAACTGATGGATCATTTAAAAAAAACCTATTATTCTCCTTCAAGGCACAAATGACCAGGGTTGAATTATCCTATTTAGGATTAATATGAAAGACCCAATTCTCTGAAAAAGCCTCTAATGCTGGAAAAGGTGGAAAGAAAAAGAAGAGGATGACCAGCAACAAGGTGGATAGATTCAGTTACAGAGACAATGTTTGTACCATTGGAAGCCTTTAAGGAACAGCTTAAAACATTGCCTCTATAACTGAATCTATATACGTGGTTCCTAGGAGTCAAAAATGACTTAATAGCTCATAATAAATTAATTCTGGTAAATGGGATTTTAAATTAGCAACACTTACTACAATGCCCATTTTGTTACTGAGTCTGTGTTACACTGGTAAATGTTAAACTGGGCCTGCAGAGAACCAGAAAGCCCATTGCAGCCAAGGAGACTCACAGAGTTACACTGGGCCAGTCACTCTTTCTTGGTCCAACTTATGTCACAAATGGGATCTTGTAAGGAAAATGGGAGGAGGCAGTGCTGCATATTCAATCTGATGCTCTTGGAGGAAAGAAGCATAGAAACATATTAAAGCAACAACAGTAATATAATGTTAATTTCACATGTCTACAAAAGATTGCCCATCCCTGTCAGATATAGGACTACATCAGTTGTGAAATTCAAATAGTTTTACCACCGGTTCTGTGGTAGATGGCTTGGTAGATGTGGCAGGGGAAGGATATTGCAAAATCCCCATTCCCACCCCACTCTGGGGCCAGTCAGAGGTGGTATTTGCCAGTTCTCCGAACTACACAAAATTTCTGCTACCAGTTCTCCAGAACCTTGTCAGTACCTGCTGAATTTTACTCCTGGACTAAATCTAGCTAAAGAATGTAATCCTAGATGTTCTCATTTGGAAGTAAGCCACATTAATTTCACCAGTGGGTTTATTTCAAACTATTCTCCAAGGCACCTGAGGGTAGAACAAGAAGCAATGGGTGGAAACTAATCAAGGAGAGAAGCAACTTAGAACTGAGGAGACATTTCCTGACAGCTAGAACAATTAATCAGTGGAACAGCTTGCCTCCAGAAGTTGTGAATGCCCTAACACTGGAAGTCTTTAAGAAGATGTTGGATAGCCATCTGTCTGAAATGGTATAGGGTTTCCTGCCTTGGCAGGGGGTTGGACTAGAAGATCTCCAAGGTCCCTTACAGCTCTACTATTGTATTGTATTGTATTGTGTTGTATTGTATTGTATTTCTAGGTAAGTGGGAAATAACCCAAGTATGTTGGTACTGAAGGAAAGGAATGGAGAAAAAGTCATTTCACAAAATCATTGGTGGATGCCATGGAATACTACTATGGTGAAGGATCTTTTCCTGTGACTGGGATTTGAAGATAATCAATTCAGCAGACCTCCCACAAAATCAAATGGGGGACAAAAGCAACGCACAGTTCCAGATGCCCCAGAAATTTGTCATATTTCTCCCACCCCTCAACAATGTCAGGCTAACTTGTATTGTAAATAGAAATGCAAGACAGCACTTCACAAGTGTACTGTTTCACCTATGTCCTCTAATGCTAGTGAATTGCAATGCACATCTCTTTCCATTATTATATACAATGTATAAATGAATGGTATTCTGGGTTGTTCTGTTTATCTGTTTTCTTTGTTCTGTGCACACGCCCAAAAATATTTCTTTAACAAAATCTTGAAAACAAAGATTTCTTAGAGAGCATTCTGGCCCTCCCTGATATACTCTTTGGCTGGAAACTTAACCTGCTACAGTTTGTGTTTGTTCAGAAGAACGAGCGGTAGTTGTTCAAAAGAATACATCCATTCCCAGGGATCGTTTTGCAGCTAAGGCTGAACAAATGAGAGGTTATCATCTGCAGTGACAGTGCTCAGAGGCACAATGTCAGGTTTCCACAGATGACCTATCGGTGAAGTACTATTGTCTCCATTCAGGTGTCAGGATGAGCTATTCTTCTCTCTGTATTGCAGAATGAAAGGAGACTTCTACTGTTCCTCCAAGGAGAATATATCAGATTTGGACAGGGAGATGTTTTATTCACTGAATAAATAAATCAAAGGCTGCCCTGCCCACTGTTACTATCATTTTGAGTAAAAGTCATCTCAAAATGTGCCTTTTCTAGGAAACAATTAGAACAATATAATATATTTGGGGGCGGGTGCTTTATGAAGGATTATTCCATCATTGAAAGAGGACATCTATACAGCTAGTGTAATTTGCACATCTGTTATTTATTTGATTAATTTATATTCTAAACCTAAACAAATCTGAACTGTATTTCTTCCCTGCATCTTTGGCTACCATTGCTACTTTGCTGAAATTTGCCTTACTGTTTCTCAGTTATTTTCTCTCCTTCATTTTGCAGGCTGTTTGTGAATTTCTTCAGAATTATTCTTTCAAGTGTTTTTGACTTGATTTTATTGTTAAAGGTCAAGGGATTCACCACTACCAGTGCTATGATTTCCATTTATTTCCATTAATTTCATGCTAAATTGGCCCTCTACTATGGGGGAAAAAGATCTAATGGGAGGCCCACAGGTGCTTTTTCAAGAGGCCGTTGCACTTTCTGGTTTTTCTTTGAAGATGTTTTGTTTCTCATCCAAGAAGCTTTTTTAGTTCTGACTGGATGGTAGGGAATGGAAAGATGTATGCTCCTTGCAGACAGCTGGTCTTTTGAATTCCTACCATCCATTCAGAGCTGAAGAAGCCTCTTGGATGAGAAGTGAAACATCTTCAAAGAAAAACCAGAAAATCCAGTTGCCTCTTGAAAAAGCTCCTTTGGAACAACCATGACCTGGATGACTGAGAATCACATAGACTAAATCCCTGAGATTTTCCATGGAGAGGAAACTGAAGTGTTCAAAAACCATTAGAGATATGATTACACCATTTTGTTTTAAGAAAAGGTATTCACATATATTTCTGAGCCAGTACATATTAAAATAAGTACAAAAAACCTTAGCGTTCTCATGAGAGTAACTGAAATTCTCTGTTTCTTTAAAATACAACTTGAAAGTAGACTCTTGTTCTTCTTGAACAAGAACAGGTAGGAAAAAAAACAAAATATTTTTTCTGCGTTGTATCTCTTTTCCCCCACCTCCATTATTCAACATTTAATTCAGGAAGTTGTCTGGGTCCAGTTAACTGAGGCTAATCAGTACTGGGTGGGTGCATGTTTCTAGTAGTTTCTTTGTTTGTATTGCACAAAGTCTCCCCCCCCCCCCACTGATTCTATATAGAGATACTGAGGACTATTGTCATACTGTATTGATTAGATAAGAATTCAAAAAATGGGAGGGGGGAGCTGGAATGGAATCAAGCTGAATAAAAATTGTGGCCAGTGGGATAATACAATGAGAACAAGACTCCTTCTAATAACAGAACAAATTCAGAAGAATTCCTAGGAAATTGTAGAAATAAATAGCTCTGCAGAAACATCTCTTCTATTAAAGAAATAATAGAATAAGGCATAAGCGCTCCAGCATGCCTACTGTCTCTGTCCTACCATTCCCATTTATTTGTACTCATTTCCTTTGTTCATGGCCATGTTTATACCAAATGAATAAATAAACAAACAAACAAACAAATTGATAAATAAATAAGGTTTTAATATATTTTTCTTTGTCCCATTCCAATTGGTTTGAGACTTCATTCTGCTCCGCTGATTCTTCCATACTCCTTCTGGTTTCATTTGAAAAATGGGGAAATTTTCAAACTGTTTTGAATTTATTAATTTAGTTTTCATTTTAAAGCTATCTTTTATTCCCGACAGGTTGCTGATTTGCTCCAGTACATATGTATGCTGTTTACATCTTGAGTATAAAAAAGCAATCTTGATGCATTTGCCTAATTCTATCCAGAAACATTCTTGCATTGCAATTTGATGAAAACACTAGAAAGGTGGCGCAATTGGCAAAAGAAAGCTCAGGATTAAATCGGTTGGAAACATGTGCAAGAGACCTTCATCCTGTAGTGGATAGTCAATGGCTAAAATGATGGGATGATGATGATTGATGATGATGATGATGATGATGACGACACTAGAAAACATCAGGATTATCTTTTTAATGTGTACATAGAGGGGGGAGAGCTGACTTAAAATACTGAAAAATTACATATTTTCCTGTACACCGCTTGGAGAGTCCAAGCAATGGGTTAATTCAGTCTGCTTGCCCTTAGGACTGAGGAACTATTTTTCCTTTAGCCACACCTCCTCCTGGTGTGATCAATCCCCCAGAATTCTTCCTCAGTCAGCCCGTTTGGACGTAATTAGCTAGAGCTCTGAGCTGAATTAATCCTTTTTTGGCTTGGACTCTCTATTTGCGTTTTATTTCTATTTCCTAACATTTCCCCAACTTTGTGAGACGTTTTTCTTCTCATCGCTGCGTTTTTCTCCAGCAGAATCTACATTTGAAGGCCAAGAGGTAAGCTGGAAGGTGGTGGGGGGTGCCCCTCAGCCGATCCTTATGGGACGGCTTCGGAGGCCTGCCGCTTGTCGTTTAAAACGGCGCGGCTGCAGCGGCGAGGTTCCTACGTCCCCAGGCCCCTCGTTTGTTATTTTAGACGTAGTATTTTTCGTTCCCCGGCCTGCTAGAGGACCTCTGCCGCAGGGAGGAGTGGGCGATCGTCGCCATTCGAGGCGCGTTCGCTCCTCGCTCTCCCTTAGCCCCACGCTGTTGCGGCGGCCATTTTAGGCGTGAAAAAAAGCGCGCCCAGCCATGGCCGCCATTTTGCATCAGCCTCGATTATCAGGCGACCGCTGGAGGTGGCAGGGCCTAGCAAGGGTTTCTCAGGCTGGGATCGCCACCTTCGTCTTTTGCCTATTTTTGCGAGCGGTGCTGGTTCCTGGGCCATTCCAACGGTCATTATACCGGCTCAGGGAGGAGGCCTAAGTAAGCGCAGGCCAAAGCCTTTTTTCTAGTCATTCTCCTCCCTGCTTCTCCTGCGGAGCCTTGCGCCTCGGTGCAGGCCCCAATCCTACCCCTGGGCCTCTGACTGGTATTAAGCATGGGATGTTTTTTCATACGTATTGACTCAATTACTATGCATATGGCAATTTTAACGAACCTTTTCGTTTTCGTTCCCCTTGCAGCAACCAGTCTCTCTCTCTAACTTCTGCCTTGTCATAGCCTTGCTCCATCTTGTGTGGTCATTGACTATGGACCTGCCCAGTCCCCCTGATTCCCAAGATACTAGGCCGAGCCTCTCTCAGGCCCCTAGCAAGGGTTCCTCCTCATCGGGGAGTGGGGGTGCGGGCAAGAGTGGTGGGGGTAGCTCTGGGAAACAGCGTTCCAGAACCCCTTCTGTGGCTGAGGCCAAGGATGCTGAAAGGCGCCAGCGGGCCCTTGACAAGCAGTTTGAGAAGGCCAGACGCCAGGCAGACAGGGAGCAGTCCCTTTCAGGAATCCCTCCCTCCCGGGAAGATCTCCAGATGGTCCTCGCCGAGGAGGTGGAGTCCTAGGACCTATCCCCAAATAGGTCATTTGCAGAGCCGGCTTCCCCGGCACCCTCTTGGGCCTGTGAGCAGGCCCCTCCCCCTGGGGATGCTAGTATAGATGATATGCAGGGTGAGGCTTCACCCCCCCTAGAGGAGGGCTTGGATCCTGATTCTGACTCTGAGGAGTTATCTCCCCGCATGCAGGAACTAATGGCCCGTGCCATTGCCAAGGGCATCAGGGAGGCCATGAAATTTAAGAGTCCCACTGCAGTGGCCCCTAGGGGTCCCAAACCCGATCAGGCAGCTCCCCCTCCAAACAAGCGTGCTCGCCATCCTTCCCTGGAATCCTCGGTGGTCAGCGAGGCCTCTGCCATTGAGGACCCTGACCCGGAGGTGCTAGGTCTCTCAGACGATGAGGACCTTCCCCCTGAGGCGCCCGCCTTTGCGGGTCTGTTCAAGCCCAGCCTTTTCAAATCTGTCCTTCACAAGGTCAAGGCTGCCACCAGGGTGGGGATCAAGCCCAAACCGGCCGCGCCGGAGGCGGATGCCACTCCGGCTAATCCCAATGCCGTCATGTTTGATGTCCCAGCACCCCAACAAGAGCTGGTTCCGGTCCCGGGGCTGTTTCTCGACCTAATCCAGCGCCAGTGGGCTCAACCAGCCACGCAGTCCTCTCCCAGTGGGGTAGATAGGAAGCTTTATACTATGGAGCCAGTGCTGGAGGACCTTCTGGCCCTTCCCACTGTCGACCCGCCCATCGCTGCACTCACCTCCAACTCCTCCCTACCAGCCGACCTTCTGGAAGGCCTTAAGGCGGAGGACAAGAAGGCGGAAAAGGCGTGCCACAAGACCCACCTGGCGGCTACCTGGGCCATCAGGGCCTCTTCATCCGCCTCCTTTTTTAATAGGGCCTCTGTGATCTGGCTGCGCGAGCTTCTAACCAAGCTCCCGGCGGGAGACGTCCGCCTCCACCAGGACGTGTCTAAAATAATTGCGGCCTCCCAATATGCCGCTGACGCATCCCTTAATGCCACTAAATTCGCCTCCAGGGCACTTGGCTCTAATATCACTTCTCGCCGGCTGATCTGGCTCCGACATTGGCAAGCGGACCAGAAAAACAAGTGGAAACTGGCTTCTGCCCCCTTTAAGGGGTCCAAATTGTTTGGCGAGTCCCTGGATCCTCTCCTCATCGAGTCCAAGGACAAGAGGAAGATCCTTCCTTCTCTAAACAAGAAGCAGGAACGTAAGACCGCTCCCTATTCTAGGAGGCAGTCCTTTCGTGCCTCCGAACCTTCCACCTCTGCCTCTTCCTTCTCTCCCTCCAATAGGTCCTTCGGTCAGCAGGGCAACAGGTCCCAGGACAGGACGCCCTTTCGGGACAGAGGCAGGCAGCAGTTCGGCTTCCGCAAGTATAACCGCGGTGGGGCCTCCAACAGGCCGTTCCGTAAGTCAAAGTGACTGCCCGGGCTCGGCGCCCATCGGAGGTCGCCTCCAGCTGTTTGCCCCCCATTGGGCCCAGACAACCGAGGACGCTTGGGTCCTGCAGATAGTCAGGGAAGGCCTCTCCCTGGAGTTCCTGTCCCTCCCCCCCCGGACCTTCATCCGGTGCCCAGTCCCGTCCTGCCCCCAAAAGAGGGAGCGTATGGACCAGGAAGTCAGACATCTCCTAGACATCAGGGCCGTGGAACCAGTTCCCCAGGGCGAAGAGGGGAGGGGGTTTTACTCCATCCTCTTCCTGGTGCCAAAGAACTCGGGGGGCTGGAGAGCCATCTTGGACCTCAAAAACCTCAACAGGCACATCGCCTACCGGAGGTTCAAGATGCAGTCACTGCAAACCATTCTGGCGGGGATTCGACAGGGAGATCTACTCACATCTATAGATCTCAAAGAGGCATACCTCCACATTCCCATCCGTCCTCAGCACAGAAAGTTCCTGCCCTTCTATTATGCAGGTCGCCACTTCCAGTACAAAGCTCTCCCATTCGGCCTCTCGTCCGCTCCTCGGACGTTTACCAAAGTGCTGGCGGTAGTGGCGGCCCAGCTAAGATGCAGGCCCATAAGGCTCCAGTGCTACCTGGACGACATCCTTATCCAGTCGTCGTCCAGGCAGCAGGCATTGCGGGATCTCCAAATCACTATGAGATCCCTCAAAAATCACGGCTTCACTCTAAACCTAGAGAAGAGCCATCTCACTCCAACAAACAGACTTGTACACCTGGGGGCGGTGATAGATACCAACTTGTGCAGGGTTTTCCTTTCCCAAGACAGATTGGCCGGTCTAAGGTCCATGACCCACAAGGTGATGAGCTTGAGGCAGGCTCCAGTGGTCCTTCTGTCGCAGCTGCTGGGAAAAATGATCTCCTGCATTTCCATCGTGCCGTGGGCCCGCCTGCATTCCAGGGCGCTTCAGTGGCTGCTGCTGCCACACCAGAGGGCATCCAGGAGCAACTCTCCCAGGCCGATTCGAGTTACGCCGGAAGTGAGGAGGTCTCTCCGCTGGTGGGTGTCTCCGGCCATCCTCAAGGGCCACCTATTCAAGGAGCCCGAGAGGTTAATCATCACCACAGACGCCAGCCTCTCCGGCTGGGGAGCCCACATGGGTTCCCTGGTCGTCCAGGGCAAGTGGTCCCAAGTGGAAACCAGCTACAGCATCAACCTGCTGGAACTGAGAGCTGCTCGCCTGGCCCTGCGCCATTTCAGCCGGTCCATTCATCGTCAACATGTACTTCTGATGACGGACAATGTGGCCACCAAGGCCCACATCAACCACCAGGGCGGCACCAGATCCAGAGCACTGATGAGAGAGGCGGAGTCCCTGGGCCGCTGGGCGGAGCGCCATCTGGAATCTCTCCGCTCCGACCACATCTCCGGAGTGGACAACACACAGGCAGACTGGTTGAGCAGGACAACCATAGATCCTGCGGAGTGGAAACTGGACCCTCGCCTGTTCCACCAGATGTCCGACAGATTCGGAAATCCAACCGTAGACCTGTTTGCGTCCAGGGACAACAAGCAGCTCGACCGCTTCTACTCCCGGTTCTTCACCCCGGGGGCGGAGGGGACAGATGCACTGCGTTGCAAGTGGCCCCGCGAGCTACTGTATGCCTTCCCTCCCCTGCCTCTCCTTCCTCAATTCATCTCCAAAGTCATCGCAGAGGGAGCGGAAGTCCTCCTTGTGGCCCCGCACTGGCCCCGCAGGTCGTGGTTCGCCGACCTTGTCCACCTGTCGGTGTCTCCTCCGTGGCGCATCCCTCCGGACCAGATCTCCCTCAGCCAGGGGGCCTTGGTTCATCCAGAACCCCAGTGGCTCCAGTTGGCCGTCTGGCACTTGAGGGGGACCAACTGAAAGGCCAAGGCCTGTCAGAGGAGGTAGTGAACACCATTCAGGCGGCGAGGCGCCCTTCAACCACCAGGATTTATGATGCGTCCTGGGCCGCCTTCGCAAAGTGGTGTGAGGAGCTGCTCATCGAGCCGACGACCGCGCCTGTTTCCAGAGTCCTTGACTTTCTTCAAGCGGGACTCAACAAGGGCCTGGCCCCGAACACCCTTCGACGCCAAGTGGCGGCCTTGTCCACCGTCTGGTCGGGCGACCATCTTTTGCCTCTCAGCAAAATCCCGAAGGTGCCCCTCTTCCTCAAGGGCGCCTCTAACCTTCGCCCTCCCACCGTTCATCGCTACCCCACTTGGCAGCTGTCCGTGGTCCTGCGGGCCCTCTCCGGCCCTCCATTCGAACCTCTACGCACTACTTCTCTTCGATTCCTGATGCTGAAGACGGCCTTCTTGATTGCCATCACGTCAGCTCGCCGGATTTCGGAGCTGGCGGCTCTTTCTGTTCGCCAGGACCTGTGCGTCATCCACCCTGACAGGGTCATTTTGAGGCTGGACCCGACCTTTACCCCCAAAGTAAACTCATGGTTCCATAGAGCGCAAGACATTGTGTTGCCTAATTTTTGTCCTCATCCGTCGCATCCCAGAGAGCGCTCCTGGCACAATCTTGATGTCAGGAGGGGCCTGAAGGTTTACATTGCTCGTACTGCGGAGTTCAGGAAGTCAGAGGCTCTTTTCCTCTCCTTCCAGCCTGACTCCCTAGGGAAGAAGGTCTCTTCCTCCACGATTGGCAGGTGGCTTCGTGCCTGCATTGCGACAGCCTATGAAAGTCAATCCAAAGCCGTTCCGCGCGGCATCACCGCACACTCCACACGAAGTGCTGCTACCTCCGCGGCCTGGGCCACCCAGGCCTCGATCCTGGACATCTGCAGGGCCGCTACGTGGTCCTCTCCTTCTCCTTTTGTGCGACACTATAAATTGGACATGTTCGCCTCAGCTGAGGCGTCCTTCGGCAGACGTGTGCTCCAGGCGGTTGTGTCAGAGACCGAATCCCGGGAGCCTTCTTCTGCCCACCCAGATGGACAATAACTTGGGTATGTCCCATTGCTTGGACTCTCCAAGCGGTGTACAGGAAAATGACCATTGGCTTACCTGAAGGGTCCTTTTCTGTACACCGCGGGAGAGTCCAACCCACCCTGGCTCTTAAGGCCGGGATTCGGGTTCTTCGTGTCAACAGTACATCATCTTGGACGCTTCGCTCCGTCCGCATGAACTGACTCCTTCTAAGAATTCTGGGGGATTGATCACACCAGGAGGAGGTGTGGCTAAAGGAAAAATAGTTCCTCAGTCCTAAGGGCAAGCAGACTGAATTAACCCATTGCTTGGACTCTCCCGCGG
Source organism: Natrix helvetica (assembly GCF_964273705.1). Classification (NCBI taxonomy): domain Eukaryota; kingdom Metazoa; phylum Chordata; class Lepidosauria; order Squamata; family Natricidae; genus Natrix; species Natrix helvetica. Next base: position 90,656,261 of record NC_138550.1, on the reverse strand, counting down.
TGTACAGAAAAGGACCCTTCAGGTAAGCCAATGGTCATACTCAATAATTTCTAAACAAAGTCTGAATTAAAAATGCAGGAATATACATGGAATGAAATCTATATGCAATCTCTCTTTTATGCAATCACCCATTTTGGATGTTCACTTATGTTGGCCCCTGGCCAGCAACCCCAATTCCAGATGTTCAAGTTTGGGCAATATTTGTATGCACCAATCAGGTAACTCTTAAGGCACATGGGTATGTGAACAACATCAATCACTGTATTTTAGGCTATACTGATTATAAATGATGCTCTTCTTAAAGGAAAAAAATGCATTTTACCTACAATTCCCATTTAAAAAAAATCCCCCAAGCCACAAAATACTGAATACAGAAAAGAAGATGATCCAAACTGGCACTAAGGAGAAATTTCTTGACAGTGAGAACAATTAATCAATAGAACAGTTTGCCCCTCAGGATTCTGGGATGCTCCATTGCTGTTGGTTAAAAAAAAAAGATTAGACAACCATTTGACTAGGTTAGAATAAGGAACACTTCCAACCTTATAATTTATTACTCTAAAGCTAAATTCATAGGATCAATAAATTTAGAAGCAATAATTTAAGCAGACTACCCTGACTTCTCTGTAGTCAAAGAATCAACACCCATTACTGCCCAAATGTGATATGATATCAGTGTTCCAATATCTCAGGGGTTGCCACAAAGAAGAGGGAGTCAAACTATTCTCCAAAGCACCCGAGGATAGAACAAGAAGCAATGGGTGGAAACTAATCAAGGAGAGAAGCAACTTAGAACTAAGGAGAAATTTCCTGACAGTTAGAACAATTAATCGGTGGAACAACTTTTCTCCAGAAGTTGTGAATGCTCCAACACTGGAAGTTTTTAGTCAGATGTTGGATAACCATTTGTCTGAAGTGGTGTAGGGTTTCCTGCCTAAGCAAGGGGTTGCACTAGAAGACCTCCAAGGTCCGTTCCAACTCTGTTATTCTATTTTAGTCTCAAAATTAGTTTATCTCTTCCTATTATTATTACACATCACATACTCAATGTAGTGCAAATCATATATTCAACTATCAAAGAAATCCCTGAAACAGACATGGTAAGTCATTTTCTCTAGGTGGAAGCACTGGCAGAGATCCCTAGCTCTTCTTTGTTTCCCCATTTCCAAATATTTCTTTATTTCTTCAGTTGCATGTTACCTCTATCTAAAACACCAGGTGCCCAGAATATGATAGAAATAATTAAATAAGTAAAGACATCATAAGAGTCATAAAATGAACCTCAGTGTCAACTAATACGGTAAAACCATATAAATCTCCAATTTACTCTGCCGCTCATTCTCCAAAACTGGTACAAGAAAAAGGGTAGTAGGGAAGAAACCATTCTAAACATTGAGAGAGACTGGCTATGTCTATCTGTCTATTTATCTCTTTGTCTCTGTCTCTGTCTCTGTCTCTGCCTGCCTGCCTGCCTGCCTGTCTGCCTGCCTCTCTCTCTCTCTCTCTCTCTCTCTCTCTCTCTCTCTCTCTCTCTCTCTCTCTCTCTCTCTCTCTCTCTCTCTCTGTGTGTGTGTGTGTGTCTCTCTCTCTCTCTCTCTCTCTGTTTCTCTCTCTCTCTCGGTGGGTACAACGAAGGCAGAACTCTAAATTACTGGGATGTATAATCCCAGAGGCTAGTTCTTCTTCTTCTTCTTCTTCTTCTTCTTCTTCTTCTTCTTCTTCTTCTTCTTCTTCTTCTTCTTCTTCTTCTTCTTCTTCTTCTTCTCCTTCTCCTTCTCCTTCTTCTCCTCCTCCTCCTCCTCCTCCTCCTCCTCCTCCTCCTCCTCCTCCTCCTCCTCCTCTCCTCCTCTCCTCTCCTCCTCCTCCTCCTCCTCCTCCTCCTCCTCCTCCTCCTCCTCCTCCTCCTCCTCCTCCTCCTCCTCCTCCTGCCATAGGATGTTGGCAATCACGTTGGTGATCCTATTTTTATCAACAAGCCATGATGTTCTTCTTCTGCCTGGACCTTGTGTGCCTTCAATTTTTCCTTGGAGGATTAAGTGAAATATGTCATATTTTTCTGGGTATCATATCACATCTCCAAAATATTCTAACTTTTGCTTTTTTATGGTTTTAATGATTTCCCTTGGCTTTCCCAGGCAACTTATCACCTCCTCACTTCTGATTTTGTCAGCCAAACTTATATGTAACAGCAGCCTGTAAATCCACATTTCAAATGCTTCTAGCCTCTTCAAGAGGCTTTTTGTCAGAGACCAACTCTCCACTCCATAGAGCAGGATGGAAAAGATGTTGCATCTGACAAGACTAATTTTCAATCTTAGGCTTATGTCGTGACTGCAGAAGACCTTTTTTCATTTTGAAGAATGCTGTTCGAGCTCTCTATCCTTGTTTTTAGTTCAGTAGTCATGTTCCAAGGCTGCTCTTGGCCAGCTCATATTGGATAGGCAGATTTGTATTTTGGAAAAGGAAGTCTAAAATGTAGCCAGTTCAACAAAAACAGATGCTTTCTACAGATAGGCTGCATCTCCTATCAGTTACCTACCGTTCCAGCCTGCTTGTGAGCCTCCTGGGACTTGCAATTTCCTGTGTAGTATAAGTATAATCTTTATTGTCATTGTACTTAAATACAACAAAATTGGTTTTAACCTCACAGGTGCAAAATTATAACAGAAATGAAAAAAGAAAAAAAAAATTGTGTGTGCATGGAGTGATTGTGGTTGTATTTAAAAGTCTCACAGCCCAAGGATAGAAACTATCTTTAGACCTGTTTGTTCAGCTGGCTATACTTTGATGTCTTCTGCCTGATGGTAGGAGTACAAAGAGACACTGACCAGGGTGTGAATCATCTCTGAGTATCTTCCTTAGTCTGCTAAAGCAGAGAGATCTGGTGATGTCATCCAGTGGTGTCAGAGGGCAACCAATGGTTTCTTGTGCCGAATTGATCACTCTCTGTAGTGCCTTCCTGTCCGCAGCTGTTAAACCAGCATACCATAGAATAGGTCTCAATAGAAGCCAGCAATAAGTTGCAAGTTCATTCTAGTTTTTAAAACTGTTTCCCCTCCAATGATTCCTGGTCCTACCCATTAGACTTTGGTAGGTGACACAACATCTGATGTGGCTTTTTGGCTAACTGGCACCCTGCTTGATTAAACTATGGAGTCAGTCTTCAAGATGGAGTCAGTCTTCAAACTTCAGGAAAAACTTGTAATACATTTTCAGGAAATGTGATGTAACAAGCCCATCCTTTAAGCCAAAACTGATGGAGATGCGTGCTGTCAGCCTTAATGCTAACAATATTCTAACTCTGAAATGATGTGGAATAATTATTAACGAATTGTTGAGCAAATGTTATTGACTGAAATAGATGATCCTGTAAACCTCAAACACCTGCCAATCTTGTTTATACAGCTGTATGTAAATATCAATCACTGTTTAATCTCTTGAAGGAAACAGAGATGGCATGTTAATACTCAGGAGGATTCTGGGTATTGAGTATTCAAAGTTCTTCTTTGAAACGATTTAATATATATGTTTTCTTTAAAAAGAAAATATATATGCATAAAAATAATCTTTGTGTTTTGCATATAGTATCTTTTGTCTCTGAGAATTATTTTAATTAGATCTCTTCCTCTGGAAAGATATCTTTGCTATCAATTGGTAAACATTAGAACTAAATGGCCATTGCAGTCACTTGCAAATTTAAAATATTATTTGTTAGAAATACGGTATTAAAAAAATTATCAAAGAAAACTGGGATGCAAAAATAATTTATGAGAGATACAGAAATATGTTTAGATATACAACAAGGGGTTGGAGTTTAATTTATGATTATTTAGAAAAACATTAAAAATAAAACTTCAAGTATGACTAAAATAAACATTTATTTATCATTTCTATATCTTCCTACCTTTGTCTGAAATATTGTGATATACAAATATTTGGTTAATGAGCAGCTTATTTAAATTATCATATTAACTATCACATACTATCAATAACTATTGTATTATATATTACCCCTTCTTTAAATGGAAACTGCACACAGATCATAACAATTATGAAATATGTGCTCTTGGCAGTTAGATGTAAAATTCCGGCTATATTTGTGACTTCGTTCATGAAACAATTCAGAAAAAAATGCACTAATAATAAATAGGAACCTCTATAATTCAGATTAGATCTGCTTAAATAGATCCATTTTATATATTTACTTGGAAGCATTCTTCATAATTTATATTTAAAGGCTGTAATTCTAATTTGAATAAGGAAAGCCCATCCATCACAAATGTTCAACATCTTAAGAAGTATTCAATTTCTTTGGGTTACATTTGTACAACAGTAGGTATTTCACTTTTCTCTATAGCCGGGCTGTCAAATTCGTGGCCTGTGGGCTGGATGCATGATGTGCTGGCCATGCCCACACCCAGTTTAGCGAAGGGGGGAAAGTTGTGAGAGGTCATGTGATGATGCTGTCTATTACTTTTACACAGATTTCTTAATTGTTAGGGCATGTGTCAGCTTGCAAATTTGTTTAGTAATCTGAATGATTCTTATTCACAATTTTGCCATTTTTGTTCTTGAAAATTGAAAGTTTTCACTGTATCCCTGGCAAAAATTTAACAACCATGATTACGTAGTGTCATAGGAGAAAAGTAAGAAATTTCTCATAACTTCTGTTTATAGAAACTATGAGATTGCATCCTTCTTCTGCAGATACATCTAGACTAATAAGATGCTGTATTGCAGTATCCCGTGATAAAAGGAAAAGGTTAAAATGGCCACAGCTGTTTCATTCCATTTCTGGCAGTATGGAAATTACATTTCCACCATATGAAAATGACTTCCTATCAGCTATTACAGGGAATAATATATCTATTCTTGAAAAGTATGAGAATTAATTTTTTGCTTTAGAAGAGATAGTATTTACAACTGAAACTTTAATATTCCTTTAGCTTTGTTGTTTGCTCACTATCACATATGTATGAATATTCATCACATAAGTGTCTGGATAATATATAGTAAACTTGAAACGTGTTACTGAAAAAGACTTTCCCTTTTTCCATTATTGATACATAAAAAGTGAAATGGATGGATGGATAGATGGATAGATACAGACAGACAGACAGACAGACCATACTGGGTCTGGATAACTGTGCAATTGTCTGATATAATTTACTTAGCAAATTTATATGACTATTCATATCACCAAAAAGGACTCTGGTCTGCTTACAAGCAAAACAACAATTAAAACTCATATCCCATTTTTTTAAAAAAATCAGGTATAAATAACAAGAAAAATATGGTTAGGATAATCTTTGGTTAGGATATATGATAGGGAAAGGGAGAGAAATATTTTTTCAAAAACAATAGATTGACTGTGATTAATAAGAATGGTCAAGGAAAATTCATAATCTCAGGGTAAGTAATATTCAGTGGATTTACATCAAATGCATCATGGGACAGAAGCCATTTGGCCTCAAGCCATTTTTCTGATGAAAAACTCATTTTGTCATTTGTTCCCCATTTAATTAGTTAACTTCATAAACTCATCTTCTTTAAATATCTCAGAGAAGTGGACAGGCAGAAAAAGTCAATACGCAGCCTGCCATTTAGATGTCAGCAAGGTCTTTTGAACAGATTTGCATCAAACATTTTCTTTCTTTGGGATTTTTTTTTTTTTTTTTTTTTTGCTACTCAGGAAGCAAATTACAGACTGTAGCATCAGGACACAATAATCTTTTTTTCTTTTTTTCCAAAATACAAAGAAAAAAAACACCTTACTTGATGCTACGGTAAACTTGAGAAATGTTCTACAGCAGGTGACTTCCTAAAGGCTTATCTTGCCCTTGGCTTATATGGGAAGACACCTCTATTTTCAATTTTCTTTCTCTGCAGTTTTTGTGATTTCAGAAATCCATGTGGTTGATATCAGGTAGGAGGCAAACTGCAGACTCTATCAGCTGAACACAAGAATCATTTTTTTTTCATTTCACAAAAATAAAAGAGGAAACATTTCGCAAAATTACTTTGCAAAAATGACCTGTGATAGGTTTTCTCTCTGTAGTCGAACTTTCCCTTTGGCTTGTCCATTTTAAATATTCAATATTTTAAATACCTGGATATGTTATAAATCTGTTCCACTCCAATTGAAAACTCATGAGTCCAATAAATACATCCAGTTATTGGGAAGGGTAGTCAAGGCTCATCTGGATTTTCTGTTCCTGTTTTGAAAATAAAGTCAGCTGCCACTGGAATCCTTGCAAGAAGATGGGAGAATGGTGAGAAATGAATTTTAAAACTTTTGTGCATACATCCAGCTAACGATCAATGTACATTTATTACATTATATTAATTACCTAGGAAAACATTAATTATATGATTCTAATTTTTAATATATATATTGGGGGGGGGGTGAGATAATTTATGTGTCACAAAACCTGGCACCAAAATTCTTGAAAACAGATAGCAGAAGGCAAAGTAAGGACATGTTGAAATTGCTATCACATTTCAGTGGAGAATAATAATAAGAAGCTATCAAGAACATAATTGACTTAATTGAGCACCACGATGAGAACAGTTGGGAAATAGCAGAGTTCTGATTGGCTCCACGTAAACCCAACCAGACAAACCCCTGTCAGGGACCTTCAGGTCAGAACTGTTCTGGAGGAACAGGGGGAAAAGAAGAAACATCTCAATGACCATAGACAAACTGGTAGTTTCTCGAAAGATCCGAGATAAAGTTTTTCAAGCTGACAGTGGAAATGGCAGTGGCCACACAAATGGCAGCTTCAAAGTCAGAGTAACCGACCAAGCTAATTGAGCAGGAGTGGTGCTGGAACAAAGTGTTGGGCCTGGGTGAAAGAGTGATCAACCGAAGGTAAAGCAACTTTAAAATTGGATTTAAAAAAGAGACCCGGAGCAGAAATTAGTGGCTATTTGGCAGACGGGGGGGGGGGGGATTTAACAGAGGGGGGAAAAAGGTGGAGACTAAAACGGAAAGCCTAGGAGATTTTTATTCCAAAATTTGAACTTGGAAACATTAAAAATAATAAAATAACTCGGGGGGGGGGGGAATTCCTTTCTTTCTTTTTCTACCTTTTTCTATTTTTTGTGGAATAAATATGGATTTTGACAGGTTTTGACAGCTAGCAGACTAGAACATTGCATACTGCAGAGAGGGAGACATCTACTGGTGAGAAAATAATAGAAAGTACAGCTGTAACCTGACCTTGACTGTAGCAGAAAAAGACACTTTGAAGTGGTGCGAAACAACAAGGAGGATTTGTTTTTGCAACAGTGATGTGGATTGGACTTAGTATTTTGGTGGAAGAGAAAAAAGCAAAATAAAAGTGGAATTGGACTTTAGAAATTGGAAATAAGAAAGGAAAAAAAGAACTTTAAGTATAAGTAAATGTGATATAACAGAAAAAGTTTAAACAATTTGTTAAATTAACTAAGCAGACACTATGGGATTTTGGATGTATAATGAACTACTTGATATATTTTTTAAAAATGCATGTTAAACGTTAAATGGGAAAAAACAGTGGAAACTTAGAGGGAACACCTAGAACAAGGTGAAGGAGAAAAGGAGAAAGAAAAGGGACTAAAGGAAGAACAAGAAGATACTATAGAAGAAAAAGAGATTGAAAAAGAAAAATACTCAGATTGTACTGGGATTTACAGTTACATACCAAAAGGAGACAAGGGGGAAGTGGCCCTCCCAAAAGGGAAAGTTAAATAGTAAAGGTGGGATTAATGGGGAAAGATGAGGTGGAATTTGGGTAGAGATACTAAATAATAGAATTAAAAAGGAAAAAAAGATTGTAAAGAAAAAATATAGAAATTCCAAGAACAAGAAAAAGAAAAAGCTAGGCAAATGGGTGAAGAGAAGAGAATATAAGAGAAGTGAAATTCCTCAGAGATTAAGAGAAAAAGGTTAAAAGGAGGAAAGAGGGAAAAGGATTTACTAGTAGAATAGAATGAAAATTGGTAAATATATCCAATGGTATATAGTTAATAGGATGTGAGGGAAATAGATTAATACTATTAATTGTGGATAATTAATTAAGTGAAATGTTTACTATATAAAATTAATTTTGAGGATATATGTTATTGATAGTAAACAGAATAATAGATGGAAAGGATATGTTAAAATTTGATTAATTTGGAGAGGCAAATAATGATATTGTTTATTAAGAAGAAATTAAGTTAAGTTGGAAAACAGGGAAATAAAATAAATGACTGAAATGTGAAATGAAAATATAATGTAAAATGAGCTATGTATAATAGAAGATGTAAAGGGGGGAAACCTGGACAACACTTTGTTTAAAAAAGAAGTTAAAATATGCAACAAAAAAAACTTTGTTTAAAAAAAAGAGCATAATTGACCTAATATATATATATTTTAAATTGAAAATAAATCTTTTTAATGATAAAGAAGACATCTTTTTAAATATCTGGTTTACTGTTATGATTTTTCTTTCAAAAAAACAAACAACCCATGATAATTTCCAGAAGAGCCCTAAGTTCTCCAGAATAATTTCCTGAACACTATATGTTTTGTAATCTTGTATTAGTTTCTATCCTGGTATTTTATTTTCTTCCTAAGAAGTTAAAGTTTGCAAAACATATCTCCATTTGCTAGAAACAGTTGGTAGGCTATAAGCAAATAACAATTAGAATTCTTTCTATTTGAAGATGTAGTGAGTAGTTTTATCCAGTAGAATGGAACCATTAATATGTTCTTGCATGGAAATCACTTATTACAATAAAATGCTTTCATGTGTTTAAGGCCCATTTTAAGAATTATTTACTTTACAATTTTGCTATTGAAAGTTTCAATATTGTATAGACATTTGTTTTTGGACAAAGACATGCTGACTCAATTAAAAAATAGGTTTACATTGTCCACCCTTTAACATTAGAGATTCCTTTATTTTATATTGCCTCACTTTTGGACCTTTAGCCATAAATAAAAATGATTAATTGATATATTGTCTGAGTTCTTGTTCCTGAATTATATAACACACAAACACCTCAAAAAAGAAATCAACCACTCACTTGTCCACAACCCAATATAGCACAAGTACTTGAGCAACTATTTAACATAACAATCTCCATTCTGGACGTCTGATACATACACTTCAAATCCAACAATTTTTAGATCACTATGATTATTGCTGGAAAAAAACAGAAGATGAAATGTTCATATTTGACAAGGCTGGGTTAAGGTTGAGTTAGCAGATTTTGAAAAAATGGGGTGATTACATAAAAGAGAAGCTAAAACTTTCATTCAAAAAATGGGCATATGGCCATAAAAGCCATAGTGATGCAGTGGTTAGAATATAGTACCGCAGACTATTTCTGCTGACTGCCGGCTGCCAGCAGTTTGGCAGTTCAAATATCACCAGGCTCAAGGTTGACTCAGCCTTCCATCTTTCCAAGGTCAGTAAAATGAGTAAAAGATTGTTGGGGGCAATATGCTTACTCTGTAAATTGCTTAGAGAGGGCTGTAAAACTCTATGAAGCGGTATATAAGTCTAAGTGCTATTGCTATATAAGCCAAAATAAATTAAAGATTGCTATTTAAAAAGTTGGTTCTATAATTTCCCTTTTATGATTCTAACAGCATTTGCAGCCCACCTAAGATGCTATTTTCAACCCCCCTCCCCAGAGGAAAATATTTAGGATGTCCAAAAAAAGATCAGACGGCTGGATCAAATTCTTTAGGAAAAGGATGGATGGCTGAGAACCAGGAAAGGTTGGTGGAAGGTTGAGGAGGAGCCATTAAACTCCCTTTATTGTAGCAGAGGAGGGAAGGCAATATAGTCCACTGCCAAAAAACCCCAAAACATCATGTGGAAAAGATGATGAAATGATTGCTGATATACTGCAGGAAGTGCTGACATGCTGCCATTTCCATTGAATTGTAGCATCAAGAACAGAGCTGGCCATTGCAGCTGTTTCAAGAGGAAGGAGAATTGCATGCCACATAATTGGCTTTTTTTTTTAACTACCTCCAGATTCCATACTACCAGCATGTTTTTTAAAAAGAATAATTGGTTCCCCTACCAAGCTAAGAATACTTGGAATAATCACTCTAGATAATGAGTACCCGTTTATCTTGTTGGCACTCTCTAATTTGCTCCCAGGTTTAAGAGGTTTCCTTGCTACACAGCATGGGTTGCAGTCACTCAGATACTTAACACTTTAGCTAAATTGCTCTCACTTTGTTGCTTTAAAGTATTGTTCTCAAGTGTTATTCGGTATTTTTTCCTCAAGTTATCCTGCCAACAGTTTTTAATCTCTGAAGTCCAGATTGCTAGTTACCTTACAACTTTTCTTCAAAACTTTTTGAAGACAGCCTTCCTTTCTTTTTTTCCTCTCCAGTCTATTTTTTACTATTTCCTTCTCCCTGCCCATGTTTACTATTCAGTATATAATTTGTGTTGTCCAGAAAAAAGTCAAAGGGAAACAAGGCACACAAAAAGAAAACACTTAGTTTTCCCTTTCATACTGAAAAAGATGATTTCCAAATCTATTGTAATTGCATTGCTTATTTTAGTAAGATTCGGTACTCAAGGCATATTCAAAGACTCAGACTTATGCATTATAAATGCCACACACTTGTAAATAAATGACGTCTTTGCGATTAAGTAGAAGTTCTCTTCCAACCCCAAATAACCTTTGCAGTGTTGTTTCATAAGGAAAAAATCCTTATGCACTTGGACAAAAACTATGTTTTGGCAGGGCACGAAAGTATTTAAATATAGTGCTCGTCTAAAGCTTTCATTGTGCCTTTTTTATTCTACATTTTGAGATTCAGATGTATTTAAGGTTTGATGATTTATGGTACTGTTTCTCAATCCTAGACAGATGGAGAATTCTGGGATTTGAAGGCCATATGTCTTAGGTTGCCATGTCCGAGAAACATATTCTATGGGATAGCAACCTCTCAAAATTCTTGATCCCAAAATTGCAATGAAGCTCTTGATATTAACTAATTAATTCAAGGCTGAAATTATTCCTATATAACCAATGCTTTGATGTGAAGTGCAGTGATACTTTCTTTTTTATCTTTTATTCAACTTTGGATGATAAGTTAAGCAATCTTATGCTTTAAATTGACATTCTAAATGGCAATTAATATTGATAGATTTTTTCCCATTTCTCCTTTGATTTTATATTTTATTTTCACTACTTAATAATTTTATTATAGCCCTAAGGCCAGATGCAATAAAATTTCTAACACTAGAATTGTTACATACCTACATATAAGCAGGAAAGCAATCTATAAAAAGGATATAAAATAATTACAAACATATATAAAACAGAACAAAAATAACATTGCAAGAAGTTCATAATTTAACTAATGGTGTACTACATTGTATAGATGGTAGCACCAAACTGGTATACTTGGGAAGATATTTTGAGTTCTTGTCTGAAAGAAATAACATTGTTGAAATTGCATTCCTTACCTCAACGCGTCTTCAAGATTGGATAAATGAAGGTCTGACTAGATCCTTATATAGGAAGCAGCATAGTAGCATATGGTTTAGAGCAGGGATCTCCAACCCTCAGGCCACAGCCCATTCAAAACCGGGTCATGAAAGTGGCAGATGAGAGTATGTGAGAATGCACAGGTCCACTTGTGCCAACAGCAGGCACTCATACTCGCATGCAAATGGAACTGTGCATTCTCGTGCATGTACCTGCCACATGCACAGAGCTACCCCACTCTCCACCCTGAAAAATTGGTGGTTTAGATTTAATATTGAGACATTAGCATATGGACATAGCCCAAGATACATAGGATTAGCCTCAAAACATGTTGAAAGCAATGCATTCACTGGCTAAAGTGAAGGCATTATGAAATTTAATAATTGTAAATGATGATAAATACGAGGTAGGAATATATTTGTGCAGAAGAGTTTGATAAATAATGGGATGTGACTCCCTGTTTAAATTTTCTTGGAAATCTCTTTCCAAAATCCATTGTTTAAATGTAATGAAGGCATCATCAACCTAACAATGCAAACTTTCTATACAGGGGCCCAGCAAATAAATAGCAATAGCACTTAGACTTATATACCATTTCACAGTGCTTTACAGCCCTTTCTAAGTGGTTTACAGAGTCAACATATTGCCCCCAACAATCCTGCTACCTATATCTTTGGCCCCATTACTACTTAGATCCCTAATGGGTCGTTTTAAATCATAGTTTTACTGACCTTGGAAGGATGGAGGGCTGACTCAACCTTGAGCAGTTCAGAATTGAACTCCTGGAGTGAACAATGAGTTAGTCCTGCAGTACTGCATTTGAACCACTGCCCCACCATGGGTCTTACTATAACTTTTAAAAACTATGATGATTTAAAATGATATTTAAGTACTAATGGGCCAAAGTTACAGGGAACAGGATTAACTTTAGCCACTTCTCATTGCCTAAATAACTTAATTAAGTAATAAAAAAACCAATGCTGTAGCATCCAATTGGATTACATCTGTCTCTACACTTAAGATGGCATTTTGGGTAACTTTTTAAAGGTATAAACATGACTCAAAGAAACTTATTTTTCAAGAACATTGAGCTCTGCAAAACAGAAAATTTGGGACCGATGAAGAAAACATAGGGAACACATTAGATTGGAAAATCTTGCAAGCTACAGATATAATGGGTGCCTTTTGAATGATAAAATATTAAAGTGGCTTCAGAACTACATTGTGCAATACTTGCCCATTAAAAAAAAAGAAACAAAGAGCAATCTAGGGCAGAGAAGCTTAGAACAGTACTTTGTGAATATTTATACTGTAGGTCCACATCTGTTCAATTCAAGTCCCATTTACAGGTAGTGTTCAACATATGACCATTGATTAATGACAGTTCAAAGTTATGATAGTGCAGAAAAAATGACATATGATCTCTCTTCAAAGTTATGACCCACTGACCCCCCCTCATTAACATGTGATCACAATTTGGGTGCTTGGTTACCATCTTGCATTTAGGGTGGTTGCAGCATCTTGCAGTCATGTGCAATAGCGATAGCACTTAGACTTATATACTGTTTCACAGTGCTTTACAGCCCCCTCTAAGTGGTTTACAGAGTCAGCATCTTGCCTCCAACAATCTGGGTCCTCCTTTTACCCACCTTGGAAGATGAGTCAACCTTGAGCCTGGTGAAATTTAAACTGCTGAATTGCAGTCAGCAGAAGTAGCCTGCAGTACTGCACTCTAACCACTCTAACCACTGTGGCTCTGTGCAACCTCCCCAGCTGATCTCCAACAAACAAATTTAAGACAGGAAGCCAGATTCACTGAACAACTAAATGATTCACTTAAAAACCATAGTAAAAATGGTGGTAAAATCAAGTCCAGTCAAATGATGACTCGCATAACAATTACATTACTTAGCGGCTGAAATTCCAGTCTCAAGTGTAGTCGTAAGTTAAAAACTACTGGTATTTGAATTTTCTGGCAATATTGGGCAAACATTAAAATGTTGTTTTTCTAATAGTTTGTTCATAGCTTTTGTTCTGTACAGATTGAGTGATTTTCTTATTCCCACCCATGTAGTAGACACAATAGCGACATCACTGGACATCACTAGTAATGCTGGAATCACACAATCAACTAAAATAACGAGGCATCAGACTGCCCGGGCAAACCAGGGAGAAAACAAGATTACTGTTAGGTACTGGTGCGATTAAGCACTAGCAATGAACCCCAGGTCGAGGTTATAACAGAGCAACCCTGTAAAGTATACGCAGCGTGCGATAGATAAAGCAACCACACTGAATAATGGATAGTAAAGTAACAAAATAAACTTTACTTTTTGAAGAATATAGCAAAATCCATAAACACAGCCAAAAAGTCATACACAGAAAAAACAGTCCAATACTACCAAGATAACTTGGATACAAGTAGCAAATAACTTACACACAGTAAGTAGTAGCAACAGTAGTAACAGTTAGACAGCAGTTATCATACATCAATCAATCAAGAGAGAGAGAGAGACAACATCAGCTGCAATTTAAATGCTGTAATCTACTAATTAGCAGAGCTCCTCTCTTAAAGATACATAACATGCCTTGGGCAATATATTGTCTACCCAACTTGTTGGTTACACCCTAACATTCTCCCCTTTGGGTAGATCAATATATCCACTCACAATGTAAGATGATAACCTTCACATGATGAGGTATGTTTCACTGAACTTTGTGCCTTAGTGAAGTTGTCTGCTAAATTGTCTTCAGTTGAACAATATTCCAACTTTATCAGGCCATCCTTAATGCTTTGTCGAACATTAAGATACCTCAAATCAGTATACTTCGATCTCGTCTTAATAGCTAAACTAGTCGCCATTTTTATTGCTGCCTGATTATCTTCATAAACAGTAAAAGGTTCATTGATACTTAATCCCATATCTATAAGCAACTGCTTATAATATATCAGCTCAGTACATGTCAACGACAAACATGAAAACTCAGCTTCCATTGTGGATAAGCTTATGTGTTTCTGTCGTATCGACTTCCATCCAATCAGTACACCACCTAGCATAAAGGCTATGCCGGAAGTTGACTTCCTATTATCTATAGCAGCTGCAAAATTCGCATCAGCATAAACAGTCAAAACTAAATCCCTATTCGGCTCTAAATATAATGCATAGTGGATAGTTTTCTTCAAATAACGCAGCACACGCTTTGCTGCTTGCCAATGCCTCTCTGAAGGACTATCATTGAATCTAGCCAGTTGGTTCACACTAAATGATATATCTGGTCTAGACCAATTACTTAGGTACATTAGGCTACCTATCAAAGATTAATAGATTCCCTTATCAAAACCAGTACCCTCAGTAACCTCAGGTTTAAACTCCAATGCCATTGGTGTCTTTGCAGTCTTACATAGCTCCATGCTATATTTCTTAAGTAAATGATTAATTTTACCAGCCTGCGACAGCTTAAAACCTTTACTGGTTCTAACCACGTCTAAGCCCAGATAATGCTTAATTTCACCCAAATTCCGGATTTTAAATTTACTCTCTAATTGTGAAACAATGTCAATAGCTTCCTGCTCAGACCTAGTAATAATAGCTATATCGTCCGTGAACAAAAGCAACAACGAGATCAAACCATTTTTCACCCGTCTAAATAAACAAGGATCAGCCAAACCTGGAATAAATCCCATAGCTTTTAGTTCATTTACTATGCATCTGTTCCACTCAAAACCGGACTGTTTTAAACCATAAAGGCTCTTTTTAAGTCTCCAACAACCAGTCTGGCCATTAGAATCCACACCTGGTGGCATCTTCATATAAATGGTATGCTGCAATGGAGCATGCAGATACGCTGTTTCAACATCAATATGGGTAACATTACACGGATACTTAGCAGCCCACACCAATGCTGCCCTCAACGTAGAGGCTTTCAAGCTCGGAGCAAAAACCTCATCGTAATCCCTCTCAGTTTGGGAAAACCCTTGAGCAACTAAACGAGCCTTATAAATGGCATTGCCAGCAGCATCGTTTTTAATTTTAAACACCCATCTACAGCCAATTGCACTCTCCCCTGAAGGGAGCCTAGCTTCTTCATAAACCTTCAATTCCTGTAAGGATTTCAACTCCTTCTCCATAGCTGTTTTCCACAATTTCTTTTCCTTTTCAAGATACAGCCTTAACTCTGCAAAACTAGAAGGTTCTATGCTAACTTGCAATACTACACTGGCTTGGTATCTGTCGGGTGGATGCCTGTCCCTAGTAGACCTCCTAGGCAATACAGGACTTGCAGAATCATCCTGTTCCACCTCACGAGTAGATTCTACATCTACATCTTCCTCCCTTTTCAGAGTAATAGATGGACCATCCTGATTCTCTAACTGCTCATTTGGTGTATCATGATTAACCAAACGATCAACATCTATATCATCACAAACCTTGTGAAACTCTTGTTCTAGCTTCTCCCAACCAACATGTTCTGAAAATTTAGCACTAGCACTGTGCATAATTCTCCGAGTTCCAGGTTCCCAGAACCTAAACGATCTATGATTGGAATTGTACCCAACAAAAACCATCTTCCTAGCTCTGCTTTGATCCTTCCGTCTAGTCTGTGAGGGAATATGCACCCAAGCAGGGACACCAAATGTGTGTAAATAACTCAAATCAGGCTTCCTACCATGCCAAAGAGTATAAGGAATCTTACCTGTAGTTGAGTTAACTACTATGTTCAGAATATGGTTTGCACACATTATAGCCTCACCCCAAAGCTTTTCTGACAAACCAGAATCAACCAGCATAGTTCTGGTCATTGCCTGCAATGATTGACCACGTCTTTCAATAAATGAATTATGTTCTGGCCTGTAGGGGGCAGAACGCCTATGTTCTATACCAGCATTCTCCAACATTGATGTAAACCTATGATTAGTGAATTCAGACCCATTATCAGTGACTAGGCAAAGTACTTTTTTATCCATCTTACGTTCAACAAACTTTAACCATTCAGTAAAATGTTGGAAAGTTTCTGCCTTTGATTTCATTACATAACAGAAACCATACCTAGAATAATGGTCCATAATGCTAAGTATATAGCAGGCACCTCCTAAGCTAGGTTTCTTAGGGCCAATTAGGTCTGCAAACACTACATCCAGTGGTTTAGATGTCTTGAATCCTTGAAACCGGTTTGCAGGGGTAACCTTACTTTTAGCCTGGTTACAGGCATTACAGTTAAGATATTTTGAACAAGGTTTCAAATTGATTCCATTAGATAGAATAACAGTTTGACGTACCATTTTAAAATTTACATGGCCTAAACGTCTATGAAGTAGATGTATACAGTTATCATGGGGCTGTTTATTCTTATAACCAGGTTCAGAACTCGCAATATTTAAAGAGTTCTCATGTAGAATAAATAAATTATTCTCCAAATTGGCAATAACACTATTACCTTCCTTTTCAATAATGCATCTATCATTCTTAAATGTTACTGTAAACCCACATTTCACAAGGTCTTTTACAGATAATAGGTTAAATTTCATTTTAGGTACATATAACATTTCCAATTTTTCATTAATACATGGACAATATGCTGTACCTTCACCTGAAGCCTTAATTTTCCAACCATTTGCTAAGGAAATGTGCTGTTTGCTAGCTTTCATAGTAACAAACCTTTCTTTAACCTTAGTTATAGAATGGGATGCGCCACTGTCAACCACCCAGAAACTATGGTTTACAGCCTTATCTACCTTAGCTACAGTTACAGTAACATTGTTGCTTTTTCTTTTACTATTAGCAACACTCCTTTTCTTGCTATTTTTACAGTTCTTAGCAATATGCCCCTTACCACCACAAGAATAACATTTCTTAACAAAATTTACAGTTGAAAACTGTGTTTCTTCTTGTGATTGATTGTCTCTGAACTGAACTCTATCCTCTCTTCGTCTGGACTCTTCAAGCAATCTCCCGGTAACCTCAGATAATGTCAGTTCATCTCGTGAAAGAACTTCCAATGAGGAAACAAAAGAGTCGTAGCTTTCATCAAGCGATGATAGAATAATATACACCTGTTGAAGCTCAGAAAAAATTAACTCTTTTTCTTGCAAATCCTGCAAAGTTTTCTTCATGAAGTCTAAATGAGCCAACATATCACCACCTTTTTGCAAACGGGCTCTAAACAGTTTCCGTGTGAGATGAATATGAGCACCCACACTGTCCCGAACATAAATTCTCCGCAATGTGTTCCAACACCTAGCAGCAGACTCTTCGCCACGAATATGGACCAGTTGCTGGTCATTCAGTGTTAGTCCAATAATGCAGAGAGCTCTCTCATTGTCCCTGTTAAACTGCGCAATCTTCTTCGCATCCTCATTATCAGCAGGATCCCAATCTGTAACATCTGGTGGGTTCTGAACCACAAACCACAGTCCTTCTTTATGCAGAAGTAGGCAACACTTCAAGGACCAGGAAACATAGTTGGTTCCATCAAACCGGGTAAACATGGAGAGTGCAGCAGACTGTTCTTGTGCCATATTCACAAAAATAAACTATCCAAAAAGTGGTGCTTAAAAAAAAAAATTATGGTTAAGGCAGGGCGTCTGGGCCCATAACCAATGTTAGGTACTGGTGCGATTAAGCACTAGCAATGAACCCCAGGTCGAGGTTATAACAGAGCAACCCTGTAAAGTATACGCAGCGTGCGATAGATAAAGCAACCACACTGAATAATGGATAGTAAAGTAACAAAATAAACTTTACTTTTTGAAGAATATAGCAAAATCCATAAACACAGCCAAAAAGTCATACACAGAAAAAACAGTCCAATACTACCAAGATAACTTGGATACAAGTAGCAAATAACTTACACACAGTAAGTAGTAGCAACAGTAGTAACAGTTAGACAGCAGTTATCATACATCAATCAATCAAGAGAGAGAGACAACATCAGCTGCAATTTAAATGCTGTAATCTACTAATTAGCAGAGCTCCTCTCTTAAAGATACATAACATGCCTTGTGCAATATATTGTCTACCCAACTTGTTGGTTACACCCTAACAGACATCACTGGACATCACTAGTAATGCTGGAATCACACAATCAACTAAAATAACGAGGCATCAGACTGCCCAGGCAAACCAGGGAGAAAACAAGATTACTAGAGCTAAGTTTATTTTATGGGAAGGCTACATTAAACAGAATCTTGTAAGCCTGAAAGAAAAACTTCATGCCACCACTTTAACTATTTGATCAATAAGGGAAAATCCTTCCCAAGTTTCTTTCTCTGACAGTCAAGCCACCGGGGGCTCATCCCTCTCTTGTCTGATTGTTTCCAAGTGTAATTGAATGTGTTTCGCTGACTTGGGGGGATGAAGGGAAGAGATGATGCCTGGGAAACCATCAGACAAGAGAGGCAGGATCTTCCAAGGGTTAACAGAAAAAGGAAAGGAAAGCTAGTAAAGAAGGACCCATCCTAATGGATCAAACAGTTAAAAGTGATGGCAGGAAGTTCCTATCTTCAGGCTTACTAGAATTTTTAATTTAGCATTGCAATAAACTAGAATTAGTTTATCTGGTCCTGTTTCCTGTTTGGTTTACCTGGGAGAGCTGACATATAGACAATATATTTCCCTCTCATCCTTAAGGTCATTCCCACACCCTCCATTACACTGGGTGATGGGCTGAAATAGCAAGCATTTGGATTATTTTAAATATATATTAGAAAATAGAGGAGCTAATATGCAACCTTGGCTTACACCTTTATAAATTGGAAAGACTATAGATAAATGCCCACACGGAGTACGTCTAATTTTTGGGGAGGTATTTTCATAAATAACTGAATAAGTTGGAGGAGTCCTTTATCATTAGTTTTGCATCAGACTGTCCCATTTTCTCTCCCTTGGAGTAGGTCAAAAGCAGTCTTAAAATCAACAAAATTTAGAAAACAAAAATGACATGTAATTATTATTTATTTATTTTGCAAAGGATGGAGAACATTATCTAATGTAGATTTAATACGTTCCACTTTTAAAATATTTTATTTGTATTAGATAAGCATTACTGCAGTGGAATATACATGGAAACAATGCATCATGCTTTGTATTATTAAAAAATCAATACAATGAAAAAAATCAGAATCTCAAACCTATTGTTGAAGAAAAAGTGAGACTAGTGATAGGAAAAGAGGAGCATTGGTACACTATTTGCTAAGCTCTTTTGTTCTCCTAAGATGTTGATCCTCTTTATTGTTTTTAGTGTTATTAAAAATAGCTACAATTTTTGAATTCCATAAAGCTGTTCCAGTGGATAATTATACGGGAGGGACAATAAAATACAAGTAAAATATGACTATGAATTAGTTTGCAAAACAGCTACTTTTAGGGAAGGAATATAGCAGCAATGCAGAAGACCATTGTTATTTCTAGGAGTTTAGTGCCAAATTTTTTCCTTCAGATTAAGAAAAGGCAGAAGTTTAGAGTTCATTCTGAAATAGCTTGCTTGGTATTTTACTTCTGTTCACTGAATAAAGAAGAGGGGAATCTTCATGTAGCTTCACAGCTTTTCTTGCTATGAAAACCTCAGACTTTTGATTCCCACCCAGAGTCATGTGCCATGCAGTCAAGATCAGAGCTTGCAGTCTCCTGACCATAGCAGGGTGAAGAAGTCCAGGTTTTGATACAACATTTAGGTTGTTATGTGTTGTCAGTTTTGCATAGAACCTAGTATTGGATACTGTGGAAACCCATCACTTTAGGGAATATCTGTTGTCATTATTAAGACGCTCCATGGGAGCTTGTAAAATATGTGGATATTATCATCTTCCTTTGTATGTTACCTTTTTATGTTATGCTTTTAAATTTGTTTGCTTAAGCTAACAATAAAGCTTAAAATCCCTTTATTTACTGGAGTGTTTAGTGTCTCTGGACCCAAAAGAAACAGTTGCTTGGATACTTGATCACTGGCCTAACATTTGGCAAGAAGCATGGAGAGTAGAAAATCCCAGACTACAATCTGAAAAAAAATATATTCTGAGGTTGGCTTGTTTGATTCAGCTTTTATTGAGAAAATTGAAAAAAATGAGGATCACAGTCTCTGCATGTGAATCAGAGTTGGAAAAAAGCTTATGTGAAAGTAAAGGGAAAAAAAGAATTGCAACTTTAAACCAAAATTTTTATTAGCAAAACCTCCACTCTCCAAAACTGTTCCACTTATATTCATTTTTTCAAGGAAAATGCTGAAAACACACCCTTTGCATTCATAGTCAAAATGCTGAAGATGGAAAAACATTATTTAGTCAGCCCTATTTCAGCATAAAAAAAAACTTTCTTGAGAACATTTAACATAAGGTTTAGGTTTAGGTTTAGGTTTATTTGGATTTATATGCCGCCCTTCTCCAAAAGGACTCAGGGCGGCGTACAACATTAAAAACACACATCAGAAAAGTTAAAAAAAGATTAAACCCATTTCCAAAAAGACCAAACTGATTTTTTTAAAAAAGAAACAATACATTTAAAATAAATTAAAATTAACATTAACAGGCCAGGCCGGCTTGCTGGAAAAGCCAACTTTTTAGGGCACGTCGAAAGGACTGGAGGTCAGGGATTATGCGGAACTCCGGGGGCAGCTCATTCCAGAGGGAAGGTGCTCCCACAGAGAAGGCTCTCCCCCTGGGAGTCACCAGCCGACACTGCTTGGCCGACGGCACCCTGAGGAGGCCAACTCTGTGGGATCGTACTGGATGGTGGGAGGCTACTGGTGGCAGTAGGTGGTCTCGCAGGTGCCCTGGGCCTAAGCCATGGAGCGCTTTAAAGGTCATAATTAATACCTTGAATCGCACCCGGAAAACAACCGGCAACCAGTGCAGGCGGTCTAAAAGGGGTGTGACATGGGAGCACCTAGGTACCCCCATGACAACATGCGCGGCCGCATTATGGACCAGCTGAAGCCTCCGGGTGCTCTTCAAGGGCAGCCCCATGTAGAGAGCATTGCAGTAGTCCAGGCGAGAAAGGACGAGGGCATGAGTTACTGTGCACAGAGCATCCCGATCCAGGAAGGGGCGCAACTGGCGTACCAGGTGAACCTGGTCACGGCCGTCAGGTGTTCTTCTAAACTAAGCCGCGTATCCAGGAGGACTCCCAGATTGCAAGCCTTCTCTGAGGGGGCTAAAATTTCTCCCCCTATCGTCAAAGATGGAACAAGATGTATAAATCGGGATGACGGGAATCACAGCCACTCAGTCTTGGAGGGATTGAGCTTGAGATGTGAGATCCTGTGTGCTTACAGCAGTTCCCTACACTGAAGTGTCTGGCAGTCTTCATTCTTATCAAAAGGGCTAGAGTTACAGGGAAATGAGGTTCAGAAGCATCCAGGAGCTGCAAGTAACTCTTTTAGGCTACCCCCACATAATGCTACAAAATTTTGCAGAATGTGAGCGGAAAGGAGAAATTTCTCTTTAGATGCATCATCTGAAGAATTCAGAAAGCTGCTTAAAGGTGTTATTAGGAGATCAGCTAAATTCCTCAGGGAAATTTCACACATCCTTATCAGCTACTAATTGGAAAATATATTTATACTGGTTTCCAGAGGGATAATGACGTTAGGCTTTTTTTATATATATATAAAAGTACCACAAAAAAAGGCTTATGGCAACTTAGCCACTAAAATATTTATTATCACATCAGCTTTCATGTATTACATCTACTGTGTTTGATGAACTGGGCTGTGATCCTCAAAAGGTTTGCAATAACTTTGTTAGCTCTAAGATGTCACAGGTTTTGTTCTTTTGTTACCCATTTTCATGCAACACTTTGTGGTAAGAGAGGTCAGTTCATTCTTCCAGACCCGTCTCCTATAGAAACGTCCAAATTTACTGCACCTTGCAAAGTTTTCCCCACACAGTTTTTAAAAATGTGGAAGCTTTCAGAGCAAATGTGAAGAAAACATTATCTCTCTGTTTTAAGCAGAGAAATCACAACTCTTCGTATTCTTAGAAAAAGACTTGCTGAAAATGCCATTCTCAAGGAACCACTTTTTATAACATCCATATTGCCCATCACAAAAGACCAGGATCCTTAACCAATGGATATATTTAGAAGTGAGAAAATATATTGCAAGCTTGCTCCGAAAATGACTGCTGTGGGAGGAAAGGAAATGATTATGATTATAGTTGTATTTGCCGGTCATAAAACATTCATTGACTCAAAAACAATTAGAGCTGTTCAGTTCTCAAGGATATTCTGTAGTATCTCTCCTTGCCTTGTCTAGAATCTTTGAATACCTGCACATTTCTAACCAAAGGGCTGAGATCCATCTCCCCAGGCCCTAAGAAAACGGAATGTAGATGCTTATGTTAATTAGATGCATTCCAGTTTGTTTTATGTAGGAATGTCCTGCTTGTGATTTCTACTTAAATTCTTTGTTTTAAAAACAAAGGTGTTTAAAAAAGTTTAACTAGCTTCGTAATTGCTGTTGCTTATCGGCTGTTAATTTGATTGCTTCTGAGAAAGCTTTAGTTGTCATAACCATGCTACTTCTTGCTATAGGTATATACCTGCACCAGGTCATTCACAATGGCTAATAAGAAAATAACTCTGTAAAGGAAGCATAATGGCTAGTTTTATTATCAGCTCCAAGCCAGAGATTACTTTCGTGCAATTGTTAACTACAAATTGGCAAATATACATTAAGGAGATGTTCAGAAAGATGGATTCCTGCAGGAGTATACAATTGTTTCCTCAGGATAGAAATGCATCCTGTGACTGAGGCCTCATTTAGGTTCCTAGGATTTGATCTAAACAACATTGAAAAACACACATTTGGCATTTTCTTGGACAAGCGACATCCAATTTCACTTTCAAATACACTTCTCTGCAAGACTATTTACAGGTTGCCAAGCTAAACCTGGGCTCTATTGCTTTGCCATGGTTTTTATTACAGCTAAGAAACCAAGATGAAAGTGAAATTTCTGAGAACTAAAATACATAGTAAGTGGATCTACACCCACCCACCCCTAATTTACTGCATAGCAGCCTAAAGCTTATCCAAGTACTGTATGTTTTTAAGATGATGTTGGATAACCATTTGTCTGAAGTGGTGTAGGGTTCTTGATGTTAAGGCGCAGTCCAAATTTTTCACTTTCATCTTTGAATAGCCACCCCAGATCCTACTTGCTTTCTACTAACAATGTTGTATCATCAGCATATCAGAAATTGTTGATATTCCTATCACCAATTTTAACCCCAATGGTAGATTCCTCCAAATGTGCATTTTTTGTAACTATTTCTGTGTACATGTTGAATAGGTGACATGTATATGCAACCTTGCCAAATGCCTTTCCAAATCTGAGCCAATTTGTGTCCCCATATTCCATTCTTACAGTGGCTGCCTGATCAGACTATAATGAATGAATGAGTTGGATGTGTGGTGATATTCCCAGTTCTTTGAGGCCATTCCATACCTTGTCATGGTCAACACAATCAAAGGCTTTTCTGTAATCAATGAAGCACATGTAGAGGTCTTTTTGATATTCCATTGCTTTTTCATCATCCAATGAAGATTGGCAATATGATCACATGTTCCTCTTCCTTTCCAAATTCCTGCTTGTACATCAGGCATTTCTGTGTTTGGATTCAAATATTGCTGGGTTATCTTCAAGATAATTTTGCTCATGTGTGATGTCAAGACTATGTTTTTGTGATTGGAACAGTCTTTCACATCACCTTTCTTTGGTATTGGGGTAAAGATGACCTTTTCCTTTCTTAGGCATACACTTAGGCAAAGTGCTATTGGTGCTTCTGTTGGCAGTAGTCTCAACAACTCTGCAGGAATTCCATCAACTCCTGGGGCTTTGCAGTTAGGCAACTGGTTGAGTTCTCACACTACTTCCTCCTCCAGGATATTTTCTTCCATTTCTGGTAGGTAAACATCTCCTCTTAATGGCTTGGTCTTGTTATTAATTTGTGTGAAGCTTTTCTATTCCATCTTTCTCTGACTCATTGTTGGTCATGTAATTTCTGTCCATTACATCCTCTGACTAAAGTCTTTCTTGCCATAAAGTGGTTTCTGACCTTCTTCACATAAGTGAAACACTCTCTTATCTGATCTCTCATGGCTGCTTCCTCCAGTTTCTTACATTGGTCAGCCCATAACTTTTTCTATCTTTTCTTGACCTCTCTGGAATTTTATGTTTAGTCTTCACATTTCTTCCCTGACACCAATAGCTTTTGCTTTCCTTCTCCTTTGTGAGATCTCTGTTGTAACTTCTTATATCCCTCTGGCCAATTCCGTTGGTTTCTTGTACCTATTGTGTTCTTGGGCTATTTCAGTGATTGTTGTATTTATGCTTTCCCGTAGTCTATGTGGTTGTCTTTCTGTGATGCTGAGCAGTTGAAATCTCTTCTTGACTTCAACTGCATATGCCGGGGGAATCTTCTCTTCTCAAAATCAAATTTCTGAATCATAGGTGGTCATTTGACATGGTAGCAGACCGATTTGGCCAAATGGTAGTGGCTTGGTGGCCTGGGTCACTGGAACTGGCTGCAACCCAGGCCTGCCATGCCCCCGAACCAGTTCCCTGGTCACTCAAACCCAGTCACTCCTCACCTCCCAGGCAGCTTCCCTGCCTAAGCTGCCCAAGCTGCCTTGTCTGCCCAAGCTGCCATGTGGTGCCTGCCTTGGGGCCAAACTGAGCTGCCGCCTCCTCCTGCCTACAGGTAAATCTAGCTATCCCCCCTTCCCATAAGCTTACTGCATCCCCCCACCTGCTTTGCAACCTTACCTTTCCCCACCCCTTCCAGGATCCCCCCGTGCCCATTTTGGCTCCAAGGAGGCTCCAGGCAGGCCCAAAATAGGGCGTGGGGGTGCTTAGAAAGCCTCCCTGGGAGCAAAAATGGGAGAAAGAAAGAAAGAAATTGTCACAGTTTGTGAATCCCCAAGTGCATGGAGCAGAGGTCTGCAAACTTGACAACTTTAAGACTTGTGGACTTCAACTCCCAGAATTCAGCTCTGTTGGCTGGAGAATTCTGGGAGTTGAAGTCCACAAGTCTTAAAGTTGCCAAGTTTGAAGACCTTTGGCCTGGAGCTTGAGTTGAGAGCTTATTGAAAGTGCAGCTATCTACTTTCAATAGCTAGGGAGGGATGGAGGGGAGAATGAGGAAAGGGAAAGGGAATGAGATATGGATGGATGGATGGATGGATAGAGGGAGGGAGGGAAGGAGAGAAAAAGGAGACGAAGGAAGGACCACAAACCTGGCACTGGACACAGCATCAGATGATGCTTTGAAACAGCACAGCAATCCAGGGCTATAGGGACCTCAGAGGTCATCTAGTCCAACCCCCGGCTCTAGCAGGAGACATTATATCATCTTGGTTATTTTGGCATCTCTAACATAGAGGAGAAATTCCCAGAAATCCCCTAGCATTGCCAAAATCTCCCCCCTAGTAAAAAAAACAACACCTAGAGCAAAAACTTCATACAGTATTAAAAAGAATAGAAAAGGGGGCTGCTGTGTATTGTTTAATGGACTGCTAAATTGGCAAAATGGATGGCTAAATTGGCCACTCCTACCCAGTCACGACTGCCAAGCCATGCCCAAAAAATAAGCCATGCCCACAGAACTGGTAGTAAAAAAATTTGAAACCCACCACTGCACGGTAGCACCTGAAGTTGATCTTGGCAGCTAACAGTTCATGGACCGACCCACAATCTGTACCAAGGAATGTTTTCATAGCAAGGATGGGACTTTTCCACTTCTTTTGGTATCATATGTAGTCAATTTTTTTATGTTCTCCATTTGCTGAAGTGCAAATGTGTAGTTGTTACTTGGGTTGTTTGAATCACATATTCATTATGCTTAGTTGTTGTACATGGCACTGTTGAATCAGATATTATCCTGTTTTATTTTGTTCACCTCAACCTTGTTTCTTCTATTTCTTCCACTTTTGCACAGAAATCTCCAATAATATAGATAATGTCTTTCTTGGATGCTTGTTTCAGAGTTTCAGAATTTCAGCATAGAAAACTGATGTTCTCTGCATTGAGAGCATAAACTGCAGCATTATCATGTTGTGAGGTTTTTTGTTGATATGCATTGCCGTTATCCTATTACTGACCAAAAACTTTATATGGTTCTGTTCATTTTTTTACGCGGTATGAAACCCATTCCTCTTCTTCTGGTGGTATCATTGCCAGTGTATGATATGACCATCAGATTTGAAGAAACCACAGACAGCCCAATGAACTTCACTGATGCCTACTATATCAATGTTGAGCCTATTCATTTGGTTCTTAACAATATTCAGCTTTGCTAGATGTTCCATGTTCTACTCTTAAGATCTTTGAACAATGGAGAAATCTCTTTTCACTACAAGCTATGTCATAGGTTGGGGGGAGGGGGAGCTTTTCCTACTTTGATAATCTATTTGCTCTCCCCATGTAGCTTTATTGGTTAGTGTAGTGTATATGTGCCTATATTTCTAAATACTCTTTGCTATTATTTAGAATTAACACAAGGTTCAATGAAAGTGGCCAGCAATAACCCTCTTGATCAATCTGGCAACTTTCCCCCCCTCTGCCAGTACAATTTTATCTTTTGCAATCCCTGAGAAATCATCTGTTGAGGGATCATCTTCCAATCTTCCAGGGTATGTCTGCTTCTTCATCTTGGCCATACCTCTGAATGTGAATCTCTCTTTCCATTAAAGTGTTTTCCATCATGGCAGGGACAGAATAAAGCTTCAATACTGCCTAGTCATTACTAGGTATCCAGGCTTCTCATGTGCTTTAAAAAAAAAAACTGCCAATCTTCAGCAACCAAATCTGTCTAGATCCACCTTGTTGGCAGGCATTATATACCATCCTTTATTCCAATTCTTTCCAATTCCTTGGGAAAGTAGTTCTTTCCCAAACTTCCTATGTTAATTAAAAGTCTATCTTGATTGCCTTCTTGTTCCTATAGGGACATTTTCCTATGAAAAACAAAACAAAAATCTCTCTACTTTCATGTTCTCTTATCAGGTAGCTAACACAAAACAGATGTTTGGGTTTTTTCACTGACGCATGAATAGCCAACAGGAAGCCATGCCTGAAGTCATCAACCCTTGTGGTGTTCTTTTCATATGACAACATCTGTGTGATAGTTTTGACTTAAAAGAAGCATTACTATTATATTGCATCATATCTGCTGCTAGAGAAATATAGCCAGCCTTGCAAACACTTACTATTTATGTAGTACAATTCCCTACACAAACAATGACATACAATACATTATTGCTATTACGGTATATTGAGCCTCCATATCCAGGTTTCAAGTCATGCTTCCTGAATCTTTCTGAGCTTTATTTCATGTATATTAAACTCCAGTGGTTATGGGGAAGAGTTACATGGAAGGTCATGTATTGACCAGCTGTGCTAGGAGCTTTAATTGAAGCTATTAACATTTCCATTTGAAGAGGCTGTTGCTTATAGGGTTGTTTAAAAATTAAGAGTCCAGTGACCAAATCTCTTCCCTTCCTCCTCTGTATTCAACTTGGCTAGCCAGCAATAAAAAAAATCAATTTGGGAAGGTCAGAGTAATCATCCATAGTATATTTATATACTGAATGCATCATTCTCGTCTCATTTATTCAGATCGATAAGTAATCTAAACAGGAAAGTAAAAAAAGAAAAGAAAAGAACGTACATACACAGAACAAAACTACCAACCTTCAACATTCATAGCTGTATCATACGGACAATCATTTTTCCCCTTTTGAGGTAAACTTTGACTTAACAATAATGTCAGTTGATGAATGGAAACTCATATGTGCATCCCTCCTTCACAAAAATCACCTCACTTTTCAAATACTGAATTGATAGACCATTGAAAATTGAGTATAGTCACACATTCCATGACAGAGTCAGATGTATCAATCAATTTGTGTGTGTGTGTGTGTGTCTACATATGTGTATGTGTCAGTGGTGGGTTTCAATTTTTTTAGAACCTATTATGTAGGTATGGCCTATTTTGTGGGTGTGGTTTGGTAGTCATGTGACCAGGTGGGAGTGACCAACTTGTAAATTGTGGTGAAACTCATTTAACAATGCTCTTGCTTAGCAAACAAAATATTGGGCTCAATTGTGATCATAAGTTCTCTTTCTTTTTCTTTCCTTCCTTCCTTTCTTTCTTTTTCTTTGTTTCTTGTGTCTCTCTCTCCCTCTTTCTTTTTTATTTCCTTCCTTCCTTTATTTTCTTCCTTCCCTCCTTCCTTTCTTTCTTGTGTCTCCCTCTTTCTCTTTCCTTTCTTTCTCTACCTCTTCCTTCCTTCCTTCTTTGCTTTTGTGTCTCTCTCTCCACCTCTTTCTTTCTTCTTTCTTTCTTTCTTTCTTTCTTTCTTTCTTTCTTTCTTCCTTCCTTCCTTCCTTCCTTCTTTCTTTCTTGTGTCTCTCTCCCTACTTTCTTTCTTCCTTCCTTCCTTCTTCCTTCCTTCCTTTGTATCTCTCTCTCCCTCTTTCTTTCTTTCCTTCCTTTTTCTTCCTTTTCCTCCTTTCTTTCTTTCTTTCTTTCTTTCTTTCTTTCTTTCTTTCTTTCTTGTGTCTCTCCCCTCCCTCCTTCCTTCCTTCCTTCCTTCCTTCCTTCCTTCCTTCCTTCCTTCCTTCCTTCCTTCTTGTGTCTCTCTCTCTTCCCTACTTTCTTTCTCTTTCCTTCTTTCTCTTTCTTTCTCTCCATCTCTCTTTCTCTTTCTATCTTTGTCTTTCTCTTTTTTCCTCTCTCTCCCTTTCTTCCTCTCTTCCTCTTTCTTTCTCATTCTCCCCCCCCCCCTCACACAAACATACCTTCCAGCTGGCGAAAATTTCTGTTTTGCCAGCTGGGAGGCTGGCAAAGAAACCTCCTTTTTCCTGCTGCCCATGGCATTTCACTTGCTGCAGCTCGGACATCGGGGAGGCAGGAGTAGCGCTGTCCGGGTTTGGGGAAAGGCCGTCACTTCTGCTCAGCTTACGCACTTGAAAATTCCCAGCGGTTCCACGTCAGCAGCTGATCCCTGCCTGGCCAAAAGGGCGCCTTTTCGGTCCCAGCAGGGCTTCTGGAAGAGAGTGGCCGAAGCAGCTTCTCTCTCCTCCTCCTGCCAGCTGAAGGAAAAGCCCCGGGGAGACGGACTCCATGTGCTGATCTGCCGGGCTGCTGCAGCCGATCCTCCCCTGACCCTTAAAGAAGAGGATCCGCAGCTGCTGATTCCGCAAATTCTATGTTTTCCTAGGCAGAGTTATGTGCCCGCCAGCCTGCCTGTCTTGTCTTACACAAGTTGGCCAGCTAAAGCCTCCCGTCTTCCCTGAGCAGCCGGCAGCAGCAAGAGGCGCGAAGGGGAGGCAGGCAGGCCACGGGTCGAGGCCCGATTCATGCCGCAGAGCTGAAATGTCAGCCTTTGGGTTGCAAAGATGAGAGGCGCTCGCCCACCTTTTCTCGGCTTCGGGTAGGGCGCCTGATGAGCCAAACAATTCAGTATGATCGGCTGGGCTCTTCCTCCTCCCTTTCCCTGCTGCATTGGCCGCGGAGGTGAGGGAGTCGCTGTGGCCTTACTCTCGAGGAAGGAGGCAGAGATGAGGCACGGGGCTCACTTCCTTGCCTCCTTCCTCTGCGGGCGGCACATTGCCGCCCATTGCAGGTGCCCAGGGCAGCCTCGACCCTCACCTCCCCGCTGTCTCCAGGCTTGCGCAACCTCCCGCCAGCCCACCAACCTGGGGACGCTCCCAGTTCTGCTGGACAGCTGCTCCTTCGTGCCCCATTGCCGGCTGCAGTTGGGCTTTTGGCGGCTCTGCTTTCTCTTGGCGCCCCTTCCCGGCTGGGAAATGATCCAGGAGAGCCCCGCCACCCGGGCCAGGTGCTGGGTCGGTCAGCAGCCCATGCACCACTACCACGTGACCTTTATAAACAGAAATTAACCAACTTTCCATTTCAATGACAATTTTTAAGAAGTTTTAGAAAAATTCTCATTGAAATGGAAAGTTTAAAAGAAGATGGTTAATTTCTGTTTATAAATTGGCGACCAGCCAGGAAAGTATCCCCAGGAGCTAAGCGGGCAAAGTGAAGATTTTTCATTAAGGTGACCTGAATCACCAAAAAAGAAAAAAAATCTTTCGCCTATTCTGTAATCTTTCTTTTTCCGTTATCATCTCTACAGCCATCAAATTTCACAATAGGAATTTTCAACTTTTAAAAAATGGGGCTAAAGGAGTTCAGCATGGACAATCCAGCAGATAGTTTTCTTCTTCTGTGACCTTGCTAAAATTCCATCTTGAGTAAAATTATGCTTTTGATCTCATTCTTATGTAGAGAAACAATTATATGTTGATGTCCTCTTCTCTCAACCCCAGGTGATAATAAACTACTGCCACACTTCACTGCATAATGATCTTCAGTCATTGATAAAGATGACATGAACACATTTATTTGTCAGGAATCTTTGGAACGCTTGAGGTAAAATCATAGAATCTCCCCCGCCCCCAGGTATGTAAGACATATGAAAGATCATGATAATTAATCTACAAACCCCTGTTCAGTTTTCTTCCACATTTAAATATAATGGTGTTTCCATAGAGTTAACTTTCCAGGATTGGATCATGCTAGCACTTTTAAAAATAGAGACTGAAATAGGGTAAAAACATATCCAGTATTATCATCATTATTATTATTCATCACACCATAAATTTAGACTGGATTTGGCATTTTTATCCACCTACTGAGTTATTTCCAAGGACCTAGGATAGGCAGATGTTTGATGATGTTAAAGGTATTATAATGGGATGTAAGCTGTTCTAAGTAAAGCAGCCTTTGACAATTGACTGAGGGTGGCTTTGTCAATGCCACTATGTTCAAGTGCACCTATTGCTATTGATAGTATCTTTGCTTTCTTTTTACATAGCCTTTCTTCTTCTATTTGCAGATCTTTGTATTTTGTGATTTTCACCAGGTCTTTCTCTTCTCCTCTGCTGCTGCTCTTCTCTTCTGCTCACTCCAGATACTGCCACGTCCACTATCCAGATTTTTGTATTTCTATTAACAATCTATGTGTTAAATGTTAAATTTATTTGGTATTTGGATTTTTCTCTTTTTTTGTACACCTTTTTTTTTCTTTTTTGTTATTAATGCTAAATTTATGCTTTTGTTTTGTCTCTCTTTTTTTGTATTTTACCTTTACCAATAAAAAAATAGAAGCACTGAATAGGTTCTATGAAACTATCCATATTTGTAACAATTTCCAAGAGGACGATGTGTCCATTTACGCATTTCAGTCTTGAAAACTATAGATAAGGCAAGTTCAGAGAAGAACAGTAAGGATGGTCAGAGGATTAAAACTAAATCCTATGAAGATTAACTGAAGGAACTTGGAATGTTGTTCAATCTTGAGAAGAGAAGGCTGAGGAAAGAATGCACCCTTTAGATACGAACGATTGTTAAATACTATCAAGATCTGTTTACTATCATTCTAGAATGTACAACATGAATAATGGCTTTAAATAACAGGAGGAAAGATTCCAAATAAATATTTGTGGGAAGGGCATGCCTGAAAGTAAAGCATTTCTGTCTCATACTCATATCCCATTGACAAGGTCAAAGAATTTATGTGTGCATTTTGCTTCTTTTTATCCCCAAACAACAAACCTGTAATAAGCATTAGGCCAAGATAATAAGACAGGTTCAGAGTCACAAAATGAGGGACACAGTATTGTAACCCTTTCTGCTTCAAAATTTAATATAATTTAAAAGAAAAAGATTCTAAAAGGGGAGAGGTGGAAGTTTAAGGAAAACAAGCTCTATATGGGATAGAGCTTTTCCTATAACGTTTCTACACTATGTGTTCAATTTTTTGCCCTTCCAAATAGGTGTCTCACCTGACACTCAAAGTTATGTATATCTGATCTGTTCTCATTTATCTGTGATCATGCAATTGTCAAGTCATTTGAACATAGCACATACAAGTTTCCCCTAATGGATTTGAATAACAGTTCCTGTAATTTCACAGGCTCCAGGATAATGGATATTTGAATCCTCTGCTAGGAAATCTAGTTTATTTATGGATCTATTAAATAATTTACCTCTTGTCACAGCCGGAGGGTCCTCCAGAAAACATTTTTCGCGATCACCATTGCCAGTGGAACAATTTAATTTCTTGCAAGCTCCTGCTGTTGGCTGTTCTCAGAATCTAGAAAAACGGGGAGGGGAGATTGCAGCAAAATACTTTGAAACACAAGAACTACAATGGAAGAGGCTTTTAATTAAAAAATAATGAGTTCTATCCATAAATTTAGCTTTTAAAAGGGAATGAGATCATTTGCATGCAGAAATCCCAATGACTGCCAAGAAATAATTGTTACCAGAATTTTAAAAAGATGCATTTCACATTTTGGTTTTTTTTAAAAAAAAATCAATAACATGAGTCACAATATTAATTATGATCTGAGAAGATTAGAACTTTCAAAAGTTGAGTTATGACCAAGCGTTCATTATGAGAAGATTCCCTCTAGTAATTGTGTTACTCTTAGAATACAAATTGTGTGGCTCAGTTGTGTTTTTCAGCAACAGTTAAAATTCTTAGCAGAGCCTGTGATTTCATCAACATGACTGCATGAAACATTCAACTCTCAGCCGATCTGGAATAATTTAAAATTTTCCATGTACTTGATGAATTACCAGAGCCTAGTTGCACGACTTTTGTGTACTGATCTCCTTCTATGTATTTGTTACCAATTTCTTCAACTCTTTATAACGAAGTTGGTATTCAGCCAGTTCTAACCAGTTTTGAAGAACCGGTAGCGGAAATTTTGAGTAGTTTGGAGAACTGGTAAATACCACCTCTGACTGGCTCCACCCTCATCTATTCTCTGCCTCCCGAGTCCCAGCTGATCGGGAGGAAATGGGGATTTTGCAGTAATCTTCCAGGGAGGGAATGGAAATTTTACAGTATCCTTCCCCTGCCACATCCACCAAGCCACACCACGTCCACCAAGCCATGCCCACAGAACCAGTAGTAAAAAAAATGAATCCCACCATTGCTTTATAAGATACCTCACTTACTATCGGCCCTATGGGCAGACCATACCAAGAAACCAATTCTATATTGGTCTAAAACAATATTTATTATTACAGCAACTACAGTAAATAGTAACTTGCAAGTCTGAATATACTTCCCGCCTCCCTTACTCTATCTTCAGGTGAATTAGGTAGAGGCCCTAATTAACTTTTCTAGTTAGATTCTTGGAATGGGCTTCAGCAGAATGTATCTAATCATTGGCTTGGTAATGCATCTTCCCACTGTCCTTCAAGACCATTTTTTATAATGTCTATATGCATCACCCTCTCCATGTAAGTTTCTCACATACTGATCAGAAATATGTGAGATGCGGATAAATTTTAGAGAAAAGTAAAGAAATGGTCCAGCTGAGTGGCAGCACCTTGGCCAATTTCACTATTTCACATGGAAATCACTACATATGCATTAACCTGCTTAAGAATTCTATCAATCTGCCTGTCTTTCTATTGGCTTGACAGCATCACTGATAGGCTCTTTGATCTTTCATATTGTTTTATTTTAACCAGCACATAACACAACATTTTTCTGTAGTCTCAAAACACATCGAATGCAAACATCTTGGTTTCCCTTACACCTGCAATTTTCAAGTGACGGCTGTGAGCAGTTGACAATATGTTAAATGTCAAGAAATCAATCATGGTTCTTTCCCCCAGAATTCATTTAAATTATATAGCTGGAATTGAGCACCTTGCTCTGTAAATGTACACAGATTTCAACCCCACATTCTGAAGCTCTTCCAATGTTTTAGTCATTACCCTGAGATTTATTGTGGAAGTTTCACTGCTATTTTTTTCTCCCCTTCATTTTTTTGGGGGGGAGGGTAGGGTTGATAAATATGTGTTGTGGATGGAGAAAGAAATTTGGAATTGTGGTTCTACCATTATGCTCAATAACAGGGTCATGCAAGATGCAGTCTGCCAAGCAGGCTTGTTTGTTTATTTAATTAATATGCTACCTTACTTCCATTGACTCTGGATGGTTCATGCTGCCATTAAAATAAAATAAAATAACCAGTGCATTTTTCCTGCACTTGTTATTTTTTCCCCTTTTTGATTAGTTAAACTGTAATGCTTAATACAATTAGTATTAAAAATGACCAAAATATTTAATTTCATAACATATAGACAGATTTAACCATAGTTTCAATTGGGAAAATGTGACAGTCCTAGACCAGGCCAAGTCCAAAAATGACAGGGAATTTCTAAAAGCCTGGCACTCTAACAAATCAGTCATCAATAGATATTAACAACATCTATAGACTATGCAAAAGAGACAATCAACCAGCCCCAAAAAGAAAAAGACTCCAGTAGTTCTCCACCAGAAATTAGCACTCAGATCAGCATAGATTAACTCCAAGGTTAACTTCAGACCAACAATCAAGTAAGCAATACCCCAATCAAGAAACTGCCAAAAAGCCATCAGTAAACAGCCCAACCAAAGAATCTCTAAGACTGCTATCTGCACAGATAGACAAGACAGCAGAAAATAAACTGACAGCAAACAGCACTCCTTGCTAGCACTGATGATGTTATCTAGTTAGGCTAATGAAATGTCCGCAAGAAAACAAGAAGCTCAGAGAGCACCAAGGACCCCTCAAAGAGAACTTTCTTTGGATAATTGAAAGTCAGTTAAAATTTCATAGCACTGCTATGAAACTATAGTTCTTGCGAGGAGAAAATAGAGTGCTTTTATGCACATTGCCTGAATATGTTGGAGAAAGGGCGAGTTGAAGATGTGATAAGAGAGAGAATATGAATGAAATATCATTAGAGGAAGGTCACAGAAGTAAGGCAATGAGGCCAAAATTTGCATCCCAAGCACCCTTTCAAACAATATTAAAATACATAGAACTACTTCTTATAATATCTTATACGCACAACATATTTTCTCTTTTTAGCTTGAGTACTTAGGCAAAATGGAACTAGGATATTCTTCTTATGCTTAGGCTTGCTTATTAATCCTTTGGAGTTCTTGGTGCTGAGCTTGGCAGTTTGTCTGAAGACATTTCATTAACCAGCTAGGTAACATCATTATCTATTTGGGAGATGAAATATTTGCAATGAAACAATCAACATCAGGAAGCACGAAGCAGTTCATAGTTAAATCCTGAGCCTTAGATATTCTTTTCTCTTGGAAATCCATCCTTGTATATTATAATGTACATTTATAATAATTTTATATTTGAAATCTTTGATCACTCATATTAAAAATACCAAGCACATATTATGGCAACCTCTCAGATTCAACTGCACATTTCATACGATTTGAAGCAGATATCTCACACTGTACAACTGAATAAAATTAAAGCCCAATATCATTGCACAGGCTGACATTAAGACTTTGACAATACGTTTCATGCCTCATTTGGCATAAAAGTTATTAGACCTCAGTCATGACTCAATAAGTAAATCCACACATTTCATACTTAGCAACCAATATAATTTGTCATTAAGTCTGGCCTTGCTAGTGTTTGGCTTTATCCGCTTAAAATATTGTGTTAGCAAAGGACCTGCAATTATTTATTTGGGGCGGGGGGAATAAAGAGGCAATTAAGCTTAAAATCCAGATATCTAGGTGAAATATCAAAACTGTGGGAATATGGGACATATCCAAAGACTTTGTCTTGCATATTATGTTACAGATAGTTATATTTTTAATAACAAGAGGGGTGTCTGTGTGTGTGTGTTTGGAATCATTTGTTTTACGGCTCCTTCTCATTTTTACAAGTAAGGCTAGACCACCACTGGACTCAATAAAGCTGCCAGGTCAAAGAGGATTGGGATATGAAGGGTACAAGGTCCAATCCACACTCCTTCCCCAGGCCTAAAACTCAGCTGTATGAAGCCCCTGGCTAAATTGTACTTGATGATGCCCTGGGAGATGCAAACCCAAATGACCCTTCTGTATCTGATGTACTTGTCACTGAGTTTCTTTTTTTTGTTTGTTTGCCAGCTGTGCTTAAACTCTAAGACATACGGTAGACTGATCTGACTCTTATCACTAAGTTCACTATGCCTGTACACATTTTTCATTACTCACTTTTTGTTCACCCGCCAAGAAGGCAGGCAGGAACACTGCCAAAATGTAATCACTAGCTAGTAAGTTTTGTTTTCATTTTCTTTACAATAAACTGTGTTTCTTAGAATATATCTCGGGTTTATTTTTCTTAATTGTGAAGTATACTTCAAAGAAAAACCATGGTTCATCCCGCATTAAATACAATTATCCCAGGAGGGGAACAGGGCTGAATTTCCACCCTGACAGTACTATTAACTATTACTGTTTGATTTTATTTTATTTAGACGTACTGTATTTCAAAAGGGGCAGCCTATCATAGCTGCATCTCTGCTATCCATGTTTCATGAGCTGACGGTCTGACATTAGCAAAGGGAGGGAGAGGGAAAGGCAAGGAAGAAGAGGGGGAATGGAAGCCTAGTTGTGCCTTGTGAGAAGTTTAACTTCAAGATCAAGTATAGATATGCAGAGGTTGGAACCGAGAACCTTTTTTCCTAAACAATATGTAAGTTGAACAATTGAACATTTACAGATTACATGGGGATGGCTGGGTGGGGGGAAGAGGAAAATTTTGTATTGTTTGCATGAGAAAACTTCAGATTCAGCTTACACTACTTCTGCAGCCACTTAGGCTTCAGTAAATTGGAGGGACTTGCCCTTTGCTCTGGTGCAGCAGGCAATGGTGATGAACAGGGTGGCGGTGGTGGTGGCGGCAATAGTCACAGGACTGAAGCTCTTTTTCAGCACCTTCGAGAAGTGGAGGCTGGTAGTTTTCAGTGCAAGAAACCTGCAGCTGCCACCTCTTTCTCAGCACATGAAGCCTCCAGTCAACCATCACTGCTGGCTCAGTTCCAGCTGGCACATCCCTGGGCCTCAGGTCCCAACCCAAGGTGAAGGGTGAGCAGACAGCATGAGCAGAGAAGAGAGATGTGGAGGCAAGGTGACATGTGAAGGCAACATATATAGGGCAGGGGTGGGTGGGGCGAGCAGCAGGTGGCGGTGTGAGTGGCAAGTAGATGGGCAGGGGCAAGAACAGCCAGAGGTGTATTTGCTGGTTTGGCAAACCATTTAAAATTGGCACTACCAATTCGCCTGAACCGGTTTGAACCAGCTGAATACCACTTCTGCTACCAGATGAGTAGCAGACTTCAGGGGCCTCATCTTAATATGTAGAAAAAAAATCTACTGAGAGGTGCCCCCCACCCCAGCCCCACAAAGACATCTATGTTATTCAGTTTTAATACAAGAAACCAGTGAAGTTATGGTGGAATATAGCCTCAATTTTGTTTGTTGAATATGCCTGGCTAAGACTGGAAATTTTTGATTTACATCACTCCCAATATAATTTAACAAAATTAAATTGGGAAGAGCAATTGGAGAGATAGAATTTATCCTGATAATTTCTCATGTTGCAGTTTGTTTGTTTAAATCATTTATATATGTCATCTGAACTTTTAAAGTAAGACAACAACAACAAGTCCAGCATCCAGGCATTTTACAAGCAAAACTAAAATCATAACATGAATTAATGAGAACATAACAAATAGACATAGTTGCATCATTCAGAAGCCAGATAAAAGCAGCTGGATGTAAATCAAGCAAATTAGATCCTAGCTCGTATTGTCATCATTTATCTTCGCTAGGCAGAGAAAGATAAAGAGCAGTCTAAGTGGAAATCTTGAGGAAGGGAGACTAATAACTTGAAAATGAAAACTGTCCACAAACACCTTGGTAAGGACCTATCAGAACCTAACAATTGATCTTCTAATGCAGATTGATGCATTGTAATGTAGAGAATATCCCAACTTTATGAATTAACACATGTCAAACAATTTTCTATCTTTGTTGTTTATTTGGAATTAATGTCAATGGCATGAACTCCTTCCTTTGGGAGAAAATGGACTTGTGGTGTCATTGTTTGATTTGTTTTGATACTATTGCCATAATTTTACATAAAGACAAAAAGTAATTTAAGCAGTAATTTTGAATACTCTACTTTTAATAGTAGTAGAAACTATTATTTAATTTTATGACTACATTTTGAATGTAATTAGTAATATTATAACTGAACTAAGTCTATTGAATTCAAACATCACATCAATGCTATTAAGTGTAATTATTTAAATGTAAAATAATTATAGAGATACATAGAGGTTACACTTTACATTTACCTATAAAATTGGATATAAATATGCATAGATGGGACTCCTAAAACAGACCAAGTGGTGGGTTGCAGACGGTATGTCCCAGTATGGGCATACTGGAGTCAGCCCGGAGCACCGGATACTGTTCTGGTACTGCCCACCCAAGCTTCTTACCGAAGTTTAAAGGCTTCTACGCTTCTGCGCAGGTGCATGGCATGTACAGCGCCTGCACGACACTCCGCAGACCAGCTGGAGTGTCACGGAGCATCACGGAAGCGCTTGATCGCATGCATGCGCTACATGTGTGTGCGCACACACTGCGCACATCTATGAGGATCAGTGACGTGCGGTGAGGTTTATGGCTGGTGAGGCTGGTGACGTCATCAGCACGAGCTGCAGTCCCCTTCATGTTGACTCAGGAAGGAGGGGAATGGGACCACGTGTGCAGGAGGCTGAAGCTGCTCCGTGGTCCCGCGGCTCTCGTTCCACGGTCCCCTTCATGTTGACTCAGGAAGGCGGGGAATGCCTCCTGCACCCGTGGTCCCATTCCCCGACTTCCTGAGTCAACATGAAGGGGACCGTGGAGCGCGAGCCGCAGGACCGCAGAGCGTGAGCCGCGTTCCCCTTCATGCTGACTCAGGAAGGCGGGGAATGGGACCACGTGTTCAGGAGGGAGGCTGAGGCTAGAGGAGCTTCCTGCACATGTGGTCCCATTCCCGGACCACGTGTGCAGAAGGCTCCTCAGCGCCTTTTCCCTTTTCCCTTTTTTTTAATTTTCATGATGAGAGCGGTGAGGCTCTGCCTCCCCTGCCTCCCCTGACCGCACATCCCTGATGAGGATGCTGGTGGCCCTGTTCCAACCGTACCAGTTGGAATGGGATTTGCAACCCACCACTGATTCAGCTTTACCTTAATCAAGAATAAAGAAAAGTCAGAAGGTTAATCTGTTCTTACTAAAGTAATACAGATTTATATATTGTTCCTTGGTATATTGAAGTACAAATTCACTTTCTCTATATTGAATGATGCCACTGAGATTTATAGGTGACTTTTAGTATGCATATGTATGAATTATCTGATGAACTGTCTCCTCCCTATTTCATCGACTCATCTCACCTGGTCAGGAAGGGAGGGTATGTTGTAGATCCCATCAATTAACAAATTTTGACTGGCGGACTCTAGAAAGAAATCCTTCTTTGCTGTCACTCCCGCCTTATGGAACATCTTACCACCTGGAAGTGGTAAAATAGCCTAAGCCTTTCAAAAGAGGATTCAAAACCTGATTCTGTCCATGAAAGTGTAATGAGCAGTTTAGAAATGATATTGTCAGGCCTGCAAGCCATCTTTTCTTTTGGACTTCAGACCTGCCACACTTTCTATTATTCTACTATGCATTTTCTATTGTGGGAAAATGGGAGAGGGGATTATATGGAGTTGTGTGATATGTAGCCATAACAAAATTCTTTCTAGAAAGCCAAAGTCTCTGCACCTCTACACCTGACTGGATGGGTGGAAGCTGCCAGCATGGCAGTGGAAGATTGGACCATGTGATGGACTTGTGGCTGTGGGGGAAAGATATTGAACTTTCAACTGGGAAGCTTTCAGATTCGGGTTTTCCCAGATGTGCCAAAATGGCTCTCTTAATAAAGTCGAACATTGAGGAACCCTTTGCCTTGGACTGATTTAATTTTGGATGCTATTTGGAACCCTGACATATATGATATATGATGTGATATGATTATATATTATATTACATTACACACACACACACATACTCACCGTACATATACAGTATGTCCTTTAGTATGGATATATAGAATGGCAATGAAAGGTATTTGTTATCCATAAACTGTGATAAAACGTTGTTTTCTGGACATAGCAATGCAATGAAGAGTCAATTTGCAGTAATGCTTATGCAAGTCAGTGCAATTTGTATTTTAATGTTTTATCACAATAAGCCTAACTATTGATCTTTCAATAGTTAATATTTAAAATAATAACCAATATCATGGTACTTATCTGTATTCTTATTTCAATTGTCACACCTGTCCAAGTTAGACAGTGTAAATCATCTGATATATATATATATATATATATATATATATATATATATATATATATATATATATATATATATATATATATATATATATATATATATATATATATATATATATATATATATATATATATATATATATATATATATATATATATATATATATATATATATATATATAGTGACCTTCCTCCCATATTTAGGCATACCAGGGGTTGTAACACAAATACATACCTATTTCCCTGGCTCAACTGATAAGGAGGCGAGCCTGTGGCTTAGTGGCTAATACTCGTGCCTAAGATATAATACAGCCCAGGTTCAAATCCCAGTAAGGGTATGGCTAGCTGAGGAGAGCTAATTAGCTCGAAATAGATCTATACTAGTCTCCCTTTATTTATTTATCAGCACAAATACAACACACACACACACACACACACACACACACACACACACACACACACACACACACACACATATATATATATATATATATATATATATATATATATATATATATATATATATATATATATATATATATATATATATGGAATATCTAGCTCATTGGAATAAATACTCCAAGATTCCATAATCTGTATTACTTGCTATTTGACAAATAAGATCCATCTATGCAAAGCAAAAGCAGTATTTTATTTGAATCATTGGCGAGCAAAATTTATTTATTAATACCATGCCAATAATTTAATCTATGTATTACAAGAATAACTAGAATGTAAAGTATTAGCAGAAATATAGAAACATAGTACCAGTGGTGGGATTCAGCCAGTTCACACCTATTTGGGAGAACCGGTTATTAACTTTCTAAGTAGTTCACAGAACCAGTTGGAAGAAATCTCATTTTGTTTTATTCCACTGTACAGGGCTAATCCTGTAAGGAAGTCAGGAAGGAAACATTCTGGTGTTGTTTCTAGCCTAAACTTTATTGCCCTGCTTACAGAAACTGCCTCTACGGTTAACCCTTATTATTTGTAACAGCTAAGGCGAAGTGCCCATCAACATGAGTGACATTGAGTTGGCCACGCCCACCCAGTCACATGACCACCGAGCCATGCCTTCCCAGCTAGTCATTAGGACAGAGAACCAGTTGTTAACTTATTTGAATCCCACCACTGCATAGTACCAATATCATGAGGGCTATTCTGTATATATAGGTAGGATTTCAGAATCAATAGTAAATTCAGCTGCATAAATCTATGTAAGAGTTATGGATAGTATAAAAAATCATTAAATTACCAAACACCAGAGGTATTTCAAACTGAATTTAATGGGATGACTGTAATATGGTGGTGCAGAAATTTAAAGAAGGGATGACAAAATATCTACATATTAAAAGGACATTACTTTGCTCATCTACTGGTTCCAGGGTCTAAGAATATAAATTGTGGATCAATTGGATTAGATTGTTACTTTTTTAAAGAAAAAAATGAGTCAATAGAATCAGTGCTTCTGAAATACTAGAACATGGGTGCCAAAGTCGCCGCATAATTGCCATCACATGACATTTCATAATGTTTTTCCTATTCAGGGAAATAGCCTGGCCTGTGCATAATGCATCCAGTCTGCAGGACACTAGTTTGACATCCCTCTACTAGAAGAATAAAAGAGATGGCACCACATGATTTGGGAACTTCAACAAAAGTTACTTTTAGTTTAAAATAACATGCACAGGTGTGAGCTTCCCCAGATGTGATTTAGTTTTCTTTTTTCTTTTCCTCTGTATGGGATCTGAGGCATTCTCTTACTAGACTTTTTGAAGCAGGGTTAACATCTTGACAGTTTTTGAAGTAAGTTTATATTTTTCTAGACCTCTTTTTAGGAGAGGCTTTTCATCTTGCTTGCTTTGATCATCAGCTCATCAAATTGCTTTGATTGGTTATTCTGAGATCAGCACGATCTCCCTATCTTGCACTGTGCTATATAAAGCCACTACATGCTTTCCAACAATTTCTTCTCTTTAATGGTCTTTTGGTATTGGTTTTGCATACAAACATACCATATCGATCATATGGCCTCAAATGTCAACGACCCTTAAATGAGCCCCTAAAATCACATCAGGACGAGCAAAGGATCACATGCTTTCTGAGATGGCATGAGTAAACTAAGGCACAATAGGATTAATGCTTTTTGGCCCAGCATCCAATTCTTTAACCGGTTCTGTTTGTGTAACTAATCAGGGGTGGTGGTAAAAGGTACACTTCCAAGTACTCACCCATACATATGTGAACTGCATTCACTAATGAACCTGTGATATATTCCTTCCCATATAACCCCCCTCTCCAATTTCTTAAAGTGGCCTTGTAAGAAATTGTGGGGAAAAAATATTCATCTGGTTCAGTTCCAAGCTGGGAAGAAGGCACTGGAAATAAAATGGAGGCTGGAGGTTGATTGGAAAGAGGATCCATTTATTGATGAAGCAGAACCACGTGAGTTCTGGGCAGCTAACCTCATGGAGTTGAGTGTGTGTGTGTGTGGGGGGGGTTATACATTCTTTGGGGCTTTGCACTTGAGTTTCCTGCTCCTGTGTAAGAACATTTATTCTATTGGCAGTTGTCAGACTCCCGTGGGGTCATTTCAGGGTTATGTAGGGGTCATAGCTGGCTCTCTAGGCAAAGTACAAATCCTAGGTGTTCGTCTAAGCTAAGTATGGTTAAAATTTGGACTGCTGAGGTTGATGCAATAATTCCTATTGTGGCTTAATGGCTTTCATCCTCTTTTGGTTCTTGGGTGAGGGTATTTGCTTATGAATAAAGATAGGATCACCCCAGATAGGTTTATCAAAAATTTTCCAGGCTCATGTGATAACTAAGAGTGTATTTGTCTTTATTTTGTCTTTGAAATATTATAGGTCAAGGGTAAAACAGCTGGGGGCTGCTCAGCAGGCTGGCAATGCTTTGCTGAGAGCTCAGTGTATAATGTTTGTTCTTCCATGCTTAATTAATGTTGTATCTTTAGATTATGTATATACACAAATACACACACACACACACACACACACATCTCCATCCATCCATCCATCCATCCATCTATATGTAAATACATACATACATACCAGGGGTGGGTTCCTGCCAGTTCTAACCTCTTCTATAGAAGAGGTTCCACAAATCTACAGTGCCGTTTAGAACCGGTTCCAGCTCCCTCCCGCCGCCCGTCCACACATCATCAAGATGAAGAGCGAGAGGAAGAATTCTGGGAGTTGAAGTCCACAAGTCTTAAAGCTGTCAAGCTTGAACACCCCTGGGGTTTTTTCCCCTAAAGGGTTAGGTGTGCAAGGGTCTTGTAACTTGACAGCTTTAAGACTTGTGTGCTTCAAATGCCAGAGTTTCTGAGCCAACATTTTGGTTGCTAAGCAAGAAGGTTGTTAAGTGAGTTTCACCACATTTTACAAGTGGGCCACGCCCACCCAGTCACATGGCTGGCAAGCCTCTCCCACCCAGTCACATGGCTGTCAAGCCACTCCCGCCTGGTCACATGGCTGTCAAGCCACTCCCACAAAGCAGGCCACACCTACAGAAGAGATTCTAACAAATTTTGAAACCCACCACTGATACATACACACATACATACACACACACACACACACACACACATTATTCAATTATTCAGTTTTTTTTATTTACAAGGCATCTAGGTGGAGCAAACCATGTATTGAGATGGGAAAAAAACGTATGAGAATCAAATGTAAACATATCTAGGCTGCAAAAATCCACATGATCCTGCAAACAGTTAGAG
The DNA here is from genome assembly GCF_964273705.1 of Natrix helvetica. NCBI lineage: Eukaryota > Metazoa > Chordata > Lepidosauria > Squamata > Natricidae > Natrix > Natrix helvetica. The sequence goes on along the minus strand of NC_138550.1, from coordinate 90,611,753 downwards.
GTCTCTGTTAGATGTCTAGATAAACCTATTAAATATTCTGAGTAATAATATAGGCCACAATCTTGAATAGCATTATGTCACATTGCAATATTTAATTCCTAGTCCTCAAATCCTATGTATGTATCAATAAATTGATAGCTAGCACTTTTCTTTGGGAAATTCAAATATTTTGGAGTGGCTGTCAGTCCAAATTAAGACACATGGAAGTCATTTTTTAGATTCACAAGGTTGTTTCAGGCTAAATATGAAGATGAAAAGGGTTACTTGTGTACTTTGGGTTAAAAGTTTACTGAAAAACATACAGAATTTATGTATTTTTCTATTTTATAATTATGCATTATTTTCTGGGTTTTTTAATGCTATTTGATAGCATTAAAATAGCAGAGAATAGCAAACTAAATTTACTAACAAAGTACTAGTTTTAGCTTTGTTTTCTTTGTTCATCACAAAGTGTACTTTCTTTTATTGCACCCTTCATACTATCCCAGTTAAAAATGAGCTATTAAATGTTTTGTTTTGTTATTAGCCTGAAAGACTGCTTCATGCCATCATAGCCTAACATGAGGAATAGTCATAATTATTATAAACTCTGGGTCACTTTACATAGCCAGCCATTGATTACAGAAAGTGTCACCTGTGCCCACCAACTACAATTAGATTTACTCGGGAAAAGACATGCTGAGAAAGATCAATTTCAAAAGGATGCTGGACCAATTTCACAGTGTAATCCCACACAAGACTACTGGGAAGAGAGATCCATTAAATTCAATAGGGATTATTCTCTGGCAAATGTACATCATATTATGTCCTGAGGGATTTTTTTTTTTAAAAAAGACTGTCTCTCATAACTGTGAAACCCACAAGAAGGCAAGGCAAATAGTATTGAGAAGAATAAAAAGGCCATCCTAAAGATAGTCACGTCTCTTCAGGAAAAGGAGAAAATACAGACCACCCCTCAAATTCCTCTTCATTTTATATCCTACAAGGAATTGTGTAGTATAGAATTCCATGTATAGAACTGTGCTTGCCATTGATGTTCTGCACCAGATTTGGATATGAACTTGCCATTGCTAACTCACCATGGTGAACTTGCTCCAGCCAACTCACCGTGGGAAAACTTGCCATGGGACAATTTAACAATTCAATTTAATTATCTGCAGCATCTATCTATATAAAAACAGTGTGCTTTCATATATATAAAACACACGTGTCTGTGTATGTATGTTCCAGCATAACTCTGGAACGCCTCGAGCAATTTCACCAAAATTGGTACACAGATGACTTACTCTCTGCAAACAAATATTGTGGGGGTAAGACACTTCTAAAATCCCTCGAGGTGTGTGCTCTGTTAAGATACAGCCTGTTGTGCCTTAAAATGAGTTCTACTGCGCAGCGCAGTGGAGTTGCCATGGTAGCGGCTTCACATTACTCCACAAGGGGGCTCCCTCTGGTAAGCAGAAAAATCCAACATTAGAAATTACATTTGGTCTGGATATTTTCCCTCTATAAATAAATACCTGGGCAACACCAGGTTATCGGCTAGTTTTAAATATATTTAATTTTTGTCATTCACATTTCATTTTGTCCTTCCTTTTGCATCTGTTCTTTAATGAGTCTATTCCACAATTTATTTGCTATTAGTGTAACTCTTGCCCTGCAGTGAGTTGTCCCATGGCAAGTTGGCTGTGGCAGGTTGGCTGTGGTGAATTGGCCATTGTGAGTTGGCCGTAGTGACACCCTTCTGCAGAAGTTGCAATAGCAGCAAATATCTTTGATTTCATCAGTTCTATCCTACCCTGTCATTCTGGGGGAGTGGAGGAGAATTATTACTGTCTTAGCAAGTGGTTGATTTCTGTATCAGGTGTCTGCCCAGAAGACAGTTGCCTTCAAAAATGGTAGCTAAACAAGGAAGTTGAAAAAAAATATCTTGCCACTTTTCCTGACAACAATACCACTCTTGTAAATACCAAATGATATGAGGAAGTGGAGATTTAGAGATGGCTCTACATAATTTGCTTCCTCTCTGTCCTTGCTTTTCTCTTCAGAAGGAAAGGGTGCAGGGCAAGTGAAGTTGAGAGAGAAAGAGAAGGAAAGGAATGTAGATATAATTTAAATTCTTAGAATTGTTGTATCACTGTAAACTCATTACTGCAAATTGCCTTGTTGTAGGGTGTCTTTCCCCTCAAAGAGCACATTAATAATGCAAGTAAGTGTAGCCTTTTTTCCTTTATTTAATGTAATCTTGAAAACAGGAAATGTTCTACATTGGTTTCATACGGGAAGCTCATGTCAGAAGTGCAATCAAATTAAAAAGCTGAATGCAGGTGGAACATAAGAACACTCTTCAACCACCCACTGTTCAGATAATTACTAAGCAAGGATTGCTACTGCTGATTTCTCTCCAACCCTCCCTCCCTCCCCCCTATCTCCCTCTCCCCCTCTCTAAAAAACAGAATTCAGGTGTTAAGTTACTTTTACAGTTCCTACAATTAGAGGAAACTGAAGATGCACCTGTTCTTTTCAACCTCATCCTAGCATGAAAGAAAGGGGGGCTAATGGGGTGTCTCCCCATTAAAATGCTATAGATTAAATGTCCAAATACTTCAATAAGGAATCACTCATGCTGTACCTTTCAGCATTAAGAAGCAATCTTTAATTAAGACAATTCAGCAAGATATGGTTCTTTATTGTTTCAGAATATTAGGGACAAGGAACCATGTAGTGTCTCAGAGAAAGGTATTTAATTATAAGAGATGTAGACACCAAGCTTTTCACTCAAACCATGGATTTGTATATGAGCAGACATCTATAGAAATGTTGCAAATCTTAAGTAGGAAGCTGTATAGTAGGCACTAATAAGATTTAGGGAATCATGGTTTGGCAAATGTTGCTGAATTTTAACTCCCAACCCATCCTCTAATGACATAGGATTAGGTTCCTGAGATTTGTAGATCAGTGGTATCCAAAAACTCTGGGTTTCTCAACCTGGCCAACAATGAGGCAGTTTTATTCTGAGAGCAGAAGTGTCAAAAGGTAAAACTTGGAGACTTTAGTGCTCATTGAGTGAAACATTTTCCATGAATGTGGATAGTTGTTAGATTGGGGCCTAAATTTCAAGGATTCTGAATAGCTACCACAAAACCATTTCCTATCTCCTAAATAATACTAAAATGAAGAAACTAGGGTGGGATAGGAGTGGGCAGAAGTATTGATGGCTGTAGGATTGGGAACAAGTATCTAGACCTGTTTGGTGAAGATGCTGGCCTAGAAACCAGGATACTGAGTTTTAGACTTTCCCTTAACTATGAAAGCTAGCTAGGTGACTTTGGGATAGTCATTTTTCTTTACTCACTGAATTATTGTGGGGGAAACAAGTAGAAAAATTACATATATTGTCTTGAGTTATACAAAAATAAATTGTGGGAATAAATCTAATAATCCAATGACACAATCTTCATATTTGAATTAGACATCTTGGCATTTTGAGGCAAATTAAATAACATTTGTGGTAGGATTTTATACTGTTTGCTGTTTGTGCCTAGAACAGAATAGTGGCAAGGAAGAGAGTGTATTTAGTCTAATTCAGGATTGCCAAAATTTCTGGATATGAAAATATAATAGTACAATAGAATTGGAATGGACCTCCTAGTCCAACCCTCTGCTCAAGCAGGAAACCCCATTTCAGACAAACGGTTGTCCAAACTCTTCTTAAAAACTTTCAGTGTTGGAGTATCCACAATTTCTGCAGGCAAGTCATTCTACTAATTATTCTCACTGTCAGGAAATTTCTGCTTAGTTCTAGATTGGTTCTCTCCTTGATTAGTTTCTATTCATTGCTTCTTGTTCTGCCCTCTGATGCTCTGGAGAATAGGTTGGCTTCCCTCTTTTTATTTTTGCTATTTTTATATACTATCCATGGTTTTGGATTTGGTGGTTCAGCTAAAACACAAAATACTGTAAGTGCACAAGCCTGAAGTCTGAATACTTGGATGGTTGAATAGGGAATATTTCAGTTAGATTGAAATTTCTTGCTTGACTAGATAACATCACATATAAATCCTATAGATGTGAATCAGTTGAAACCAGAGTTTAGTGAAACCTTCATCAGGCCATTGATGGGCTTGTTATTCAGCTCCTTCCATGGATGTTGTCAAACTTTAGAGTACAATACAATACAATACAATAGTAGAGTTGGAAGGGACCTTGGAGGTCTTCTAGTCCAACCCCCTGCCTAGGCAGGAAACCCTATACCATTTCAGACAAATAGTTATCCAACATCTTCTTAAAGACTTCCAGTGTTGGGGCATTCACAACTTCTGGAGGCAGGTAGGGATGTCCAATCTTGGCAACTTCAAGACTTATGGACTTTAACTCTCAGAATTCTCTCATGAGTGACGGGAATCCTTAGCATTAAAATTCATAAGTCTTAAAGTTGCCAGGGTTGGACATCCCTGCCATAGAGCTTCTTTTTCATCTAAGCATCAGCCTCTGCTGGCTGTGGCTGCTCATTCAATAAAACATTGACATCAACCTGAGCAGTGGTGAAATTCTTTTTTTTCCCCTGTGGTTCTGTGGATGTGGTTTGGTGGGTGTGGCAGGGGAAAGATACTGCAAAATCTCAATTCCCTCCTCACTCCAGGAGAAAGATACTGCAAAATCCCCATTCCCTCCCCATACCTGGGGGAAGGATATTGCAAAATCTCCATTCCCACACCACTCTGAGGCCAGTCAGAGGTGGTACTTGCTGGTTCTCTGAGCTACTCAAAATTTCCGCTACTGGTTCTCCAGAATCTGTCAGAACCTGATGAATTTCACATTAAAATGAACGTGTGAGTTTGGGGATGCTGCAGTGGCACTTTTGAACAGGCAGTGAACCAATCTTTAGTTCAAACCTGCAATGAAATAACACAGTTTCAAGACAATTGCAGCTCCGGGTGATTTTATTGGCAATGAAATTGATCCTTGCAGTTTTATCAGCAACAAAATGGAAAGGGATTGCCACTGCCCATTTCCAGGATGATTATTTCATAGTTTAGCCATTGGCTTTTGAATTTCTGGCAGTATCCCAATCAAGTATTGATTATGTTTAAGCTTGCTTAGCATTCTGATAAATTCACAGAACATCCAAATTACTTGATCTGACATAAACTAGATCAGACACTGAATTTGAGGATGGCATGTAGCAGCTGCAGATCTGAGATCCATCTAACACTTTCACCATTGGCTGCACAGGAACATTTGCAATTAATGATTTTTTTCCCCTTCTGGATGCCTGCCCTATGAGTTGCTTCTCAATCAACATCCTGATGCTAATCTTGGGAAAGGAAGTTTATGTCACAAGCTTGCTGTGGGGTGCGTGTTCTTAGGATGATTCTTAAGTCCAAAAACCATGTTAATTAAAACAAAAATACGGGTAGTCCTTGAGATTTACAACCATTCATTTAGTCATTGTTGTAAGATACAATGGCACCGGAAAAAGTGATTTATGACAATTGTTCACACTTACAACTGCTGCAGCATCCTCATGGTCACGTATCCATATTATGACAGTTGGCAATTGGCTCATATTTATAACAGTTGCAGTGTCCTGGGATCATGAGATCACCTTTTGCAACCTTCTGACCAGCAGAGTCAATGGGGAATCCAGATTCACCTAACGACAGTGTTACTACTTAACAGCTGCAGTGATTCATTTAACAACTGTGGCAGGAAAATGGGGCAAATCTCACTTAACTGTTCCGCGTAGCAGCATAACATTTGGGCTCAATTGTGATCGTAAGTCAAGGATTACCTGTATGAAGGACTGAAAAAGGAGGGAGGAATCTTAAGCCCTACATAGTTTCTGAAGATATGTAGCAATCCTTTCTGCATCTGTTACTACTACAGCTAAAAATTCTAGGCTAGCTTTAAGGGCCAAGAAGCAGCAATTAATCTGAGGGAGACCAACTGGTTTTTAGGATATAACACTGATAAAAGTTAATTACAGTCACAGACCAAACTACAAGGGAGCAAGTAAATGTCATCAACAGTTTACAGCGAAATGTATAATTAAAACCAGAGATTTTAATATCTGGTACAAGTGCAACCATATCTACTTGGCTGTAAATTGGCAGAAACATACCATTATCAATCACAGGAACATGCTCTTATATTTACATTAATAAAGGTGCACAAAGCAGGATTTGTGTCAGTGTTTTAATAGCATCCAAGCTGCAAAGGAAGAAGAAATAAAAATAAGGGAAGAGCAATAAAAGGAGAAGTTGGAGCACAGATTATGTCTACTTGGTACAGCTGCCTCTTTCATTTTTCTTCACTGTACTATAAAGGAACAGATCTTTTTCCACTTTAGTTTCTAGTTTCTAAAATATATCATCTTACTTTCCTAATATTTGTTCTTGAAATTTCCTACACTAAGAGAAATATTTCAAAATGATAGAAGATTTATAGGAAGAAAAAGTGTTCAGGCTTTGGCTGCAGTGGTATCCTTTAATTCAGCCTATCAAAACAATTTATACTCAATTTGTATAAAAGATTTGTCATTTATTTACAATGTACTTTTGTACACAGGGAAAAAATATTTGTTGTTGGTTTTTTTGCTTAGGATGAATTTATCCTAAATATCAATAATAAAAAGTAGCCAAATCCCATTTTTATCTACACATTCCAGGTTCTTTGGGAATTATTCTTTTTTTTTATAAAACAAAATTTTATTGGTATTTTTAAGAAAAAAAAGGAAAGGGGTGGTGGAATGGGTTACAAATTTTGGCAGTTACAATATGTAGAAGGTGTCCCCTCCCCCCGTACTCATAGTATTCATTTAAACATAAACTTTGATACTGAATAACAATATTTTGTCAGCATATAAATTCAGGTAATAATTTCAATCAATTTTTATCAAGCAGATTTTCCTGTTCATTTTTGTGATCTGAGTTTTCTTAGTACTGCCCCTTCTCCCCCCACCAGCAGCACTCCGGCCCCTCCTGTGTCCTGTAGATCTGGTGTAGGATCGTCAGTTTTATCTAGGAGTGCTTTATTTTTTTCCATAAAGGCCTGAGCCTCTGTGGTTGTGTTAATTCTAACTCTAGCATCCTCCCAGAAAATTAACATACCTTCAGGCATCAACCATCTGAACCACACCCCCTTCTGGTAAAGCTTCTTCACTAATTGCAAATAATTTTTTCTTTTCTCTCTCACTTTCTTAGGGATCTGTTTCAGAATGGTTATTTCTCTATCTTGATATTTCAAAACTTGCCCCCTTTGTGCACTCAGAATCTCATCTCTTGTAGTCTTTCTGAGAAATTTAATGTGTACCTCCCTGGGGACATTGTGTGTTCTAGCATATGCTGAGTTTACTCTATAAACCAGGTCCAATTCCCACCCAATCTTTTGTTTTTCTTTTTGGATGTATTCAGCCAAAATGTTTGTCATGATGTCCCTTAAATCCTCATCATCTGCCTCAACCACATTTTGGAACCTAAGCAAAAAAGACATTCTTTCAAATTCTGTTTTCATCTGGTAGGTCTCAATCTCTTGGTTCCCCTTCTGCACCCCTTTCACCTCCCCCCTCGTCTCAGCCGTCCCCTCCTCTAAAAGATCCAATCTCTGTGCGTTTTTACTCGTCTGGTCTTGATTCTCTTTAAGCTGCTCTTTCATCTCCTTTAGTTGACTTTTTATGTCCTCCTGTCCCTTTAAGATTTGTTGAAACATCTGCTGGAAATCCGTCTCAGAAGGCTTAGGCTGCAACAGGGAGGTTAAGGTCTGTTGTCCACTGGGACTGGATACTGTAGATGTCGGGGCGGAGACAGCAAAGCCCGGCTTCCCCGGGGGTGGTCTTTTAGGTGGCATTATATTGAGCAGAAAGAGTTCAAAGTCAATACAGAGAGGAAACAATTAGGGAGGGCAACCGCCAAGAGAGATCAGGAGGCAAGGAGTCCAAGCAGAAGGGAGTTTTTTGTAATTGCAGCTTCTGGCAATAAAATCCTTTGTTCCAAGGGAGTCCAATACAGACAGGAGATTTATCTGAGTGTCACGGAGACAAAGACAGGAAGCCTGAAGTTCTATGGATGGAGTCGAATTTCAATGTTTATAAAGACAACGGAAGCATGCCATCTTGCCCTGCCAGCTTCGGAGTTAAGGGGCATAATAAAAAGTTTTCAAAGTTCCCAAAGTTTCCAGATCATCACCTCATTTGTAGAATAACAATCCAAAATCATCCTTCGTTATGAGCGTGAAATCATTGCATGGCTCTCTCCCTTCCTCCTCCTCTAGGGTCGAGAGCAGAATCGTTTATAGCCGCCTGTCCGAGGGGGGGGGGGAAATCCCCCTCCCTCCAGTCATGCTTCTCTGAGCTGAGTTGAAAACAACTCTAAAAGCAGCTGGCAGTTTCTCTTTTTTTTTTAAACAAGCAAGGGAACGGAGGGAAGTTTCCACCTCACCACACAGCAACCGCGTCCTTCAGATAGTGTGTTCTTCCAGCTGCCTCCTCACGAAGATGCCGCAGCGCCTCCCCATCATGTCTTCCGGTGCCTAGGGCGATGCGGGGGCCACCCCAGCCACCGCCGACTCAGGGGATCCCCTGCTACGCCGCCCCTTTGGCAGGAGCCTCTACAGGGCGTCCTGTGCCCCCCAAGCGGTGAGGGGCCCACCAGAAGAGCGCGGGGCGAGCAGAGCCTGCCCATCGCGATCAGCAGCCGGAACCCCTTTGGGAATTATTCTTGTAGAATGAACAATGATTGATACATTGTCAGTCTACCATAGCCTTGCACAACCAAATGCCTTTTTCAATGGGCTATGTAAGGGCAGGATGGGAGTTGTAGTTTAACCTATTAAAGTGGGGGAAGTCTGACAGGAGGTAGGGGAGAAAGGGAGGGGGGAAAGTAAGGAAAGAAAGTCGAGGATCCAAATTCTCTGTATATTTTGATTTTGCTACAGCAGAAGTCACTACAGAGAGAATCATATATTATCAACATTAGAGAGGGATCCAAATACTACAGTGTTTTTTTCCATGTGGTTATTTTATAGGCTTTCAATTTTACAGTACAACAATAACAAACAATTATTGTTTCCAAGGCACATAATTATCCTCTCTCATAGGTACAAATGTAGATAGTAAAGAATGCAAGTAAGGACTGTGACGTTGATGCTATTATACATCTTGGCACAAATGATCTGTCCCAAAAATATGTACTTTCTGTGAATAATGATTTCCAGAGCTTGGGGTATGAAATGAGTAGTGTAGGTTGTAGGCTTATATTTTCACAGGTTTTACCAGTATATAAGGAACAAAAAGGGAAGGGCCAGCATGTAGCAAAGTTTAATGTGTGGCTAATGGAGTGGTGTAAAAGGGAAGGCTTTGGTTTTATTAGTCATGATGCCAGCAGCTGGTCCAATGAAAAATGCACCCATCCAAGAAAGGGACTGAGTTACTTGGCATTAAATTCACAGATTTTCTGGACAAACTTTTAAACTGAAAAGCAGGGACAGAGAATTAATTGATACAGAACATTTCTGTCCCCAGTAATCTAAAACGCATAGGCTTACAGTGCATGTAACATAGATGTTTGTGCGGTAAGATTATCACTCCTGCTGTCAAGCAAAACCAAGCATTTAATAGTGAGTGCCATATCATGTGCATGAATCATACAAGTGGCAAGAAAATAGGGGCAGTCAGGCATAACACAGGTTATGTAGACAGTAAACACAGGGTCAATCAAAATAGACTCAAATATCTATACACCAATGCACAGAGTATGAGGAATAAACAGGATGAATTAGAAATTCAAGTAAATGAGGGCAGATACGATATTGTTGCCATTACAAAAACTTGGTGGGATGAACATACAGCTAGAAGGAACATACAGCTAGAAGGATTTAAATTATTTAAAAGAAATAGACCAAATAAAATAGGAGGTGAAGTTGCACTATATATAAGAAATAACTACATCTCTACAGAAATAGAGTACAACAATGATGAGAACTATCTTGAATGCATTCAATATTAAAGGTTGGGGGGAAATGACATTGCCGTAAGTCTATACTACAGGCCACCCAACCAAGCAGAGGAAGTAGATGAACTTTTTGCTAGTCAGCTAACTAAGGTATGTAGGAAGCACACAACAATAGTAATGGGGGATTTTAACTACCCTGACATCAACTGGGAAACAAACTCTGCACCAAGTGGAAGGTCCAACAGGTTCCTAACGAACCTAGCAGACAACTTTGTTTCCCAAAAAGTACAAAAGGGAACAAGGGGATCAGCTATATTAGACTTAATTCTCACTAACAGAGAGGAAATGATAAAAGGTGTTGAAGACATAGGAACCCTGGGGGCAAGTGACCATGCAATATTGGAATTCAACATTATGCAAACACAAGTAGTAGAACAAAGTCAAACTAGAGTCTTGGATTTTAAGAGAGCTAATTTCAATAAACTTAGAGAGAGCTTGGGAAGAATTCTATGGATGAGAATCCTCAAGGGGAAAATAATTCAAGAAACTTAGAAAATTTTGAAAAATGAGATTACAAAAGCTCAGTCTAGCACAATACCAACGAAGAAGAAAAATAACACCTCCCAAAAGAAACCAGCATGGCTGCATAAAGACCTCTCAAACTGAAAGACAAAACAGTTAAGTACAAAAAGTGGAAAGAGGGGGGACATAACTAAGGCAGGATATCAGCAAATAGCTCGAGCCTGAAAAGATAAAGTGAAGAAAGCTAAGGCTCACAATGAAGAAAGGCTTGACACAAAAGTAAAAAATAACAAAAAAGCTTCTTCCAACATGTCAAAAACAAGAAAAAGGTTAAGGAAACAATGGATCCATTGCTGGGAGAAAGTGGCAAGAAGGGGACAAGCAAGAGGGAAAAAGCAGAACTATTTAACTCATTTTTTGCATCTGTCTTTACACCAAGGGATAAAGCAATCCAACCTATCAAAAACAGCACCACAAAAATCAGATGAGGAATACAAACTGAAATAGGGAAGAAAATGGTAAGTGAGCACCTGTCTACCTTTGACGAGTTCAAATCACCAGGACCGGATGGATTACACCCCATGGTTCTGAAGGAAGTGGCAGATGAGATCTCAAAACCACTGAACTATATCTTTTAGAGATTCTGGAGCACTGGGGAACTGCCAGAGGACTGATGTGGTTCCCGTCTTCAAAAAATGGAAAAAATAGATGGGGAAGAACTGGAGGTAGTGACAGATTTTATTTTCCTGGGCTCCAAGATCATCACAGATGGGGACTGCAGCCAAGAAATTAAAAGACACTTGCTCCTGGGGAGAAAAGCTATGGCTAATATAGACAGTATACTAAAAAGTAGTGACATCACCCTGCCAAAAAAAAAATAGTCAAGGCTATGGTTTTCCCAGTTGCAATGTATGGCTGTTAAAGTTGGACCAAAAGGAAGGCTGAGTGCCAAAGAATTGAGACCTTTGAACGATGGTGCTGGAGAAGACTCCTGTGAGTCCCTTGGACTGCAAGATGATCAAACCAGTCAGTCCTAGAGGAGATCAAACCTGACTGCTCTTTAGAAGGCCAGATCCTGAAGATGAAACTCAAATATTTTGGCCACCTAATGAGAAGGAAGGACTTACTGGAGAAGAGCCTAATGCTGGGGAAGATTGAGAGCAAAAGAAGAAGGGCATGACAGGTGGCTGGATGGAGTCACTGTAGCACTAGGCATCAGCTTAAATGGACTCCAGAGGATGGCAGAAGACAGGAAGGCCTGGAGGAACATTGTCCATTGGTTTGCAATGGGTTTGACATGACTTCGCAACTAACAACAATTCAACAGTTATAGTTTATTGACTGCTTTTATGAATATACTAATAAAATAAAAGATAAAACACAAGTCTATTTCCAGGACGAAAAAGGTAAAAGAAAATACAAAAGTGAAATACCGTATTTTTCAGAGTATAAGATGCACCTTTTTCCCTCAAAAAAGAGGGTAAAAATCTGGGTGCATCTTATAAACTGAATACAACATTTTTTGCCTCTCGAAACCCCACTCCATTTTCAAAAATGGTTATGCATAGCCTTTAGGAGGCTTCCTGGGGGCTGGGGATGGCAAAAATGAGTAAAAAACAGCCCATTTTATGCCCCTACCTGCCCCCAGGAGCACTCTATAAGCCTCCTAAAAGCTATGCACGCTCTTTTTTGGCAAAAAAACAGGCTGTTTTTTGCTCGTCTTTGGGGGGGCAGCTCCCCCAACCCCCACTCTACAAGCCTCCTAAAGGCTGTGCCTTTTTTTTTGAAAAAAAAACTGGCCTGTTTTCGTGAAAAACAAGTAGTTTTGGGGAGGTCTCAAAGTGAAAACAACTTTTTTTTAAAAAAAATGCTTCTTCAAAATCTTGGTGCGTCTTATACTCTGGTGCGTCTTACACTCTAAAAATATGGTATGTTAAATATAAAGAATCAGCAGTCAGTTAAAAACATTATGAGATACCCTGATCTGTTCAATATAGCAGATTCTTAGCTGAACTGCTTGTCTATAAACCTGGCAGTCCTGCTCACAATGTATAGATTAGAACCCAGGAGGAAAAAGGACAATCTGTAACTCAGACCTCAGTGAGCTGTTATTTCAAGTGAGGATTTTAAATATCTAAGCTTACAAAAGGCATACAGTTGACAAAACGTGAACAATACACAGCTTCTCATGATATAGCAAGTGTTGGAAACATATATATTCTGCCATGGAATCAAAGCAACACAATTTAGCACAAAATAGGACTTTCTTAGGACTGATTTGCTGTAGGAGGTACAGTTTGTTTACTCAGATTGTCTTTTCTCAAGGACAGTTATAATAAAACAGCCTTGGAGTTATCTACCTTTATGTTGCTACAATTAAACTTTAAACTAACAGCACTCTTATTGCCAAAATGAGTTATTAATGAGCTCTGTATGAAACACATAATAATAATAATAATAATAATAATAATAATAATAATAATAATAATAATAATAATAATAATAATAATAATAATAACAACAACTTTTATTTCTAGACCGCACCCTTTCCTAAGCAGGACTCGGGGCGGTGTACAGTCATGTTAAAACCATATACAAATACATAGACGTGAACATAGACATAGACATAGACGTGGACGTAGACGGAGGAGGTAAAAAATATACTGTACAATTCTTAGTTAAAATACAAATATTAAAATTCCCTTAAAAATTCCCCAATAAAATGTTTGCCAGGAGGTGGAAGATGGAACTGTCAATCAGCTAAGCCACATAATGGGAAGATCTCATACTTGCTCAGAAAAGGCTTCATTTTAAACAATATGCTGACAAATAGTACAATGTTTAAATGCTAGGAGGATTTATTTGAAGTCTCTCCTGGATGAAAGCCATTCAGCCTTCTGCAAATCAGTCAGTTGCCTTTCACAGGGCAGAAATTGACTGAGGGAGAAAATGGTTCAACTTCTGGATCCCCATTTTTCTCTATTAAATTTGGTTTTGTAGAGTGATCTGTAAGTGACAGTTATGATTTATTTGCCTTTCATCTAAGACTTCCTGAGAGAACGGGCTTGCCTCACAGGTCCTTCAACATGTAGGTTTAGATGTCTTAATTTATTCCTCACTCTCTTTCTAGATTCCTAAGTAGGATGCACCTTTCCACCACTATTAACTGTTTTTGAAATACAATTGTCATTGAATGTGCTCATTTTGACTGTCTCAGCAGTTTGCATTTGGATGACTGTACCTAAGTTTAATAAAAGTCTCTTTTAGAATGTCCACTTTGTTGGACATAATTTGGAAAACTGAGTTGTGTAATAATGTTCCCTCCAAATATCCGAAAATACTGTGATGGGGAGATTTTTGATAATATGATTTCCTGTTATTAGAAGCAAAACATTTTTGCTCATTACTCACCTTTTCTCAATTTCTCCTTTATGTGGAGGGTATCCTTGTCTCATTTAACAAAGCTTCATCTTTTCTGATTCTGTGGTCTTCATGTGGATTCCACTTTATCTGCAAATCTTTCTGAAACAGGAAGATTTGCTTCTGATTAGTAATCTGAGAAAGCTTTGCCTTAGCAATTGTCTTTGTGCTATATCCCAAAAAGCATTGGCAGTGTGCTATATCCAAGATGGAGGTTATTAGGTCTCATCTTTCTTTCATTTTAGCATATTGTAGTTAATTTAATTTAATATCATGAAGTGGTTCTCAAAGCTTCTATTTCACAATTGAGAGGAAAAGTCAGAAACTTAGAGGTAGGATAATTAATGATGTGTTTGATTTTCACATCCTTCAGGGATAGCTTGAAGTATTTGCCTATTGCTCAACTTTTCCCCAGCTTGCATTTTTCTTTGCAGAGTGGAAGAAACAAAGTGGCCAGTGGTAAAACAGATATTCTTCCTTTATTAGCAGTGTGAATAAAATCTTAGAGCATTAATGCAGGTTCAGTCCATCAAGGAGACATCATGCCACTTGGATAGTATTTCAAGGTCAGGCAGCAAGGTCTGCTAAAATTAGGTAGCAACCACTAATTGCTAGCATTTCTTCAGCTATTTTCCAAGAAACTGAATTCACTGAAATTTGAATTCAATTATCTTGATTTGCATTATAAGACATAACAAGTGACATGTGAGATCATTTCCCATATAAAGTTGAGTATTGCATATCAGATAGTTAATAAGGTGATTCAAGGAGATGAAAAGAAATGCAAACTGTGCATTTCATAATGTAAGGACTGGATAGCATTAAACATCTGTATAAGTATTAGATAGTCCCATGTTTGTACATATATCATGGTGATAAGGAGTTCATTCCTTCCTGGGATAGGAGGAGCATGAAGATCTCCCACTGAGTGATATAAATGTTCTATCCAGCATTTTGCTGGTAAAGTCACTGAAATTAACCAGAGCTAGTAAGTAATTCTGATCAGTGGCTGGAGAAGAGAGGTTTTGTCAGTGGGCAGCCACTTGTAATGTGCCCCAGAGTTCGCCTGCCATTCAATATTTAAACTAAGCTGCTGTGAGAGCACATCTTTTTTTTTCAAAAGAATTTTATTGGTTTTTAAACATTTATAGGGAAGGGTAGGTGGATATACAAAAACTTTTGGCAGCTACATTGTGCTGAAAGTAGAAATCTCTCCAAATCTCACAACTTTTACAGAAAGGAAAACAAAAGATAAAAGCTAAGCAGAAACAGCATCTTGTTATGCATTGTAACAACCATATGTTCAGTCATCTCTTTTACCACTTTCTAATCTATCAACAATTACAATAATATTTCACATACGTTTATTTTTGTGACCTGAGTCTTTTCAATATTGCTCCCTCTCCCCTGTCCTCTGGCGGAGCCACAGCCTCTCCCTCCCTCATATCTTGTGTATTATCACCTTTTTCACTACCTCTTATGGTTTCGTCCTCTAGGAGGGGTCTGCGTTTTTTCATGAAGGCCTCTGCCTCCACAACTGAATTGATTCTAATTCTGTTTCCCTCCCAGAGGATCAACATTCCTTCTGGCAATAACCATCTAAACCAAACTCCTTTATTATATAGTTTCTTTGATAAGGAGGAATACTTCCTCCTCTTATCTCTTTTTTTTCCCGGAATTTGTTTAAGAATGGCAATTTATTTATCTTTATATTTTAACCCCCTTTGGGCTCCCAAAACCTCATCCCTCAATGTCTTCCTAAGAAATTTAACATGGACTTCCCTTGGAACACTATGTGTTCTGGCATATTCTGAATTGATTCTATAAACCAGGTCCATATCCCACCACAACTGTTCTTTATCCCTCTTAATGTATTCTGCTAAGATTGTACACATAGTATCCTTAAGATCTTCATCTTCTGTCTCGGGTAGGTTCTGGAATGTAAGAAAAAGGGACATTCTTTCAAGTTCCATTTTTACCATGAAGTTTTCCAATTCTCTATTCCCCTTCTGAGTTGCCTTCACCTCCTCCCTCAACCCAACCACGCCCTCCTCCAGTACACCAACCCTCTGTTTATTTTCTGTTTTTGCTGCTGTACGTCTCTGAGTTGTTCTTTAAAATCTGTCAGCTCTTTTTTCAGTTCTTCTTGTCCCTTCATAATAGCCTGGAACTGATAAGTCCTTTGAACTCTCTCCAGCCCCTTCTTGTTGTAAGAATGATGGAATTTTTGTCTGTTGGGTTGTTGGGCTGGATGTAGAAGAGGTGGGTGCCGAAGCTGCCTGGTGGTTTTCTAGGCCCCATTTGTTAAGTTCAGAGATAAGTCTTATACAAATTAAATGGTGTCTGTAGAATGCGCAGCTGGGTGATGCCGAGGAGGCAGACAAGCCCAGAAGTGAATGTTAATCCTTAGTCACAGTTCCAAGCCAGAAGAAGAAAATCAAATAATCCAAATCCAGAAAGATCACAAAACGGGGGGGGGGGGGGGGGCTCCAGGAGACCTTCGGGAGATAATAGTAATATAAAGCCAGAAATTTCTTCAAAGGTAGTTTCAAAAGGCTAGTTTCATTTATAAGAGCTAAGAAGAAGACGGAAGTGGGCCATCTTGGCTCCCCCTTTCACAGGGGACCTGGGAGCAAAGCATCCAAAGTTTCCAAAAGGCTTTTAAAACAGCTCAGGAATCACTTCTTGCAAGTGTGATGTAAATCTTTCTCATAGTTAATACAAGTGGGTAATTCAACGCTTTACTCTCTCACTCCATTCTGAGATCAAGAGATATTCCAAATGCTGCTTTAACCAAGGGGGGGGGGTAAAAAAAGACCCCCCCTCCAATCTTGCAACTTCAAATAGATTGAATCCACAACTTGCAAAAATCTGTTGTTCATCAATTAAATGGTGTTAAAAGAGATTAGGGCAAACTTCTCACCTCCAGCACTTCTACTGCAACTTCTGATTGATTATTTCTTTCTGGAATCCATTTGGCGAAGGCGCAGGCAGCCGACAGCTGCGCTATGGCCCCCCCTTCGGTCCCTAGCTCCTTGGGCGAGACTGGAGACCCCCCCCCCATGGCTACTGCCACTTCCGGGGGCTCCAGCAAGCCGCCCTATAGCAGGTGGTCCCTCCAAGACCCCCTGTGCTCCTGAAAGGAGCCCACCAGAGAGACGAGCAGCGGACTGCAACATCTGTCGCCTCCGGGGACCGGAAGTGATCTGCTGTGAGAGGACATCTGATGGTTTAAATTGATATATGATTAGTATAATTTGTATATCACACAGTCTATTCAAAGATTCTATTCAAGCTTTGTCCTGATGTCTTAATAGCAATAGCACTTAAACTAATATACCATTTCACAGTGCTTAACAGCCCTCTCTATGTATTTACAGAATCTGAATATTTTCCCCAACAATCTGGGTTCTTATTTTAGCAACTTCGGAAGGATTTAAGATTGAGTCTACCCTGAGCTAGTCAGAATGGATCTGCTGGCAGTCCACAAAAGTAGCCTGCAATACTGTATTCTAACCTCTTTGCCATCACGGCTCTTCCAATGCTGTTGAAATCTGACTGGATGAAATAAGTTAAATATGAACACTCAAAAGGGAGTTTGTTGATCATGATTTGGCTCTAGTGGAAGATTGCACCTCTAAGAGAGCAGGTCTGTGAAATAGGATTCTACATTCAATCTGTTGAATGAAACTTTCACTAGCTCTGTTTGACTAGCTTCTTCCTTCACAGGAAGGATTTAGTTACTTGCACTCTCATTCATAATTTAGCTGGATCACTGACGTACTGGCTGATGCTTATAACTATAAACATATGATATTATATCTATATCACAAGTCTTGTATTAATTTACAAAAGATTTACAGGTGCACATAGAGGCATGTTGGCTCAAAGATGCTGGAGAAGGTCTGTGCTCCAATGGTTCAAGTCCTAGCAATGCATGATGGAGTGACCTCTTGTCACTTGCTTTAGCTTCTGCAACTAGCAGTTCAAATAATGTTACATGCAAGTAGATAAATAGGTACAACTTTGGTGAGAAAAATAACAATACTTTGTGTCCCAACCAGTGCCAGACCTGCCCTAATGCAAACACCCAAATATGAAGCTACATAAATGGAGAGAAAAGCCCTGGATGATGCTGCAGACTATTCGGTGTGTGGAGCTAATTTGCAGATAGTTCATAAAAGCTTCTCTGCCCTTGCAATTTAGCAAGTTTGTAAGTTGTTGCAAATGGTTCATTGAAGCATAAAAGCAGTACTACAAAGAGCAATTGTCAATTTCTGAAAATTGATGGTAGTGAACAGGTCTCAAATGCTGTTACTGAATGCGACTTCACACACATTGTGTTCAGTGGAACTGTGATCTCTCAACACTTCTCCCTTCCTGCAAATATTTTTTTTAATTGCTCTTTTCTATCATCAGCAATATAACTCTGATTCATTATTTTCTATGTTTTACTTTTATAAGTGATGGTTTAGCACTTTTGCACAATGCAAAAAAAAATGCAATTCTCTAAAAACAGGATTTAATTCAGCTAAAAATTCACTCTATCAAACATTTCCTGACTACCACCATTTGTACTGAGTTGCTGATTCAGCATAAGATACATGCCAGATGCAAAAATTACCTTTAAAAGATTTATTTAAAAAGAATATAGGGGAAGGTATACCTATAGAAAACCATAATCATTATCCTGTTTGCTTGAAATCAGGAATTCCCATGTGCTTAAAAACCAAATACATAAGCACGAAAGCTGGCTGAGTGACTTTGGACCACACTCAAAGACTTTGAGTCACAGTCTCTCAGGCCAACCACCTCACAGGGTAATTGTGGAGAAAATAAGACAAAGAAGGAATAATAGATCACCACTTTAAATTTATAAAGACATAGGCACACACATAGGCAGGTCAAAAGTCTAACACACACACACACACACACACACATCAATTAACAACAAAAACTCTGTAGCATTGCTTCTGGAGATTTCCAAATTATCTTCTACGCCACAAAGTCATTGCATCCATAATACTGCAAATATAATTTTTTTAAAAATAAATAAGAAGGGAGACTCTTGGATATTACATTTGGGAACAATATCTTTGAAGAACTTGGATCCCATATAATTATGCTGATTAAAACCTTACCCTCATCCATGTAGACTCCCTACCAATATATGCACTTGTTTTGAAACCTTAGCTTAATTAATCTCTGACTTGTTCACTGCAACTTGTCAGGATTTATTCTCTGTGCTTTAGTTTATTTCTTCCAAATGTGAACCATGCACAGGCAATGTTGCACAATCACTTACATGTTTGTGTTGATATGAGTAATTAAAACCTTTTATCAAAATTGGACTATTAATGATAGTGGTCACATTACCTATGGCTAATCTGTGAGTAGAGTCCTATTTATGGGCTTCCTCATTATTTCTCCACTTACTTGACAAGAAGTTCCAGAACTTGAGAATATGTGAGGAGTATCTTCAGAATCCAATGATTGCTGCCTCTTTCATATATGCACATTAAAAATGATAGAGGGTATATGGATATGCTAAGTTTACCATTTAACTCATGCTATGAAGTTATATTTGAGAAATTTCTGCCCAACAATTCTTGGACTCATGCTAAAGGTTAAAGAATTAGCATTAATGATTGGATAACTGAATTGCAGTATCATCCTATAGTTTGCAAGCTCGCCGGTCACACAAATGGATTGTGTGCCACTCTTTTCTAGCATTCCAACAAAAATTGTTACAAGCCTTGACAACTCTTTCATGCAAACATCCTACTATCTTAAAGACTGACCTAGATGGCAACTTGATGCTTTCTTGACTCCTTTTTTTAGAACTAAATATCCCTGACAAACGTTGATCCCTGCTACTTCTGATGGGTTGAATCTAAATTGTTATAAGCTCCTGCGTAGATTGAGAGGTAAGAAAAGTTGAAGTCTTGATAGTATTGATTTCTGTTTCTCCCAGTATGCAGTAAATGGATCACTGATCTTATCTTTCAACATGTACCTAAGCAAAATTTACAGGCACTTTCAAGTATAATAGCCAACATTATAACTCATACTCAGAAGATCTAAAAGTTCAAGGATGAATTAACTGCACTCACCACTTCAAGGAGGTTTGAAGGGGATATATGAAAAAAGACCTGGGGCAAAACAACCTATAAGTTTGCAACATGGTTTGGACTAACCAATTAGTTCTGAGGGTTAAAACTGTTTTAGCCCGATCCTTAATATAACTGAGAGACACTGAGGGACCAAAGTCTATTCCATGCTTTGATGAATGACCTCAGACAAACTCTTTACTTCATTGTGCCTCTGGCATAATAGGAGCTGCTCACTTTTGTAAAGTGCTTGAGTGCTTTGTGGTAGCAGTGGAGCAGATTGCTCTCACTTTGTAAAAGTACAAAACAAAACATTCTTCTCCTCCTTCTTCTGCTCTACTAACAACACAATGCTAAACAAATAGACATAGATATAGTTATATTAATTGAAGTGTGATATGATATATTAGCGACAGACAAAGTCCCTCTTAAGTCCAGGAGGGGTGAGAAGTAAATATCTGGACAACATAACAATGTTGTTCAATACACAATGAACAACATTGTGTCATGAATGTTGTTCATGACACAACATTCCCATCAACAATTTGTTTCTTTTTTCCTTCTTAGAGAGAGGCACATCCCAATATGAGTACAGCTACTTCATTGTATTTGTGTATCATCAGTAATCTAGAGATAAATTATATAAATATGATCTATCATAAAGTTAACAGATTCATCGTTCATTATGATTAGAAAAAGACTGGTGAGCTGAAGATAGCCAGATATACTGTAACTAAGTTTAACTTTAGAAGTCCATAAAAGCAGTAGCTTCATGAAAAATGAGGAAAGATGAAAGGGGATTATTTATCAGACTTACATACTGTTATCCAATAGAAAACTATCAAGATAATTTACTGCAGTCAAAAATAAAATAAAAATGTATCAACATCCAGATAAAAAAAGCAGTAGAAATGTTTATGCTACATGTTCTGTAGAATACAGACTCAATATCAAATTCAAAAACGGACAGAAAATAAAGCACACTGAAAACACACTGAAGATGAAATCAGGTGAGGAGGAATTCCATACTCAGGGCATCTCAATAAAAAGGATCTCTTTCTAGATACTACACAATATGTAGGATTTGATGGGGATTAATCTGAAAAAGCCACCAAAATAGTGACTACCTTAATATAGATAAAAGTCCTGAATGAAATCTCTTTCTGAAACTCACATTGAAGGAGCTGTAGCCACGTAGAAGAATTTTCATCAGAGAAGTGTATATTAAATTCCTATCTCTATAAATGTGGACAACAAAGAACAATACCTGAGTAATGTGTATGTAAAAAAGATATTTTAGGAAATTTACTTTTTTTTAAAAAAAAGTCTATATTATAGGAAGCTCCATAGATTAAGACGTAACAGAATAACCAAATTGGAAGGGACCATGGAGGTCTTCTACTCCTGCTTAACCAGGAAACCCTATACCTGTCTTGTTCCAGACCACAGATGCACACACAAAGAATTTAAGGCATATATTTAAACCCCATAAACCCCTAATGTCATTCCCCCAAGTCCTTTATGCAATAAGCCTGCCTGATAATAATCCCCACCCCAAAGTTCCAATCAAGCAAAGAACACAGGCCCAGCACAAAGTCAACCAACCAAATAAAAAATCTGATGTCTAGGCACAATGACAAAGGCATGATATCCAGTCCAAGGTACAAATTCAGAATCCATTCGCAAGTCTAGAGCGCAAACACAGGTCAAGAAACAGAGGCAGGAATCCATGAGGCCAAAACACATACACAGCCTGAATTTGAAAGGTTGTTTCCAGCATCACTCTGATCCACTAGTCAGGCTAAGTAGGTGCATACTGTGTAACTCGTTAAGAGGGTTAAGGCTGCCTCCTCACAAGTTGCCTTGCCAACCTCCATTATACCTACCTCCATTCAGCCCTGTACACCCTGGATTCTGGGGGAGAAGGCAATTTCTCCTCATGGTTGCTGACCGACTGCAGCTACATTCCTCCTTCACCCTGCATTTCTGACTGAGTTCCCGAGCCCTCCAGCTGCTGCTGTGTCTTTCTCCTTTCTTCTTTATCCACTTTATTTGGTTGTCTTCTAGTTAAGGGCCACTCCAAGGTTCCTGGCCTTTCCTCTTCTTCTGGCCCATTCATTCCCTGCTTGAAGACCTTAGCATCCTCCTGATAACTCCTCCAAAGTCTCCAGAGTTGGCTCATCATCTGATCCAGAATCATAATACCATCCCAGACACATGACTGTCCAATCTCTTCTTAAAAATCTTCAGTGATGGAGAACTCACAACTTTTGGAGCCAAGCCTTTCCATTAACTGATTGTTCTCACTAACAGGAAATTTCTCCTTAGTTCTAGGTTGGATTTCTCCTTGATAGGTTTTATCTGTTTCTCCTTGCATTGCCTTCAAATGTTTTGGAGAATAGGTTGATCCCCTCTTCTTTGTGATGGCCTCTTAAATATTGGAATACTGCCATCATGGCATCCCTAGTCCTTCTCTTCTTTAAATTAGATATTCCCAGTTCCTGCAACCATTCATCATATGTTTTACCCCCCTCCACAAATTTGATGAGTTCCCTTTCTAACCCTTCATCTAAAACATTTAGGAAGTCATTGAAAAGTATTGGGCCTCAGACAGATTCTTAGGTACCCCATTGCATGCTTTCTTCTATGTAGATGTAGCTCCATTGAGGATTACACATTGAGTGAAGTTGGTCAGCCAATTACAAACCCATCTGGTGGTGATGCTATCTACACCACATTTTTTTATTTTACCAAATAAAAATTGATAAGATAATAATAATTATTGGAAGAGGGCACTAAGAATGTAGATTTTTGGCAGTGGGAAGTCTATGAAATAAATGACAGATCAGTATACTGTTCTACAGTTTTGTATAGTAAAAAATAGTAAAATGGATGAAGCTGTGTTGGTTTGGATAGGGAGGATCTGCCTCTGACTTAATTCTGCTGAGACTGACTGCCCAAAATCTAGAGATTCTGATGGATGGTATTACATGTATGGTGTGGATTTGGGAGGGCTTCCTGGTCTCACATCTCTTCCTCAAAGAGCAGGTGACAGTTGTGCCAGGAAGACTCTTGCTCAAGTTCATCTGGCATATCAGTTGTGCCCTTTCTTAGATCAGGTGGCCTTTCAAATAATCTCATACCTTGGTCATCTCATGGCTTTATTACTGCAACATGCTCTGCCTAGGGCTGCTCTTGAAGACTTATCTCAATGGGTTCCTTAAATCATAATTTAAAGCTTAAAGCAATCTGGCTTACTTTACTGGCCCACCCCAAGCTCTGCTTTCCATGTAAATTCAACCATGATCCTGTAATAGAAATATATCAGAAACCATAATTTCTGAATTTAATAACAAGGCCCGTTCTAAAGAGAGAGAGAGAAATGCTCCAGAGAGGGACAAATACAGAAAAATCTGCAGTCATAACCTAACAATAAACATAAATATTGGAAAATCCTCCAATTTGTAATGAATTGCATTGCTACTACAGGCAGACAAAGAGACCACAAAAAAACCTTACCCATAAATTGGATATCAAGCACTGGGAAATTTTGTGATATTTTCATATTTATAGAGTGAAAATCCATAATATTTATGAAATTTATTTTCATGATCTAGTAGTTAACTATTAAAATACCGGACATTCTTTCTTCCTTATCATATCATATCACCATTTTATAAAGTTTTGAGTTAGAAATATTCTCAACTCCTGTCTTGGCTTGTATCTTTCAATTTTATGTGAAGTGTGTTGCATTTTTTATTTTTAAGGAGGCTGAAATCTCTTTCCTACTTAGGCAGCCTAAAGCAACACCACTTCAGATATGACAGTCATTGCTAACATTCTTAAATTGTTGACTAATGACACTGAAATTACTTTTCTTACAAAACGGGCAGAGCATCTCCCTCTATATAAATGCATACTACTGACCAGCTCTCTCTCTCTCTCTTCTCTCTCTCTCTCTCTCTCTCTCTCTCTCTTTGTAACAGTCTTTAGAAATGGAGAAGCATATAAAGTGAAATAATAAAGAAGCAATTTGTCATGTTGCTTACATTATCTTTGATTCTTCACATTCTTTCCACATAATGCTCCATCCTTCAATGCCATCATTTTTTTCATGGAGTTTAAGTAAAATATTGTGATTATATGTCTTTATTATTACTGTTTTTCCCTTCTACAAATAGGGCTATCCTAGTGGCAAGGATGTGCAGATGTGTATATCTCCTGCCTTGGCTCTTTTAGGAGAAATTGCTTCCTTTTTCCGGTGTTAGAATTTCATTTTTAAAAAGCCTTTCTTAATTAAGTTGGATAAAAACCTGGTTTGTTTTTATAGCAACTTGTCAACATTTGCAAAATTCTTCATAATCAATTGGATGGAAGCAATTTGAGATGTTAAAGCTTTCAGTGTGGTAGAATGCAAAGCTGACAGATCATCATCTGAGCAGGTGTTTTTAAGTGCTTAGCTCTTAAACACAGTTTCTAATCACATGGTAGAAGATTTTTTTGAATAGGCAGGTTCTCCTATGGCAGAGATTTTGCAAGAATGCTCATGTTAAGCATTCAGCATTCTAGCTATGCTCATTGGTCCCAAAATTACAGGGAAACTCTGTATTAGATAGAAGGCTGTAATGAGTTCTAAGACTTCTTCTGGACATCGAAAAAATATAATAGTATTTGTACATAGAAAAGACAGGACTGTTTCCTCTATTTGTTTCTTGTTAAAAATGACATCTAAAAATATATTTTATATAACTTTCAGACTTCTCAAGAACCAGCTTCCAAACTCCAAAACTCAGCTGCCGAGTCTTCCAGCAGCAACCACTCTAGGTGTGCGCTCTATGGTTGTGGGCTGGCTGCTGGAAGACTCTCTGTCTGGAAGACTTTCTGTCCAGCAGCCAGCCCACAACCATAGAGCACACTCCTAGAATGGCTGCTGTGGGAAGACTCAGCATCCGAGTTTTGGAGTTTGGAAGCCAGAGAAGAAGTTATGCTCAGAGCACAGGGGGAGGGGGTGGAACAGGCACTTGCGCAACCCGCTTCTCCAGCTGGGCAGAGTTCCAAGCGCTGACCTACAGGGTATCCCAAATGTGTCAAGCCACGGGAGTGGGGGGTGGGCAGAGCGCCACGTGGCTTGGCGCCTTAGGGATACCCCTAGGTCAGTGAATGGTGCTCTGCCCGGCTGGAGGGGGGGTTTGCCGGGTGGCTGCTCGTGAGTGTGGTCACCTCATGGTTGCCTCACCCTTGAGGCTATGCCTAGCTCTTCAGGAGCCAGTTCACAAGGCTCGGCAACCCTAAAACAATAAGCCCTCCCTCTGTAATAAGCCCAATGCCATATTTCGTGGGGAAAAAGAAAATAAGACCATGTCTTATTTTCAGGAAAACACGGTAGTCATTATAAATACAGTTGCCATTTGCATTCCTATTCTAGAACATTGAACATTTCCTCCAATAAAATCATATGGAGTTATCAAATTTATGAAACAATGTGGTTAAGCAAAAATCAATAGCACACATTCTGGAGAAATGGATAATGTGCACATGTAAACAAATCAAAATTGCATCCTACATTGTGGTTTTGCCTCCACACATCCCCAAATCTTGCAGATTTCTAGATTTTCTAGCTCTGAATTCTATTTTCCTTCTGTTTTCATAACAATATCTCAGAGTAATACATAGCTTGCTCATTCATGACAAATGAAATTGTTCAGACATCCCTGGTGAACTTAGCTTATCACTGTTAATACTCCTTATTCATTCATTTGCACCTTTAAGCATTTACAGTCTCTCCAAGTGATAGTTACTACAATCCTCCTTGTACAGCTTTCATTAAAAAGAAAAGAATAGAAAAGTGAAGAAAAGAGGAGGGTGTTGCCCTTTCATGTCTCTCTGTTATATGCTCATCACAGCACATGCATGGAAGATCTAAGTGAATGGTTTCCTTTGATATTTCACTCTCAGAATACAGTGCCATAACTAGCAGCCAAAAGAATAAATTATAAAGCCAGATTTTGAACTAAGAGAGAGAGAAAATATATTCAATAATACTCCAAATTGCTATGAAATGAAGGCATTCAGCATTTAAAGTGCTGTTTTCATCAAGTGCCCCACAAATCAAAACATATTGCTGCACACTCTATTTAAATTTTATGCAGCAATTAACCTTGAATGAGAAGTCGGTCTTCTAATTTGCTGTGAATATTTAGGGAAGCATGAAAGAATTCTGTTCCTCTAAAGCAAAATCAAGGTTTGTTTCCAGGCTGAAACTCAAGCATCTACCAAGGTTTCATCAATGTCACCTCTTCCAAGATCAGATGACCGAACCACAGTAGTAGCCTCTAGATATTTTGTCCTAAAGCCCCATAATTGTTTGCCAATGGCCTTGCTGTTTAGAGATGATAGAAACTAACATCCAAAAGCCACTACATTATTTAGCCCTGACCTGGTTTTAATTTTAACCAATTGTGAAGGTAAGAAATATCCAGTCAGAATGTAATAATCATGCAAAAATTGTACTCACAGCAAACATGCAGTAATAATAACTACAACAATGACATTTATAGACTGTTAGATTCTTACAAGGTGCCAGAGCAATTCAGGGAACAATATGAACTGATGTGGTTTCTTTTGAAAGGAAAAATCTCTGGAGACATAAAATATTTATTTACAAAGATATAAGTAGGACAAAGGTGGAAGCAAACAGCATTTGTTCTTCTCAATGTAAGGTAAACATTCTCTCAAGTTGAACTCAACTCCTAGGCCCTAGGGACTCCTTCAACATATTGTATCTATGTAATTTTATAAAATGTATGGAAGTGGTTATCCATTATCTCATTCCAGGATATGTGTGTGTGTGTGTGTGTGTGTGTGTGTGTGTGTGTGTGTGTAAGTGTGTGTGTTTTAATATAGCTTATAGCCATAGAATTTCTTGGTGGCCAAGGTATTCATAGCAAACTGAGATTGCATGAAAATAGTAGCTTATCATGACACTGTGTCCTTACATAGTAGGCATCCTAATATCTGATGCAAATATATGAACTGTGAAATTTGTGTCATTTGTGCCTCTTTTGTCACTTACCCTGGTATCCTTCCTCTGAAGCCTGATGGCCCCAGTCAAGTACTAACCTAGTTTGACTCTGCTGTACCTTTCTCAAGATCAGTTCATGGGGGCTATATGCTGTCATTTGCTATAACCCAGTTCTCTTAGGAAGTCTCAGAAAGCTACACCATGTCAGATGCCAGAGAAATATTTTTTTCCTCCAAGCAGTCTTTCTAAAAATGCTTTAAACATTGTTTCTTCTACCTGTATTACTTCTTTCATGCATTGACATTAGAAACCTGTTCTTAATTAGAGGCTATGAGCAGACACTGAATTGCCTCCCTCATGTCAGAGATGATTCCTATAACCAAAATAACTTCTTCTAATAATCAGGTGCTACCAAGAAATGTCAGCTGAAGCTGCAATCGAAGGACACAGTGTAGATTTTTCAGTTTTTCCAGTTCATCCCCTCTGCTGTTTTACAAGATGCATATTTTCACTTCCTCTCTCATTAAACTTTTCTATTTTAAAAAATGTAATAGATTTCTGCATTCTATACTGTTAATTGCATTCGTGTATGTATACACGAATACTGTACTAACTGCCTTTGGCTGCTGAAAAATAAAAGGTTCCCCTCCCACCCTAACAGCAAAAAGGTTACAAGGCCAAAACCAATATGCTTCAGAATTTGTCCCTCAAGCTTAGTGTGTGCATTGAAAACAGAATCTCTGAAAGAAGTTCAATACTGTATCATTTTCTCAGATTGGAAAATTCTGTATTGCACCAATAAAACTTCAAGTGCACAAAGGTTCTTCATGGAGAATGATGCTATTATGACCCAGAGATGATCTAACTTGAAATCTGTCTTATAAAAGTAGATGAAAGTCCGCTAGCATTTGTCATTAGTAGAAGTTAATTGAACTAGAATTGATCATTACATAAAGTTTGGTTGAACCATATTATTTTTCTTCTCAGTATCAGGTAGGTGATAGGAAAATAGATCACTTGCATTGATGGGAATAGTTGGGCCTCCCTGTTATTGTTATTCTTTATTTGATTTCATTGGTCACCCAACTCATTGGACTCTGGGCAGCATACAAAACTAGAGAAAATATAAAATCAGCTAAAACATTAAACAGGCAACCCAGGCAAAAATCTAATAGACAATAAAATCAACACAACAAAACAGAAACTATTGAACAAATAAGAAGCACTAACTCCCTGGTCTGGGACTAAAGATAGGTTTTCAAAGCTTTTAGGAAATTCAGGAAGGAAGGCACCATCCTTACAATTGGGGGGGGGGGCGGTTGCTGCTCCATAGGATGGGGGCTACAACATAGAAGGCATGCTTCCTAAGACCCACAAGATTACAATGTTTAATAGACGGGACCTGGATTGCACCTACTCTACTGGAACATGCTAGGGAGGTAGAGAAAAATTGGAGACAAGTGGTCCCTTCTGTGTTCAAGCTTTATATGAGCACCTTGAATTGCATTTGGAAGCCAACCTGCACCTAATGCAGCTTGTATAGCAATGGGGACAGATGGGCATACCAAGAGTTGTCTGTTACTGCTTGCATTATTTTGAACCATTGCTAGAGGTTTCTAAGAAGAGAGTGGACAACCATTTGTCTGAAATCTCCTACTCGAGCTGGGGGTTGGTCTTTTTCAGCTCTATTATTCTGTTATCTGTAGTTTCCAAATGTTCTTCAAAGGCATGCAAAACACCTTGCAATATCCAATAGTGAGATAATTAAAGAATGAGTAACTGTTTGGAGGGCGTTCTGAATAAGTTAATCATCTTCATCTTTATCCCTTTCCCACTCTTTAGATAACTTGAAAAGCAAAATAAAGATGAGTTTAACTCTGTTTTTCTAGTCCTTAGAATTTTCCTGCTGTTTAGAAGTGTGATGCCTAGCAGAGACAGGCAATGTTGGCTCGGTTTCACTTTGCAAAATCATTTCAATAATTAACTTGAATAAACAAAGAGAGAATGATAAGATTTCATTTGTACAAACTTAATTTCTGATATTCTGAATTACTACTTTGCTGGAAAGGCTTTGTTACAGAACTGATTTGGGCCAGGTTAATTTTCTTACCCTTTCACCAAAGCACAGCTCTTTTATTAAGGCAATTCTTCTTTGACAGGATAGGAGAAACAAGTAGTATATCTTTCTGGCAGTGGAATTAAACTTAACCTGAGAAGAATGAAATACCGTCCATGTTGTTCAAATGCAGTTGCTATAGACAGGTGGTGAAAATTAGAAATAACGTTGTTGTAATCCCCAAATGCAGACACTTGGGAAAAAGTCTTGAAGGGTGGTTAGTCGAAGTGTCCTACTAAGTTTATTAACATTTTAGATTTAATTATACTTGACTGGCAATGCCATGTCAAAATAGATCCCTATATTTTTTGATATTGTTTTTCTGCATGGAAAAAACCCCATTTTTTCCCGATACAGTCCTTCACGAAAAGAAATCTTTATTTGGTGTGCTTCAGACCTTTGCTTTAAGTCTTTATTAATAGAGATAAGATCAAAAGCTCTCCAGACAAGGGATAATTCGGGACAAGTGGGCATTCATTGGGAGATGGGATTTTTGGCCTTCATGTGTAGCTTTCCAACTGTTCAAAGCAGACCCCAACCAGTGTTTCTCAACATGAGCGAATATGAGATAAGTGAACTTCAACTCCCAACATGATTAAAGTTGGTAAGGTTGAGAAATACTGCTATAAGCAATAAGTGGAGAACAGCAGAATTGGTTGTTTTGGGAAGTTGCTTGGGGATAGAGACCAAAAGCCTTAAGACTTTCTTAACCCCAAGGCTTCTCTGCAGACTTTTCCCATCAAAACTAATTTTCACCTAAACATCTCCTTAGCCAATATTTCCATTTACTATAGAAGGATTGCCTGTTTAAAACAAGTAGAAGCAAAATATTCTTAATGTAACAAATCTCTAACAGAGATACAAGTTGTTTCCCATCCCCATTTTGGTATACTGAAAGTTCAAAGACTAGTGGTGAATGTAGTAATAGTCATAGTAGCAGTTATTGTGACCCATTGTCATAGTAGAAAGTGTTTCAAAGAAACACTTAAGTAGCTAAGTAAACAATTGCTTTAACATAATTAAAAGTGGATCATCATCAATAATAACAGTTACAATTCAATCCATGTCAAAAGCTAAGTTGCAACCATGCATCTTGATGGGCCTAAAAGCAGAATAGCAGAATAAAAGAGTTAGGAGGGACCTTGGAGGTCTTCGAGTCTCACACAGGAAACCCTACACCATTTCAGACAAATGAATCGCCTATTTCTTCTTTAAAACTTCCAGTGCTGAAGCACCTACAACTTCTAGAGGCAATTCATTACATTGATTAATTATTCTGTTAGGAAATTTCTCTTTACTTCTTTCAGTATTCCAAGCATAGTCTTATTAAGACATTACAAAATGATATTAACAATTCATGTGATCTAGATTCTGTCCCTCTGTTCATGCAGCCTATGACTGTGTAGGCTTTTTGGGCAGCTGTGGCACACTACTGGCTCATATTTCAATGACTGTCCACTACCAAGTTTTCCTTTTGCCCATTGCTAAGAAGGTTAGGTGTCCTAATATCTCTGCTTTGTCACCCATTATTTAAAGTCTGCATGATGATATCCAAGCTCTTTCTTCTTATATTAAAAATGGGGGCCCATTTATAGATTTTTCTTCCTAGAGAACTGTCACCCACATACCTATGCCATGTGAAGGCTTTTCTTTAGTCCCAAGCTTTTAAAGTGGCCTATAACTGTATTTTAATTTTATATTGGCTCAGTTGTTGAATGACTAACATGCAACTGCTTGGTTTATACATTTTGTAATTTGCATATTAGTATATCTCCGTGATGGCAAACTTATCGCACATGTACCACAGGTGGCACATGGATTCCTCTCTGAGGGCACATGAGCTGTTGCCCAGGTCAGCTCCACTGTGCATGCATGTGTACCTCCTGCTTACCAGCTGATTCTCCATCCTCTGCTAGGAGACATGTGCACATATGCAGAGGCGGGGGGGATCGCGCACATATGTGTGGAGTGGGGGAAGCACAGGAGGTGGAGCGTGTCCCCTATGCTCTGCTTTTTGTGCCAGGGGGCTTCAGGGAGGGCCTCCAAAGACTTTTTTCACCCTCCCAGAGGCTTGAGGAAAGCCTCCAGAGCCCGGGGAGGGCAAAAAATGGGACTTCCGGAAGTTCCAGAAATTCCAAAAGTCCAGAAAAGGAACTATTTCTCACCTCTGGAGTGCTTATGGAGCCTTCTGGAGCCCAGGGAAGGCTGTTTTCACCCTCCTGGAGACTTGAGACTCCTCCGGAACCTGGGGAGCGCAAAAACACCCACACACCGACATATTGCAGGAGTCTGAGTAGGCCAGGGGGGTTCACACATGCATGCGCAAGGGGGGTGCATTGTATTCTGGGTGTGGGCATGTGCGCATGAAAGCACGCTCGCACACGATTTTAGCATGCAAAGACAAAAAGCTTAGACATCACTGGTATATATGCTTTTATTCAATTTGTATTTTTAATGTGTTTCATTTTAAACTGCCCTGAGAGCTTCTGTTCTTATGTAATTTAAAAACTGTAATAAATATATAAATGTTGGTGCATTATTGGAAATGTTGAACCAGTGACTCAATTCAAAAGTGTAATTGTTTATCAGCTCTCAATAAAGACTCCATAGAGTGTACCAGACATCTCAGGGATCAAATATTTTTTTTCCTCCTATGGATTCTAAATTAAAACATTATACTGAATTGTATAAGTTTTAACTGATTAAAAAACCCTGAGTCTTGGAAACAATGAAAGGGAAGGAAAAATGTGCTATCAAAATAATGTTTTATCCCTCCCCTCTTTTACTTTTAGCGTTTACTTTTCTGTTTCTACACTGCTTTTTTTTAAATCCTCAGCCTAAAGAATGTTTAGTGACTATAAGCTTACAATAAAACTTTTTTCAACAACAACAAAAACGGACTCTTCCTGCTACTGTAGTATTGAAAACAAAACCACAAAGACTGTCTACTTAGCCAAATAAAGAATCCATATTGTATTATAACCATTATTGAAATTGATTATTTCTTTAAATCCTTCCAGGATAGTGGAATAGCAATTTCAAAACACAATGCTTGTTAAAGAACAAAAATGTTCTTTATGTAATAATGGTTGTACAAGAAAATTAAGTAAAAAAGAAATTCTAGAGAGAAAACAACTGAGTGTGGGCTTAAAAATAACACAATTAATGGATCAAGGTTTTTGCCAATAATATAAAGTTTGATAGGGATAAGAATGGGTGGAGGAGAGAGACACAGCAAGCATTAATATCTCCTTTTAACACTCTCTGATTCACACAGAAATATACATTATCACAGAAAGTGTCTGAAGATTAAAGGAAGAGTCAAATAAACAAGAAAGACACAAGTAAAACAAACATGTTCGGGTCTTTAATCAGAAAAATATCTGAAAGATTAAAGGGAAAGTAAAAGAAGTGAGACACAGAAAGATACACATACCACAAACACTGCAGCAAGCATCTCACTTACTTCATTGGTTTAAAAACAAGACAGATAAAAAGGGCATTCCTTAAAAGCCCCTTATAACAGCAGAAGAAGAGGAAAAGATGAATTATGCATGGATGCCTGCAACGGCACTTAAGTGATTTTCTTGGGTTCCCCCCACAAAAAAACCCACTCAAGTGGTCACTGGAACACATGGAGGTTGATGGAGTTCCAAGCCAGCCAGCACAAATCAAGGAATGTGTTTCCACACATGATCTGACTAAAAATGTTGTAACTCTGAGGAACTATAATATATCAGATCTAAGCTGAAAGGGTGGGGAAGAGATTGGCTTGTCAAAGAGATGATATAAAGGTCAAGGTATACAAGAGCAATAAGACTCACTACTTATAAGGCTTATAAGAGTTTTCCTAATATTTTTTTTATTTAATCAAAAGCACACAGTCTGCTACAACAGGAGAGTACTACTCTGCTATCTTGGCCTTTTGTTCAACAATTTCATTTCAATAGTCTCGTTCCTGTTGTAGGAAGTTATCACCCAGCCCTCTCCCAGAAAAATGAAATATCCTAGGAAATATTGATAAGGCAGAATATTATATTTTCCTGGATGTGAAAAAGGGAGAAACACATTTTAAACACAGAGTAAATTCCTGCAGCTTCCTGCCCTTTGTCAATGGGCCATTAAGAAGGCCAAGCTAGTCCACTTTACATAATAAAGAGTTCAGCTCCAGGGGGATGGGTGTAGAGTTCAGTGTAAGAGACAATGAAGGCATGATAATAAGCCTTTACTCAACTGACCACATGGCATCTGAACTCAATCAAACCTGGATTCCATGTCTCCAGTGTCTTTTTCCCCACTTGGAGCCGAACCCAGAAGGACATTTCTCCCAACACCGTGTGATTTAGAAGTGACCTTTATCGTGTGGCACACAACAAAGAGTCTATCTGGACAGCAAGATGGACAACATATAAATTAAATAAATAAATAAGCATTTCTTTATATGAATAAAAAAATGAATATGAATAAGGTAGGCAGGTTAGCTGGGAAATTAGCTGGGAAAGATATAAGAGTCACAAGCCATTTAACTGTATTTTATTTTATTTTATTTTATTTCATTTCATTATTTCATTTCATTTTATTGCCAGTTTGGTGTAGTAGTTAAGGTGCTAGCCTAGAAACTAGGAGATTATAAATTCTAGTTTTGCCTTAGAAATGAAAGTCAGTGGGGTAACGGGGCCACTCTCTCTCTCAGCTCAAGTGTTGTTTTGAGGAAAATAGAAGCAGGAAGGAGTATTAAGCATGTTTGCCTTCTTGAGTTATATAAATTAATAAAGGTGGGATAAGAAATCTATAATATATAATCCTATTGCGCCATCTGGAGGGGTTGGGGGTCGGAGGCACCGTGTTATGGTGGTTCCGCTCCTACCTCTCTGGCCGGACGCAATGTGTGTTGGCAGGGGAGCAGAGGTCGACCCCGAGGCCCCTTACTTGTGGGGTCCCACAGGGGTCGATCCTCTCGCTTCTCCTGTTCAACACATATATGAAGCCGCTGGGCGAGATCATCCGTGGTTTCGGGGTGGGATACCATCTGTACGCTGATGACACTCAGCTGTATATTTCCACCCCAAACCACCCCAACGAGGCCGTCGAAGTGATGTCCCGGTGTCTGGAAGCCGTACGGGTCTGGATGGGTGACAACAGGCTCAAGCTCAACCCCTCCAAGACAGAGTGGCTGTGGCTCCCAGCTTCCCGGTTCAACCAGCACACTCCATCGCTGGCCATCGGGGATGAGCAATTATCCCCGGTGGAACGGGCACGCAATTTGGGCGTCCTCCTTGATGCCCGGCTGGCTATGGAAGATCATGTGGCAGCCATGGCGAGGGGGGCGTTCCACCAGGTTCGCCTGGTGCGCCAATTGCGACCCCTTTTGGACCGGGAGGCCTTGCGCACAGTCACTCATGCGCTGGTGACGTCTCGCCTGGACTACTGTAATGCTCTCTACATGGGGCTCCCCTTGAGGTGCACTCGGAGACTACAGTTGGTCCAGAATGCAGCCGCGCGGGTAATTATGGGGAGATCGAGGTTCTCCCATATAACACCTCTCCTGCGCGAGCTGCACTGGCTTCCTGTGGCCTACCGGGTGTGCTTCAAGGTGTTAGTTACCATCTTCAAAGCGCTCCATGGCACAGGGCCTAGTTATCTGCGGGATCATGTCCTGCCCCATACATCCCTGCGACCCATTCGCTCACACAGAGAGGGACTCCTCCGGGTGCCGTCCTCCAGAGAGTGTCAGAGGGCGGTGCCCAGGAGTAGGGCCTTCTCTGTGGTGGGCCCTACCCTGTGGAATGACCTCCCCCCAGACATTAGGACAACAACTGACCTCCGCTCCTTCCATATGAAACTGAAGAGCCACCTGTTTCGACTAGCCGGCCTGGCATAACTCTATAGCTTCTCCACCCCTTGGTCATTTTTTAACTGTTAATTTTAGTTTTTAAATTTTTACTGTTATTGGGGTTTTAACTTTTTCTAAGCACTGTAATTTATTTATTTATTTTTACCTCCTCTATATGATATGATACTGTTTTGATTGTTGCTTTTGTACGTCGCCCAAGTCCCTGTGGGGAGAGGGGGCGACTAACAAGTTCAAATAAATAAATAAATAAAATAAAATAAACTTCAGATAATAACTAAATATCCACTAGATGCAGTCCAGAAGACATTTGAGCTAGGCAGCACCTACTCTATGCACTCAAGTGCTGGATGAGGGAAATAGGAAACAGTCAATCCAATCCCAGTTGCTCCATCCTTTTATTTATGGTATGAGAAAAAGAGTCTTAAACAATCAGAATTAGTTTCTTCTTCCTCAGACTGGGAAGACTTTTGTAGAGAAGGTAGATTGTTATGAAGGATTTAATCATTCCAAATGTAGAAATCATTGTAGAGATATTTCATTCATACCTTAAATTGTTTTTAATTGCCCACAATAGTCAGTAAAGCTTGACATTTTCTGGAAACCTAAACAATAAGAGAGGAGCCAACTTTCTAACAATCAAGTGATGGACACTAAGCTAATTGCAATTTAAAAAAGAAGAATTTTGCTACAATCCTTGAGATTACAGGTGAAGATTTAACAAGTAGAAAACCTGACAGGTTATATAATGCCAAATATTATAAAGAGAGCGATGAAGTGAACCACAGATTTAACTGCATTATCAGAATGAATGCAGGAATGTCTCTTCTCCATTGACAAGGTGAACATGGATGTTTTTTCTGTATCTAGCAGAAGTAATCTTGTAAAGATAGCTGGAGATGACAGATGCGCTATAAAGGTGGTCCCCGAGACAATGTGAAGAGTCTGTCATTCTTATCTCCTGATCAAGGACTGACTACAAAACTGTTTCTTTGGCTTTATCAACTCCATGGGATAATAGGAATGAGGCAGAGAAACTGCAAAATGACAGGTCACTAGCTGATTTTTTTCCAGGTGTAAATCAACTCATCAGTAAAAGTGAGCTTGGCCAGCATTTCATTCTAGAACAAGGCTGTCAAACTTGTGGCCTGCAGGCCAGATGCATGAAGAGCTGGTCATACCCATGCCTGGTTTAGCGAAGGGAAAAAAATCCCTGATGCATCATGTGATACTGCGGTGACAACGTGAGTTTGACACCCCTGTTTTAGAGGGCTTATTGCAGCCAATATTTCAAGTGGCAGATTCTCCTTTTTTTGGGGGGGGGGCGGTGTTTCCCAGTTCTAACTGCAGAAGAGTATCCACAGAAGAGTGAGAGAACTGTAACATGAATTTAGACTGAACAGATTAAAACACGGTACAAGTAGTTCAAGTTGCAACAATTTGTTTAGTAACTGTTTGAAATTGCAACGGCAGTGGACAAAGTGAACCATTTCTCACACTTGTGACCATTGCAGCATCTCCATATTCAAAAGACACTTGGCAACTGACTTATATTTATGATGGTTACAGTGTCCTGGAATCACTTGATTACCTTTTGTAAACCTGTGACAAGCAATGTCAATGGAAAAGCCAGATTCACTTAACAATCACATTACTGACTTAGTGACTGCATAATGACTTAATAACTGTGGCATAAAAGGTCATAAAATGGAGCAAAACACCCTTAACAACTATCATAGTTAGTCAAAGGCGAGGCCTACCTGGATATCACAAATCTGGCCACCATTGAATTGAGCTGAGTTGCATATCTGAATAAATATCTTAATAGGAGCAGGGGGAAAAATTATTCTTACTGAAGCTAGCAAATTTAAGAATTGCTCTGGCAACTTTCTGCACTCAAGTGATGACCATTCAAATTTGCTATGTCCACAAAGTAGATGTCTGAAAATAGGTACCACTTATTTATGCTCTTTTACTTGCTCAGAGAAAAACTGTTAATTTTCCAGTCACATGGGACATGTTTCTTGGTGATGAACATTAGCTCTGCTTTAGAATATTTTATTCCTGTGTCTTCAAGTTGGCCATATTCTTCCAATGCCCTAAAGCTACGATTTGGGTCAGGAGAGAATAACAGTGTCATCAATGCAAAAGAGCTAAAATTATGATTTAGAAAGGGAGAGGGATTGATCAATTCCATTATCATAAACATTAATTTCACCAAACCAAAAGAATTGCTAATCTTATGGTAATATGACATACCTGAAGATGTCCTCACAAAATACTATAATTAGTGGTGCAGGCTCGTTATCAATAGAAGAAGTAGCTTATTTTCACCAAAGCTGCTTACAATTTAAATATACTGAATATATTACACTTAAAATACTAAAAACATTTTAAAACAATAAAATACAATAGATGTTAGCTCTATCCCAGGAAATGATTCCCTTATTACTACCAATTCCCTTATTACTACCATATTTTTCGGAGTATAAGATGCTCCAGAGTATAAGAAGCACCTTAGTTTTGGGGGAGGAAAATAATAAGAAAAAAAATTCTGCCTCTGCCTACCAGCATCCATGGTATTCAGCTGACACATGGTAACAAGGTCAGCCAAGGAATAGGCATAGCATCTAAGTCAGCCAATGAGGGCTATTTGGACTTTGAAATTTGCTGTATGAGCAACAAGAGACAGAAAGGAACCTGGCATACTTAGCCGAGAACTGATAGTGAAACTCCTTTTGTTTTGCTTCTATTTACTCCAACCTTGGTAAACCTGCTTTTGGTAATGTATTATATATATATATATATATATATATATATATATATATATATATATATATATATATATATATATATATATATATATATATATATATATATATATATATATATATATATATATATATATATATATATATATATATATATATATATATATATATATATATATATATATATATATATATATATATATATATATATATATATATATATATATATATATATATATATATTATTATTATTATTATTATTTTGAATCCTGCTAAATCAGTTAGTGTGCTTTCTGAATGTGATTGCTGCTGCAAACTCTGACCAGCCAGATCAGCTTTAGCACTTAGTACAGCCTGATTCAGTATGGGTGAATAGTACTACCAGAATACTCCCAATCAGCTGTTCCAGGCTGCAGGGATTGCCACAGGCCTCTATGTCTCACGTTTTTGGCCCTGGTTGGGATGGGTGGGGCTACATTTGGTGTATAAGATGCACCCAAATTTTTACCCTCTATTTAGGGGGGGAAGTGCATCTTATACTCTGAAAAAATATGGTTTTCTGTAATGAGCCGAAGGACAGAAAGGGGGAGTAGTGAGCTCCCTCCCATATTTGGGCATACCAGGGGTTGTAACACAAATACATACCCATTTCCCTGGCTCAGCTGATAAGGAGGAGAGCCTGTGGCTTAGTGGCTAAGACTCCTGCCTAATATGTAATACAGCCCAGGTTCAAATCCCAGTAAGGGTATGGCGGCTAGCTGATAAGAACTAAATAGCTCGAAATAGATCTATACTAGTCTCCCTTTATTTATTTATCAGCACAAATGCAACACACATACACACACGCAACACACACACACACATATTCTCTTTTTTGTTCATTGGTTTGTATATTTGTAACGACAACCGTTTTATAGTTTTGATAATGTTGTTTAATTGTTGTACACTGCTCAGAGTCACATTGTGAGATGGGCTATTTTCTAAATTTGATAAATAAATGGATGGATAGAAAATAAGTAAATAAATAAATGTATTGCTGTTAGTTTTATTTCACAGTTGTAATTCTTTTGTAAAATATTGCAAAGGTAGACACCATTTGCAATGTAGAGCAACATTAGGAGATCAAAAAATCCTGCAAAATGTCACTTGGGTTGATGGAACTATGTAAGTCATAAATATAACAAAAGCTCTATTTCTAAATACAACTTCTTGCATGTGTTAAGATTTTTATTTATTTATTAGTAACATAGATGCACACTGTAAGATGTCCTTTCTTTTGATGTTTATGATCTTGCAATAATACAATAGCAGAGTTGGAAGGGACCTTGGAGGTCTTCTAGTACAACCCCCTGCCCAGGCAAGAAACCCTATAAAATTTCAGACAAATGGCTATTCAACATCTTCTTAAAGACTTCCAGTGTTGGGGCATTCACAACTTGTGGAGGCAAGCTGTTCCACTGATTAATTGTTCTAACTGTCAGGAAATTTCTCCTCAGTTCTAAATTGCTTCTCTCCTTGATTAGTTTCCACCCATTGCTTCTTGTTCGACCCTCAGGTTTCTTGGAGACTAGTTTGACTCCCTCTTCTTTGTGGCAACCTCTGAGATATTGGCGCACTGCTATCCTGGCTCCCCTAGTCCTTCTTTTCATTAAACTAGACATACCCAGTTCCTGCAACCGTTCTTCATATGTTTTAGTCTCCAGTCCTCTAATCATCTTCTCTGAACTTTTTCTAGAGTCTCCACATCTTTTCTACATCGTGACAACCAAAACTGAATGCAGTGTTCTAAGTGTGGCCTTACCAAGGCATTATAAAGTGGTATTAACACTTCATGTGATCTTGATTCTATCCCTCTGTTGATGCAGCCTAGAACTGTGTTGGCTTTTTTGGCAGCTGCTGCACACTGCTGGCTCATATTTAAATGGTTGTCCACTAGGACTCCAAGATCCTTCTCACAGTTACTACTATTGAGCAAGGTACCACCTACACTGTACCTATGCATTTCATTTTTCTTGCCTAAATGTAGAACCTTACTCTTTTCACCATTGAATTTCATTTTATTAGATAGTGCCCAATGTTCAAGTTTGTCAAGATCCTTCTGTATCTTAAGCCTATCTTCTGGAGTGTTTGCTATTCCTGCCAGCTTGGTGTCATCTGCAAATTTGATGAGTTCCCCATTATTCCCTCATCCAAATCATCTTCTAAGAATGAATTTCATTTAGATTTTGCACAGGTATAACTTGCCATATAAGATATTGTGTAAATCAAAATATTTCATTCTTTATTATGTATAAAGGTAGACCTTTGTTCTGTTCTTTATATAAAGTATCAGTCTCAAGAAGCCCCTGCAGTCCAGAATTAAGAAGTCATTCAATTCATTTGCAATCTTAATGACTTTAAAACAATGATAATAATGAGAGTGATGATTGCTTGTTTGTTAACAAAGGGATGCTGTGGTTAGTCACTGGAAAGACTATTAAGCATCACATAATTGCCCTTGAAGTTTGACACTTCAAATATCTCATTTAACATGCAATGTATTCATTTGGCAGAAGTAAGAGGAAAAGGGGAAGAAAATTATAAAGTTAACACCAATTTTCTTAAGAAAGGGATGAAATATCCATAAAGATAAAATGGATTGAAGATCGTAAATTATTATTAAAACTAAAGGATGTTCTCAGACCAATTTCCAGACTGGCAGAGATACTTGATTTTTTTTAAAAAAAATAAATGAATAATTATATGAATATAAGAGCTATCCTTCAGGATTAGGACAGAGAATAGCATCTACCAGCCTTCCCTAATTTGTTTAGTCAGTTTCCTTGGACAGGTTGGAGAGATTTGATGCTTGTTCCCTGTTCAAATAAGTCAAGCATGACTGGTGGACTCAAAGAGCTGATGGTGAGACCAGGTCCATTAGGTAGGTGCAAAAGAATGGGAAAAAATTCCCTTGGCTTGAAATAGTAATGAAGCCATGAAAGCTATATTTATATATTTAATCTTATTAGATAGATTGTTTATTCATTCATGCGAGGCAGAAGAGTTGAGCAGTTAAAACATAACACTTCTGGTGTTTACAGAATTACAGATTCCCACAGATTCTGAATTATTATGTCCATTAAATGGACAAAAGTAATTAAGCAAAAATTTACTCTGAATTGCATTCACTGACATGAAATCTCTCACAATATTAAATGGGTCTTGGTGAGAGTCTTTGGGTTCTTCAAAAAGATCCTGTGTGACTTCCATGCAAGGTTCTATGGCAGCGATGGCTAGCCTGTTTTCTTTTTGGGTGCCAAAAATACAAGGGCGTGTGCGCAATAGCAGGCACATGTGCCGGCACTCATAATGCAAAGTGTGTCCTCACATGTGCATGCGTGCACAATCACACCCCATGCTCCCCTCATGTGCATCACACTACTTGCCTCCAAGCTAAGCTTGATATTTCCTCGGGGAGGACAGGGGAGGCCCTTTTCACTCTCCCCAGGCTCCAGGAAAGCCTCCAGAGCCTGGAGATGGTGAACTTCCAGTTGTCCCATTGGGCCCATTTTTCACCCTCCCCAGGCTCTGGAGGCTTTCCTGAAGCCTGGGGAGGGCAAAAACGGCCTCCCTGGCTCTCCAAAAGGCTAAAAATCAGCTGGCCAGCATGCACATGCACGTTGGAGCTAATGGCTCATGTGCCAGCAGATATGGCTCTGCGTGCCACAGGTGGCATGAGTGCCTTAGGTTCGCCATCATGGTTTTATGGCATACTAAGCATATCCAATGCAGTGAAAACATGCTGCAAAGTGAAGACTGGCCAGTAATGACTTGTGCCCAAGAAAGAACAAGAGATTGCCTGCCTGCACCCTGGAAAGTTCTTCCTCAGGAGAAGATTGGGTGTGAAAGTCTTACCGTTTTTTTATAAGTAGAGTGGCTAGGGGATCACAGGAGAAATACGTTGTTCACCCAAGCCAAGCATCCTTTTAAAGGATTCTATGAATGTCCAATACTCACTTTATATCACTTTGGGATAAATTGATTTGCAGTTGAAAAGAAGTCCTTGAAAACAGTGGGGCAAAGAAAACTTCCCAGTGCGTTAGCCTTTCTTCTGAATGACGGAAAATAAAATGAAGAAAAAAATAACATTTTTAAAAGATTTCAAAAATAACAGCAAAGAGATTAATCAAGATTTTGATGAAGGTAAAGGTATTAATTTGAAAGGTAAAGTTTATGGGGACAGTGCTTTTGGCATTAAGTAGAATTCATTAAATAAACTGATCAGAACTTCCGGGAATGTTGATTGTTTGATATTAAATGGAAAAAGATAATTGGTAGAAGTTACAAGATAAGAAGATAAAGATAGTATGAGACAGACTGTGTCATTACAACTATAGAAAGACAGAATGGACATTAAGAATATAAAGGAAGTGAAGAAGAAATACTGCAAAAAAATGATTGAAAAGATGGGAAACCAGATACCTGGTTATGTCAGATTTATTGAAAATGAGCTAGCTGGATGTGAATTGGGAATAGAAAAAAAAAGCATGCAAAGATGAAAGAGGGAAAGTTACCCCCCCCCCCAATTGAAGAATATATAGGGTACCCAAAAGAAAAATTAAACAAATTAATGACAAAGTGGAAATTTTAGAAAAGTAAAACATAAATAATAAACAGAATAATGTAAAAGGATTAAGACAATCTGGCAATAATTAGAATTGACAGAATAATAATTCTCCCTGAGACTTAGAGCGGTTTCAGAGATGGCATTAGATAAAAGTTTAACAAACTTTCTGCAAAAGGATGAGATGATATGGATGCAAAAATTGATAACGTTTTTAGAATCAATACTCAATTTGCAAAATTAAAGAAAGAATATTCTTGTGCACCTTGTCAGAAAGAAGACCAGATACCATGCTTTGAAGCAGAATTTTTCTACTAGACTAAACATTAACCATGAAGGTGTGATTGCACTTACAAAATTAGAATACTACGCAAATAGAAAGAGAATTTCTTTTCAATTGACAAACATGAAAAAAATGCAATTTTGACGGATAAATTGGAAAGCATGATCTTCACTTCTAAATAATGGAGCTTCCAATGGAATTTAATCCAAAAAGAA
Organism: Natrix helvetica; assembly: GCF_964273705.1. Classification (NCBI taxonomy): domain Eukaryota; kingdom Metazoa; phylum Chordata; class Lepidosauria; order Squamata; family Natricidae; genus Natrix; species Natrix helvetica. The sequence continues at coordinate 90,568,894 of NC_138550.1, read as the reverse complement.
AGATAATTTTTGGAAAAAGTTTAAAGAGGAACTGGAAGAAATGCAAATGGAAATAACAAAGGGCCTTAACACTATGGAGTCTTAACAGTCACAACTAGGAACTGGTGAAGATACCACCATAGTAAGTGCTACATGTATTGACTTTTCTAAGATTTTTGCATACATATGGATTATAAATGCCTAGCATGGAAGAGGAAGCCAGGAACCCTGACGCACATTAACCTTCAATAGTTCTCAGCACCATCAGGATACCCAGCCACCATTTTCTGACTCACTGCAACACATTTTCACAAACTAGAAGACATTCACACATGCTAACACTCATTCTGAAAACAGCCCAAACCTTCTGCCAGGTCTAAAAAAGTGTTGCCAAGTAAAAAGAAAAGTTTCTGCCATATACAGAAACAAGGATGGCTCAGCAGGAAAATGCTACAAAACAGCTGCAAAAATGCCACAAAATTGCTGCAAAATGACAAGTGTGGCCATCCTCTACTCCACTATGACCTGATCCTCCAATCTCTAACCTGAACAGACCCAGGCCAGTGCCTTCAGCAATATCTTCACTACACTGCAACAAACAAGTATTCACAAGGACAACAATGGTTTTTTTCCCCTCTTTCCACCATCTTAGTTGGAAGCTCCCTAAATGTGTGCTATGAGATAGGGATCCCCAATCTGTGGGCTATGGGCCACTATCAAGACATGGCTTATTTGCAACTGGACCATGTGAGTGGCGGGCTGGGACATGCGCACACATGAGCACAGCCTGATTCGCACAAGCAGTGGGTGCAGCGCTTGTATTCCAACTCACACGAGCAGTGGGTACTAGTGCTTAACAGCCCAACTTGTGCAGAGTGGTGAGTGCCCATCACTCACACAAATGAAACTCTGTGCACACACACATGCTCCTCACACAAAACCATCCACCTTTTCCACCTTCCACCAACACACCAAGCTGTCAATCCGGAAAAGTTGGTGAACACTACTGTAGAATGTTACTCTTGAAATACATTCAAACATGGAATTTTTCTAAATCTGCAGGCAAACATCATTTTGAAGTCACTAGATATTCCTAGGGACTTCATAATTATTGGTTTTCACTTTGTGGTTTCATCCTTATTACTATTGATGATGTAATATGCGCTGAAATACCCGATGCCGACGTCGATAAGGATTTGCATGAAGTTGATACATGGACCTTGCGGTACACTGAATCCAAATTCACCATGCATGATAAACAGAAAATGCTCTAAGCGATATCCTCGAGCATTAGTATCCAAAACAGTTACAGGAAACGATGGATATCCTTTATACAGAAGAAGATCAGCAGAAGATGGCGGTAAATTAGCAACCATACAAATGCAAAACGGTGACATTGAAGTAGATAACCGGTGGGTTGTTCCATATTCGCCTTTGCTATCAAAAACATACAAAGTGGACATAAACGTTGAATACTATAACTCCGTTAAGTCGATCAAATACATTTGTAAGTACGTGAATAAAGGCAGCGACATGGCAGTTTTTGGTCTGCAACCAAAAAGAACTGATAGAAATGTGGTCATACATATCAATGAAATTGCACAGTATCAGGCTGGAAGATACATAAGCAGCAATGAAGCTGTATGGCGAATTCTTTCATTTCCCATACATGAACAAAGTCCAGCTGTTGTTCACTTAGCAGTACATCTAGAAAATGGACAACACGTTTATTTCACACCTGCAAATGTGCAACAAATAGCCCTGAATCCACTGGCTACAATGTTAACTGCTTTCTGCACATTATGTCAAAATGACGCATTTGCGAAAATACTGCTGTATTTGGAAGTGCCTACGTATTACACATGGAATGCGAGTAGAAAATAATTTCAATGACGCAAACGAGGAGAGTGAGTCGATGGGCAACCTGGCATATTCAAAGAAACTATGATAGGCAGACTGTACACCGTGCATCCTAATCAAGATGAATGTTTCTTTCATGAGCATGCTGTTGGTAAATGTGCCCTGGCCAATGTCTTTCCAGCAATTGAAAATTGTCAACGGCGTTAAACATGCCACTTTCCACAGTGCATGTCAAGCTCTGAATTTATTGGTGAATGACCAACACTGGGATGTTTGCATTAATGACGTGTGCTACATGTCACATCCAAATCAAATTCGTGCATTGTTTGCAATCATATTGACCGCCTGCTCTCCTTCATCTCCAACAGAGTTATGGGAGAAGTATAAATCACACATGGCTGAGGATATTTTCCATTGAATACGCAAGGAAAATTAAAATATGAACATGGATTTCACAGCAGAAATCTACAACGAAGCGTTGATAATGATTGAAGATTTGTGTCTAGAAATTGCAAACAAAGTTCTCAATCAATTGGGAATGCCATCACCAAATCGATCTGCTGCTGCTTCGTTCGATGTAGAATTGCATCATGAACAAAATTACAACACAGGTGATCTTTTGTCGTATGTGCAATCAAATATTCCTAAGCTAATGCTTGAGCAAGATGGCATTTATGATCAAATAATGCAAACTCTCAATAACGGGGTTGGAGAAATCTTGGAGATGCACCAGGAGGAACTGGTAAAATGTTCCTAATTATATTGATTCTGGCAGCAATTCGATCCCAAAATGACATAGCCTTAGCTCTTGCATCGTTGGGAATAGCTGCAACATTGCTACCAAGTGGAAGAACTGCTCATTCCACTTTGAAATTGCCATTGAACATGTAATTCATTGAAACTCCCACATGCAACATTTCCCAAGCATCTGGCATGGGAAAAGTATTGCAGAAATGCAAACTTATTGTTTGGGATGAATGCAAAATGGCGCACAAAAATTGCTTGAGGTTCTTGATCGATCATTGCAAGATTTGCGAGGAAACATCAGACCATTTGGGAATGCATTAATATTGCTTGCAGGAGATTTCAGGCAAACATTACCTGTAATTCCTTGATCGACACCAGCGGATGAAATAAATGCTTGCCTGAAATACTCTACTTTGTGGTGACACGTAAAGACTTTAAAATTAATTACAAATATGTATGTCCAGCTGCAAAATGATCGATCAGCTGAGATATTCTCACATCAATTGCTGGAAATTGGGAATGGAAAAGTGCCTGTTGATCTGACCTCAGGACGAATTTCATTGCCTCATAACTTCTGCAAATTTAGTGACATCAAAAGAAGAATTGATTGAAAAAGTGTTTCCCCATATTCAAACCAATTATAAGAATCACGATTGGCTGAGTGAATGAGCTATTCTTGCAGCCAAAAACAAAGACGTATACAAACTTAACAATATTATTCAGTCTAACATTCAAAGTGAGGCAGTCACATACAAGTCCATCGACACTGTTGTGGAAGCAGATGAAGCGTTAATTATCCAACAGAATTTTTGAATTCACTCGATCTGCCAGGGATGCCACCCCACGTACTGCAATTGAAAATCGGCGGGCCAATTATTAATTATGCTGCAAAATATCAACCAGCCAAAGCTTTGCAATGGCACGCGGCTTGCAGTAAAAAAATTAATGACCAACATTGTAGAAGCAACAATCTTGACAGGATCTTTCAAAGGTGAAGATGTCCTCATTCCTTGCATTCCTATGATTCCAACGGATATGCCATTTGAATTTAAGAGATTACAATTCCCAATTTGATTGGCGTTTGCAATCACCATCAATAAAGCTCAGGGCCAATCTTTAGAATTGTGCGGTTTAGATATAGAAACGGATTGTTTCTCACATGGACAATTGTATGTTGCGTATTCTAGAGTCGGAAAACCAGACAATCTCTATATCTGCACACACAATGGAACAACAAAAAATATTGTATACCCACAAGCATTGTGAAATTAAACATATTAGAAACTTGCGCTTTCTCTTTTCTTTCTTTTCCATTTAACCGGATTGGGCCACAGCAACTATTCTATAAAGAATAGTACAAAGAAATACCCAGGGGTGTTTGCTCCCTCTTCTTATCTACCGATAAAACAAGCAAATTTCACACCATGCTCAGATAACAATGGATTGTTTCCTTGGCTGATGAGAATTTGTTATTTCTTCCATTTGTCTTGCAATTTTATCTCCAAAATGTGATATACTTTCACATAACATACACATTTTGCAGGATTTTGTCAGAGTGATAGGAATGACTTTTAACCACTCAATTTTTCTCAGAGTAATATCCATCACAATATATAGGACACTAAAGGGAAATAATAGAAACAACATTTAAAAATGATTTTTTGCATAATAAAATTAAGTAGATAGGACTTGTGTAAAATATAGTAAGTATATTAATTTTATTTACAGTAGAAAAATTAAAATCCTGGTGTGGAAAAGTCAAAACCTTGACTGAAGACCATAGGATGTGAAAAAGTATTGGATGATGAGATGACGTGGGAAGCCAAGCAAACACAAAATAGAGAACTCAGTCTAGGGAAAGCAGAGAAATGCTTCAAAGAAGAAGCAGTGTGAAGATGAATGAATCTCATCTATGCTAAAGGAAAATCAAGATGGAGGGACACATCAGTCAGAAAAGCATTGAGATTTGGAAGATGAATGCATTAAGAATAGAAGCTTGGTGATGTTTTAAATCAAGAAGAATAAATGAAAAAGAATGAATGACATTATTAATATGTAGGTCGATATTCAACTGACAAGTGGATGCATGTGTTCTGGTAAGCTGATCCCATACTTCATTTGATCAATTCAAAAAGGGCAATATGCAATACAATATAAGGAGTTAAGGCTGTCTTTAGGTTATTTCCATACCCAATGAGTCTGTTCTGTATGTATGAAGCAATAATCATATATATACCATCACAGAAACTGAAAAGATTTTATTGTCTGACAAGATGAAACAGTTAACATGAGGAACCTTAGAATCAACAAATGTAAAATATGAGTAATACTTTTCCCCAAGCTGAAAGAAATCAGCCAACTAGCAAAATTGTTTTGACTGCCTCAACAATTCCTGAGATGTTTAACCTAAGGAGGAACCTCCAAGTCCAATTTGAATTTGATTTCAGAAGAACAACAAACAAAAGTTTGTTGCAGGCAAAGGTTTGTGCAGATTTTGTGCATTATGCAGCTTGAGGAATGCCTTAACAAAACTCCTTGACACCACTCAGATATTTCTTCTGAGGATTTAAATAAACTTTGCTTTAAGTAAAACCTTGATCACATCAGCTCTCATGTTTCTTCACAAGTTCATGAGGTATTGTAAATGTAGGCAACCAAAGCACCATAAGCATAGTAGGTAAATTAATGTAACTATGGTACTAATTTGTAGGTAGCCATTTTGAGATGCAAGTAGAAGAAAGAGTGAAATGTCTGAAATTGGCTAGTATGAAGCTGGAGAAATGAAAACTGAAAAAATGGAGAAATTAGAAAGTAACCCTATCTACAGTTATGTTGAAATTGAAATAAATCCAACATTCTTTAAAGGTTGGCAAACAAAGATCACCAAATAAGTGCAAGGTTCTTTGAAGGTTGGTAAATAAAGAGAGGAAACCAAGCAGAGAAGTTTTACATGATCTCCTTGTGGACAATATTGCCAGTTAAATGGTCAAGACACTGGATTTCTGGACCATCTAGATTTCTGATAAATCTATCAGAAAGTTGTAACAATAGGCACCAACAAATTAAGAAAGTTATTGGTGGACAGAACCACCAGTGAGTACACTGCACAGCAGTGTGAAACCCCATATGGACAGAACAGGACGTATTACTAAATAATCAATGGGGTTAACAAAGGTTCCTGGAGGATCCACTCCTTTTGTTCCAATGAAAAAAGCAAAGTTGTGAGATGAGTGCAATCTTGGACATTCTACATATGCTTGCAGTATAACAATGCCTGTACAAAAGTGGTGGAGATTGTATCACATCGTCACAAACACTGCTTTCATCACTTTCAATCCTTGACTTCCCACACCTCATAGGCACAGTGTTTTAATAGAAATTGATTTTTTAAAAGAAAGATGATGGCTAACCAGCTAAATGAAAAGAAGAATCTCAGCATATTTGCAATGCACCCTTAAGTTGCTCCTGCCTTTTATAGTGGCTGAGCTGTGAAGCCAGTTAAGAAAACTTGGTCTGGATGAGGGTGCGTCAGCAGTGACTTTGCCAGATGTTTAGTTAGAATTGGTAGTTACAGGCAGACAGACAGACAGACAGACACACAAACACAAACACACACACACATTGTATTTACATATAAAATATATCAAGAAGTGTTACCTACAGGCACAACAAACACTGTTAAATATGATGATATATGAATGAATGAATGAATGAATGAATGAATGAATGAATGAATGAATTGGTAGTTACAGGCAGGCAGGCAGGCAGGCAGGCAGACAGACAGACAGACAGACAGACAGACAGACACACACACACACACACACACACATTGTATTTACATATAAAAGATATCAAGAAGTGTTACCTACAGGCACAACAACCACTGTTAAATATGATGATATATGAATGAATGAATGAATGAATGAATGAATGAATGAATGAATGAATGAATGAATGAACGAACGAACGAACGGAGGTTATAATTTAAGATTAAATGGTGTTCATTATTGATTGCTTGTATCATCTGGAAAATTTATGATTCTCTATGTATTGATCCTTTCTTTAACAAGAAAGTTATTTTACATTATATTTACCTGTTTGTCATTTGGACTCTTCCACTTATCTCTCTCAGGTGTTATAACAATGCAGACTTGATTGCCTTGCTGTATTTGAAGAATAAAATTAATTAAATAAAATTCCTTTTTTTTCTCTGTTCTGTGCTTCATAAGAGTATAAGAATAAATATTTAGCAGCGAACAACTGAAGGTCATAATCTTATCCATTAAGGATGAACAGGCCACAACGGAATAATGTTGTGGTCTGTTGGAATGTTAGAATAATTGGTAAGGAATTTTAGTGTTTATATACTGTATATACACTATAAAGTTTATAACGTAATGTAAGCATATTTTATACTGGAAATGGCAATGTCTAGTTCCAGTATAAATGTATAAATAAATAATTAATAAATATATAATACATTTATATATTATTATATATTATATTATATATTATTATATTATTATATTATATATTATTATATATTATTATATTATATATTATTATATATTATTATATAATATAATATAATATAATATATTATAATATAATATATTATAATATATTATAATATAATATAATATAATATAATATTATATTATATTATATAATATTATATAATCTAATATTATATTATATTATATTATATTATATTATATTATATTATATTATATTATATTATATTATATTATATTATATTATATTATATTATATTATATTATATTATATTATATTATTATATTATATTATATTATATTATATTATATTATATTATATTATATTATATTATATTATATTATATTATATTATATTATTATTATATTATTATATTATAATTAAAATATGTAACTAATGAGACAAACATATTCAACACCAATATTAATATGATGTATAATATAAGAATATGCCCACTCAATCACACACTTCCAAACATAATATCATTGCTTGCCATGATTTCAGCTGGTGCATAGAAGAAGAAAAACATTGTGTCTAATGAGGAAATGGGAATGTAACATTATAGGATATAAGATGGTGGTTATTCTAATGAAATATACAGCATATATTAAAACAATAATTCATAGTAAACCTTGAAACATAGTAGCAAAGTGAGCAAATAAAAAGAAGGGGGAAATATGCACAAATAATCTCTTAAGGCATCTTGACTTTATATTAATAGCTATGTTTGTGGGAGATAGAATAAATCCCACTATAAGGGTGTTTGTTTGTTTTTTTTACTTTATAGACTGTAAACTTTGAGTCATCATTCATGCACTAAGTGAAGATTTACACTACACTTTCATGTTTCATTAACTACCAGTGTATACTAGCTTATTATGAAGATACAACAATACAATTTTAGAAGAAACCATTTTACTGTATTGCTAACAATAAAGATTGATTTCCCAGCCCATTTGTTTAAAAAAAGAAAAGAAAAGAAGAAGCACAGTGTTGATGGTGCTCTTAAAATGTAAATCTTCAAAACTGTAATTAGAGTTATGAATTATCAACAGCTGAAAAGTCCCTATGGAAAATTTGGGTTGGTTTAATTATCCAGGCCATTGCATTCCATCTCAAAGCACTGAAGCTTTGAAATTTAAAACTATAAACTTAGTATAAAGAGCAAATATTTTTCAAGTGACAATATAGTTTATACAAATTGCTGTACATTTTTCTTGATTACACTTTTGATGAACAGCAAATCAACACACTAAGTTTGCTCATTAGTGACACAGACATCTCTAGTGAGTTTTAAATGAAAATGTTGATCTTGTCCAATATACATTCATTGTGCAAGCATTCCAGCTACTTGCATCATGCATATATTTTAAAGATATCATAATATTAAACAATGCAGTTGAAATGTACAGTATTGTTTAAATAGACATTTTCCTATTGATTATAGAAATAAGCAGAACAAATCAGACTTCTGAGTGACCTACATACTCCTCAGAAATAGATTGATTGTTCCATCTCCATTGTTCCATTTGTGTAAATGGTTACTAATTTCAATAGCCAACGTAAGCAAAAGATACAATCTCCACTACTCAAGGTGCTTGCTCCACTACTCAAATCTAACATAGAAACATAGGACTGGGAGAGACTTTGGAGGTCTTCTAATCCAACCCACCCCCCTACCCAAATGATTATTCCTTGTATTTTTGAAAACCAAAACCTACAGTAATGGAGTACCCAAAATCTGGGAGGCAAATCATTTCATTGATTAATTGTTCTCACTGGCAAGAAATTTCTCCTTAGTTCTAGGTTGGATCTCTCTTTAACAAGCTTCTATATAATTTTCATGAATTTCAATAATTTTGTTAACTCTGGTGCAGCATGGGGAACGGCTTGCAAGTAATCTCTCATTGATCTATACAGTCAGTGAATTTATTTAATCAAATCATTTTAAAATGTGCAACCTTAGAGCATTGGGACACAGATTCCCTTAATCAGACCCAATACTTCCAAAAGGTAAGGCCTGAATACTATAGTGTGGATTTCCAATTTGGTTTACTAATAAAGGAAATAGAATATTTCAGAATTATTGGAATTTATGGATAGAAAATTGGCCAATATTTCTGGACATGAATTATAGTGAAATGGCTAAAAGAGAACAGTACAGAATTAAGAAAGAAGACTGTTCCCATGGATCAAAGCACACTGATCTGTGAAACAAATTAAAGAATAATTGTACCTCCCTGTATGGTACAGTACACCAGAAGAGGTAGTGAAAATCTGGCAGACCAGACCAGTAGTAATGGTAGCCTGGCAACGCCCTTGAACCAATTCTCCTGTCAGAAGCTTTGTCAGAAGGGGTTTTTTTAAAGCCTTTTTCCCTGCCGGTTCAGGAAAGGGAAAAAAAACTTTAAAGAGTAAAAGAGTGAGAAAGGGAGGGAGGGAGGGAGGAAAGAAGGAAGGGAAGGGAGAAAGAAAGAAAGAAAAAGAAAAAGAAAGAAAGAAAGAGAGAAAGAAAGAAAGAAAGAAAGAAAGAAAGAAAGAAAGAAAGAAAGAAAGAAAGAAAGAAAGAAAGAAAGAAAGAGGGAGATGTTAGAAGGAAACTCACTTTTCAGCTGGGAGATTCAGCAAAGGAGAAAAACAAATGCTGTTGCTTTAAATCTGAGTCTGCAAACTGAGCATGCGTGATTGTTGAATTCTGGGAGTTGAAGTCCACAAGTCTTAATGCTGCAAACTTTGGAGACTCCTGTTTTAAATTGAAAAGCTGCTCTGAAGGAGGTTTGCAAAGTGACATTCAGCAGTTTGTTTCTGGGTCAGCTGAACAACAAACTGGATAAAATGAAGGATTCTTATATGGTTATATGTTTTGGAAGTTTTGGGGTTTGTGCAATATGGGCTTTGTGTTAGGATGATTGCCTGCTTGTGTGAATAGAACCAAACTTTTTATAGGCTCATTATCTTATTATCTCTATGTGGCAGGAATGTGGAATGAGCCTCAGGCAGGTTTCTTTGTAAGCAGAAAGAAAGAAAAACAGCACAGCAATTTAGGGCTAGAAGGCTACTCCGAGGTCATCTAGCACAACCCCCTGCTGCAGCAGGAAACCTTACATTGTCTGGATTATTTCGGTGCCTCCAACAAAGAAGAAAATTGCCAGAAAGGAGAAAGAGTTTACTAGGACAAGGCTGCCATGCAGAGGAAGTCAGAGATATTCCTTGATTTATGACTTCAATTGAGCCCAATTTTTGGTTGCTAAGCAAGAGCATTGTTAAGTGACCTTCACCACATTTTACAAGTTGACCAGGCCCACCTGGTCACATGACCACCAAGCCACGCCCACAAAATAGGTAGTAAATTTTTTTGAAACCCACCCCTGAATTGTACCATAATAACAAAGTAATTGTAACATGTTAATCATATTAATAATTAGTATTAATAATTGCATGTTGATCATCTTAATTAATAAGTATATGCTACAGATTTAATAAAGGATAATATGTTAATTGTGTGACTCTTCTTTAACAGTTTAAAATAGTTACCCATATTGCTGAATTTATGGGAAAGATAATGAAATAAAGCATTCCACATCCAATCACTGGCATGTCCAGATAGAAAGGTCTTAAGGATCAGAACTGGAAAAGTTACCTGTCCAAGTATTTTATTTAACAATTTGTTGCCAAATTGAATTCTCAGCTCTAGGCAAGATGCACTGAAGGTATGACTCAATGTACTGCAATATCATATAATATCAGTCTTTTTCAGCTATAGCCTTTGGACAGGTTATACTCCAAATTGCAAATTGCCTTCTGAATAGCTTGTTGGCCAATGTTAAAAAATGCTGGACTAGATGTGCATTTCCTCTTAGAGTTCTTTCCAGAAATTCATAATTATGAAAACCAAGACAGCTTGAAAGATAAAAGCCAACTCAACTTGACGTATTGAAGAAAGGCAATCATATTTCATGTCATATTAAACAAATTTGAACTTTTGTCATGGAAAATGATATATACTTGTTAACATGTGATTATACAATAAGAAGCAATGTACAGTAGCTCACTACATTTCTCATTCCTGTTCAACTCTATTTCATTTGACTGCAAGCAAAATGAGTTAAGCATAAGACAACAATAATAAGTCTTTTAGCACAAAAAGTGACTTTGTAGCTTCATTTTGGAGAAGGTTAACTTACAATGACAATAATTAATTTAATTCTTTCCTTTGTTAAAATACACAGCACTGCATGCTGTTTCCGACTATTGACTTTGATGCTTTTGGCAAAAAAATCTCGCTCTCTGATTTAAGTAAAACATTAGATTTCTCTTCACATTCATCTTATTTTTCTTTCTAGTTAGACTTTTAAACAGTGTTTTTACAAGTGGAAATGGAATAGATTTATAACAAAAATGTCCTACAGATATCAATAGATTTTATTCCTTTCCTGCTGACAAAACTCTTTCTTGCTTTGACATCCCAAGAAGTAACTTTAACTTCTGTCCAAATAGCCATTCTCTCAAACCACCTGACCCACAATCAGGTACCAACAAGACAGCAACACAGAGATGAATTCCCTACAGTCTTGTGAAGCTGTCAATGTTAATTAGCCTTGCCCATTGATGTGCAATGTGTTTGGCAGGAGCAGGGTGTCATGCATGCATGAAATAGTTTTAAAAGCTAGAGCTTTCTTTAAAAAATAGAATTTTAGTTTTTTTGCATTGTGCCATAAATATCAGGGCTGAAAGAATTACTTTGTTTCTGCTCTCATAATTTTAGTTTAAATAGAGATATTTTAATAAATGAAAGATCCGGAAGTTAAAAGACACTGAGTTTGTCAAAGCTGGAAAGTTGATAGTTTGTGTTCAAGCCTGAGCACTGCATAGCAGGGTGAATTCCTGTTCCTGCCACAGCTCTTGCCCACCCAGCAGTTTGAAGGCATGCAAATGTGAGTAGATTAATAGGTACCACTTCGGTGGGAAGATAACAGTGTTCCATGCACATTGGCATAAAGTCATGTTGGCTACATGACCGTGAAAAATGTTTTTGGAGAGTGCTGGCTTCTTGGGCCAAGAAATGGAGATGAGTTGGACATGACTGGACTGAGAAACCTTTAACCCTTACCTAATAAAAAAATGAAAGAAGAAAATATGACTTAAAATGAAGCCATTTGACTTGTATTTATTTATCTACATAATCAACATTTGCTGTATGCTTTCCAGTGATGAGAAGCCCTTTAAAAATGTGATAAAAGAAGCTCATGTTTTGTCTCTTCATTGAGGTCAATAGTTGTTTCCACCTCTTTATTTGATTCAAACCGGTGCCTATGACATATTCTTTACATTTTGTGGAAGTCATATGGAACCAAGTCTGAAATGTATGTTGAATGAAGTAAGATTGCCAGATCCAACTTTACAGTTGTCACTTGGGTGACTAATAAGGGGTGAAAGTAAACATTGCGATGTTGCAGCAAAATTTCCTTTTGCTCAATCATTATTACAAAATGTTGAAAGCCACAATCTGCATTTCACATACTTTAACAAATAATCTGCCTGCTAAAGCACGGTTTCTGATTTTTTTTGCTGCAGCTTTTTAGCAGGTCACTTTTGTGATATTTACATGGATTTACATGGGTGTGATATTTACATGGATTTACATGGGTGTGATATTCACATGGATTTACATGGGTGTGATATTTACATGGATTTCCTTGAATCTGGCACCACTATCAACTCAGATTGCTCTACTATAGATCTATGATTTGAGGATCATATTGGACTCATGGCTACTGTTCGTTGGGCAGCTGGAGCACATGGCAAGAAGACCAAGTCAAGCTGTGCCTCAGCTAGACTTGGTCCTCCTTGAAGGGTCTACATCAATGGGGTGGCACGCCCCGGTATGTGTGTACTGATGCCTGCCCGAAGCAGCAGCCACCATACCGGAACGGTGCTTTGGAGGGCCTGCCTGCCTGCCCTTGTTCCTTACCTGTATTTGAAGGAAATGAGCAATCTGCACATGTGCATGCAATGTATGGTGCCTGTGCGACGCTCTGCCGAGCAGCTGTAGCGTCACAGGTGGTGGGTGCGCATGCGTGCGCAGTACGCATGCCCGTGGTGCACGCCTGGCTCCCATTGCAGCGTACCGGTTGCAACAGGAGCCGAAACCCACTATTGGTCTACATGCAGCAGGAGGACATGTCAACATAACTCATGCCACCAGTACCACACACCAGGACTTCTGCTATGTGCTCTAGATGAAACAGCTGAATGTTATCTTTTGAACATGGATGTATCACACTATTGTGATCTGGGGGAAAAAAGATCTGTAATTTGCAGCACACCTAAAATTGATGTGACTGCCAATGTAAAAGGAAACAAGTGAAAGTTGAATGGTAAACATTTTTGACACTTTCAAATTCAGGTAGGAAATAATTTGATAGTAAGCCCCAAATTGTCATAACAAAGAACCATTGTTGCCCCTGGAGATTCTAATCTTGTTATAGCTGGAAATGTGATTTCTTTGAGTTCAATGGTTGATCCTATTTTATTATTATTTGACTATAATTCAAAGTATCTCAGGGTTATATAACTCTTTGACAAGACAACTGTACCACTGTACACAAACTAAAAACTTTTTATTTTCAGGACAGTCCAGGAGTAGTCAGCTAAAGATTGAGTCCCATTCATATGCCAAATTATACAAGTACATATTATTATTATTATTATTATTATTATTATTATTATTATTATTATTATTATTATTATTATTATTATTATTATTATTATTATTATTATTATTATTATTATTATTATTATTATTATTATTATTATTATTATTATTATTATTATTATTATTATTATTATTATTAATTTATTAATTTATTAATTTATTTATTATTTATTTATTTATTATTATTTATTTATTTATTATTATTATTTATTCACATTTCTAAACCGCCCCCTCTCCCAAAAAGGGACTTGGGGCGGTGTGGTTTGACATATTGTAACCATGATCAAATAACTGTCAGAGTGCACAGTCCAAGCTGTCATGATGATGTTTAAACAAAGATCTGTCTTTGTAATGTCTAAGAACAACTCTTTGTCACAGTTCTTAATTATGCATTTGTTTGACTTCTTATGGAACTTCTGTAAAGTATATTACAGAACTGGATATATATTTTAGTTGCAACAGCATCCAAAACGCAGAAACCCTCTTATCACTGTCCATATAGATAACTTCTTATAAATGCAAATTAATGCAAGAAAATTCTCTGCTACTATTATAGGGGGAAAAATGCTTGTGAGCTTATACAGAGCAGAGTCTCCATGAAGGTGGTTGAAAAACAAACACATTGAAAACTAATGTGAAACTGCAAGTGTCAACCCATCCATTCCTCCTGCAGTAACTTGAGAAGTCCAAATGAGCTACCAGATGATCCTATATAAAAATCAGCGACAAATAAAGAAATGTTTGTTTATTTCACAATTTTTTATTAGCTTACCATTTTACAGTTATTGTCAACAAATACATAATCTAAAGATGCTGACTCCAGCAGCTCTGATTTTACAAATCACTTCATCTGGTTGTTTTCAGTTTCTGATATAAGGGGGAACATGGTAAACAAATATGCATTTATATGTGGTATATCTATAATTTTAAGGTGCCATTTCAATTCCTGCCACTTATCTCTGGTCACTTCAATTAAGGCAACATTTATCTTGGTCCCTAATCATTTCTATACCTCCTTTTAATGGTACTGTTGAAAAAGCAGAGTGGTTAAGATCTGAACATAGCATAGAAAAGGTTGTGTATTTGAAACTGGCAAATGATGATTTCCCAGGTTCCTACTTTTCTCTGTGCTTTTAAAAATAAGACTAGGGATTTTCCAGTTCTCCAGTCACCTGAATAGAAGGATTTCAAGGCTAAGCTTCATCAGACTTCTCCAAAGTGAATAATATGTGCATCCACAGGTTAAGGGGACTATCTAAGGCATTGATGTAGTTGTTGTTGATGTTATTGATATTTATAGTACTGTTAAAGTAGCATTTATTAAAATTACTTTGATATAATAAATGTTTTGGGGTCAACGAACAACATAAAACCTCATGAATGGGTTGATGAGCTGAAGCTGTGGAGGAGCCATGTCTTAGGCTATTTTGAGAGGACCTTCTGCCTCAAATGACTAGGGAAAATGGTATGAACTTTTGAATTTAGTTTTGCTATGTTTGTGTTGGTTGAAGCTCAAAAGTAGGAAGCAAGGAAGGACAATGTCTAGGGTTTAAGTCTGGTTACTTTCTCTATGTTAAGTGTAGATTTCAAGCTCTTTACTATTTCAGCAGTGTCAGAAAAGGAAGATGTAGAACCTTTTGGAGTGAATCAGGTTTAAAATATTTTTTTTTGGGGGGGGTGTTATATTAAAGGTGATTGTTGTACCTGCATATATGTTTATTATTTTATTTATTTATTATTCGTATTTATAGACCGCCCCCTCTCCCGAAAGGGACTCGGGGCGGTGTACAGTCACTAAAATACGTTATAAAATACATACATAAAACAGTTAAATAATTAAATACGTAGGTGGAGGAGGTTGCAAGACTGTATATAGAATAATAAATATAGTACATTAAAAGCTCTAATAACCCAGGAGTTAAAATATTACCCAAAATTACCCATTAAAATATATCCACCGGGAGGTAAAAAACTAAGAATGTGCCAGGCCAGCTAATCGAAACAGGTGAGTCTTTAATTTTTGATGGAAGGAACGGAAGTCAGTGGTAGTTCTAATGTGCATTTGCATGTATAAATTCTCTCTCTCTCTCTCTCTCTCTCTCTCTCTCTCTCTCTCTCTCTCTCTCTCTCTCTCTCTCCTCCCACACTTCCTCCCTCTCTATCCCTCTTCCTCCTTCCCCTCTCTCTCTTTCCAACGTGGTGTAATTGTTACAGTGTAGGACAGTGGAGTATATGCAGGAAGACTGGGGTTTTAGCTTTTCGGTAGGCATAGAAAACAGATAGGTGACCTCTTGACATAAACAGTAGTAACAAAAAATTGGGAGAACACAATAAAATTTGTCCATGAGGAGGAGTAGTCTGAAGTCTAAACTGAATATTTTACTACTATTAAAGCAATTCAAACTGGGTATAATTATTATAAGCCAGCTTTAATATACCCTTAGTTTAATTGAAATACATGGCCTACTGGAATGCAATTCCGGGCTCTCTTTTAATGTTACAAGTGTGTGTTGAATTTCCTGCTTTCTAATCTCAGCAAAAAACAAACTCCCATGTGAGTAAGCAGACCCATGCTGGGGAGGGATACTACAAAAAGAACTTTTCCACCTTCCCTCCCCTTCTTGGTTCATGTAATGCAAAGCAATTCCTGTTTGCACTGCAAACTGAACCAGAGTTTTGTTCATTCAATACTCATATCACATCCAGAGAGATGCAATCTGCTTATTGAATTTTGCAGAGAAGTCAGCATTTTCATGTGGGATTTTGTATGAAATATTGTCAAAAGAAAAGGCCATACTATGAAGATTTTTGTCTTCCTTTCTTTGCTTAATACCTTTCCAAAATGACCTTTGACTGAATTCACTAATTGTCAAGCCAAAATACATACATATAATTAGCTATATATTTTTAAAAAAATTGCTATAAATATATTCATATTTAATTGCATATTCAATGTTATCGTCATAAGATATATATTTGAGGCATTCTGACACAACTCCCCCTTTTTTTCCTCACTTGCTTAGGGAAGAAAACTACTTCTCCACCATGCTCCTTCCTTCCTCTCTTTTCTCCTTGAGTGCCATTCTCTTTCCTTACAATGACTTGCATTGATTGACTTATTTATTTACTTACTTACTTACTTACTTACTTACTTACTTACTTACTTACTTACTTACTTACTTACTTACTTACTTACTTACTCAGATATTGCCTGATTGCAGTGGGGGGTCAGGAATACAAACCAAACAACAATATGCAATCTATATTTTAAAAAACCAATGAATGAGATAGCAAAGACAGACAACATCAGCGGACTTATATCTTACATATACTCTAGAAGAAATGCCAACCACCCTAGGCAAACACTGAGGAGAATAGATGTGGCAACAAAATCTTAGAAGAAAATAAATATGTTGCTATTGCTACTTATATTAGGCTTTTTTCATGGCTTTTCATACCTACCCCATTTAATCTACTTTCTATACCAATACATTTTGAGGCAACCTGCAAACAAGTGGCTTACACCTAATAGGCAACATTTATTGCTTATTTTTGATATTTAAATTATCTTCTTATTTCACATTCCATATTCAACTTACAGAGCTGGATATAACATTGCAAGACAATATTGCTTTGGAATGTTTGCTTTGGAAACAAGGACCATATACCCACAATGGAAGGAGGAGCCGAAGTAAAAATAATTAGGACCAGAGCAAAACAGCACCAATTGTTAACTATGCTTGCTTATTCAAATGCAGAAACATCAGTTGTAAATTCCACCTCACTTGTAAAATACCAATGTATGCATGATGGTCAACCATAGTACACAAATTTTAGAAATATGTAATATCAGGACAATATACACATGTATATGCATGTATGTATATATGCATATGATCTGGAGCTCTGTTATCGGCTGCAGAGGCCTTCCCCAAAAGGTGTCTGATGGTAAAATGGAGGCCGGGTCAATGCACACACCAATTTGGACCCTATTTCTTGGATGCAGAGGCCTTTCCTGTAGAGGCCAGGGGCGGACCACGCAAGCGGTGGCAAGTGGCTGCAGAAGAAGTGGGCTGGCAGTGGGCCCCTGCTGGGTGGGGCTGTCGGTGCTGCTGCCGCAAGGTGAGTCAGTGGAAGATCCAACCTGTCCCCAAAATGGTGTCTTTTTTGGTGACAAGATAATTGCAAGACTGGGTCTTATTTTTGAGAAAACATGGTACATACATACATACATAGTAAAATCTAATACAAACTAAACTTAAAGAAGAAGAAAAAAACAGAGAAGAACTAAAAAGAAAGAAACAAGAAAAATAGAAGAAGAAAATAAATGTATTAAAAGTGACTTCAAACTTCATCAGAAAAAGTGTAATAATTCTTCTTTCTAAAGTTACAAATGTTTATCTTTTCATCTCATAGCCCAGTCATTATCTATAAACAAATCCTCTTTTCAGTCCTGGTGTTAAAGAAAGACCAAAAAGGATGGCTAGAACTACCCTATTTCTCTGAAAATAAGATCTCCCTGGATAATAAGCCTAATTGGGGTTTTCAGTGCATGTGCTAAATAAGCCCTCCCCGAAAATAAGCCCTCCCTGAAAATATTGAATCACAGCAACAGCCATGAGGTAACCAACCTCACCACATCCTGCACCTCAAAAATAATAAGACCTCCCCAAAAATAAGGCCAAGCATTTATTTTGGGGATCAAAAGAAAATAAGGTGGTGTCTTATTTTCGGGAAAAGACTGTAACAAAAGTATCTTATAATGTACTTTCATGAAATATGCAAACTTTATATTCCTTATTTTACTTCTAACAGTCTTAATCTTTACTTCATCAAATATTGTCATGGAATTCAATTTCATTTCTTCTTTGTTACAATGCATAGAATTTGTTAAGATTTTAACATGTCTCTTTTGTAAATCAAGTAGGACAGAAATATTCAGGTGAGTCTCTTGATTGTATGTGATTTGTATTTCCTTTTTTAATTTTAAAACCTCAGTCATTTCCTTTTGTAGATCCAATGAAACATCCTTTTCTAAGTCTTTCTCTTGGCCTGTCGTATTTTAGACATATTCTATTTATGGAAGCCTACAATATTATTGATATTGGTGATATTGTGGCAACTGTTTTCTGATTCCATTCTTCAAACAACTCCTTTGGTATTTTTATTCCCATAACCATCTTTTAAGCCTATATTTCTTTCCTCTATCTAAGATCTTTTGTCCCCCACCAGTGTCCAGTTTGTGAAATCATGAAATTATTTATCCATGTTCTGTCTTCTTGGGTCATGGAACCCAAATCAAGATATATTTTTGACAGAAAAACTATTTATACATTATAATTAATTCCAAAATCTTATTGTAAGATGATATAGGCAGCACATAAACGTAATAAACAAACATTTCAATGTTTTAATTTTATTTGGATTCTTTGAACGTTGATAAGTTTCTTGGATCAAAATCTTATTTAGTTTTTGTTGTTTATTTCAGATTCTTTAAATACTTTGTCTTATAATTAAAGTTTTATTTAGGATTAAAAGTCAAACTCAACTGGCATCTTCAGACTTATTGCTCCAAAGATCTCTAATAGTTTAGTAGTAGTTAATGACCAATTTTGCAATCTTAATATCTTTTAAAAGTCTCCAATGTGTTATGAGCAAGATACCTTCTTGCTCATAACCATCATGTCATCATGTCTTAGTGCTCAAACACTGGAAAACTATGGTTCTGTATTCTTCTCATGAGGAGCAGCTGTCTGGATCACATATGGGAAATCTCCCATCATCTCCTTATCTGGAGAGGTTCCAAGGAACTAGTGTACTCCCCGAATTCTTGGTATTTGCTATTGTTGTTGGCTCTGCTTTCACAGAGCTTTAATCAGTTCACATACCTTCCCCAAAAGTCTTGGGAAGAGTTCATGATGCAAAAATAATTACTGTGCCCAAGTTTTACTCCTTTTATATTTTTGTGATAGCTTATTAAAAGTGACAAGGTTTTGATTTCCTGGTCATGCCCATCATTTTGACACTATTGACTGCTCAAGAAAGATATCCTGAAACAGCTCGTTACAGTAAATAATAACTTTTGTCTCATAATACCAACAAAAACCAATTTTACAAAGGGGTACTGGAGAATACTGAACAAATGAAACAAATGCTAAAAGGGGACCCCCCCCAAAAAAGGGCTAGAATATATATAAAATTTATTCATGGGAGGTGCAGAATTAAAATAAATACTTTTCAATATAGTTTTTGTTGTTAATAAAAGCAGAATCATAAGGGAATGATCAAAGAAGGGGGACATATAGCAGGATAATTTTGAAGCCTGAATTGCAGAGGTTTAGCCTGGGGGTTGAAAATTCCCCATGTATTTCATAAAGCATCTTGGCCCAGTTGATAAGGTTGTTAACTATAATTGGCAGTGAATAAAGAATAGAATATTTATTTATCCAGAGCAGAATTTCTCGTTCAGAAATATCCTTTTAATGTCACCATTTTTGTTCTGCCTTCACATTTCTCTGTGTTCATGGTTTTCTCTCTAATTGTTATTTTTCTGAATAATAGTATTTGATGAAAACATTTTTCTGTCTTGTTCTTTTCTTTTCTTTTTCACGAGTTTTGAAATCACATAGCATCAGCCACTGAAACATAAAGGTACAACCACAGTCCTGTCATAATGAGTTATAAGTCCCCAGTGGAGTTATGCCAGAATCTTTTCCAAAACTGCAGATTTTGTTCAAATGAAAATTCTCAGCAAATGAGCCAAAGTTAAAATCTGGTAAAGATCAGAAATGAAGAGAATGTCATTAACTCCATTGCAGGGCTGTTTGATAAGCCTTGTCTCATCTCTGGGATTTGGCAGTGGTAGGGAAGGTTTTACAAGTTGGAATGAGCTGTGAGTGCAATTCTAAATTTAATTTCCATTATGTAGAATTACGCTGTCAATCACTTCTATGGAATGTTGCAACAAAGTCTCCAAATTCACAATGCAAGAACACTTCACAGATTTTACTGACTGCTAATTACTTGATGTGATACGCTGCCACTTTCAGTGCAATGATGAAAGCAATCTAATTCTCAGACTATCTAATGAGATTTCACATGCATCCAACATATTAACAATGCTTATATAAGCATTTACATTTGGCCTTGTGTTTTGATCTATGGGAAATATATTAACATCAGATTTGTTATGCGCTGGAGGGGAAAAAATTCCAGCACTATTTTAAATAATTGCAATGGACTTGAGGATGTATAAGCAGCTGCATTTCAATATATTTGAATTCACTTGGCATTTCAAGTTTTTTTTAATTGATGGGAGTTAAGGAGATCTAGATATAATAAGTAAATATTTGAGACTCAATATCTCTTATAGAAACCAGAAGATTCCTGTGCCAACCCTTAAGCTGATGCATCTGAAGCCATCTTGGAGCTTCAATGCTGCCACACTGTAGCGAGGGATAGAGATAGGGAATGAGAGATAGCTGGGGTTGTGTAGTTAAAATAAAATACTTTCTCTTGGGAACCAAGGATCTTATCACACCTGGCCGGAGGAAGGAGGACTGATGTCACCAGGCCAGTGGACTCTGCCTTGATTGGGCCATGTGACTGATTGTTTGGGTTTAGGATTAGGGTTAGGCAAGGGAATGCTTGTAACCTGGGGGTTACCTATATTTAAAGTGGAGGACCATGAATTAGTATTTGCATGGCACATCTACTTACAGTCTGACCAATTTAAAATGAATACTGATTTCAAAAATAATTTTGTTAGGTGTGCTATTCTGAGTCTTGGAATAAATACAGTGAAGACTCTCCTCCAAGTATCTCTTCAAGTGTCACCACAGGAAGCTTTTTTGTTTCCCCAGAAGAGAAAATATGGTGAGACAAGACTGGCTGTCAATACCTAATCTCAAGTCAAAAGAAGACTTGCAAGGAGAAAGATGTGCTTGGTACTGACTCACATAATTACTACTTAAAGGGAGAATTAACTTAGACAAGAACAGGGTTTGAATCGGTAAAACATGTAACAAAGGAAATTGTGTGCTAGTGAGACTCATGCTAAGCTCTATAAAATATTGTTGAAACTGAATATATGAATATATCACCAAATGTACAATAATCAAGAATGAAGATGTCAGACATATGTGTCTGAATTAGCTCATGTCTTTCAGGGGTGGTATGCACTTATCTTCCCTACCAGTTCGCAAATGTGAGCATGCCACCTCCGCGCATGCACACAACCTTCCGCACATGTGCTTTTGGCAAAAAAGGGGCCTGAATGGGATGCCACAGAGCCATAATCGGTGGGCAGGCCCACCAGCTACCAGCTATTTCTGCTACCAGTTCGGGTGAACCGGTCTGAACTAGTAGAATACCACTTCTGATGTCTATGCTGGCTTGTTTGTTACTGGACAAGAGTTTGTTTGGTAAATATGGATTGCATCATCAAATTATTTTGGCCTTACTTAGACTTTCTTTAAAATGCTTTCATTTGCCTTTGTATGTGTTTTGATTTGAACTCAGCACCAATTTGGACTCAACAGTCTAAATGAAATGTTCCAACTCTTTTAGAAAAATCAAATCCCCCAAATCACATTTAACTGTTAGTATCAAAAGTGATAGCTGTTTTGGAATCTTTGTAAGTGTCAGAAAGTTTCATTAGTACTATACATCCCCACCCCAGGCTGCCAAATTCATTTGTTTCCAGTTAATGGAAGACTTGTTGAATCAAATAAAAGAGTCTCTAGTCCAACATTCCAGAGGTTTTTGAGAAAAAAGCACAACATGGAGGCAGAATTCCTTACCTGTTCTTTGGTTGAAGTTGGATAGCATTTAATTGACTTGAATTAAATAAATAAACAAACCTGAACAGATGAAAAGGAAGAACAGCAGAACATCAAAATTCACCCTTAATCTCAGAAGCAAATGGGTACTAATGGGGTAATGAGGGACGGCCAATTGTCTACTAAAATCTTCCCAGCCTCTTTGCTTTTTCCCGATTGTTTATCCACGGAGCATGAATAATTTGTCATATACATGAAGCTAATTGTTTTTGTGTTTATTTTAGGAGCTCGTTATAAAAGCTACATAAGTGACACTGAATGAGGTGTTGACTCAGCATGAACTATTATGGAAAAATACACAACTCTGCATGCAATTGCCTTTTGCATGGTAGGCAGTGATGAGTAATGAGTACTGCTAATGAAGTATAGCAAAGAATCATTAAGGCAAAAGAGAGAGGGAGACAATACTAGTTAATTGTTTTGTTTTGGTATTTCTGAAACAGTTTATCTCTTTTGCATCTTAGTGCTATATAGAATAAATGCATCTAAAACAAATGAAGCATTTGCCATAATTTGTATTATGTGACAGGCCAAACTACATGTTACATTAAACATAAAGTTTAATATACGGTAACTTATTTAAAAAGAAATAACAACAATTTTCTAGAGCAAAGAGAGAAGGAATCAGGATCTGGAGCCATTTTCTACTTATAAAGTCCTTGTATTCGCTCATTGCAATTTTGATAAATAAACATTTTTATTTCTATTGGAAGAAGTATTATGATGGTTCCATCTACAAAGAAAATATTTGTTTTCATAGATTTTCACGGGTGTAGGCTTTTAAGCCCACGCTTGAAGATGGCAGGTGAGATCCTGCCGAAACGTTGCAAAGACAATCTCAACCTTACACGGGAAAAGACCCGAATACAACAAAACCAGCATATATGTATGTATGTATGTATGTATGTATGTACGTATGCATATGTATTTGTGTTATGTATATGTATTTGTCTCCCTTCTGGGAGAGGGGCGGTCTAGAAATCAAATCAAAGTTAAAGTTAAAGTTAAGTGTTACAACCCCTGGTATGCCTAAATATGGGAGGAAGGTCACTATATATATATATATATTTATGCTGATAAATAAATAAAGGGAGACTAGTATAGATCCATTTCAAGCTATTTAGCTCTCATCAGCTAGCCATACCCTTATTGGGATTCGAACCAGTATGGGTATGGCCTGCTGATGAGAGCTAAATAGCTTGAAATGGATCTATACTAGTCTCCCTTTATTTATTTATCAGCACAAATACAACACAAATATAAAAAGGCAACATTAAAAATAAAAATATGGTTTTCTGCCTGGATGGTTTTCTGTGATGAGCCGAAGGACAGAAAGAGGGAGTAGTGAGCTTCCTCCCATATTTGGGCATTTAGAAGAAAAAGAGGAAGATAAATTGATCATTCCCTGAAACTCAAATAAGATTCTTTATTCTCTGTGAGAACTCAGAAAACAAACCTCCATCTTTCTTAAGGAGTGATGATTCCTGAAGGGACCACTGCCCAAGTATGATCTGGAACAAAATTGGGGCTGGGTTTAAATGATGAAAGCAAATATCAAGCCATTATAACACAAGCTTATTTTCTTTTCAGCACATACCATGACACCTTATGCACACATGCCAAAATGGCAAAGCTAGCCGAGTATTGGCCTCTGGTCATTCCTAGCAAAAGCTTATTAGTCTTACCCATTTGAAACATCACTCTGTCATCTAACTTCCTACTCATGATTACAAGAAGCTTTGGAGATACATTTAGGAGGAACAATAAGGTCTTACTGAGCCCCATCATTCTGTTAATGTGTATGTAGACACCACATTGGCTTCCAACTTCCTGAAATTATGGAGGTAAGAACTCTCATTCAATTTGCATTATAGCCGAAAGGATTACTGTCCTGGTGTACCTAAAGCACTCTGAACATGGGGAAGCACCACAGAAACAGCTTTAATTAGGTGGGGACAGGGTGGGCTTCAAAGAAATTAGCAATGGGTTCTCTGCCCAGTTGCTGGGTGGACATGGCCATGGTGGCTGTCGCCCAGTCAGCCTCCTGCATTACAGGGGGTTGTTTTTGCCCTCCCCAGGCTCCAGATGGTTTCTTCAAGCCTCCGGGAGGACAAAAATGGTCTCAACCGGACTCCGGAGGCCCTGCCCTGGGCTCCAGAGGCCCTGCCCCAGGCCCATTTCCAGCCTTCTGGAACTTCCAGGGGACCTTGGTTTTTGCCCTCCCTGAGCCTCAGTGCGGGCCCTGTATTTACGTGGCATCCCAAACTCCTGGAAGGGGAGGTGTGAGGTGTGAAGAGTGGAATAGGCAGGGCCAGCCAGGAGTGGGATTTGCAGGTTCGCCGAAATGGGCTGATCTTTAGCAAGAATGTGTGATCCCGCAGCAGCCCACCCCTGGGTGGGGAGCAGCTTTAGGTTTGAAGCAACAGCCCAGGGCTTCCACCAAAAGGCAGACAAGTCAAAGATTGTCAGAGAGCATAAAAGCAGAGAATATTTATGCCCGTTCATTATTTTATAATGAAAGCTTCTCGTCATAGAATCCTTGACGTAAAATGAATAAAGGGGAAATAGAATTAAAGTGCAGGAAGGAGAATTAATTAAAAGTACTCTTCCATTTCAAGTATAAAATACAATTTTTTTAAAAAAAGAACAATACCCTCTTCCTTACCCATCCATAATTTCAGGCACATATCTGATTGCATTAATTAAATTAACCGCTTTTCTTCTTTCCCTTTCTCACACGTGCACACACACGCACAACTGCACACACATGTCCTGAGAACAAAGCCCCTTCTAGCAAACTTACTATACATTTGTTCATGATGTTTCTGGGTTGTGGCAAAAGTCAAATAATCCTTGTTGTGATCATGAAATGTCCACATTTCTTCACTTCATGCTCATTAAGCAGCAAGCCTCCTTTTTCCTTTCCAAGTGGAGCAACATCTACACAAAATAGGATGCAATTTATTATTATTATTAGTGACCTTGCTTCTTGTGGTGTTTTTCAACACCAGTTAGAAAGACCCCCGTCTCAAGCATTCATGAAACAATCTAAAAATTAATAACGGGGGGGGGGGGGATCCATGTCATTAAAACAGCTCTGTTAAGCCTGGCCTTAATACTCCTGCCCCAGGATATGACATGCCTTTAGACAAATACACAACATAAATCAGCACAAGAATCCTTTGATCCCAATTCCATCACATAATATGCACATTGGGCCAGGAAAAACAATTAATTTTGCTTCTCTTACTTTACAGGGATTAATTAGTAGGAGAAGGGGGAGAAAAACTAACAGCAGGTATGGGGCCTACAATCACTGCCGGAGACTTAAGCCTGAGGAATTTGAGTTGACAGTGAAAAACCTGCTTCCCACAAGGTTTTCCTATTGGTTTTCTATTGTTGCCTAGTTAACTTTAATAATAGCCAGCCAATAGAAAAGTAAAGCAGCAGGAGGTGGCAATCTCCAATGAAGCCTTCAGCCACCTCCTGCCAGTTTCTTTCTGGCATGAACAAAGTAAGGGATCACAAATAAGACACAAACAAAGTTAAAGGACATCTTAGACAGTATGGGGTTCTCTAAAGGTTAGACACATCTATCCAGGGACTGATATCAAAGTCTCTTTCACAAACTCATGAGTTTTGATTAAAAGGTTTCTCATCTTTTTTATTTTATTTTAAAAAACTCTCTTTTTATTTATTTATTTATTTATTTATTTATTTATTTATTTATTTATTTATTTATGTCTGTTTGACTATATAAAAAAAGACTTTTATCAGAGTGACCAGAAAAAAAATGTATGACATGTTGCTGAAAATAATTGAAGCATATTTTTTATAACCCATGCAGACAACAGTGGCTATAGAATCCTTTTGCAATGTAATCTATTCCCCTAAATTGGCCAAGAGAATGGTAGTATTCTGCAATGGCTTTCTTTGCTGCTGAAACCAAAAGGCAACAGCCCACGGTAAAATAAGGAAAAGGGGAATGGTCTCGATCAATCAGGATCAGAATGTCAGACTGATTATGGTGGCACCCAATGGAGTGTTTATTTTTTCTGCTTTTTTAAAAAAATCACCAAAAATTTGCCTGTGTTATCAGTGATTGTGGCTTCCCCTTTAACGGTATAATTTAAAAGCATAGGATTGGCTGTTCAGAGTATCAGGTTTTAAAGGACTACCGTGTTTTCCCAAAAATATGACATGTCCTGGAAATAAGGCCATGCCATATTTTTCAGGTGGGCAAAAATATAAGCCCTCCCGAAAATAAGGCCCTTGGACAAGCCCCCTCCAGCTAGGCAGAGCACCATTTACTAACCTAGCAATATCCCAAAGTTGCCAAGCCACGGGAACCAAGGGGCAAAGGGGCTCATGTTGCTTGGCGCCTTCAGGATACCACTAGATCGGTGAGTGGCACTGTGCGCAGCTGGAGAGGGAGATTGCCCAGCAGTTACTCTCTTGCGAGTGGGCTCCCGAAGAGCCGGGCACAGCCTAAGGGGCAAACGGCTGTGTTGCACTGTTGAAGCAGCACAACACAGCAGCCATGAGGTGACCATGCTCATGAGCAGCCTCCTGACACACCCCATTTCCAGCTGGGCACAGTGCCCTTCACTGACAGAGAGTCTTCCGGCAGCCACCCCACAACCATAGAGCACACTCCCAGAGTGACCACTGCTGGAAGACTGCCAATCTCCAGAGTTTGGAAACCAGAAAAGAAGCCATGCTGAGATGGCGGCAGCAGTGCCCTGGCCCTGCAGGGAGAGCTGGGCCAGGGCATGGTAAGGCTGGGAGGCATGCGAGCAGAGAGCGGAACGGCTCGCGCAACCCCCCTCTCCAGCCATGCAGAGCACCATTCACTGACCTAGGGGTATTCCGAAAGTGCCAAGCTGTGTGAGCCCGTTCCCTGCCTCCGGCTTCCGTGGCTTGGTGCCTTCAAGATACCCCTAGGTCAGTGAATGGCACTGTGCCTGGCTGGAAAGGGGGTTTGCCGAATGGCTGCTCGTGAGCATGGTCACCTCATGGCTGCTGTTTTGTACTGCTGTGACAGCGCAGCACAGCCGTTTGCCCCTGAGGCTGTGCCCAGCTCTTTGGGAGCCTGCTCGCAAGAGAGAATGTGCCCGGAAACCCAAAACAATAAGCCCTCCCCCGATAATAAGGCCCAAGCCATATTTGGGGGGTCAAAAGGAAATAGGACCCTGTCTTATTTAAAGGGAAACATGGTAAAATAAACAATATGTAGGAGTTCTGCTCCAGATTCCCATCTGATTTGTTTTCATTTGGAAGAATCAAAAATCACCATGTTGGAGGTCTTAATTTTCCCAACAGTCATTAATCCACAGCAATATTGTAGTTTGCATTGTAGCCAGTGCTGGGATTCAGCCAGTTCGCACCTATTTGGGAGAACCAGTTGTTAACTTTCTAAGCAGTTTGGAAGAAATCTCATTTTCAGGGCTAATCCTGTAAGGAAAGCAGGAAGGAAACATTCTGCTGTTATTTCTAGCCTAATCTTTATTGCCCTGCTTACAAAAACTGCCTCTCCAGTTAACCCTTATTTACATTTTAACAGCTAAGGTGAAGCACCCATCAACGTGAGTTGGCCATGCCCACCCAGTCACATGTCTACCCAGCTGGTCATTAGGGCAGAGAACCAGCTGTTAAATTATTTCAATCCCACCACTGATGGTAGCTGTCATGTTAGTCAAGTGTGCTGTACATAGGGCTATCCTAGGTTTGTGATCATGTGGTTAACCCTGATGTAGAATGTGGTGGCCAACTTTCAGAGTGGGGTACTGTTCTGTCCCAAGCCTCTAATTTATACTGACGCTGGCTTGGCTGTCTGCCACGACTAAGGAGGGAGATAATCAAGCCTTTGGCTAGGAGCCCAGAAAATTATCTCTATTAAATATAAGGCTTGAACTCACGGAATTCTTCAAACTTTCGCTACACCTGGATTAGTAAACTGTTGTTTCCTGCAAAATTCCCCTCCCGTCGCCCCACCTATAATCTCTCTGGGAGGGGCCAATCAGTAGCCACCTGTTTCCCATTTCCTTCTATGAGCCTTTTTCCAAAGCTGCTCCCTCCTCTTCTCAGCCATATGCATATGCACGTCAGCGACAACCTCCCTCTGTTCATCCTCGATACCATCGTCGATACCATCGACCATGGTATCCTTTTGCACCGGCTGGAGGGGATGGGAGTCGGGGGCACCGTGTTACGGTGGTTCGACTCTTACCTTTCCGGCCGGATGCAATATGTGTTGACAGGGGGGCAGAGATCAACCCCAAGGCCACTCTCTTGTGGGGTGCCGCAGGGGTCGGTCCTCTTGCCCCTTCTGTTCAATGCATATATGAAGCCGCTGGGCGAGATCATCCGTGGTTTTGGGGTTGAATACCATCTGTACGCTGATGATACTCAGCTGTACATTTCAACCCCAAACCACCCCAACGAGGCTGTCGCGGTGATGTCCCGGTGTTTGGAAGCCATCGGGGTCTGGATGGGGGACAACAGACTCAAACTCAACCCCTCCAAGACTGAGTGGCTGTGGCTTCCGGCACCTCGGTTCAGCCAGCTGATCCCATCGCTGGCCATAGGGGACGAGTTACTGCCCCCTGTGGAACGGGCGCGCAATTTGGGCGTCCTCCTTGATGCCTGGCTGTCAATGGATGACCATGTGGCAGCCGTGGCAAGGGGGGTGTTCCACCAGGTTCGCCTGGTGCGCCAATTGCGCCCCCTACTGGACCGGGATGCCCTACGCACAGTCACTCACGCACTGGTGACGTCTCGCCTAGACTACTGTAATGCTCTCTACATGGGGCTTCCCTTGGGATGCGCCCGGAGACTGCAGCTAGTCCAGAATGCAGCCGCGCGGGTTATTATGGGAAGATCTAGATTCTCCCATGTAACACCGCTCCTGCGCGAGCTGCACTGGCTACCTGTGGTTTTTCGGGTGCGTTTCAAGGTCCTGATTACTATCTTTAAAGCGCTCCATGGCTCAGGACCTAGTTACTTGCGGGATCGCATCCTCCCACATACATCCCTGCGGCCAATCCGCTCTCACAGGGAGGGCCTTCTCCAGGTGCCGTCCACTAGGCAATGCCAGCGGGCGGCGCCACGGAGTAGAGCCTTCTCTGTGACGGGCCCAACCCTCTGGAATGACCTCCCCCCCGACATTAGAACCACCTTGGATCTCCGCTCCTTCCGACAAAAATTGAAGACTCACCTGTTCCGATTAGCCGGCCTGACATAATTATAATTACAAATGTTACAACTGTGAACTCCTGGTAGCATACTCTCACCTGGTTATTTTAAGGGTAATGTTTTAGTTTCTAATTGTTTTTAGGGCTTTTAGACCCATATTTATTCTTCAGTACAGTACTGTTAATTTTAACCTCCTCTACATATATATGTATTTTTATAGTTATAGTTATATTTGTATTTTATCTTTATTTGTTGTGTGGACTGTACACCGCCCCGAGTCCCTTTTTGGGAGAGGGGGCGGTTTAGAAATATGAAGAATAAATAAATAAAGAATAAATCCTCACTGCTCCCTGACTCAGATGCCATCTGGTGGCCAACAGTCCTCTCTAGTCCCTGCTCTGACTCCGAACACCCCACCCCCAGAGTCTTCCTCAGCCTCCAGGCCAGTCCCATAGTGTTCATTGCTGTCAGAGTCCACCAATAGCTCAGCCGGCCGCTGTTGGGCCACAACAGATACTGAGCCTGTAAAAGCAACTTTGCTGTTTGCCAATCATCTCCTGAGCCAGGATTTTGCTTTTGACATGAGAATCTATAGATAAGATGAATGCTTGACAGAGCACCTTCAACATTACAAACTTCTCAATAACTAATATCATTATGTTGCAATTATTTGGAAATGGCCCTTCCTTGTGATGGTCTTATGTCTGGATTGATCCCTACTATGATATTCATGAGATGCTTATTGTTATCTCTGTTCAAGACCTATCTCTTCATCCACGCAGTCCCTGTATGAATATTACATGAATCATTTTGTTTTTGTTTTTTGTCTATGTTCCCTCATTTTTTCAATGAGTATATTTTTGTACTGTTTTAATTTGTTTTTATTGTTGTATTTTTATTCATCTCTACTGCCAACTGCTTTTAGAAATGATTGCATGGGAAAGGGGGGATAAAAACATATTTCAGAACAAGAACAATAACAATTTTATTTATTTTGCCTGTGAGGGGGAGTATTCAAATTACTGTCATTAACTGTAACTGGCATGGTCCATTCTACCATCCTATTCCCATTTAAATTAAGCTCTCAATTCCATTATTCTCCTTGAGGAGAAAATGTGATCTCAACCCAGATGTGTTCACTTATTCCATTTTGCAGAATTGCCAGTAAACTCCTGCTAGCAAATGTCTGTCAATCAGCTGTATTCCATTCTCCTGAACAAAGACACCCATCCCTGTTGTATTATAGGCATGTGATGTATGATACAATGTCACACAGTCATTAAGCGAAAGCGA
This sequence comes from Natrix helvetica, assembly GCF_964273705.1. NCBI lineage: Eukaryota > Metazoa > Chordata > Lepidosauria > Squamata > Natricidae > Natrix > Natrix helvetica. The sequence continues at coordinate 90,537,751 of NC_138550.1, read as the reverse complement.
AGTGGTTCAAATCCCTTCTCACTGGTGATTGAGGCATGTCATCAATCATCCAGATTCAACTCTTAATCTACAAAAGAGGCTAATAATTGTGACTAGTTTTAAATTGATGATATATTTATCATATTGCACTGAAGTTATTTGTTTGACTATTCTTGTTTTTTTTTTTAAAAAAAACAAGCATTTTATTGTTTATAGCAGGATTATGGAGATGATGTGGTTGATGTGCTTTGCACTTCCAAGTACAGCACAGTAGAGAATTCATGAAGAAGTGACATTGCTTCTGGCCTATTCTCCGCCATCTGGAACATCTGAGATAGATCTTGCCCCCATTCTGGCCTTGTTCAAAAGAACTCTGAAAATGTGGCTCTTTTCTTTGGCCTTCGGTTAAGTAGGTGGCAAGTCCTGTGTGGTTGTTTTTTCTTCTGGCATTGGGTTTTCTTAAATCTTGTATGAATGTTTTTATAGTATGTCACTGTAAAGAACCATGGAGATGGCCTTGAGGGAAACACTCAGAAGCTGTTACAAAAAGGGCAGAAGCAGTCCTTAAACCTTGGAAATGAAATGGTGTGACAAAGAGACTTGAACTAAATCCTCACTGACTCACTGGGGCATGAGAGGGAGGAGAGGAAAAACACAGCCAGGTTTGCAAAATATTAATCTTGCAAAACTCTATTGTCTTTCAAGAGAGGCCAAGAATTTTAGCTTTATTAGCAAAGACAACATATCACCCTCAAGATACATTGATGGTGATACATATATGGGGGCATCTTGCTGCAGCGTTATATGCAACTCTTGTCCCTATCATTAATGGAAATTACCCACTACTGGACAACTAACAGGATTTCATGAAATGAATTAGAGCTTCCTTTGATGATTTGGCTAGATCACTGGTGTCAAACTTGCCATGTCACATTGCCATCACGTGTTGTTTCATGATGTTTTTCCCATTTGCGGAGCTGGGGTGGGTGTGGTCTTTGCATGACACATGCGGCCCACGGGCTGCCAGTTTGACACCCCTGGGCCATATGAACAACAGGCCTTGAAGGAAATATTCAGAAGATATTACAAAGACAAAAAGGGTAGAAAAATTTTTTAAGCCTTGGGAATGTATCAAAATTGTAGGTCAGAAATACAGATTGCTATCTTCAGTCTAGTTGATTTTTTCCCAAAGTTTCTATAAACAAAATTGTTCAATTAAAAAAAAGTTCTCTACATTTTGGGGGTGTTCTTAATTTCTCTTCCCAAAAGGAGGAATCTCCTCGATCGGTATTTTTTTTTTAAAAAAAAAAGATAAAATGAGGGGGAATAAGTGAAGAATCCATGATTCTAAAACCCAAACCAAAAATTATTCTCTGTGTCAAATTATCTTTATTTGGAGAGACACAGATTTAACTTGTATGAATTTTCATAAGTGGGGACAAATTCCATTTTCTTTCTATTCTTCCAACAGTGCTGATTAATTGCATAATCCATCAAAAATATGATATGATGATTCAGCATAACTCCAATAAATGGAGGTTATTTTGGATTAGAATTCATAATGGAGGTAAATTTTTAATCTGGAGAAACTACTGTTTATGCTGATTTTTTGAGACAATGGGACAAGATACTATGTAATGTAGTTATTTCCAACCTTCAATTAAAGTTTAAGCAGAAAGTACAGCAAGAAAATCTTGATTTTTCAGCATGTGTTAACAATTGGCTTTCTGAAAAAAAAAAGTTCTTATCTCTTTCATCTTGTTAAATCAGAAAACTTTAATACGTATTTCCACTTTTATATATTCAAAGCCTGTTTGTGAATTGCCCAGAGTTTATGGTTGTTGTGATAAGAAAAAGATTATGGAAGCCTTTAAGAAAAATTAATATTTTCATCTCACTTTTTTCACCAAAAGATAAAGGAGCTTAGTCTACTTATTTTATTTCTTGGATTTTAAGGCTGCCTGACTCCAAAGGGACAGCTTATGATTTTTTAAAGAATACATTTTTGCAGGAGATCTTACTTGGAGGTCTTCCTTTATTTTACCTCCAGTCAGCCATACTGTGAGATAGATTTAGGTTACTGGTCCAAAGTCAGTGGGTAAAGTTTATGCCTAAAGATACATTTGAATCTGAATTTCCCTGATCCTGGTCCAATGCTATAATTACTATGTCACACTGACTTTCTTACCGCATAATTCTCAACCAGTATCACATATTTTGGATAAGTCTTTTAAACATGGATAAAGCCTGTGAAACATAAATGAGAAATACAGGTAGTCCTTAACTTACAACAGTTCATTTAGTGACCCTTCAAAGCAGGAGTTTGTTCCTGCCAGTTCTAACCTCTTCTATAGAAGAGGTTCCACAAATCTACAGTGCCATTTAGAACCGATTCCAGCTCCCTCCCCCTGCCCGTCCACACATCAAGATGAAGAGCCAGAGGAGGAATTCTGAGAGTTGAAGTCCACAAGTCTTAAAATGTCAAGTTTGAACACCCCTGGAGTTTTTTTTCTAAAGAGCTAGGGGTACAAGGCTCTTGTAACTTGACAGCTTTAAGACTTGCATGCTTCAATGCCAGAGTTCCTGAGCCAACATGACTGGAGAAGAAATTCTGAGAGTTGAAGTCCACAAGTCTTAAAACTGTCAAGTTTGAACACCTCTGCTTTTTTTTCCCTAAATGGTTAGGTGTGCAAGGGTCTTGTAACTTGACAGCTTTAAGACTTGTATGCTTCAAATGCCAGAGTTTCTGAGCCAACATTTTGGTTGCTAAGTAAGAGCGTTGTTAAGTGAGTTTCACCACATTTTATAAGTTGGCCACACCCACCCAGTCACATGGCCAACATGCCACTCCCACCAAGCAGGCCACACCTAAAGAAGAGGTTCTAAATTTTTTTGAAACCCACCACTGCTTCAGAGTTACAATGGCACTGGAAAAAGTGACTTGTGACAGTTTTTCACAGTTACAACCTTTGCAGCAGCCCGTGATCATGTGATCAAAATTCAGATGCTTGGCAACCGGTTCATATTTATGACGGTTGAAGGGTCCCAGGGTCGTGTGAACCCTTTTTGTGACCTTCTGACAAGCAATGCCAATGGGGAAGCCAGATTCCCTTCACAACAGCGTTACCAATTTAACAATGTCAGTGATTCACTTAACAAATGTGGCAAGAAAAGTGGTAAAATGGCAAAACTCACTTAGCAACATAAATTCTGGGCTCAATTGTGGTTGTAAGTTGAGGACTCCCTAATATATTAATAGAATAATAAAATTGAACGTGTGAAAGTTGGCAGCTCTATCATAGAGAATAGCTAGGAGAATGGGTAAAAACAAAAGAGCAAAGCTCAACAACAAGAACAATAAAATATCATGCCACCTAGTGACTAAATTGAACAATGACCCACCAATAATGTTCAAGTACTATAGAAAGAATAGCATACTCATTTCATCTCTGAAAAAGTCCCTTGAAAGAAGAACAGGTGTGCCATTGTACCATGTTTTTCTTAAATGAAAAGCCATTTCTTTTCTACAGCCAAAAAGCATATTGTGGGAATAATGGAAGATTAATCTTCTTGCCAATCCATTTGTTTAGGTCTTTTGCCAATGAAGAACTAAGGTAGTATTTTCCTACTTTTTCTGAGTTTTACACATGATGCCACTCCAAATGACCAATTTTTCTTTTCTTTTGATTAGCTGTATGCTTTTAAGCCAATGACAAAAGGGATGTTTTTAATTCATGGGTGCTGTTTATTTTTTTAAAGTATCTTTTAATTGATTTGCTTTTTAACAGTAATAATTTATTACACTATGCTAATTGTGTTTTTGCATTTTATTTAATCAGGATTATTTGTTTGATTTCATGTTCTGATGTTCTTGCTAGCCATTTAAAGCACAGAAGAAAAATACAAATATAACAAAATAAAGAAGCAGTGTTGTTATCACACAGTTTTAGGCATAATCTATTGGCATGCTATATCTGAGGTGAAAAAAATGTTATTGTACAAATAATTAGATGGCACCAAAGAGATACAGAATATACTTACCTTTTGCTGCTCTCTAGGGGTCAGGGTTATGTAGCTCAAATGCGGCATCCTTAATTTAAGGAATATGTAGGTATGACCCAATCAAAGTGGCTGTCCAGAAGAAGACTCTGTTTATAATATAAAATCTATAAATGATACAAATTATAGAATATATTTATTTTCCTTCCTTCCTTCCTCCCTCCCTCCCTCCCTCCCTCTCTCCCTCCCTTCTTTCCTTCTAATCTCTAAATGATAGATAGATAGATGATAGATAGATAGATAGATAGATAGATAGATAGATAGATCTCATCTCTCTCCTTCCCTCCCTCCCTCCCTCCCTCCCTCTCTCTCTCTCTCTCTCCCTCCCTCCCTCTCTCTCCCCCTTCTTGTGTCTTGCTGGAAAAAATATTAAGAATACCAATCTAATCCTTTGTTGGATTACAGGAAGTACACCAAACTTCTCTTAGAAAGTACAAATAATGAATTTTGAATATTTTGAGCACAAATTGCAAAGGGACAAGACATTGTAGAAGATCCCACTGCTTGGAAAAATGAAGGAAATCAGTAAAAAGGTCAACAGAAGAATGCTGTGATAGCATATGATGAAGCTGAATGTTAAAATGTTCATTGCAGCATCACAGTGCAAGTTTCCTTCTTTCATATTTACACTGCAATATTGCATGCACATATTTAAAGTGTAGAATTTAAATTTCAGACATATTTTGTCACTTGCTTTTTCTTCTATTCCAGGCCCTATACAGACACCTATGAATATCATCAGTGATGCCAATAAACATGAGTTTACAAATAGTTAAAGATTACTAAAGACTATTGTTAGTCCTGGAACTAACAATAGTCCTAGTAAATTAGTGTCCATCAGACCACAAATTATTATAAGTGACTGAATGATTAAGCAACAACTATAATATGCAAATAATGTCTGAGGAACCAGAGAAAATAACAGCAGTCTGATTATTCAGACTGAACTACCTCAGTCACATTAATTAGATATAATTCATGTCTCTTAATATATGAGTAATAATTTTAATATTAAACACATGTGACATTAGGGTCATGCAGAGCCAATCAATTGATTTTCAAAATCATTATCTTGAGGAATAAATCATGGCTTTATAGCTGACATCAATGCAGCACTAATCAGTCACTGGAATAAGGAAGTTAAGTTTTAGGATGTTTAGATAAAATCAACAATATTGCCCACAACCTTCTGAAAAATAAAGTGAGGATCAGAGGTGGTATTCAGTAGATTCTGACCAGTTCTGGATAACTGGTAGCAGAAATTTTGAGTAGTTCAGAGAACCAGTAAATACTACCTCTGACTGGCCCCGCCCCATCTATTCTCTGCCTCCCGAATCCCAGCTGATCGGGAAGGAAAGAGGATTTTGCAGCAATCTTCCCCTGGAGTGGGGAGGGAATGGAGATTTTACAGTTTCCTTCCCTTGGCATGTCCACCAAACCACACCCACAGAACTGATAGTAAAAATGTTTGAATCCCACCACTGGTCAGGATGTTTTGTTTTGTTTTTAATTTTAGCTTGAAAAAAGGTTAGATGTCAAGGTCTTATTTTCATTATCAACACTGCCCAAAAAATCAGTGGAAAAGAAACAAATATTGTACCATTAAAACTCATTTTGTTATGATCTTTTATAGCTCTAGGGGCGTCTGCAGGATATGGTCAAAACATTTGTGAGAGTGGCAATAACAGTGCAATCAAAGCTGATTTCTAGGTGTGTTGTGTTACATAAAATCCAGGAAGCTCCAGGTGCATCATCATAGGGACTGCTTGGACTGTTTTGATCACAACTACAGATCGCCTGGTGTATATCATGCCCAGTTTATTAGATTTATGTAGCAAATTTCTGGGAGAGATATTTTAAAAGTGCATATGGTTGTAAGAGGATGGGAAAAGTTAAAAAAGAAAAAAGAAAGGTGTTTGGAAGAAGGATTGATTGGGAGGCATCAGGACCTAAAAGAAAAAAACAATAATTGCTGGTCTAGAGTCAATAAAGTACCACAATGTGACATTGCCATTTCTATCCAGCAAAATTAACAAAAGTCTAATGGACTGCAGAAGACCAGCAATTACCCTCATCATCAGATTCATAATCCTCAAATTTGTAAATGGATATCATAGTTTTAACGGCATTTTAAAATAGTAGGACGTGGCCTCATCATAACATAGTGCAAATTACAGGAAGGGATTCCAAACTGGAGGAAGCTCCAGTGTTATTAAGGGATAGTTAACCAATATTATTCTAGTCTGGAATTCTGGATAGTTTGACAATTCCAGCTTTACTGACAATGCACAATGTCACAATAAACTTTATGATGCGGAACTTTAAAAACAAAAGGAAGCCACCACATGACACTTATTTAATATATTAAACTGGAGCCCACAGTGGCAGCCCTAGACACTCATATACTACAGAGAGACTATTTGGTGACAGCCAAACTTAAAAAGAAAACTTCTTTAAGCGTAAAGAAAATCAAAAAGGAAGCTGACATGCTACAAAACCTAGTGCAAGGCTCCAATCAGCTTTAATTCTAAAAAATGCCCCTTCTCCTCACATAAATCCCATAAGCATTCCCGGAAAATAAAGCAAGTGAGGTGTTGCAGCTCAGTGCTTGTATGAGATGCTACTACAGATTTTATTTTATTGCGACCATAGAGAAATGCAGTAATAGAGTAAAAAAATGCACCACATTCAGAAAAAGGGTGAGCATTTCCCTAAAAAGAAATAATATAGAGATGCATCATTGTGAACGGAAAGCGTGAGTTATTCCAGAGCCAGGACTACTAATTACCTTATTACATTCTTATTATATTCTTTCCAGTTCATATGGATTATTTGGTATTATTCTTCCTCCACTAGATTTCTCACTTAGACTGCTGTGAAATACTCTATGTGGGACAAGGATGGGTTGCTCCTGGTTCACACCGGTACTCCAGAAGGGGTTCGTCAAATTTACCATACCTTTTAGAACCCCTTCATCCAGTGGGACAGAACCGGAATGCTCCCTCCCATCTGCCCCCCCTCGTTCACTCCCTCCACGTGCCTGGTCACTGTTTCCTGGCATCACGATGGTTACAAAGCGTGGCACGAGGGGCAAAAGACCCCAAGCCCAGCAGGGAGCATAAGCAAAGGAGGAGGTAGAGACCTGGGCAGAGGAAGGAGAAAACCCTAGCGAGGGCTGCCTGCCACCAACTTGACTCCATGCAGAGTGGGCTGCAGAGGGTGCCATAAGGCAGGTTGATCTGGGTGGCGTGCTACTGCTACTGCTGGAGCTATGGTGCCCCACTGGGTTCTGGGACTTCTGCCCTCGTGCCGTGCTTTGCAGCCACCAGAGCCCTGCACGGATCTCTTTGGGGTGCTGGGCAACTTGGTTAAGGGAATCCCTCCCCCCCAGAACCAGGGTGCCCAGCAGCACCCCAAAGAGGTCCGTGCAGGGCTCCGGTAGCTGCAAAGCGCGGCACGAGGGGCAGAAGTCCCCAAACTAGGGTTTTCCCCTTCTCCGCCCAGCTTATCATCTCCTCCTTTGCTTAGAGAAATAGACTGTGCTGCCGAGGACAGGCACTGGACGGGATGCCGGAGGTGCTGGGAGCCGGTCTGTGTACAGAAGAGCCATCAGCTGGGGCGCCATGAAGCAGTGCAAGCCAACATGTCTCACAAGAAGAGCCCCAAGGGCAAGGGCAGCAGCGCTGTGCCCTCCTCCTGTTTGAACACTCCACTCAGGGTGCGCTCCCTTGCTTTGACAGCCGCCTTGTTTCCAATTGGGGGGGAGAGAAGAAATCCATCTTTTCTGTCCCTCTCCATGGACCCCCCAATTGGAAATGAAGGGGCTATGAAAGACAAGGCAGCACACCCCACATGGCTGTTCAAGCAGCAAAAGAAGGAACAGGAGAGGAGTTCCACATGAGGCTTTTTAAACAGCCAAACTCCCCTCCTATTAATTATTCTGTTTGAACCCACCCATGCGTGTCACACTCCCTTGATTTGACAGCCGCCTCATTTCCAATTGGGGAGGAGTCAAACTCCCCTCCCGTTCCTCATGCAGGCAGGATCTGGAGCGCACACCAGGCTGTTGCTCCTCCTGCCGCCGCAACTCTGGTGAGGGGAAGAGAAAAAAATAATAAAAAGCTCCCACTCACCCCACTCACCCAACTGGCAAACCTTCCCCCCCCCAGCTCAGCTCTTCTGAGGAATGCAAGGGAACATGGAGGTAATCTAGTCCAACCCCTTCCCAAGGCAGGAGTCCTTCCTTCTCTTTTAGAGCTGTCAGTGGCAGACATGAAGGAAATGGTGTGTGTGTGAATGAGAGAGAGATCAAGAAAGAAAGAATGAGAAAGAGAAAGAAAGAAAGTTAGAGAGAGAGAGACAAGAAGGAAGGAAGGGAGGGAGGGAGGGAAAGAAAGAAAATAAATGGGGGAGAGAGACACAAGAAAGAAGGAAGGGAGGGAGGGAGGGAGGGAGAGAACTTATGATCACAACTGAGCCCAAAATTTTGGTTGCTAAGCAAGAGCGTTGTTAAGTGAGTTTTACCACATTTTCTAACATGGCCATGCCCACCCAATCACATGACTGCCAAGCCACTCCCACAAAACAGGCCACACCTACATAATAGGTTCTAAAAAAAAATGAAACCCACCACTGATGTGGGACTATTACTTTATGTGCAACTACCCTTGTAATTAGTCCAGAAAATGCAGCTGGTGCAGACTCCAATGCCCAGGTTGCAAAGTGGCAACCTGCCATGCACATGCTATGATTTTATTGAAGCAACTGCAAAGGTAGCCGATTAGCTAATAATGCACAGGTTTTGCTTCTGAAATATAAGGCTCAGATAACCTTGCAAGCAGATTACTTAAATTTCACAGTTACAAATCTGATTTCTCGGAGATTTTGGGGGATTCTTGTTTTATATAATTATAACTCCAGAGGGTCCTCTTGTGTGGTAATTGGCAAGTGAGTATAAATGTTGGTACTTGCATTTTGGAATTAATTCTCCCTCCCTCCCTCTCCCCTTCCCCTCTTTTTTTCCTCTTCTAGGGAAGAAATGTGAACTGAAGACAGTTCCAATAACAATCAGAGCCAATGGGCCACAACTGAATTAAGAGTAGACCATCTCTTCCTAATTCCATTCCAGACAAGGAGAGGATTTGAGATTACCCACAAGTGCTCCAGACAGTTGTTCCTTGCCAGGGGACTACAAGAAAGCAATTTCTGACATGTTTGGAGTTCTGTATATAAGGGAATAACCAAACTGTACTCAAACTGTAGTGGGTTAACATACTTTCTTTTCTAATAATTTTAAAAATTGCTTGTTGATTGCTTTTTAGCCATTAGGAAAAATTGGATCCACAGATTTTACAGTACTGGGTAAGTTTCTTTATTCAGTTTCCTTTTATCCTAAGTCAAAGAAGTTTTAAATACAAAGATTTAAAAATATATGGAGGGAAACAGTAAAATGGTTATTTTAACTTTGATTTTGGAAAGTTACAAAAAGATTAAGGACCCAGATGGAGTTAAAATAAGATTTTGGAATTAATTATAACACTCCTTTCCATGGGGAAATGCTTTTGTTTTGAATTCTGTTAAAAAGACACAAAACACGATAGGATGAGACTTTGAAGATTGGACATAAAGACAATCAGTTTACAATTAAAGGAGAAGGAACGTTAAATTTGACCTAGTAAGAATGGAGCAAAACATTTTAACTTTGCACATATTTTTAAACAATAGGCAGAAGTTAATATTAAGAGTGGCTGCATCTATAAGGCATTTTAAAAGAAGTTACAGAAGAAGAACAAATTTTACTGGACAAGAGTGCCAGCCATCCCAGGTAAACAGACAGGAAACATGTCTGGATGAACAAATTCTAATTTATTATAAGGCTACATTAACAGAATCTTGCAAGTCTGAAGGTACAAACTTCCTGCTATTACTTTTAACTACTTAATCCATGAGGAAGGGTCCCTCCTAAATTTCTTTCTTTGACTGGTAAGCCACTGATGGGTCTTGCCTCTTTTCTTTGATGATTTTCTAAGCAGTATTTATCCTCATCATTCTCCAAGGTCATCCACCCATTCCATTACAAAGACTAAGACTGATCATAGATTTAAAAATTGCAGGCTACAATAATTATATATGAAAGTATGCTACACTGGACATAACAATGAAATTGGTTTATTCCTTGATAATTAATCATTATTTAATTAATAATTAAAAGGAATATACAAATAACACTTTAAAAGAGTAACCTGGAAAACTTTCCTATTTACAAAAGAGACTTTTTAAAACGTTGAGAATCTTTTGAGAAGGAGGAAAAAGTAATCAAGTTATAGGACATTAGTGGAAGGGGATAAAGATTGTTAAAAGTAAAAAAAGTAAGAATGATTTATTTGATCAAGATTTAAATAGTTATGTTATGTCTGATAATTTTAATGAAGTTTTGCTGATCAAGGTTGAATGATGAGTGTTTAAGGATTTGTTTATAGATAAGAGGTATAATATGGGAAGATATAAGGGAAGATATAATTTATATTTTAAGAAAAGTTACTAAATTGTTAATACTTATGGTAAAGGAGGAAATAATTTATATATTTCTTTTCCTTCTCTTTAATGTATTATTTCTTTCTTTTTTCTATTTACTTTTTTTGCACTTTTATTTAATAATAATAATAATAATAATAATAATAATAATAATAATAATAATAATAATAATAATTTTATTTGATTAGCCGCAACCCTCTCCCGAAGGACTCGGGGCGGCGTACAATCAAAACGGATAAAAATACACATAAGACAAAGATATATACAAAAAGAACAGAGACATATACATATGTGCATGGAGGAGAGTTGACTTGTAAGTGAAAGACAGTTAAAAAACACAATTTAAAATCCCCTTAGATAAAATTACTAAATTAAAAAACCCATCAGGAGCGTTACGAAGTTATGGTTGAGCCAGGCCAGCTATTTGGAAAAGGTGGGTCTTGAGCTTGACACGGAAGGAGCGGAGGTCAGTAGTGGTCCTAATATCCGGGGGGAGGTCATTCCACAGGGCTGGGCCTGCCACAGAGAAGGCTCTGCTCCTAGGCGCCGCCCCATGGCACTGTCTGGTGGACGGCACCTGGAGAAGTCCCTCTCTGTGCGAGCGGATGGGTCGTAGGGATGTATGGGGCAGAATACGATCCCGCAGGTAACTAGGTCCTGAGCCATGGAGCGCTTTAAAGATCGTAATCAAGACCTTGAAACGCACTCGATAGACCACAGGAAGCCAGTGCAGCTCGAGCGGGAGAGGTGTCACATGGGAGTACTTAGTACTCCCCATAATCACCCGCGCGGCCGCATTCTGGACCAACTGCAGTCTCCGAGTGCATTTCAAGGGAAGCCCCATGTAGAGAGCATTACAGTAGTCCAGGCGAGACGTCACCAGCGCATGGGTGACTGTGCGTAGGGCGTCCCGGTCCAATAGGGGACGCAATTGGCGCACCAGGCGAACCTGGTGGAACGCCCCCCTGGCCACGGCTGTCACATGATCATCCATGGACAGCCTGGCATCCAGGAGGACGCCCAAATTGCGCGCCCGCTCCACGGGGGCGAGTTGAATGCCCCCAATGGCCAGAGATGGAATTATCTGGTTGAACCGGGGAGCCGGAACCCACAGCCACTCCGTCTTGGAAGGGTTGAGCCTGAGTCGGTTGTCATCCATCCAGACCCGTACGGCTTCCACACACCAGGACATCACTTCGACGGCCTCGTTGGGGTGGTTCGGGGTGGAAATGTACAGCTGAGTATCATCAGCGTACAGATGATATCCCACCCCGAAACCACGGATGATCTCACCCAGCGGCTTCATGTATGTGTTGAACAGGAGTGGCGAGAGGACCGACCCCTGTGGCACCCCACAAGTAAGGGCATTCTTAAGTAAGAAGTCATTCTTCTATTTTTGTTTAGTTTGTATTTGCTTTTATTTCTCTAATTTTAATGTTTAATAAAATTATTATAAAAAAGGAATGTTCTCTCTTATGATATTTGGTAGGTACCTACTATTACTTTTTCAAAGCAGTTCTTGAAGTCCACATGCTTCACCAAGGCTGCTTTACATGAATATTTTTTTCTCTCTCTCTCTCCTGTTCCTGTCATTGTGTGTTTTATATACTATAAACCTTTTTGAGATACTCTGGCTTAGGAAACAGTATAAAAATAGATCAATAATATGATATTTATCTTTCATTATCATATCCGATGTCTACATGTTTTCATTGCAAGCTCATTGCAATTAAGGACGGAAAAGGACAGAGACATGATTTCTTCATCATTTCATCTTATAAAATATTCTAAGGTGCCTTTTGCAGCAAAAAAGGGGAAAGAATTAAAAAAATAATCACTTAATTAATTTGTGTCACCTTTAAGATTAAATATTATTCTGCATAGACTTTCCTAAATCAATCATCAAATAAAGGGATGAATTGTGAGAGAATTTATTGCTATATATCACCTCACTTGTAGGTGAAAATAAAGAGATAATTTAATTAAGTCATCCTAGCATTGTGGCTCTGTGTGTGTGTTTGTGGGTTTGTGTACAAACATACATACATACATACATACATACATACATACATACATACATACATACATACATAAATACATACCAGTAGTGGGTTCTGGCCGGTACCGCCCGGTATGGCCCTATCAGTAATAGCCGGGAGCAGCAGCCTGTACGGTGGCTCGTTTGGCCCACCGGCCTGCCCACATTCCATACCTGTTTGTAATGTGACTGGCCAATTGCACGCGCACATACAGCGTGCGGCGCCTGTGTGACCCCCGCCGAGCATCTGGGTGTCGCAGGGGCGGTGGTGTGTGCATATCGTATGTATGAGCAGCACACGTGCATGACCAGGATGCCCGGCCCCGTGCTCAATGTACTGGTAGCAACGAGGACCGGAACCCACTCCTGATACATACATACATACATACATACATACATGCATACATACATACATAATCACTAGAATTTTCATGTCAGATGCTGGACAGGTAGTCCTCAACTTACAACCATTCATTTAGTGACCATTCAAAGTTACAATGACACTGAAAAAAGGAACTTATGACTTGTCCTCACATTTACAACTGTTGCAGCACCAACCCACCATCACATGATCAAAATTTGGATGCTTGGCAATTGGCACATATTGACAATGGTTGATGCATTTATGTGGCCAACATTTGTGATTTACCAGCCAGCTTCTGGTAAAGTCAATGGGGGAAGCCAGATTTGTTTAATGACTGCGTGATTCATTTAACAACTACAGGGATTTGCTTAACAGTTGTGGCAAAAATAAGTTGTAAAATCAGGTGTGACTCACTTAACTTGCTTGCTTAAGCAATGGAAATCATGGCTCTAATTCTGGCCTTACATCAAGCACTACCTGCATCTATTCCATATTTAGTAGTCTCCAAAACAACCTTTTATTACCCACTTTTTCAAAACCACAACCATGAGAATAGTCATGGTGATACAGTGGTTAGAATGCAGTACTGCAGGCTAATTCTGCTGACTGCTGACTGCCAACAATTGGACAGTTTGATTCTCACCAGCTCAAGGTTGACTGAGCCTTCCATCCTTGGTAAAATGAGGACTCAGATTGTTGGGAGCAATATGTTGACTCCATAAATTGCTTAGAGAGGGCCCTAAAGCACTGTGAAGTGATATATAAGTCTACACGCTATTCCTAATAGGCAAATTTATTTTTTCCCCTACAGAGAGGTCTTTGCCCTATCAAGGTTCAGTTTTTATTTATTTAGTAGTATCCCACTTTTAATATTTTTGCAAATAAGGTGATGAATATATTCAACACACCTTCCTCTCCTGTTTCACCACAACAACCCTGTGAGGTGAGTCAGGGCTGAGAGAGAATGATTGGCACAAAGTCACGCAATTAGCTTTCCAGGCTAAAGTGAGAGTAGAACTCATGGTTTCCCACTTTCTATATCAGGGTTCCAAATAGCATCCAAAGTAAAATAAGAATCCGAGGCAAGAGGTTCCTCAAAATTCCTCTTTATTAATAGAGCCATGTTGGTACATCTGAGAAAATCCGAATCTGAAAGCCTCCAGGTTCCCCCACCCAGTTAAAAGTTCAAGACCCTTCCCCCAACCCCCACAAGTCTATCACATGTTCCAATCCTTTAGTGTCATGAAGGAAGATTCCTCCCATCCACATCCATCCAGGTGCAGGGACAAAAGTGACCTTGCCTTTCGGAGAAAGAATGTTGTCATGGCTGCACATCACCCAACTTTATATAATTCCCCCCTCCCATTCTCCCACAGTAGAAAGTGTGGCAGGCCTGAAATTCAAAAGACAAAAAGATAGCTTCCAGGCCTGACATTCTGGCCTTTTGCTGTCACCTTAATAACTCACTACTGCATCCAGATATTGATTTAGAATGCATACATACAGTCTTTTCTGATAGAGATGTTCCAGTGAAAAGTCATAGTTAACATATCAACAGCAAATTGGCAACACTCATGTGCAGAACTCCTGATGTCCACTTCCAATATTATAAAGATAATTAATAGCACTAAGGACAAAATAGTTCCCTACTACTACTGTCTGAGATCATCACTGCAAATAGAAACAAGACAATATAACAGTTCATGAAACTCCCAAGTTATATAAACAACATGCAGTGGCATGCTGTGAAATCAGTAATATCAAAGGCCACCAAGAAATTAAACAGGTCAACAAAGTCAAAATTCCCTTCTTCTCTTGTAGGAGATCACCAAATAGAATGGACATGGATGATTTTGTCTCCAGACCAAAAGGAATCAGGTATGAAAAGGACTGAGATCATTGTTCTTTTAATGTATGCAACTTAACAAGCATCATCTACTCAAGCACATTTTGCCCCCAAAATGTTATTGGCTGGTTGGCTTGTTCCTTTGTTCATTTATCTATTATTTGCTATATTTATAAGGTTGACCAGTTCATAAATACTCTGGTGGTATACAAATTCATTCCAATACAAAAAGGCAAAGTAACAGAATTTGGAATTAAGCTACTCCAATTAGCACAAAGACAAGGGATTTTATTCTCAAAGTGCCCTGAAAATCTGTTGCAGCAGATTTTTCCACTATGAAACTTCTGGAACTCAGCAGTAATTATCAAGCACCCGATTCTGCTGGACAGTTTCTTGAGGTCAAGAGGAGGTCACCAAGGCATCCTTTTTTGAGTCCTTCACTGTTACACAGTGGACATAACTCTCTGCACTAAGACTTGTGCAATCAACTTCAAAGTGAGTCTTTTACCATTTCTGCTCTTGCTATCTTTGGTGTGTTTCTTTGCCCAGAGCTCTTCTCTGCCCAGAGTAAATCAGGGCATAGGCTAACCTCCACAACACTAGAAAGGGCAGTCAGGATATGTGTGTCCATACTAATAGCTGCAGTATTGTGAACTTAGACTTTATTTCCATTGTATAAGAATAGACATTTTTTTAAAATGTATGTCAGACTGGGCAGCAAATCAGACACTATACCCTTATAGTATAAGCTTACTTACATAAACCTTTCCTTCCAATCTCTCTAATAAAAACATTAATGCTCACATTCATGCTTGATATAACTAGGTAAAGCTATTTGGCTTAAGGGTCTGTACAAAGTACAATTAAGATGGGAAAAAGGTGATTGGAGATCCTGCTCCTGCCTCCCCACTCACAAAAAATAGTTGACAATAGTTGGCTGCAATTTTAACACCACAGCAAGCTACAGTGAAGACTTCTGAAGGTCTGCTTATAGTCTGCAGGCTACAAATAATCCATATATATATATACCAGAGAAAAAATGTTATTATGGTATGTGTTTCCGAGAGGCAATGGATTTTGAATTGCTTTTGTAGAAGCACTTAATTGGAAGAGAAGTTCCATATCTAAAGTGATTATTAATCAGAATTATATATTCTAATAATATCTATAATTATATTATATTAATATAATATATAACAATTATAGAAATTATTTAGGGGATTAGTATCCCTCTTGTTGTAGAAGTGGGTTCTTATTAGCTATGCATATCATTTGCCCCTTTGGGGATAGAAGCTGTAGCATCAGAGGAGGTTTCAGAAAAGTTTATTTAAGCCAGAAACTCCACTGCTACAGATCTCTGGTGCTGTCTTCCAAGATGTTTTATTAGACAGATTTTAAGAAAAATCTAGAAACAGGTTAAGAAACATTGCCATGGATGTGTTGGAATTTAACTGTTCTGCTGTGAGAAAAACATTTACCAGTGTGTGATTTGAGAGCAATGGCATGTCATCATGGCCCATCTTTTTCAGAAAAATGACAGAAATTCCATATGAGGCTGATATTTATTTACAGGTTAGGCTGACGTGATAGAAAGGACTCAAGAAGAAAAGAAAAATTCATAAACACTAATATTTTTCCTTCCACTTTCATGTTTTAATAGCCTCTCCCTTCAAGAAAAATAACTAGTAACACCTTAGTTTTATTAAAATACATCATTTCCAGCATAGGTAACATTCAGCAAACACATAGGTTTAAATTTATTTGTGTCAAGAAATGTAGTCCAGTCATTATTAAAAATAATACATTTCTTAAGAATATTATGAAGATGAGATTCGTCAGATGGCCTTGTTGGTAAATATATACTGACAAAAAGGGAGGGAGAAATGAAAACAGCATTAAGAAACGCATACGAAGCATAATTAACAAAATTAAAACAGATGCTTAGTTGTTATATGAAAAAAAGTTTCAGAAATAAGTAAATACATAAAACTGCCCATGCATTAATAGTCAGCCAGCTGAATTTGAGATAAAATTATTTGCACTTTTGCTAACCAGCAAACCATTTGTCAGATGTTTATAGAGAAAAAATATTCTAGATAACTAGCTGAGAAATGAATAGAGTAAGTCCCCCACACAAGACAGATGTTTTGACAATAAGTTCACACAGAGATACAGACAGAAAAGGGAGAATCAGAGAAGAGTAGAAAGGAATCCGAGTCCAAAGAAATGCTCCTGAGCCAAAAAAAATATGCCATTGACGCAGCCACAGGGAGTCAAATTAGGCAGCTACCCCTATAAAAAAAAACCTCAGGCAAAATAGAATGATCAGCTCAGCCATAAAAAAAAAACATTTAGAAGACCAAGGAATGTGATAAAGTGAGAAAATATCCTAGATGGGGAAGCAGAGCTCTGAGAAACTATAGTCATGGGCTTCCCATTGCCTTTGAAATCCCATTACATCATAGTTCCATCCTGACCGCACGATGGACATGGTGCATTATATCCAATGAAATCCCTGTCTGTTCTATCCAATCAGATGTACATTTAATTTATATAAGTCTCTTGTGCCTTTCTTTGCCTCCAGCACTGCCCATAAACCAATTTGTGTTTCAATGAAATGCATCCTGGTCTACAGTTCAAATATATCCCTAATATTGTACTAAGGGGAAGCAACCATGAGCAAAACAAATTCCGGATGGATTTGTTTTGGGGCAAACTGATATGGTAGACATTGTCTCATATCTTTGTCCTGGCTGGCACCTTCATTGATGAAATCAGGAAAATAGAGCACAAATGTGGCGCCATCGTTAGAAGGATAGAGAAAATTACTGAAGCCAACTACATGGTTTTAAAATTAGATTTAAAAAAAAAGAAGAAGCAAGGGGGAAAGGTATAAATCTCATTGCTGACATTATTATGGCTGTAGCATAAAGACATGCTGGCTATGGAGACTAGACACATCTAGAGGTATCAGCCAATATGTAAAATAAAAAAAGTTCTCAAACTGCAGAAGGTGCAGGCCTTGCCAAGGTTTAAATTAACTTAACTTAAGCAGCTTCAGAAAAGCACCTGATGAGATGAACAAATATGGACAAAAATAGAGGTGGAGGGAGGAAGGAATGTGTTTAGTCCTATTTTTAATACAAATCAATTTAATTTGAACCATAGCACAGCACACATTTTATCTATTTTTCCGTAGTTCATGCATTCACTGAATGGAGAAATGTATACAGTAATGAAGAAATGCCTTTACGATCAGATAACAATCTCTCCATATGCTTATCTTGTTATAGTATGGAAAAATAAGCACAACTATGGCAACAGGATTTTGAAATATATAAATAAGCTGAAACACACACCGCAAATAAACTAACCACAGTAAAAGTATCCGTCTTTTTTATTTACTCTGATATACTAGCCATCTGGAAGGAAATGTGGTGCTAGTTAACGTAGAAATCTATGTTACATATATTCATCTCAATAGCACTTGGCATCTAAAATTTACAGAATAGGTTTCCTGCCAAACTGCATAACATCCACTATATAGCAATTTGAGATTACCTAAATAATCCAATTTGTAGAAAAGTGGCTAAGGTGGAACAGCATAAATCCTATATTTGCCTCAAGAATGGAGTGTCACTAGAAAAGGAATCTATTAATTTCTTTGTAAAGGTGAAACAGCACAGATAAGAGTGACAGGGGTGTGAAACATTGGTTAAGGACTATAACTAACAACTCAATGCCTCAGGCTAGTCCATATCTGGAGAAATATATCCTGAGGTAACTATGTGTCCACAAAGGAGTTGTTTTGTCAGGTTTCTACCTCTTTGCCCTCTGCTTCATGCATTTATGTTTGGACATAACCAAGTGGTAATTTTGAGTTTTTAGTATTTCTACCTGGAAGCAAAGATTTTGTCAGGAGATGTCTTCTATCTTGCTGACAAGTTTTTCACAACAAGGTATGTCAACCCATCTCCAACTGCTTAGTGTCAACCCTTAGGGCTATGGTTACATGGAAAGTGAATTAAAAATTGTAGTTTGTTTTCTCATGATCCTGAAATGTAGGAATCTTGTTCAAATGCACACATGTGCCTTAAAATTAACAATAAGGATATTTCAGTTCATAACAGCTAATGTGCACCATCTATACTAATATTTCACAAAATGCTTTATTTCTCTGATAGCATTTCTCAAGTACCCTTTAGGAGGCCAAAATTCAAAGTTCTTGTTGAAAAGTCTATTCACACATGTCCTACAATACGGTTTAAGCTTCTCTGTAGTTTTTAACAATTTGTCATCTAGTTACAATTAATGGAACAAGAGGAAAGCTGCTCAGAGTGTGCCACATACAACCACAAGAAAGGAATAAATTAACATAGGAAGAAACTAACAACTTTTCACCTCATCGTTATAAATGGTACATATATTCGTGCAAAATTTTAATTATTATACAATATGCAACTATTATACAAGCACATAATTGCAATGTAACCAGAAACAATTTGAAACTATTATGTCTAAAAATGCAACTAGGACTGTTTTATATTTTATCACAGTTCTTCAAAAAGTGTAGAATGCAACAAACAACTTAAAAACCATGAAACAGAACACTCATTCATCTCCTTATAGCAACAGTGCAAAGCTTTTTCTGGGACAAAAACCACACTCGGTTATATAGGCAGATTATACATACATACACACACACACACACACACACACATACTGTACACACACAAACACATGTTTATGATGAGATAAAATACAAATAAATGAAATACAAATAAATGAAAGTCAAGAAAAATAAAGAGAAAAGGGAAAGGTGCAAAAGATAAGGAGAAAGGGAAAAAAAGACTTTTTTCAGTGCAGTAGGGTATAAGAAAAGTTACAACCGCAACCTTTTCCTTTATATTTTTAATGGTTTTAGATCACTCCTATTACAACAAAGTCAATCCAGTCATAAATATATATACATGAAAGTTTCATTTTTCCCCCGTTTTGAGCACAAAATCCAGAAGCAGTTTCCAAGTGGAAACAGAGCAAGATAAATTCTTCTTTTTTTTAATTAAGACAGCCAATTTTGTCATCATCACCAACTCAATCACCTTTACTATGCATTCTTCATTTGTGGGAATCGATCTGTCTTTCCATCTCTGTGCATACAAAATTCTCACTGCAGTCAATCTATATAATAACAAAGGTCAAAACTTTCTTCCAAGCACTTAGTCCATCAGACCTGAAAAGACAGCCATATAAAAGCATTAGCTCCCGGTATAGAAGCTGGTTGAAAAATATGTTACCATGAGTTGTACTGCCTTGATTGTTGAACCTTGGTCTACCACAAACAAAAATCCAGAAAATTAATATAATACATACTGTGTTTGGCTATCTATAATATCTTTCATTCTATTATGGGGTCGAGTTAAAGTAAAAAAAGATACTAGGTGCATTTCAAAAACTGAAACTCTTTCCTCAGAAGAGACACAATAATTTTATGACACTGACAGTAACTTTATTTTAATATCCCCTTTTTCCCTGAGTGCACCTCTGAAATTTGTACATTAAGAAAAAAAAAACATTCTTTTAAACTCTAAAGGCTAGATATCTAGCAATGCAAAGCTAAAATGAAGGTTTTACCTGAGCAAGTCTTTCCAAAGGCAAGAAGAAATCATAGGAGCTAATGAAGCCTTCAGGTAATAATTGGAAAACATTTGCTTTGAATTAGACATCCCTCTAAGTACATAAAGTGCCAAATCATTAGCATCCACTATGAAATAAAGTTTGGATTTTATTAACTACAGAGCAAAAGTGACTTTTATGTTTTTTGTTCTGGATGGTAATTCTTCAGCACCTAAAGTTGGTTTCCAAACCTACAGCCAACTATGTTAAATAGAATGAAACCAAGTTATATTGAAAAGGTCTTCATTACAGTTTTAAAATCATATTAATAGGAACACTAAAAAAAATAATTGAATTGCCTTCTATTAAATCATATCCTTGGTTAAAATTATCCATTGTTGACTACACTGGCTGGTGGTAAATCTTCAGGGTCCCAGGGAAAATTTTATTTTATCTTTGCAAACCTAATCATGTGAAGAATTGAAGCTATCATAGCTTCAGTATGTGAATGTTTTCTCTAGCACCTTGGGAAGCCATAAAGCCAGCCATAAAATATATAAGATATTTCTTCTCTCAAATTCACTTTCTTTTTTTTTTAAACTTGTTTTTTCCTTCCAGCCTTAATTTTGTTCCATCCCACTTTCACATCAATTTGCATTGGGAAAGAGGGAAGTGAGCACAAAAAAGTTTTTATCTTTTGCATATTTTTTTCTGATATATATTTTATCTATGTTCTTTTTCCCAAGATATGCACCATGCAGTTTCTGAGTTGTGAACTACATCACCAAATTAAGAAAAGTCCAGCACTTGGGTATGTACGTGTGTATGAATTGCAATTTTGATAAATCTGCATTAAAATGTAAATGTGATGACTTTCTCTCTCTTCTAACCCCTTTAAAATACCTAAGAGATTAGGAATATCAGATTAGCACCGTGTGACAAATTCATTATGCAGCCATAAAGAAATCTGGGAAACCAGGTTCTGTGTCATGGAATTGGCTTTTGAAAAGAAAGCCAAATATCCACACTTACAAAATAGGTAGAGGCAGAATAAGATAAATTTGATATTCATATTTAAACTAAATTAAAACTAAATATAGTTATCATAAAATCCCACCAGGCATCAGTTTTTGCATTTGGGACGGGAAAAAAATTGGCACCACCATCCCTGAATTCTCCCCGCCCAAGAGCACTCAATATGATCAATTTTTAAAAATATCCAGCACCATTTTTAAGCATGAAATTCAACCCTGAATCTCATCCTGGCATCTGTTTTTGTGTTCAGGTTGGAAAAAAAAATCCAATGGGCAGCATAACCAGCACCATTTTTAAGCATGGAATTCCACCCCAAATCTCAGTCTGGCATCAGTTTTTCCATTCAAGTTGAAAAATTTTTGACATCCAGGCTTCCCTTGTCACTGACCCTGATTAGGAATTTTTTCAAGCACCTGATATGGTCTATTTTTTAAAACAGCAACCAGTACCAATTTAGAAGCATCAAATTCCACCATTAATCTCATCCCAGTTTATTTACGTTCAGGTTTTTTTTTTTTTAATGGCCTCTAGGCTTCCCTCATCATTGATCCTGACATCAGGAATTTTTTTTCCCAGGACACCCAAGATAGTTGATTTTTAAAAACCGAAATCAGCACTATTTTTAAGTATGAAATTCCATCCCGAATCTCATCCAGAAGTCTGTTTTTGCATTTGGGATGGAAAAAAATTGGCCTCCAAACTCCTCATGGCCGTGACCCTGGCATCACAAATTTTATTCCCCGGGCACCTGATATTTTTTTATCAGTTTATTTTTAAAAACAGCAACCAACAACATTTTTAACTATAAAATTCCACCCCAAATATCCTCCTGGCATTCATTTATGCAGTCAAGATTTTAAAAAATGGCCTCCCAGCCCTTTGCATCCATGACAATAAGGAATTTCCTTCTTCAGGCAACCCAATATGGTTGATTTTTAAAAACAGCAAACAACATTTTTAAGCATGAAGCCACACCATCTAAAGCACAAATCTCCTGCCATCCATTTTTGCATTCGGGATCAAAACAAATTTGGCTTCCAACCCCTCACATCTCTGACCTTGGCATCAAGACTTTTCTTCCCAAAGCACCTGATCTGATCATTTTTTTAAAAAACAGCAAAGAGCACCATACATAAACATCAAATTCCACCTTTAGACTCATCCTGGCATCCGTTTCTCTATTAAGGATAAAACAAATATTTAACCTCCCAACCCTGACCCTGGCATCAGAAATTTCCCTCCCTGTGTTATAGAAATGGCTACTTTATATTATTATGTAAAAGTAAAATGTTGAGGTTAGTTGTTAATGCCTTATTTTACTGCACCAAAGGAGTCGGAAGTCAATGTCTTTTTTTTCTTTTTCCCCTTGTTTTCCCCCACTATCTGCTTCCCTTTTTCCTTCCGTAATTTCTCTACTATTTACTTTTGTATGCTCTTTGTATGCCATATTATAAATTCATTTTAAAAAATTGAATATCAAAAAAAGGAGGAGCTGACATCGCGATGATACGAAGCGCTATCTTGGAGCTCCAAGATCGCCGTTGATCTTTCTGCCACTGGATGGCCCTTATGGACCTAAACCATTCCGTAGAGACAGTGATAGAGAAGGGCCCATCCTGCTGATCTCAGGCACATTGCAAAGTCCTTGATTGATCCAGGAGAAGCTCTTTTTTCCAAAGACAGAGAAGCAGCCATTGAAGCTGCTGAAGTAGGGACAGCTCCAGGACAGAAGAAAAGCGGGAGAGAAAGTGTGTCGAATTGGTGAGAGAAATTTTATTATTAGAGAAGAGATCACCCAAAAAACCTAAACGTTAAATTAAAATTGAAGACAGAAGAGAGTAAGCAGTGAGATTAAGTGAGAATTAAACTTAGTGTGTTATCCTTTTTTTTTTTTTTTACGGATGGAAATTTTACAAATGTTTCCTACTTTTTAAATTGGATTGGTTGATTTTTCTTCTTCTATTTTTCATTCTTTTTTTGTACTTATGGATTAATAATTTCATTTTTTTACAGTGCCTGATTGGATTGTTTTTCTTTTAAGAACTTTTCTCCTTGAGTTTGGAATACAAAGAGAGATGTAAAAGCAGAGGAAAAAGAAGTACACAACCACTTAGAGGCTGGAGGTTTGGAAACATTGTTTTTCTCTTCTCTTTTTGAACATTTGACTTATATCTTAAGGCTTTTGAGTTTGTTTATTGAAAGTGATAGTCGGAAGAGCACGGGTTGTTTATACAGGTGATCTGCTGGAGTACTATCAGCAGCTGGACTGGAGTGAAGAAAAAGCCTTGACCTGAAAGATTATAATGAACTTGCTTGAAATATAACAAAAAAAGCCTTGGATGTTATTAGTGGCAGCGTTTATAAGTTAGAAGAATGGTGCAACATGAAAAAGAAACATTAATATTGCAAATGATTATGCTAGAAATCCAAAATATACTAGTAACAACAGAGAATATTGAGAAGAGAATGGAGAATATAGAATGTAGAACAGGAAAATTGATGGAAAAATTGAAGATACTTATCAAGTGATGATGAAAGCTGAGGACAGTTCTAAAAATTGAAGAAAAAGATGAACGACAAGATAAGAAAATTGTTGATATTGATAGTAAACTGAGCCTGATCGGAAATGGCAGGAGTGGAATATGGAAAGGAGAGATTGATGGATCAGAACTCTATCTCAGACCTCAAAATATAGAAGAAGAAAAGAGAGAAAATTTGACAGAAGTAATGAGATAAATTTTGGTAGAAGAATCAGTTATAACCAAAGGCAAGCTGAAAACTGAATTACACAAACTCACAACTGTATTAATCTCCAATGGATTCCAAAGAAAAACAATCACCAACCTAATCCAAAAGGAGACTCCCCCAAAAAACCAAGACACAGAACAGGACAATGGCATCACCCTCCTTCCTTACATCAAAGGCACCACAGATAAAATCAGCAAAATTCTCCACAAGCACAATATCAAGACAGCCTTCACCACTGACCAAAAAATAGCCAACATCTTAAGAAACCCCAAAGACAAAATCCAGCTAGAAAACCAATGAGTCTGCGAAATACCATGCAAAATCTGCCCGGCAACATATATAGGACAAACAAACAGGAGAATAAATGCACGCATCGCAGAACACAAGAATGCAGTAAGAAAAAAAGAAAAAAATTCCACCCTTTTCCAGCACCTTAAAGCTACAGGACATGAAATCAATTTTGAAGGAGCCAGGTTAATCTCCAAAACAGAACACCTCAACAAGAGAATAATTATGAAAGTCATCGAAATAGAGAAAAAACCCCACAACATGAATAAACGTGATGATACCTCCCGCCTACCAAACATCTGGAAACCAGCCCTAGTCAACAA
This sequence comes from Natrix helvetica, assembly GCF_964273705.1. Taxonomy (NCBI): domain Eukaryota; kingdom Metazoa; phylum Chordata; class Lepidosauria; order Squamata; family Natricidae; genus Natrix; species Natrix helvetica. The sequence goes on along the minus strand of NC_138550.1, from coordinate 90,512,921 downwards.
ACGAACACCACCCACCACCCAGGCCGTTACAATATAAAACAACAATGCACACACAGCCAGCACCAATCAGCACCAATCTACTAATCATGATACAACCACACAACCAATCATTCCACTTACTGAAACAAAGCCAGCACCCCATCCCCTCCCACCAAGATTTACAGAAAGACGGCAACTCCGTTCCTATTTTAAGCCCAAAGCCTGAAGATGGCAAGTGAGATCTTGCCAAAACGTTGCCAAGACAATCTCAATCCTATACGGGAAAAGACCCAAATACAACAAAACCAGCATATATATATATATATATATATATATATATATATATATATATATATATATATATATATATATATATATATATATATATATATATATATATATATATATATATATATATATATATATATATATATATATATATATATATATATATATATATATATATATATATATATATATATATATATATATATATATATATATATATATATATATATATATATATATATATATATATATATATATATATATATATATATATATATATAGGATTGATGATATGAGAATTTGTGTAAAATGCAAGCGGGGACTATTGTGAGGAAGCACAAAGCTTTGTAACCAATCGGCATACTGTATGTAACTGGAGGATGATTTTTATGTATTGTATGTGCCTATGTCTGTTTGTTTCATGTTTGTTTAAAAATATTTTTATTTTTTTAAAAAAAATTGAATATCAAGATAAATCTCCCTCCCTAGACATCACATATGGTTGATTTCTAAAACAGCAATCAGCATCATTTTAAAGCCTGAAATTCCACTCCAAATCTTGTCCAGGTATCTGTTTTTACATTTGGCTCATAACAAAGTTGGCCTTCTGACCCCTCATGACCCTGACATCAGGAATTTTCTTCCCTGGACACCTGATACAGATATTTTTAAAAACAGCAAACAGCGCCATTTTTAAGCACAACATTCTAACCCTGAATCTCCTCCGGGCATCTATTTATGCATTTAGGATAAAAAATGGGCTCCTAGCACCATTTCTAATCTCTCCCCAGTGTCCATTTTTATGTTTGGGATCAAAAGAAATTTGGCCCATCTCATCCTTGACCCTGGTATCAGGAATTTCCTTCCACTGGAAATTTCCTTCCATTTTAAAAACAGCAACCTTTGGTACTAGCCTGGGTGATCAATTTTGGTGTTTTATATAGTTGTCTTTTATATAGTTGTCGATTTTGGTGTTTTATATAGTTGTCTTGGTTTTTCAGAAATCACTTGCTATATAGTATTTTTTGAATCTGGTTTATGAATGCCAATATTGTATATAGTTACCTTAGGCTAAACCAGCAGACATTTCAGTGGAGAAAGGATGGGGAGGAGTTCCTTTTTATTGGGATTTTCGTTTTGGGGGGAGATCATCCTTGGGGAGGAAAATCATTTATTCTGTGGGGAGGTATTCCCTTTACTCTATCATCTATCTATCTATCTATCTATCTATCTATCTATCTATCTATCTATCTATCTATTTATCTACCTACCTACCTACCTACCTACCTATCCATCCATCCATCTATCTATCTATCCATCCATCCATCCATCTCTTCAAGGGATTAAAATATATTAAAATATATTTTTGTATATTTTCCTTTAAAAAAGCACATACAGTTGACTAACTTTTTAAAAGCATTAGATTATTAATGAACATATGTTAAGTTATTAACTTTTGGTTTAAGTTCCAAGAACATAGTTTATTATTGTTATTATTGCTTTAAAATAAAATTCTTAACATTAAGCCATACTAACATTCAAGATATCATTGAGGATTCATAATCATATTTCTCAGTTTTAAAAGCTGCAGCGATTAGAGAGCAGGCTGAAATCCTCCTTGCTTTCCATCCTCTTATGCTTTTCCAACTTCATTGGTTTCATCCAAGGAGATGAAGAATAAAACTGATGACAATAAAAGGAATTTTTGTGGTTTATTTAGCCAATATGAAAAATCATAAATGTAATCAGATAATTCACACATGTATTCTGGGGTGTACTATGCATTGTTTGGCTATTCTGTAATTCAGTTATTATCAAATTTTAGCATTAGAAAGAAGCACTATTTTTATATAGTCTTTATGCACATCATTAATGCCACACAATGGCACCCGTGAATCAAAAGCAGGCTTTAGAAAACGAGTTCATCAATAGTTATATATTATCTAAAGCCTCCATTTGAGTCACAGGTGTCATTGTTACAGCTTTAACAGTTTTGTGCATAAAGACTGCATAAAAATATAGTGCATACCTCTAATGCTAAAATTTGACAATAGCTTGGATTCAATTAGTTGGACATATTGTGTAAAGACTTAGCTTTCTAGTGAAGGCAGTAATGCTGGAAAAGATAGAAGAGAAATAGAGGATGATGGCAGCAAGGTGGATAAACTCACTTACATTGGCAATGAGTACAAGATTTGGAGATATGAAATACTAGGTCAGGAGTAGATTGTCATGCAGAAAATTTATCTATTTGGTCTTAAGAACTGAAAACAACTTGATGGCACATAATCAACATAATTCAATAAATTTGGATTAAAATATTGAGATTTGCTTTCAGAATGATTTACCTAGGACACATTAATGTCTGAATCAAATACTTTTTCAAGGGAAGCGCTAATTCCATACATGGAAAATGTCTTTGTTTCAAAGACATGGAACCTTTGAGTCAACTCTTTCAGATGTTTATTTAAACACTCGAGCAAAGTTCCTGGCAGTTTAAACTGCTTCATGAGCCAAAAGGACAATCCACTATAGACTATGCCATTAAATAACAACATGGGTATTCCTAAAAGTAATTTTTTTCAAGAGGCAACTGGACTTTCTGGTTTTTCTTTGAAGATGTTTTGCTTCTCCTCCACGAAGCTTTTTCAGCTCTGATTGGATGGCAGGAAATGAAAATATTTATATTCTTGGAGAAATATTTATATTTGTGCAATCAGGCTCATCTGAGTGGTGTGAATGGCTCTGGAACCTTCTTGGAACTGTTGAAAGCACTGTGTTGTAGACTGGAGATAGATGATATCATATCCTCCCCTCTCTGTTGAGAAAAGGCTGTTCAGTTTTAACATAGATGGCCTCTTTGACCCCTCTTTCAAACCAGCAGTTCTGTCTGTCCAAAATTTGAACTTTGCTGTCTTCAAAAGAGTGGCCTTTGTCTTTTAAATGCAGATGGACTGCTGAATCTAGTCCTTATAGGTTTGTTTTCCTATGTCGTGCCATACATTTATGAAGTAGTTATTTGTTTTCCCAATGTACAGATCTGCACATGACTCACTTCATTGCACTGTATACATTATGTTGCTCAGTTTGTGTCTGGGTGTTTTATCTTTGGAGTGGACAAGATTATGCCTTAGTGTATTCTTGAGTTTGAAATGTGCACATATGTTGCATTGAAGATTCTCCTGAGCTTTTCCAATATTCATATATTGGATGAGAAGCGAAAAGTCTTCAATGAAAAACCAGATAGTCTAGTTGCCTTTTGGCACAACCATAACCTAGATGACTGAGAATCTCCATAGAAAATGGTAACGGCATTTCAGACCCTTCCCTCTATAGTCACTCTCCAATATCCAATAATGTCACTGAGCTTTTAGAAGACTAGAATAACCAAACCAATTATCAACTCAGTATGCACTAGAACAGATGTTGAGGACAGTTTTTGCAGCATTTTGCTTCAGGAAAGGTAAGGTAATTTCCTATTGGTAGAAACAACCCAGCCTTCTCGCTGTTCCTGGGTTTTGTATTATTTTTCAACTGAAAGTGTCATTGTACCCCACTACTATTGCCTTCCCTTACAATCCATTCTCTACATGTTACTTTACAGGTAAACAGGTGTTTAAACTTTTTTCTCCCATCTGTGGAAGAAATTGTGCAAACTACAGAAAAACTAGACTGGAGTACAAGGCTAGTTGCAGTGTGTGTGTGTGTGTGTGTGTGTGTCCTTTTATTGGCCACCTGAATGAAGCTCTAGGTGGTAACACTGTGAAGTTGTTGCATGTGATAAGCAAGTGAAGGCTAGTTATTGTGTGGAAGGGCCCTTAAACAATGCTTATACACTACAAAAGGTTTCCTTGCTCTTGTAAAAACAAGCATTACATGATGAAATTAGCCACATTTTTAGCATACTACAATGAAACAAAGTTGATAAATATCTCCATGTCTGATATAAGTACCCAAGTCAAGGTAAAAACATTATAGCATAAGCATACATATTATTTGTCACCCCCTTGTAAACACCATGGCCTGAAAGCACATAGACAAATTTAAATAGAGGGTCAAATTGCATTATGCCACTACCACATGTTAGTGTATATATGAAGAAAACTGTTTAAACATTTGTGACATTGATCTTCAAGATTTAGGAGCAGAGGTAAATTTGACAGTGGGGGAAAATAAGAGGCTTACCACACAGGAAGATTCTCATGAGAGAGGAAAGTTTGGAATAGCCTAAAAAAACAAGAAGAGCTGTGAGGAAAGCCAAAGCTGGAGAAAGGCAGAAGAAGAAGAAGAAGAAGAAGAAGAAGAAGAAGAAGAAGAAGAAGAAGAAGAAGAAGAAGAAGAAGAAGAGGAGGAGGAGGAGGAGGAGGAGGAGGAGGAGGAGGAGGAGGAGGAGGAGGAGGAGGAGGAGGAGGAGGAGGAGGAGGAGACCACCACCACCACCACCACCACCACCACCACCACCAGCAGCAGCAGTAGCAGCCAAGTTGGAATTCAACCTCCTAAAGTTTCAGGCTCTTGTTCAGGCTACTGAAAAGTTCCACAGTGATTCAGGACCACCAAGGAGGATTTTGAAAGGGAACAATGTTGCATGAGATCTGTCTATGCTATGTTTTTCAGCTGACAACTCTAAGATATATGGATGTCAACTCCCAGAATTCCCTAGTCAACTGCTCTGGCTGCGGAATTCTTAGAAGTTGTAGTCCACATGTCTTAAAATTGCTAAAGTTTAGCACCCTATGGAGATTTCTGGAGATATCCAGAGACTACACAAGAAAGAAAATCCAAGTTTCAGTAGCCACAAGAGAGAAGCTTTAAATGAATCCTATCTGACTCTAAGGAGTTTAGTAACAGCGACACTTTGTTTAGAGACACTATACATTTAATAAAAATAGTAACACTGTCTACAGAGAGATGTTAATGTTTCCATCATAAGTTAGTATATTACATTCCAAACACCCTTGACAGCAGACATGGGAAGAGAGAGAGAGTCTTTTTTGCATGCATTAGCTGAATTGTACTTCCTTAGATGTTTCACTGAAAAACGCAGTCTTTCAGAAAAAAGGATGTTATTTGTGCAATAGCAATAGCACTTAGACTTATATAAAGCACTTCACAGTGCTTTATAGCCTTCTCTAAGTGGTTTACAAAGTCAGCATATTTTCCCCAACAGTCTGGGTCCTTGTTTTACCTACCTCAGAGGAATGGAAGCTTAGTCAATCTTGAGCTAGTCAGGATCGAACTCCTGGCAGCGAACAGGAGCCTGCAATATTATATTCTAACCATTGCATCATCCCAGCAATGCTCAGAATAAAAGAAAAAATCAGAAGATAAAAAAAAATCTTGCTTACATGCTTTATCTGATTACTTCTGAGGACTCAAAACAAGTGGAAGTCTGATCACGTAGTTCAGTCATAATGTATATTAGTGAGGTTGCTCCCTCTCACCTTTTACAGTCCATTCCTTCCAGATATGGTGGTTTACAAATAAACTAGCCTTTGACTTTCAGTGCTGTTAGTTTCTAATAACATTGTTAAATCTGTTTGGAAATGCCTGTAAATAAGGATTAAAATGTTGGCTTTGTTGTGCAGCAAGTAGCAGGAAAGTAAAATGTCTTTTTGTGGGGGCTTAATATTAAAATAATTATAAATGTTAAAAAGTAGGGTGACGTAGGAGATGGAGAAGACACCAAGGATGATGTCCGTGAACTCAATAGAACCCACCAATACCACACTAGGAACTTCATATCTATATACTCATTTATTTGGGCATTATTTTAATAGTCATTTTCATCAATTGGTGAAAAAGCAACAAGTAAGGATTATAAACGATGGGATACAATTGTCTTCCAGTTCAGGAAGATAGCTTTTTTTTTCTGCCACTGTTCTTATTCTTCTTGGTTGCAGCTAGGAAGTTGCAATCATGATCACAATTTTGACAATGGGGTGGGATGAAGAGTTTTTCTCTATTTGGAGGGATTGATAAATTTTAAAGGAACATTGCACCTTTCAGTTCAACACCTCATCAGTCCTCTAATAGAAAATTATGTCATTAAAGTTGGCATTTTTTTTCCAGCTGAATTTCATTGGCAGGGGATGGGGATGGGGTGGGAGAACTGAAGAAATAACAGGAACTGTGTAGCACATTTGTAGAGGAATATTTCTAGCTAGATTTTAATTTAATTTAATTTAATTTAAAAGGTACAAGCTATACTACCTTTTATCCGTTCCAATATTTAAGTGCTTTTTTTCTTCTGGATGCATTCATGAAATTCAGGAGCAGCCATAAGGGAAGTATACAAGTCATATATTAATTCATGTAATTTCAGCAAAAATCCAATTTTAAATGCATCTTGGTTATTTAGTTAATTGTTTTTTAAAGAAATAGAAAGCAAAATAAATGTCTTAAGTCTCTGTAAGGCTTAACTTACATTTTTGGCCCTTTACATTTTTGGCTTTTTAAAAATTAATTTACCTCAAAGGGACATAACATTATGTTCACTGTCAGGTTATTGGCAATGCTATCTATGGCGGAGATTGGTTGGCTACTCATCTATCTATCCATCCATCTCCATATTCACTGGTCTTAGGAAATGTTTCCAACTTTATTTTATTCTGAAATTCACATCCTTTAATTTATTTGTTCATAGTGGAACAATTTTTCAACTGAAACGTAAATTTCCCATCACATTTGTTTGGTACCTTATACTGGCAATTCATGCCTAGGGTTTTTCTTCTTTAGAAATGTAATCATCTGAATGATAATATTGATGATCTATGGGCTTTGGGTAATTAATTGAAAGGAAACCATAAAATATATGGATGGGTGAATAGATGGATGGATGGATAAATGCCTCAACCGCTCTGTGATTTAATACTACATTTCCATGATGTTACTTACATTATTATCATGACTTTTAATCTTCATGCAGGTTGCTTCAACATTCATCAATCAGGACAAAATGAGTATATCATCTGGTTCTTAAAACAATCTTGCCTTTGATTAATTAAATGATTTGTTGAGGAGCATTGCATTTCCCTCCTCTTTTTCTACATTATCTAATTCATCTCTGGAAAACTTGGTATTTGTTCTACCGGTATTTGTGAGCAAGTGATAGTAAATGAAATTTTGGGACTTGCTGCTTGCAAAACTCCAGTTGTAATTTGGGAGACTGACGGCTAGCTGAAACTAGTGTCCAGCAACTGAATTAATTACAAATAACGAGAAAAATATATATCCAGCTAAAATACTGGAGAATTGGTGTGGATTTTGATTCATGAAATTGAGGAGGTGACATATACAGTCTATTATAAGCAAAGCAATTCTTAGCATTAACTTTCTGTATGATTCCAATGCTTCCTCTCCTTTAGCCAAGTGAAAATAATTTCAAGTCATTTCTGTAGAATTTCATTTGTAAATTTCATTGCTAGCATTTAGTCTGGGAAAGTCAGGTTATTATCACGATTCCATTAAGATCTTTAGGAAGAGAGAGGGGAGAGATAGGATGAGGGGGAAGGAGGGAGGGAGAGAGAGGGAGAGAGGGAGGGAGAGAGAGAGAGAGAGAAAGAGAGAGAGAATTATTTTCTTATAAGACACTGCTGAGCACATTTATTAGATTAATTAATGCATTATTTATGCTCATCAAGTAATTTAAAGGGCTTGCCCCTCATAATGTTGGCCAGTTAATTAGAATCAAAGTCTGAAAACTTTATAATGACTAATCAAATGCTCATTTCCTCAGGCCTTTCTACAGAATTCTAGTTAAAAGTCCTCTGGAATTAGACATTCAACTTTTTGTTGAATTCCTTCTGTGCATATTCATTTATTCATTTGATTTATATGGCTGTCCATCTGGCAAGTGTGACTCTGGGTGTCTAATAACAAGTTAGGAAAAAAAATATTATCAAAGGATAAAAACCTACAGTGGTTGCAGGCAGCAAACCCTGACAAAACAATTGACAAATACCACTCAATGAACCATCTAATTTCCAAATCTTCAAGTCCTGGAGCACATCCAGGTCTCCAGTCATGTATGAAAGGTCAGCAGGATTTGGGTCAAAATAATCTCAGGAAATAAGATGTTTCACAGGAAAAGTGCTACAACAGAAAAAGCTTCCAGGATCCTATAAAATAAGACTCCTTAACTGAAGGGACCCATAGCATGGCCCTCCTATCAAACCCAGTAGGATGGATAAAAACAATTGGGAAGGGACAGTCTAACAGAATAATTTTGTTTGTTTATCCAATTTATATAGTTGCCCATCTCACAAACAAGTGACTCTGGACAGCATACAATAGAGCTAAGAAAGTTAATAAATAGATTAAGAAATATAAACATTAAATTAAAAGAAAGAATAATAGAGAAAGGGATATTACAAGGAGTGAAGCCACCTCCCTAGTTCACCTCTGGGTTCTACAATTCTTCCACCATAAACACATCTTCAAGGACTTCCGGAAGCTGAACACTGACAAGACTAACTTCAACTCAAGGGGGAGACGATTTCATAGCACAAGTGCCATAGCAGAAAATATCCACTGCCTAGGACCCACCAAATGCAACAGCTTAAGTCAGAATGGAACAACTTGCCATTGCCATCTTGCCATAGTAATCTTGCTGCAGCTGTCTCACCAGCGCTAGTCCTGGCTGACTTGCTTTGCTCAACTCACTCCGGCCAGCTCATCATGGGAGAACTCACCATGGGGCAATTCAACATGGGGTAACTGTTATCCATCCTTGTTCTTCAACATTATTTTATTTTTTTCTCATTCATATTTCATTTCACCTCTTCTTTAGCATCCTTTAATTAGTTTTTCTATTCTATTTGGCTATTCTATTCTATTTCTTCAAAGATATATCAAAGAAATGGTGAAATAGAATCATTAAATAAAGGATGCTAAAAGAGGGAAAAATGAAGTATGAATGACTTAAATTAAAATAATGTTGAAGAAACAGTGATGGATAATAGTACAGTTAACTTGCATTGAGTTATTCCATGTTGAATTGTCCCACAGCAAGTTCCGCATGAAGTTGGCCATATCAAGTTGTCCCACATTGAATCAACTCAGATGAGTTTTCCTAAGCCTAATGAAAGTGATAGAACTGATAACATGTCTTCTCTGCTGGATCTTGTAAAATGGGCAGATGAAATTGGTGAGAGGTGGTTTCTCAACTAACCTGATCACATGCTATGAAGGGCTTTGAAGATCAACACCAGCACCTGGAATTGGACCTGGAAACAAACTGGTAATCAATGTAACTTGTGAAGCAGAGATGTCATTTGTGTTCCACCAAAAATGCATATTTGCAGCATCCCCATAGCATTACTTGGTGAGTCAGTGACAAAGATGTAAAACTACTTCACTTTGTGTCATCAGATGACCTCACCTTATAAGTACAACCTTTTCTATCCTTTCAGAATACAACTTCCACAATTTTTTTTTTATGTTGGCTATGCTATATGGATCATATGGTACTAGAACTCCAAAGTCGAGTGCTATAGACTTAAATAATCTAGACTTGATTTCTTCCATATTGTTATCTAATATATCCTGATCATAAAATCAGAGTACATTTTTTATGATTAATGTGTTATTAGAATATTAGAGGTTGTGAACCATTAGGATGCTTGTGACCATCAGGGGGAGTTGCAATAAAGATGCAAATTAAATCTGCTATAGGACTTAGCTGCTTTAAAGATATATCTTGCAAAAGCACAAAAGCTAACAGTAAATGTAGTTTCTCCTGCCGAGATTCCATAGCAACCTCCATGCATTTGTTCAGTGATCCTAAAGGAAAATAGAATGACAGGCCAATAAAAGTACAAGGCCATCATTTGTATGGCTTTGTACTCCATGCTATCTTTCCGTTTTCTGGAGCCAAACTCCAGAGTCATACCTTCTCCATACAACCATCTTTCTATTCTCATTTCAATCTGGGAAAGGGGTCCCATTCTTTCTTACCCATTTTCTTTCTCCTTTTTTCTTTTTTGGTTTATATATATTATTCATTTATCTATTTAAGGAACTTCTCAAAGAATAATACAGAGAATGAGGCATACATAATGCATTTTAATTGACTTGATTTTAAAAAGGTTATTCACAAAAGACTTAAGATCAAAATATAACCTGATTTCAGATAAATAGTGAGTGGCATTATCAACATTTTCAATAGATTTTACTGAGCAAAAAACATATATTCTACAAAGTTGAGTTATGGGAGAGCAAGTTTGGAAGCAGAAGGGATATTTATATGTCTGATATAATTAATTACTAAGAAAAATAAGGATAGTGATTAAGACAAAATCAGAGGTGTTGACATATATAGCATATATATCATTGTCTCTACCTAATAAATTCTGAAACAATCTCATCATCTGATCATAACCATCATTCATGGACACTGATGTTTTATCTACTCTCTACCACCCAATAATGATATATGAAAATTAGGAACCTTAACCTAACCTTCTATTCAATAAGCTTTCAATGAGAAAGTACAACCAGAGGTGGTATTCAGCTGGTTCGGACCGGTTTGGGCAAACTGATAGCTCCGACAATCAGTTGGCCTCACCCTATCCTGTCCTTTATTTCCTGCTTTCTAGCTCATCTCAATTGTGTGGCACAGCTGATTTTCCTCCCTTGCTATTCTACTTACCATTGCTGATTTGGAAGATAAACAGCTGAGCTTCTAAATGCTCCATTTTCAACGTTGTGTGCAAGTGCTTTAGGTGTCCGTGCACACAAAGAGCACACTCACCAAACCGGTTGTTAAACCAGCAGCAGCCCACCACTGAGTACAACATATACTATATAACTCTAGATAATGTTTTCCAACCCACATATAGATGAATTTTAAAAAAAAACCTACAGAAGAGCATTCTCCAAGATTCAAATGGTCCTATCCAGTTGCATTTTGCAAGGTCCCACAGATCTGCTTTTCCACAGGGAAGCGGATCAGAGAGCTGGAGAAATCCATGTAGAAGTGGTATGTTATGACTGGTCTTACTTATTATATATTTGTAAGCTTTTTTATTGGCTTGTTTTTCATTGATAACCAGACTAAACCACCCAGAGCCACTATTGCAAGTTGGACTGCGATATAAACATTTAAATAAGAAATGAATCGAAACCCTTAGTCATCTTTACAATAGCCATCATTGGTCTATTGACACTGGCTTGATAAACTAGCAGATGTTACCACACAGATGATACAACACACACAGTTCTAGCTATATATGTTGAAGTTTCATCTCAACATAGAAGAGATAAATCCTCAAGATAAAAACAAACACTGAAAGGTGGCTGGATTAGGGAGTAGATCGTTGGAAAAACAGCAACAGCGACAAGTAAACCTTGGCATACAACATGTATCCAGAACAGACTTCTTAGTTATAAAGTATATTTCCAGAGAATATTGAAATGGCTGGAGAATAAAAATGCTGAATAAAATAATAAGTTGTCGGTAAACATTATTCACCAGTGCCCTGGATGCTTCCCACTCAATTTGCAAAGTGAATAACATGTTATTATGCTGCAGTGCCATCTAGCTAATTGAAAAATAAAATGTCTATCCCTACATTTCTCCCCTAATTCTGTCCTTCAACAAACAAACAACAAATCTTAATAAGTAGATTTGGGATCCTGAGCACATTTCTCTGGGAATTAATGCCTGTGAAATCAATGAGTGGTTGGGTTGAAAGTATACGTAAAGGTAAGCAAAGTTCATAAATTTTCCTGATGATAAACTTAAGATGCTATAAAATATAATGAACCCTATATTTACCAAAGAGTAAGCACTGACTACATTGCTGATAATAATAAATTAGTGTTTCAAAACCTTCATTTAAAGCATCTGGAATAAAGGGCTTGTTCATTTCTCAGTCGATGCTATTACTGCATTTTAAGGATTCACCTTACAAGGCAACCATTTGTGTAATGGATGAAAATAGTGGTTCTTCAGCTAATATCATGAAATCCAGCACCACACATTTCGGTTTCTTATTTTCTCTGTGCGTCTGTGCGGAAGCAATTGATAACTTAATTGCCATAGATGCACAAAACATTGTTGCCTAGTTCAGATCCTCCTGTCCTGTTTATTTTAATGAGAATAGAGGCAGTTCGGTCTAGTGGCTAGGGCACCAGGCTAGAAACCAGGTTAGAAATGAATACCAGCTTGGTGACATTGTGATAGCTGGACTCTTTCAGCTCAATCCACCTATCAAGATTGGTGTAGTGGGGAAAAATAGGAGGAGGAGGAAGTGTTATGTACGTTTGCCAGGAGTTATTTATAAAAGTGATAAATGCAGGATAAAAACAAGGAAATGAATAAAAAATAAAATAAGTAGTTGTGAAAATGGCACAACCGCCCCGAGTCCCTTTTTGGGAGAGGGGGTGGTCTAAAAATCTAATAAATAAATAAATAAATAATAAATAAAAATAAATAACATGCATCTATTCCAGGTCCTTGGGAAGTACATGATAGCTAAACAAAAATATCAAATCTAGTCTAAAAAAATGTCTGCTATTCTTCCTCCTCTTTCTCTTCTTCCTCCTCCTCCTCCTCCTCCACCTCTTCCTCCTCCTCTTCTCCCTCCAACCTTCCAGGGGTGCCCTGTTGTCATGAGGGAGGGGCTTCTGATTCTTTTATGAGGTTGAGAGCTATGTTGATGGTAGGATATTCTACCAGAAGGGACACCTATGCTGGATAGGTCTCAGCAGAAGAGCCAGACTAAGTTATGTCCATCAACCCATTTTAAATGTTGAGAAAATAGAAAAGGAATCCTATATTAGATTGATGATTGCCCAGGTCAATGAGAACCATGTTAGATGTTAGAGTTCCTCGATTTATCAATAAGTGAGGAACAGCACTTTGGAACTACTGTTGGACAATCAGGCTTTAGCTCTGTTACTGGAAGAAAAACATTCACAGACAAATATACTATGCTGAAAAATTATACCAAAATGGTCTGTTCTTATAAATCGGAATCAACAAAGCAGGGTTATTTAAGTAAATTTGAACTGTGGAAAGGAATTTATTTTCACCCCATATATTATGGATCAAAGGAGATGCATTACAAAAAAATAAAACATTCAGGAATACAGAACTGGAAGAGATTCAGAAAAATTGTGAAGATGGAAGAAAACAATAGTAGAATAGTAGAAGAAGAATAAGATAATAACAATTGGAAATATAGAAGAACAGCTGATATAAACTACAGAAATGATAAGTTAGAAGTAACAATAACAGAACCAGTACAGACCAGCACTGAAATAACTGATGCTCCAACAAGAATTAAAAGTGGAAATTATGGCATATGCAGAATTATCTGCAGAAAGACTGCCAGCATTGAAAATAATGTCCAAAAAAAGATTAGGCACAAAAGATTAGTGAAGGATGTCAATAAGGCACTTGCAAGGATTAAATAGTATCCATTGAACAGACCAATCAGCTTGCCTAAAGGATGGGGGGAAAGTCAGGAAATAAGATATTTACTCCGGTTTCCTTTGTCTGTCATTCTAGGAAAGATGACACAGTTTAAAGAGGCATAGTCAGCACCCTACATACAACACAAGACCTTGACTCTTGATCTAAGGATGCATTACCTGAGAAAAAGTATACTTATTATTTAATTTAGAGTACGATGCTTGTAACATTCCAAAAATCCAATTCAAATACGTCTGTATAACATAAATGATAGGTTTGACCTTCTAAGTGATGAGAGTTCAAAATAGTTTTAGTAACAGAACAGAATTTTATTTTTTTAGAACTATCATTGTAACATTATGAAAGGCTGACAAAAAGGTAAGATCCTTGCACAACGAGAGAACAAAAATTACACGTATTGTGCTAACTAGCAACCGACTTGAAATACATTTCTTAACAACTAAAACATTTTATCCATTTGAAAGAGAAACTCAGATTACATTTTTGGGCTTTTATTTGCCTATGTTCATGAGCTTTTTATAGTATGGTAATTAAGCTTGGTCGGGCTTTCTGGAAAACAGGGAAATTGGTGATATAGTTATATGCTGGTTTATATATCTTTGGCCCTGACATTCAGTTTCAGAATGATTTTTTTTTTAAATGATATTCTTCTCTCTTGCAATGACAATATCTAGCCTATTCCATTTGTGGCAGGAAGATGCTATAAAATAGAATTGGGAAAAAAAAAACCACAGATCTGCACATTTGTTTTTAAAAATCACATCAAAAATGCCCCAGTTGCCCCTGAAAAGTTTTAATTTTGAAGTGTAACATAATTATGAAATAGCCGCTTCAAAAGAAAATGAGACCTCCATTAAAACTGCTCTATTAAACATGGGGATGTTTTCATAGGTTAAATGTTATAATTATAAGTTAAATCATTGGAAGATGAGATGTTCTTTCTTCTCCTCTTTCTTTTACACAAGAAAAACTCAGGCAGTGGCTTGGATTAGTGCCCAGCAATGTAGCTGGCTAACATAAAGGCTGAAAAGGAACCTGTTAATCCTCCCAGGAAAATACTGCACAAAAACACTAGAATTGCATACCAATTATTAGGCTCCATGAGAAACACAACAGTCATGGAAAGCTACCACTTCTGTCTGTAAACTCTGCAGAGGGATTATTGTCCCGGGTGAGATCCTTCAAAGCTTCACCCAAACTTGGAATTCTAGGGGACTTCTTTTTCCATAATGACTTACATACTGATTAGATTTTCCATGTTGTAGGAGAAACAATTCATTTATGTTATAGAAATATCTGGAAAAGATTCCTGCTGCTCATTCTGCACCTACCACTTTAATTTTCAGGGGACTAACCCTTTTTCTGTAGCAGGAGAAGCTACTCCCTGCCAGAGCCATGAGTGTAACTAATTTTGCTTTGCACTTCTGCACAACAAATGAGCTCCCATTACTTGCCCTAGCAAGTAACTTGCCTAATCTTGCCTAATTAGCACTTCGAAAGCATGCAACTGCAAGTAAATATATAGGTACCACCGGTGACGTGCGGTGAGGTTTATGACTGGTGAGGCACTGACACAGTGCTGGGTTTCAAATATTTTTAGACTTGTGGACTTCAACTCCCAGAATTCCACAGCCAGGCATGCTCAGTTCCAATTTAAAGCGACAGCATTTGTTTTTCTCCTTTGCTCCTTTCTTTTTCTTTTTCTTCTCCCCCTCCTTCCTCCCTCTCTCCCTTCCTCCCCCTCTCTCAAACACACACACACACACACACACACACACACACACACACACACACACACAGAAGTTGGA
Organism: Natrix helvetica; assembly: GCF_964273705.1. Taxonomy (NCBI): domain Eukaryota; kingdom Metazoa; phylum Chordata; class Lepidosauria; order Squamata; family Natricidae; genus Natrix; species Natrix helvetica. The sequence goes on along the minus strand of NC_138550.1, from coordinate 90,497,405 downwards.
TTGGACTATCTCTCCTACCCCTTCCCTCTCTCACTCACTCTCAAAGAAACCCCCCCCCCCACAAAAGTTGGATTGGATATCTTTTCCAGTGGCTTGAAAGCAGTTTCTCTGCCATCCCCCCCCCCCCCCCATTCCCCTGCTGCCTTTCCCAAACACCTCCACCATTGCAAATGCAGCCTGCTGTCTGGGTGGGAAATGCCTGGAACACAATAAAGCCCACCCACCACCTCCTGCTGGCAGGCTGGGGTGAGAGGAGAGGCAGAGAAGCCGGAGGGGAGCCGAGCCGAGCCTTCGAAAAGAAAGAGGCTGGGGGGAAGTGTGTGTACTACAGCATGGCTCTTTGCCTGGCTTCCTGCCTCCTCCTGTGGTCTCCTCAGTGCTCGCTTGTGCTCTTCCTCCCCAAGTGTAGTTTGATTGCAGGTGGAGCCACGTTGCCTTTTCAAACTTGTAATCAGTGAAGCTGGGCTAGATTTTTATATAGTTTTATCCAGCTTTGTGTGTGTGAGAGAGAAATGAATGGGGGCCTGGGGAGGAAGTCACTACACTTGGGGAGGGAGAGCACCAGTGAGGTTAAGCAGAGTCATCCACGGTGAGGCAGCAACTAGCTCAGCTTTTTCCTTTTACTTTTTTTTTTCATGATGAGAGTGGTGAGGCTGTGCCTCAGTTGCCTCACCTGACTGCACGTCACTGGGTACCACCTTGGTGAGAAGGTAACAGTGTTCTGTGCACCTTTGGCATATAGTCATGTTGGCCATATGACCACAGAAAATCTCTTTGGACACAATGAATTCCTTAGCCAAGAAATGGAGATGAGCACCGTATCCTAGAATTGGACATAATTTGACAGGGCAACATTTATTTTAACTCCATATAAATACATTTTTAAAAAACCAAATAAATCATTTTCCTCCAGGGGACACAGCCTTCAATTTATTTCAGTAGTAATTTATATCTTGGATACCAATAGATGTTAGCTGAGAGTCAATTTGATATATTGGTTAAAATTCTAAACTACAAATTGAGGGACTATACATTCTAAATTTCTTTTAGGCATGAAAGTCCGCTGGATGACTTTAGGCCAGTCTCTGTCTTTCAGATCAATCCATCTCAGACAATTATTATTTGTTTCTGTTTGGTTTGGGGAAGGGATTTTTCCCTCTTCTGGCCATTTTCTGAATCACAGTTCTCAGTGTTCAGCTCTCCGAAGGGGCATTTCATTGGAATCCTTCAGTCTCAAAAGACTATGGTATCGTGCTCTGGAAAGAGGTTTTAAAACAGCATCTGGTGTGGCTAAAAAAGGCCAATTCAAGAGTGGCAACCTCTTCCATGCTGAGGGCAGATACATTCTGTCCCCTGCCCAGCCCCCAGATTTCGCTGGTTCTGGGACTGCCTCTTTGCCTCAGCCTGCCAAACGAGTGTCCTCTCCAGAACGAGGCCTGGGTAGATTAATATGGAGGATAAACTGTTATCCAAGCAGCAGATCCCACCTCTCCTCATCGCTGAAATAGTCCAATGGAATGGCACAGCTGATACGATTGGTTCCAGATGTGTCGCAGGAGTTACCAGAACGTGATTGTACACAGTCACAAACTGCTTCTGGGACTCCAGCTCCAGATTTTGCCTCAAGGTTGACCCCTTAAGCCTTTTCCAGTGGTGAATATAGCTACAAGGCAGTGGAGGTTTGTAATCAAAGTTTCACTTCTCCTAGAAGATGGTTCTGCCACTTTATCTGCCATTGGGACGGAGAGCCCTCTTCCTCCTTCAAAACCATTGATAGTCTTCTCCTGTATCCCTGAAATGGGGCCCTTATGAGGTGCTACCAGCCGGGCCAGCTAGACCAAGGTTTTTAGGAAGTGATACTCCTCCATCATTCAGCCTTTGTCCTGGCTTGTGACAGGCAGAACCTGGCTTCCCAAACATTGGGCCCAGGATGAAGGGGGATTTCACTGATAGAATAAAAGAACAGGGAATAGGAAAGACCTTTTGAATGTGGCTTCCATTTGCCCAATTTACAGTTCAATATAAAGATGTGCAAAACATTTCAAACTTGGAGCAGCTTATCTGCATCTCAATGGAAATATTTCAATGCTCCTCCAACATTACTGGAAATGTTCCAACCTCAAAATATTTCATTTCAACCTTTGACTTTTGAAAGTCAAAATGCAATGTTTTTAGTTGGAACAGGGTCAGAAAACTTCTAGCGAGGTTGAATCAATTTCAAAATCAGACCTTGATATACATCCCTAGATACATGTTTATCATAACAACACTCCAATTTAAACAGCTTTAGGCCTGTGGATTTTCATCCCAAAATTCAAAGGGCAGCTGTTCATTTCATCTCTTCATTTGGGATGCCTCAGCACAGCATTGCCTACAGAAGGAGTTAAGATGGGAGAGTCATTCACTATTTATGAATCAATATACTAGGCTAATTGTTTTGTTTTGCTTAAGTGGAAGTGTCATCTCAGAGAAAACAGTTATATTAGCCTTCCAAAATTCAAATTCAGTCCCTCTCAGATTGTTTTCTTTCTATACATCTGTAAAGTGACTTGTGGAATAAGAAATAGATTTACGGCAGTAATCATTCTCAATGCTAATGTGAATAACTTCCTATTATGAAGTAGGGGAGGCAGAACTGTGCCTACTAATATAGGAGTTCTTGCAAAATGATGGAGTTATGAAAATATATGCTGCTGCTACTGCTACTGCTACTGCTACTGCTACTGCTGCTACTACTACTACTACTACTACTACTACTACTACTACTAATAATAATAATAATAATAATAATAATAATAATAATAATAATAATAATAATAATAATAATAATAATACATTACAATGCTTTTCAGAGTGATTGGAACCAAAATTAGCTTCCCAATAGTAATGGAGGAATGGTTAACTCTCCAGATAGTGAATCCCCTAATTCTTTTGCACATGCAATTTTCATATCTTATAATGCCTACTAAGTAATATATGAAGAAGTAATGAAGATTCTTAAAAATTGATACATTTTTTAAACTAAATCTGCATCTAGTAAGTTACAGTTAATGTGGGAAGATTTGGAGAGGGGAAGGGAATCTGATGGTCCTTAAAGTTCAACATAAATTTCTGTCAATTGAAACTATCCTGTCACTATGCCCAAGACGTATTCCCCAATCATTTATTTATTAACCAAATTTATATAACTACCCTAATCACATGCAGTGACTCTAAAATCACTCTGATATGAATTCCAGTCTGCTATTTTTAAGTGTTTTCAGCCATTCATGCAAGATTGGGTGACTAGCGTCCCTCTAATCAGTAAAAATATCAGGACAGAAGACATAATTTTAGCTAGCAAATTATCGTCCTGTCTCCAACCTTCCTTTTCTAGCGAAGGTTGTTGAGAGTGTGGTGGCTCAACAGTTCCCGCGTCACCTGGAGGAAGATGATTATCTAGACCCGCGCCAATCCGGCTTCCGGCCCGGTCACAGTACTGAGACGGCCTTGGTCACGTTGGTGGATGATCTCTGGAGGGCAAAGGATGGGGGTTGTTCCTCCATCCTTGTCCTATTAGATCTCTCGGCGGCTTTCGATACCATCGACCATGGTATCCTATTGCGCCGTCTGGAGGGGTTGGGGATCGGAGGCACCGTATTGCGGTGGTTCCGCTCCTACCTCTCTGGCCGGACGCAATGTGTGTTGGCAGGGGAGCAGAGGTCGACCCCGAGGCCCCTTACTTGTGGGGTCCCTCAGGGGTCGATCCTCTCACCTCTCCTGTTCAACACATATATGAAACCGCTGGGCGAGATCATCTGTGGTTTTGGGGTGGGATACCACCTGTACGCTGATGATACCCAGCTGTACATTTCCACCCCAAACCACCCCAACGAGGCCGTCGAAGGGATGTCCCGTTGTCTGGAAGCCATGCGGGTCTGGATGGGTGACAACAGGCTCAGGCTCAACCCCTCCAAGACAGAGTGGCTGTGGCTCCCGGCTCCCCGATACAACCAGCACATTCCATCGCTGGCCATCGGGGATGAACAATTAGCCCCGGTGGAACGGGCACACAATTTGGGCGTCCTCCTTGATGCCCGGCTGACTATAGAAGATCATGTGGCAGCCGTGGCGAGGTGGACGTTCCACCAGGTTTGCCTGGTGCGCCAATTGCGTCCCCTTTTGGACCAGGGGGCCCTGCGCACAGTCACTCACGCGCTGGTGACGTCTCATCTGGACTACTGTAATGCTCTCTACATGGGGCTCCCCTTGAGGTGCACCCGGAGACTGCAGTTGGTCCAGAATGCAGCCGCGCGGGTAATCACGGGGAGATCGAGGTTCTCCCATATAACACCTCTCCTGCGTGAGCTGCACTGGCTTCCTGTGGCCTACCGGGTGCGCTTCAAGGTGTTAGTCACCATCTTTAAAGCGCTCCATGGCATAGGGCCTAGTTATCTGCGGGATCGTGTCCTGCCCCATACATCCCTGCAGCCCATTCGCTCACACAGAGAGGGCCTTCTCCGGGTGCCGTCCTCTAGAGACTGTCAGAGGGCGGTGCCCAGGAGTAGGTCCTTCTCTGTGGCGGGTCCCACCCTTTGGAACGACCTCCCCCCAGACATCAGGACAACAACCGATCTCCGCTCCTTCCGCAGTAAACTGAAGACCCACCTGTTTCGGCTAGCCGGCCTGGCGTAATCTCGACAACTGTTCCACCCCTTGGTTAATTTTAATTGTCAATGTTAGCTTTTAAACTTTTATTCTTATTGGGGTTTTAACTTCTTTGATTATTGTATTTATTTATTTTTACCTCCTTCTTTGTAGTCCGTAGACCGTTGCTTGTGTACGTCGCCCCGAGTCCCTGTGGGGAGAGGGGGCGACTAATAAGTCTGATAAAATAAATAAATAAATAATAAATAAATAATTTTGATACAATTTTCAAACAGTGCTTGCTGAATATCTTAACAACTTATGTTTAAGGCAGATGAAGAGTGTTTTTTCCCCCTTTAATTAAAAAGAACACCTCGCATCTGTTGGAGAGTCAAAACTCCCCCAGTGCAAAATTTGTATTTTTGGCCAAGGAACTTCCTGCAGAAATGCTGGAGTAGCATAAGATTCAATGTTTTGTATTTATCTTTAAAAAAAATCAAATCCCTATTCAACTTTAAAGTGACACTGAAAGATAAAATGCTAAATTGAATAACAGACTATGCCCATACTTAGCTTTTCCTGTAAAACAGAATGTTTTACAGCAGCTACTGGAATTTGGCAAGTCTAATTCTCTGTGAGATCACAAGGAATTTCACTCTTTCCAGATCCATGCTCCAATTTTGATTTTAAAAAACTCACTAAGCTTAACGAAAATACAATAACCAAGGGTAACTGAAAAGGAAGCATTTTCTTCTCATATACCACTTAATACTATGAAAATATCAATGGTTATAGTATCTGTGACCAAGAGTTGCAGAGTAAGGAAGATGCTTGGTGGAAATATGCAGGAACCATTATCTAGGTCAGTGATACTCAACCAGACAGTTATAGAGGTGCAGTAATTCCTCTGTAGAACTGTATCAGCAGCTCCTTGGGCAGTTTGAGCTTCCTGAGTTGAGATAGAATGAACATTCTTTGTTGTGCTTTTTTGATGACGTTTTTGATGTTAGGTGTCCATTTTAGAGGCAAAGTCAGAGGCAGGCATTGCTGGGAACAACGTGTTACTTTTCTATTGGTTTGTTTGATGTGTGTCCATATGCTTCAGGAGCTCTTCCAGTAAAAGGCTTTTGTGTGCATGAGTACCTGCACGGAAAACCTAGTGAATATCTCAAAGAAGATGTCATGAGCGTTCTAGAATATGATTCTCTCCATGATTCTAGAGAGCACCATTTCTTGTCTCAATATCATTGCACTTGAGAATGAATGGGATGTTTTCCAAGAGTAAAGCTTCTCCACGCTTTTTGGAGACATCAGTAATCTATAACAGAGACTACTAAATCTTTACTGGATATTTGCTATGTGCTGCTCTTGGCTAGGAAAAAATGTGAAGAACTGTAGTTTGCTAAGAGCAGACCAACTTATTTTAGGTTGTATATAATTTGGTTTCTTTGGATGAGAAATTCATACTGTCAGTTGCACTCATAGTTCGTTTTCATATAGGAGATTGGAGGCAGCCTTGAGCCACAGATTCGTCCTTCATCCCTAAAGCAGCTTTCTAGAAAAAAAACTAGTTGCAGAATAGACTAGGAAGACAGGTTTACTGCTATGCACAAATATCATTTGGACATTTTAATATTGTATCAGTAAATCTGCCCATAGCATTGTCATTTCTTGAGAAAGCTTTGTAATATAAACTGGGCAACAACATCTTCTGCCAGGAGAGAGATCTTTGAAAAAAAACACCACGTGTTATCTTATGAACAGCAGAATTAATTTTACTGACATAAATGTATTGTTTTTGATGTAATCCACTGGCTATAGGAAGTCATATCTATGCATGTTTAATACCAAACCTTGAAATTCGAAATTGCTAATTAAAGACATTAGCAAATGTCAATACAGCAATATTTTAATGACTCCAAGATAATCCCACAGCAATCAATTTAAATCAAAATGAGTTTATTGTAAAGTGCCAAAGGTGGGGGGGAAATGCTTCCTTTGCACTTCAAAGTACAGATTTCTCAAATGAATAATGCTGTTCAGAATTTAACTAGATAATTACTTCATTTGCATTTGGTAAAGAGATAAGAGGAATAGAAAAAGACAGCTCAGTGGGAAATTATGTTAAGCATTAATAAGTGACATGCATATGACAGCAGTATTCAAACTTTTGTCATTTTCAACAAGATTCAATTTAAAGTAAATATATTTATTAACCTTCGTACCCTTATGAAAGAGAAGCAGTGCAGAACAAAAGTGTAAGGGAATAACAAATAGATTGTGTCATGGTTGACTTCAAACATGCTGTTCTTTTCTGAGGATGACAAGTTTGCCTTTTAATAATACATCATATGGGTTAAAGGGAGATTGACATGGAAAAAATAAATTGTGGTTTATTTCTGTTTTTCAGCGAAGAATCACCACATGGAAATTTTGGTGGGACAACATGGAAGTGTGTCACCTGAAGGGGAAGAGGGAGGTCACCCCTGAATATTTGTGGATACGTTAACGTGAATGTGAAAGTTGTGTCTAGGAGGAAAAGTTGTATATTGTCAGCATTAAAGCTAAGGCAATACATTGTGTATTCTACAGGAATTGGGATCTACCCAAGGCAGCATTTTATGATTCTGTAATACAGTCATCTTTTTTATATTGAAAATCTTGGCATCGTCCAATAAGAGCAAATTACTTCTATGGAAATAACTTTATAAAATATTGGCCAAAAACAGATGAGTTGGAGAAGGAAAAACTGTAATAGCATACTCTTAATTGCTTCATATTTGAGTGTTAGGAAACTATACCTCTTTCATTCTTCCCGCCTCATAGTTCTGCAAAAGGCACTATTATAAAACTACAATATAGCATATAGGAAATTGAATATTATATTTTATTCAAGGCAAAACTTCTTGTCATCATGAATTTAAAGCAATGGAGTAGAATGTATTGAGGAGAGGCCATATTAAACCTTAAGCTATAATAATATTATAATTCTTGCCTTTCAAATAGAAGGTTATTGATCTGAAACCTGGCAGACATTTTTTTTAAAAAAAACCTAATACCACTATTTTTATTTTCCTTTCTTCTTGGAAATGATCTAAGTTCACAATTTAACTGTTTTCCAGTCACTTAAGGTAGAAAGGTTTCATCCTCAGCTCTCAGATAGTCCAAATAACTCATACATACATGAGAGAGGGGGAGGGAGATAGGGGGAGGAGAGGGAGAGAGGGAAGGGGAGGGGAGAGAGAGGGGGAAGCATAAAACTAACTGAGAGACAGATGAAACAGTTCAAATATGCCTTTGATGAAGTCTCGAGAACTAATTCTACACTTCTTTCTATATTCCTTTTTAAATCTGCAAAGATCTCCCAGTTTTGGAGTGCTCTGCTAATAAAGCTGTTTGAATTCCTCAAGCAGATGAAGCTAAGCAATTATTATTTATAATACTAGGCAACAATTAAAATGGCATGACAATGTATGGAGAATACCTTCTCGGAAAGGAAGTGAGTCTTTTGAAAGAATTCAAAACCACATTTTGAAAAGGGTTTTAGCTTCTTGAATTCTTAAATTACTCAATTTTATATCATGTGAACATGCAGTGACTAAATCATTTAAAGGGAAAATGTTTTTTTTTTACAGAATTATCTAAACTTCATGGTAAAATTATTTTTAGCTATCAACTAAATGGCATAAGAACCAAAGGGCTTTTCAGGTTGATCTCCTAAATATGGATTTATTACTTTTTCTATATTTCTAGCTGCAGAACATCTTAATGATCCATCCAGGTCTGATTTACAAGACTTTATTCAAGTCTACAGGAATATGGATGAAAAGGAACACAAATATATTTAAGAGGAATTAGGCTGGTACATGCAGGTCTATCCTTAACGTGCCTAACTTTCCATAGGTTAAACAGTACACCTGAATTGGGCTTCTATTTATTATTCCTTGAAATAAGTCACGGAAAAAATAGAGCCTCATGCATCCTTACAGTTTAAATATATATTGTGGAAAAACTTGGTGTAGAGTATAGTCAACTTTTTTCTTGTTTTTAAAATTACACAGTTTTAATACTAGATTCCAGTATTTCTAGTAAATAATTGTAGCCTGCTGAACGTTCGTGAAAATCTTTTTTAATTGCAAATAATAGAGGCAGTACACTGAGGCATTATTAGAGGTGATTGAAATGATACCCTCCCCTGCCCTGTCTTGGATTTGAGACTTATCTCAGCATTTCCATAACTATAAAATGTACTTTCCAGATGGGTAAAGTACTCTACTTCCTTGATGTATTTCCACCTGAGAAGGAGTTTTGGTTCTTCTCACATTTCTCATTTGTATCACCTTTGCTTTGGTGATACTAATCTGTAGACTAATTTTGGAGACCTACGTTTCCAGTTTGTCAATTGTGTCTTACAGACTTACCCTGGTTTCTGCTAGTGTGATATCAATGTATGAAGTCAAGGTCTGTAAACTAGAACTATCTTTCTATGGAATTCCAAAGTTCAATTAGTTTGTGGCTCTTCTCATACATGTTCAAAATCAGAAGGAACAAAAATTGTGATAGAACATATGGTAGTCTTGAACTTCAGTGATGATGCTGAAAAACCTAGTGTCCTTGTTGATCCTTACACAGGAAGTGAAATTCAGGTACAGACTCCAAAAAATGTTGATATATTGGTGAGCAATGCCATAATTTCTGATAGTTTCCTCCATGACACTCTGTGCATGCTGTCCAAAGCTTTTTGGTGAGTCAATGAAATTGAAAGCAGTGTTCAATAATGTTATGTTTCATGAATAACAGATCACAATTTGATTTCCATGGAGGAAGCTAGCTTGTTCATCACACAGAGTTTCATCTACAACATTAAGGAGTTGTCTGAGCAAGACAGTACAGATCTTGCTGGGCATTAAGAATGATGTCAATGCCTCTTATTACAATCACTGGTGTTACCTTCCTTTAGTACTTTCATGATCACTCCTCCACGCAGCTGGGACACACTGTTGTCACCAGTATTCGTTCAGCTTTTGGACCATAGTGGTCCCACCAATTTCAATTAAAATTGCTGGTGATTTGTTCTAACCAGTGGTGGGATTCAGCCAGTTCATACCACTTTGGAGCGAACCGGTTGTTAAATTTCTGAGCAGTTTGTTGAACTGGTTGTTGGAAGAAATAATTAGGGAGAGAACCAGTTGTTAAATTATTTGAATCCCACCACTGGTTCTAACCCCACAGCTTTGTTTATCTTCAATGATCTTACTGCTCTAACAACTTTTACTGAAAGTAATTGTGCTGATATGCATATCCATCTTTTCAGGAAAGGTATCAATACAAAAATCATTGGCAGAATGCAAATCTGGCTAGTTTAATGCTTCTTTTATTTGCTCCACCCAGCAGTAAGGGAACACATTTAAATAGAACTGTAGCTATTTTCTAGCCTTTTCCAGGTAGAATTTGAATGGTCTGTGCAAATCTTTTCAGTTTTTGTTGGATATTTCTTTTTGTAAACACAAAAGAGTATGAATCCTATGATTCTGAAGGCACAAACTAAAATGTGCCTTTTCAAAGAGTCCTCAAGGGTTCAGTACATTCCTGATAGAGCCAATCTAAAATTAATTAGCAAAAGTAATGTTTATTTCCTTTGAAGAAAAAAAATCCATAAGTGTTAGATTACCTCCAGTGAAAGCTAATACAAATTCTTCCTTCCCACCTCAGCAATAAATGTTAATACTCAGTTTCTAAAAGTGTAGTTAATGTCACTATCCTGGCCAAATGACCCTTGCAACATTTGTCTCAATTCCTCTGAACTCTAACACTGAAGTGTTTCCTTTTTCTCTGGAGGTAGAAAATTAGACACGAGCTAAATGTTTTACAAAGATAATGTAGACAGATGTCACTGTAAGGGGTGAAACACATTTAACTTTCTTTGGAAATTAGAAAAAAAGGTGATTTACAATCTGTGAAAATGTAACTCGGCCTAAATCAGGACTTAACAAGAAGCAAATAAATAATTATATAATTATTCCTCACTCAGCACATTCCATTGTAAAAGTGTATTTCAAAAAGTTTTCATCATGGATATTTTGCAGTTCTTATGGGAATTTACAGAGACGCTGCATATAAAGTACTCAGCAGCATTTTGGGAGATGGGAGGATGAGGAAAGTTGACAAAGGAAGGGATAATCAATTGATGTACGCAGCTTCAATATATGTTCATTGACTGTTGTAAGAGCCCAAAGGCAAATAGAACCTTAAAAGTCAGTAAGTCTTCACCAATGACTGATGTTAATTGTGCTAAAATTTGTTACTTTCATTAAGAGCCCACCACATCCCATGGAGGGATGTCATTTCTCTTTAAAAGTCAGTCCTACATTGTCTCTATTTCTTGTGCTGATGCATGTGCTACAGTAAGAAACAGAAAGTTCATACTAATGATGGAGTAAATGTTCTAGTATAGAACAATTTCTACTATGGAACATTTATCAGCATTGCCTATGTATGTTGATTCCATCAATTACCCCGGCTCCAATTATTATGAGTTTTTCAGTATTTTAGATGTTCCTCTTCTGCTACCCAAGTTTAAAAGAAAAAAAAAATCCTCAGCTATTGTGTGCAACAAAACAAAATGCATCTGTCCACTTAATAATATATATGTCAGCTCTTCAGGGTATCCAGACCAGGAAACCAAACCAAGAATACCAATGCTACTTTTATTGTAAGACTACAGTAACATAATTTTGTAAGGTTTTCCCCCCTTCCTGCCTTTACATTCCAGGGTATTGGGGAGAGTCAGTTCTGAGGTGCTTTGACTATCCCATTCTTATCTTTGAATACAGATTTCTTTTTTTTAAGATTGTGTTTTAGGCTGCAGTCTTCCTCCTGTCTCTAAAGGTTATTTTCACAGTCCGTTATCATATACAATATTCCACAGAGGTGATCAACCACAGCTGAATCCCTCTGCATACTTGGAATTGAATGATTCTGTGAAATAGGAGGGAATATTATATATGCTACCTTGAATTCCTGAAGGAAATGGCATACATCTAATGAACGTAAATAAAATTTGAAATATGATTAGCTCACAAACTGTTTCAACCACTGGTCTGTAGGTCACCTGAATATGAGGTGGTTTCTGATCCCTGACCTATGCCATCCATATTACATAAGACAAAATGGTGTGTCAAAGAATAGTCCTGGAATAATTCTATCAGTTAAACTGATACTTAAACTAATTGCTTAAATCTTCCACACGTCAAAGGATTTTTCATAAAGCAAGAATTTCTCCTCATGTTTCCACTTCAGAAATTTCCCTTCCCATCTTTAATTCATTTATACTATGTATACATTGATTCTTATCTTATTTGGTCTGCCTTCAGAATGGTAGAAATTCTTATGAAAACACCATGTCTTCTTCCTCTTCATCTAGGTATGCCTATGTGACTCAGCCAATTGTGAGATACTGAAAACATCTGTTCTATATGCAAACAAGCTAATATTTTAACAGCTGCTCTGCGCTGATTTGGTTTAGTTCAGCACATTTCTAAAACTGGATACATTCCATCCTTCTGTACTGGCAATCACAGTTTCTGGCTGCTCTGACTAAGGGTCACACAACAATTAATATGTTTGCCATGATAAGGAGAAAAAGAACTCATCACTTTAATATTTTGTCATGTTTTCTCCTCGGCAGTAAGCTTTTATTCTCCCAGGGATCTAACATCCTATGCTGTAGTCAAGAAAATAAAATAAAATCGATTTCCTTTTGTGCCTTTCCATATGTGCTGTGCTCAAAGCAACCTTGGCACCTTTGAATAAAGAAAATAATCAGAAAATCATGAAGTTTGATGCTCTGACAATGAAGGCTTTGGCAAAAACAACTTCATGCTGGGATCATCCCAGCAGGGTAGAAGAGTGTTCAGTATAGACTGATAAATGTGTATGAATATTTTCATCCGGATGAGGAGGACTTAGCAATAGCAATAGTGCCTAGACTTATACAAAGCTTCACAGCCCTCTCTAAGCAGTTTACAGAGTCAGCATATTGCCCCCAACAATCTGAGTCCTCATTTTATTGACCTCAGAAGGATGGAAGGCTGAGCCAACCTTGAACCGGTGAGGATCGAATTCCTAGCAGGGAGCTAAATATTGCATTCTAGTCACTGTGCCACCACAGCTTATAGAATCTATTGAATACAAAGCTTCTTCCATCTGATCCTTCTCTGGTATTTATAAAACTCCCTTTAAGAGTTGCATTTAGAAATTGAAGTTACCCTGTTAGAGAACCAATCAGTCAGAATGATTGGCCGTAAGATATGAGGAGAAAACTCATGCTGAGTTTCCTTTTTCATCACTGAGAAACTTCTTTTTGGAGTTGGAGATAGAAATATAATCAAATTATTTTCTTTGGGATACAAGTTGCTTAATGATTGCCCATCTTAGCAACCATTTAAAGTTATAATGGTGCTAGAAAAAACAATAGGACTCCAGGTAGTAAAGAAAGTCAAATATTTAGGAATATGGCTAACTGCAAAGTGCTCAACCATAAAAGAAAATAATTACACAAAATTAGTGCAACAAATAAAAAAAGACCTAGAATTATGGGGAAAATTACAGCTATCGCTATTAGGGAAAGTAGCAACTATAAAAATGAACATACTACCAAGAGTCCTTTATCTATTTCAAACGATCCCCATAAAACTAGAGAATTTTTTTTTTACCGAACTGAATAAAATAATACTAAAATTCATCTGGCAAGGGAAAAAAGCTAGGATAAAACTGAAAGCATTACAGGACGATAGAAGCAGAGGTGGTATGGGACTACCTGACTGGGAACTCTACTACAATGCAGCAGCGCTAATTTGGATTAAAGATTGGATAAATTTAAAAAACAAAAGAATATTAGCAATAGAAGGCCATGACCTGCAAACAGGATGGCACTTTTTCTTATGGGAAGAGAGTAAAAAGAAGCAAAAATATTTCCATAGACATTACATTAGAGAAGCATTGATTCAGGTCTGGAACAAAATTAAAGCAAAACACTATATGAAAATACCGGCATGGCTCTCCACCATGGAAGCCATGATACACCCCAATACGCTAGATCTATCAAAAATGGTTAGGTATAGTGAAATTTTAGATAACCAGGGGAATTTGAAAACGAACCAAGAACTAAAAGAGAACAATATCAATATAGATTGGTGGCCATACCTCCAATTACAATCAAGATGTAAAAAAGATATAAAAGAATATGGAATATATACAGAATTGCAACAAATAGACAAAATCTTAATTGGCCCAGAAAACAAATTTATAACGAAAATGTATAAATATTTGTTAGAAATAAACTTAGAAGAAGAAATAGTTAAAGGATGTATGATAGCATGGGCCAAAAATTTTGGTTATAATATAGATCTAGCGGATTGGGGAAAAATTTGAATATAAATTATAAATTAACGAGATCAGCAACACTGAAAGAAAATATATATAAAATGTTTTATCGTTGGCACCTACCACCAAGAAGATTGGCAAAAATGTACCCAACACTGAAACCGATATGTTGGAAATGTAAAAAAGAACAAGGGACCTACTACCACATGTGGTGGACCTGCCCGGAATCGCAAAAATATTGGAAAAGAATCTGGAAGTGGGCACAAGAAATTACTGGGGAACAAATAAAGTATAAACTTGAAACCTTTTTACTAGGAATAATTAAAGGGAACTACACAAAAAAAATTAAATATCTACTAACACATATATTAACTATAGCTAGAATTGCCTTTGCCCAATGCTGGAAGCAAAATAATACACTGCCAGATGAATTAGTGATAAAAAAAACCTTGGAGTGTGCAGAGATGGACAAACTAACTCAAAAATTAAAGGACAAAGAAGAATCGGAATACTACGAAATTTGGAATAAATGGTATGAATGGTTGGATAATAAGAAAAACAATTAAGCCGAAAACAATATACATAAATAAACATAGAACTGTATATAAAAGTAGGTAAATATGTTAAATATCATAAAAATGTATAGATAAGATGACATAAGGATTGTAATATATGGTAAAGAGAAGAAAACATACATAGATACGACAATGTAACATTGTACAAACTGTTGATATAAAGATTATAATATGTGATAAAAAGACAAAAACAATAAAAAAATATTACAAAAAAAATAAAGTTATAATGGTGCTGACTTTATGACAAATTCTTATTTTTATGCAGTCAGATTTGCTGCAGGCATGTGATCAAGACTTAGGCACTTCACAAATGGTGGAGTTTATGACGTTTGCAGCACCCAATGTCACATTATTACTACTTGTGGGCTTCACAATCAACTTCAAACAATCAGAGTCAATGGAGAAATTAGCAGTAAAATTGCAAGTTGCAGTCACTTGATGTCTCACTTAACAATTGTGGTATGATTTGCTTAAGGGCTGAGGCAGAAAGAAGGTCCTAAACCAGTTATGGCTACAGGATTTGTCACTTAATAACATGACACTTAGCAACAAAGTTGCCAGTCCCAATTGTGGTTGTTATGGGATGACTTCCTGTATTGTAGCAAAGAATTGGGAGAATTTAATGAAGTGTCAGATATTTTGAGTATTTTTAGTTTTTTTTTTCAACTTTGAAATCTTTGGAATTATGTCTAATCCTAGCTTTTGACATTTACAGTATATTCTACATTCTCTCATTCATAAAAAGCTAAAGAAAGAAAGCAAAATGTTCTTAAATTACCAGTGCAATAACTTTAGGTCAGATTGTGGTAAATTGGCAAATGCAACCCCAGAAAATGAATTCTAAAGCTCCAATCTTTCTTCCCTCATAAATCCAGGAACAAAGCTTTGTTTTTTTAACTGAGTCCTTACAAAAAAATGTTAAGCCTCAGCAGCCTAGCAATAATCAACAACAGTTGACTCTTCCCTGAATATCCTCCCCTCAGACTAATAAGACTGGTATAAGATCACTTAAACTTCTCACAGTGCCCCTTGAATTGGATGGCATTAAAAAGATTTTATGGATTTTTTAAATTAAATAAAGTGGTTGCCCCACTCCAGATGACTGTGACAAGAGTACACCTTAAAAAAACTAAAAGCAATAAAAAAAATAAAAAGCACATGCTTTTGGAAAGAAAGAAAGACAGCACACCAAAGAAGTTCAACAGGATCTGATCCATCACCTCACTCCTAGACCTGAGAAACTAGCCAAGGTTTTAAAGAATTTCAGAACATAATGGTAGGAACCATATTGATCTCCGGAAGGTAATGCTGTTCTAGAGAACAAGGACTGAGACAGAGCAGGCACATTTCTTAGGTCCTAGGTAACTGAAGATATCTAGAGGGCACTCCCTCTACTCAATACTACTTGGCAGGCTCAAACTATTAGATATCAGCAGTGCCTCCATTAGAAGTATTGTAAAAAAAAGTCTACATATTGCTATTATTACCAGATATGTCCATGGACCTACTAACATAAGAAAAGAAGCCATCTTGGACATCTGGGTACAGCAGCCCATCACTGGCAGAGATTTCATTGGTACTATCTAATTTACTATGAATCTACCACATTCAGGTCTGCTTGGTGCCACTAAATTAGGTGATTAATACAGATCCTTGCATCTTGTTAGCAGGTTTGATGAATTGCCTTTCTTCTAATCTATGACAAAAACAAGAGTAGGGGAGTCTTTAATCTGACTCCTTCTCTCTGTATACAGAAAAAAGAACAAGGCATTACTGGCAGTATGTCTGCACTTTTTCAAAATCCATTGAAGATTCCATTCTTGCATTAGTTGGTGTAAAATAACCCACCAACCCAACATTGTTTGCTGAATCTTCTGAGAGAAGAAAACAGTAATAGTTATCAACGAAGAATAGAAATATGTAGAGGTGTGTGTCTTGCTTTGGTTTATTTCATTTCAAATTTCATTCCTGAGTTTATGCGTGCTTTGTTATAGTTGACTTGGTTCACCAAAATGCATCACAAAACAACAATGTTCAATTTTTCTTTTGCCTTCTGGCAAAATGCTGGAATTCAAAGGGGAGAAGGGCTGAATTTGATCTCTTGTGGGAGTGGAGCAACTGCAAACTGATGGTGCATTTGACCCCTCTGTTGGGCTCAGTTTGGTCATCTCCTATAAACTTATGTACTTAACTTGGAGAAAAAAAATCTGCAGTAATATACCGTGGAAAATTATTACATTGTTGTTTCTCCCAAATCTAGTGTAGTACCTGCAGGAAGGATTAGTGGGAAACAAAAGCATCATACAGGTGAGTTTAATTAAGTGTAGATACACTTCTATACAATACATGGAAGAAGTAACATAAAAGTTTTCTGGTTCAAGTGATATTCTTGAACATTCAAACCTGCTGCTTTCTAGCACAATCTTATCAAAAGAAATACTGGCCCTTCAGGTTATCTGAAACTTTGAAGTATCTGTCACCAATTAAGTCACAGAGAGAGAGAAAGAGAGAGAAGGGATATAGAAGTAACTTCATTCTAAATGCTTAAAAAAAATAATTTTGTTCTGAAGAAACCCAGATGCGTGCAAGTTACATGACCTCCATTATGTTTAGAGATGAGAAAGTCAAAAGAAAAATAGAAAGGAAACATTTATAACCATAGCCAGAAACCTTATGTTTATTCATTAATACCAGTACTTGGTGACTGCTCATTAACTGTACTCATTACTCATTAGGTGATGATCTCAGGGTCTTTAGGTTGGAGAGTGCTTTGAACTCTTTTTTCCCATTTTTAATTAATCTTTGGGTAATTTAGTAATTTTCCTTAATGTGAGTGTGGTTACTAAGAGCGAAAACACAAGCTAGCTTGAGCTACGGAAGTTTGCACTGAAAGTAATGTTAAATAAAGAATCGGATATGTGGAAGTTACAGAATCCAAACATTTCATCTAGTTGATATTTTGAAATGAATCGACCCACTCTTCAAGGAGCAAGGAATTTTCCTAGGCAGCATCAAATTAGGATATGCATTCAGGACAAGCTGGTAGGTTGGTGTAATAGTGTATGTGTGATGACCTGGGGAGTGACAAGCAGAGAACAGGTCTAACTCCCCATTATTGTTCCAACTGTGCCCCAAATGTTCCCAATTCACTACAAGTCCTGGAGCAAAGCTCTCACACACATCTTCAAAAGCCTCTGGCTGCAAGTAGTCCAGTAAGCCAGGTTAACCAAACAGTAGCTAGGGCCAGCAGTCCAATAATCCAGGTTAGCCCAAACATTAACCAGGGTCAGCAGTCCAATAAGCCAGGTTAGCTAAACAGTAACCAGAGCAAGAGGTTCAGCGAAGAAGGCAAACTGGCAAGCCCCACAAGACAGAGTACAGCAATCTCCAGGTTTTGGCAAGTACACACCAGGCTCCACAGATTCAGTGCTTGTCCCCAACAAATGCCCCTTTCATCGACACCTCCTTACATCTGAGTCCCCAGGTGTGCCTTGTGAAAGCGGGAGGGGCACTCTCCTCCCTCATAGCTGGCTCAGTCTGCGTTGATTTCACCACCTCTCTTTCCTCCTTGCTTTTGGGTCAGGAGGTGGAAGTCCTTGCTCTTTTCCTGAGCTCTCCTTGTCTGCAGGCCTTACTAATTCAGAAAAGTCTTGTCACTCTTGCCCTTCCCATTTCCTCCAAGGCCAATGGAGCCAGCCTCTCCATCTCTGTCAGTTCTTGTTCCAGCTCATCTTCCCCTGCAGATTCCGATTCCAATGGGGGCATAACAGTAGGAAACAAGCTGATAGTCTCTCAAAGTCAATAATTTGTTATTCACATCTAGGACTCTTCCTCATGTGTTGCTAACTGCAGCATCACATGGTATTTGTCTCATCCAGCCTTCTCTGCATGCAGCCTAAAACATCTGAAAACATTTAGATGTTCCAGTACATCTGCCCTCTTCTTCAAACACAGAAATTCCCATATGAATACACTATGACCCCTCCTCCTACCTGATTTTAGTCCAAATGTGATGAGTTAGATATAGGGGCTAGTTCCTATAGGCCTCTATAGGCTGCTCCTCCACTCCCAGTATATAGTGATTTGCATGGGGATTTCATCTTGGAAAAGAAGGTTTAGGAGGGATTGGATATCTAGCTTCTGCAAAGTTAGCTTCTGAATTCCCCAACTTTTACCCATTGTTAGAATGCAAGAACTGTGTTTAAAAATAGCAGGCCACACTTTTACCAGCCTGAGAAATGGAAACTGAGGACAGGGAAAGGAATTTGAATAATTCCTTCTCACAGTTTATCTTCCCTATTGTTTCCTCAAACTGGATCTGCTTTTTTGGGCAGCTAGAAGAAATTTGAACTAGTTGTTTTTATACATGGATCTTTAGGAGTCACAAAAGACCACGAAGACACTCCTTGCTTGTTCAGTCAGCCCCTCCCCTGGGTAAATGTAATTCATTTCCCCTTCTTCCTTTGGGAGAGTGGCTGATTGAGCTGACTAAACAGCTAATCCCCATCCTTCTCTTTGATACCCATCACATATCAAAATGTTGGCAAGGGACAAGATCACTTACATTTGGGGGAGATCAATTGATTCAGATCATGGATATGGACCTTTGGGATAGGACTTTGGGATTGGGAGACAGAGTGTAGGCCACTCCCAGAGAAGATGTCCCAGGATTTGACACTGGTGCCATGTTCAATCACTTAACATCAGGCCAGTTAATAACAAAGCTTCTCTTATTGTGATCTTATTAGTAAGGAGCAGGCCACCTGCACATTATTACAAAGACTTTGCTAGGTGCATGGAATGGGACAACTTGCTGAGGCCAATTCACCATGGGACAATTTAACAATTCAATGTAATTCTTTTAAATGTAATTAAATTAAATTAAACATATTTAAATTTTAATTAATTAATTAATTACAATTTCATTAAATATATTAAATAATAAATAATTATGTTAACTTTTTATCATTCATGGTGGGAGCTATCCCTCTCTGAAATGTGCCTGGATGGGTTTAGGGTATGACACTAGGTAATGTAGTGTCAAGGCAAGGTAAGGGGAGTAGCAGTTGCCATTTGGGAGTCTGGTAGAGTTGTGAGACATTGTTTCCGAAGATAGGTTTGTGAGATGAGCTAAGCTTGTTGCTAATGTACCAGCCTTCCTGCTGCATAGCAACTTGAGCTGCTGGAGGCTGTTTCTAGGTCTTGTTTTGAAAGTAGCTCAGGAGTATGTAGCCACTATGATGGTCATGGGCCTAACCTAGGTCATCCATGGGCCAGAACAATAGGCACATATCAGATATGGTTTTCTTCTCAGACAGAAGCAGTGTCGTCATCATCATCATCATCATCATCATCATCATCATCATCCTAGGTTCCTTTTGCATGAAATGCAGGGGCAGCAAGCTCCTTCCAATGTGATCAGAGAGAGGGATTTTCTTTGTCTTTGCTGTGATGGTCAGATCACAGTCTGGTGATTCTTCTATCCCCACCACCACCACCACCACAAGAAGTCAAGAGCTGTTCAATTTTCTGCACTCAACAACTGATGAACCCACTAGGATTCCAAAGGAGATTGTTCCTGAGATTCTGCTGCACAGCCCTTCTAAGACCCACTCTATTTCCTTATCAGACAAAAAAAAAAAAAAAACAATAGCTGTCTGGTGAAGAAGGGAGTGCATCTGAATTTTCCACTGCCTTCATGATAGGAAACAAGAGAGACATTGCTATGAAATCATGCTTTAAAATACTAGTTTTCATCTTTTAGAAGCTATGATAAACCAATGATATTGCCCAGAAACATTATGAAGAAGGCTAGGCTCCTCCTCCTCCCTCCTCCTCCTCCTCCTCCTCCTCCTCCTCCTCCTCCAATCATGTTTAAAATCAATTATTTCTCATATTAGACAAATGAAAATCTGCAAACCAGATTTTTGAAGTTAGTGAGAAAAGACTTTTCAGCAAGTTTGCTGAAAAACAGTTGGAGAGACGGAGATCAGAAAACATGTGTGTCCTAAAGGGACATGCTGATGCCAAGGAGAACTTAAGAAATATATTACATCATCTTGCACAAAAATCAACTTTGCATATATTTTTATTGTTTTACCCAGTGAAGGGGCAAATTGCTTCTCATTTGCTCTCCACCTTTCAAATATCTGAAGACAGAAGCTGGGAAGTAGCTCTGAGCTAAAAGAAAATGGCTTTAATTAAACTAAAGGCAAAACAAAAAAGTGTAAAAAGCAATTGTCTTTAGTGCAGGGAAGTGGGGAGAATTCTATCATCTGAGATGGTGAGCAAGTGATTTATAAGCAAAATAAGGATGAAGCCTGTAATTTTTGCAAAGCCAAGGCAAGGAGCATTTTTCCCCTTCCAAATTAGGAAATAATTGTGTTGTTTTTTTTTACCCATCAGCATTTGTTTTGAGATTAAAATGTGTTCAACTGCTTTATAATACAGTGAAATTTTGCTAATTAAAGTCTTGACATTCAAACAATGTCAAGTTCTTCCATACTAAGCTAAGGCTATCATTAAACTCTCTTTGTGTATGTATGAAAGAGGTAGGGGGGAATATATACCATACCTGCAGATGGAAGGAACTTGTTGTTTTGATTGATCTGTCAAATTTGACCCAGTCAAGGAGTCCAACCAGAATAAATGAATGCTTCTGGTTCACAGTTCTATATTTAGTTGCTATGTTTATTAACCCTAATTCAGAACTTACTCACGTTGTGAATGTAATGGAGACTGCTCATTCCATTTGTAACCTGAGGATTCATGGCTGTGAATATCATACCTTAAATCTGTGGAAGCCCGAACAGAGCATTTGAAGGGTGGATCTACCCCACCCCTGGAAGCTCCATTTCAGCCTGCAATGGGCTAGATGAGGCCTCTGGAGGTCCAAATGGAGCATTGAGGGGTGGATCCAACCCTCAGAAGCTCTATTTTTGGCTGGCAACATTCAGGATGAATGTTGCAGAGCCTATGTGGTTGTTCGTAAGGGTGAACAACTGCCATGGTGCTGCAAGATTCATAGTTTTGATATCTTTTCACAAATGCTAGGGGGGCACTTATCCTGTAACTTCAAATGTTCACTAAGGGAACGCTTGTAACCCGGGGATACCTGTAATGATTATGGTTAGTCAATTTTCCACCATGAATAACTTCACATACAAATTTCTTCATGATGTTGTTTTGTAGACTTCCAAATAAAAATCCAATAAACGAGATCACTCTGTGTATCCTCTAACAACATACACAAGTTTATTAATTTTGTTTTTTTTAAATACATTTCTTTTTTTTGAAGTAATCAAGGAAGTTATACAAAATTCACATTCAGACACACAGTAAATGCATGCATTGAAACAGTTAATCCTGATCATAGGCAATAACTAGGCATTTCATAGAACTCAGTCCAGCACAATACCATACTGATTTTCAAATTTCTAAAGGTAATTCAAAAACCTCATGTTATATTCTGAATGTGCATCCAGACAAATGAAATCTAATCAGCTGAGACACTCTAGTTTTCAAGAAACTCAAGCTGAATTCACAAATGTAGTTTGTTGGATTAAATTATTACATTTTCATACCTGGCTCAGTTAATTAGCAAAGTGTAGATTCTGTTCCTTCATTGAAAAAGACATTTATTCCTATGGCATGAATGAAGAACATTCTATGAAACCAATGAAGAAGAGACCTGTTTCCTTTTGCTGGGTGATGTATAATTAAGAACATCATGCAGTATTCAAGAAACTGATCCTATGAAACTGGAACTCAGTGGCTTCTACAAAGAACTTACACAACACAAGCAAAAAAAAAAAAAAAGCATTTTCATGATCAGAAATGGAAGCCATGAAACAATTGACCAGCACTGAGAATCAGTAATGAAAGAAACCTTTCTGTAGCCCTGCTATCAAAACATCCAGAGTGTACACAGTACTGCCTATATCATAGCATATCTGCTTGCACTTTTCTTTATGTAAATACACTCCAGCATTCTGTTTTATCCATTAGAGGTATTGTTGTTGTACAGCCAGTCAGATGTTTAGACTAGGTCTGGAATTTTTATCTTCATACTGGGTCCTTCCTAAGGACCTGGGATAGAAAGATGTTATTTGATGGTGTTACAGGTATTGTCATGGGATGTAATCTGTTCCAAGTAAAGCCATTGGAAATTGACTGATGGTGATTTTCTCAATGCTGATGGTGTTCAAGTAGTGCTCTAGATGTTTTTGGATTGCACCCATAGTGCCTGTTAGATTGGGTAATGGAGAGACACACACAGGCTTAACGGTAACAACAGCTCTTTATTAGGTACAACAAGTGAGAACAATCCAGCAAAGGTTGAGTCTGACAGCAGTCCTTTTAAAAGGAGCTGTCAGACCCTTTGACCAATAGGATTAAACCTCTGTTTCCGCTGGAACAGAGGACCTTGGTGGAAACCACTGTAGTTAGAACAAGTATCTAACACCCCTCCCCTCTTGGATGGAATAATCTTACTTGTTACATAGTCATGCAGGTAGGTGGGCTTTTGGGTAGCTCTGCCTGACCTGCGCAGTTCAGTAGGAGGGGTTTCTTTGGACAGGTCGGACGGACCTGTTTGCTCTGCAGCTCTATTTGGTGGAAGCTCCTGGAACTTTCACAGGCTGCGGCTGGAGCTTCTAGAGCCGGTTTGCTCAGAGCTCGCTGCGGGCCTGCAACATAACCAGATACGTTTCCTGGTACCCTCGGACTTGAGCTGGCCGTGGAAGGAGTGAGTGTTTGCTCCATTTGGGTAGGGCTTTGGCTAACTCGTGCAGGAGTTACCTCTGGTTGTCTAAGAGTGGAGTTGGAGAGGCGGCCACGGAGTTGGTCAATATGCCTTCTCCAATTCCTACCGTCCTCGAGCTCTAGGAGGTAAGAGCAAGGGCCAGTGATGCCTATCACTGTGACAGGAATGTAGTTGTGGGCATATACCGAATTCCATACGCTAAACGTTCGAATATTGCTTGTGGAGTCTGGGGGCGATGAGGCAGAATAATTAGGGTGTAGCCGGTATAAGTGGGACCTTAGCCGGCGACCCATGAGAAGCTTGGAGGGGCTTCTCCCTGTAGTGGCACTGGGTGTGATGTGCTGAATTAGCAAATGGTGGTTGACCTGTGTTTGCCAATCCCCCGGGCCCATCCTAGAGAGGGCCTCTTTTGCAGATCTCACCATTCTCTCTGCTTGGCCATTGGAGGCTGGATGGAATGGCGCGACCAGGGCATGTCTGATTCCCTGAGCTGCTAGGAAGGTCTCAAATTGCATGGCCATGAATTGGGGTCCGTTGTCAGAGACCAAGATGTCGGGCAAGCCGTGCATGGAGAAAAGTCTCCGTAGCACCTTGATGACCGCTTCTGCCATAGTGGAGGTCATCAGGACTACCTCTAACCATTTCTCATAGGCGTCCACAACTACGAGAAATGTCTGGCCGTGAACTGGGCCAGCAAAGTCAATGTGCACCCTAGATCATGGTGCTTGAGATCACTCCCACTCCCTTAGCGGGCGCCTCTGGGGGAGCTGGTCTGGACTCCTGGCACGGTGTGCAGGTAGCCACCCATTCTTCGCTCTCCCTGTCCATGTTAGGCCACCACACGTAATTCCTAGCCAAATACTTCATCCTGACAATTCCAGGATGCCCTCCGTGTAAAGCTTCTAATACTGCAATGCACAGTTTGGGTGGAACAACGACCCGGTCCCCCCACAGTAAACAGCCTTTAACAACTGACAGGTTATTTCTCTTATGATAATACATTTTGAAATCAGACCCACCAGGCCCCTTGGGCCACCCTCTCCACCCCCAGTTCAAAACTTGTTTGATCATTGAGTCTCTGGCAGAATGGCAGACAATGCCACTAAGCAAGATGGAACCAGTCTCTAAACAGTCAATGTGAAAAACTGGCATCTCGGGGGTAGGATCTGTGAGTAGTCATCCGTGCTCTCATTGACACCGGTCACTTCCAGCCCCACGGCTTTGAACCAGTCAAGCCCCAGGAGGTCAGCAGAAACCTGACCACCGTCACCGGCAGCTGACCACTGAAGTTGTTGAAGTTCACCCGGAAGGTGCCTTGGCCCACAATGGGAACTCGGTTCCCCTGGTAATCGCGAAGGCGGATGTCAGGGTTGCATAGATTTTGTTTCTTCAGGCTAGGGATAGCCTGCTTCAGGGTAGACCACGGCATGATGGTCAGTGATGACCCAGTGTCAATCTCCATCTCGCATGGAGAGCCCTCGATGAGGACTGTGACCTTCAGCTTCTTTGACTACCTTGTGTGGGCTTGGCCAATTGAGGTGTGATGAGTGACTCTGTTGTCACCCTCTGAGCACTGTGGTGGTGGCCGCCA
The DNA here is from genome assembly GCF_964273705.1 of Natrix helvetica. NCBI lineage: Eukaryota > Metazoa > Chordata > Lepidosauria > Squamata > Natricidae > Natrix > Natrix helvetica. Next base: position 90,472,465 of record NC_138550.1, on the reverse strand, counting down.
TGCTCCTTGGTCGGGCCTCTGCTGCTGGTTAGGTCAGATTCGTTGCTGCCAGCTCATCAGGGGGAATTTGCTTCGGCAAACCTTGTGTCCCTTTCGCTTGCAGTGCTGGCAGATAGCGTCACAGAGATGGCAAAACGATCTGGCATGGTCTCCTCTGCAGCTAGTGCAAGGCGGGAGACACGGTTTGAATTTGTGCGCCGGCTGGGTGCAGCTACTGTGCATGTGGCAGCTGTCATCTTCTTTGCCTTTTGAGGTCTCGGCCTCTGCAGCCTTGCAATGTGAGTATGCACTCTTTGCATGTCCTGTCAATCGCCCTGACGCTGCAGGGTTTCTGCAGACTTAGCGGCCGATTTTGATGTCGTGGCTTTGTCCAAGGCAATTTGCAGAGTGAGGTCAGATGTGGCAAGTAACCTCCTCTGTAGGTTAATGTCCCGCACACCGCAAATTATGCAGTCCAGAATCAGCTTGTCCAGGTCTCGGAATTCGCAGTACATGGCAGCCTTGCCAAGCGCCACAACATACTCATTTATCGACTCACCCTCTTTCTGGTTCCTGATGTTAAACTCATGCTGGCGAATGTGCTTGGATGGCTTGGGGGTATAGTGGGTCCTCAGCGTCTGCTGGAGCACAGACCGGGTGATTGATTGCAGTGTTGTTGGCTCAGAGAGGTCTTTCGCCATCTCGAACACTTACCAGCCACAGTATCCGAAGAACATGCTCTTCTTGCAGCCTTCAGAAAGGCCTATGAGGTCGTTTGCCTCGAAGAAGAAGTCAAATCGTAGCATGTACGAGTCCCAGTGTTCAGTGACTGGATCATACAGAGTCGGTGGGGTGTGCATGGCCATTTTGTGTCCAGAGGCATTTTCAGTTTGCCGCTCAGAAATGGCTGCTCAAAGCTGCGCTGGATGTACTTGCTAGATTGCTATGCTCTTCCAGTTCGCCTAGTTGCCTTCCAATTCCACCTTTGTCACCAGTGTTAGATTGGGTAATGGATAGGCACACACAGGCTTAATGGTAACAACAGTTCTTTATTAAGGACAACAAGTGAGAACAATCCAGCGAAGGTTGAGTCTGACAGCAGCCCTTTTATAGGCAGCTGTCAGACCCTACGACCAATATGATTAAACCTCTGTTCCTGTCAGAACAGAGGACCTTGGTGGAAACCTCTGTAATTAGAACAAGTATCTAACAGTGCCTATTATTATTAGTCCTATATTTGCATTCTTTTACTACATTTGTTCTATTCTATTTGCAGGTCTTTGTATTTTGTGACCCCACCCCCCCAGTTCTTTCACTTCTACTCTGTTTACTCCAGGTAGTGACATATCCACTCTCCATACTTCTATGTTGTTCTTACCAACTTGTTAAATCTGGAATGTTATGTAGCTGGTATCTCTGTTTGAATTCTAAAAGTCCCAGAGCACTTTAGCTTCTTCATTTTTGATTAATTTGCCTGTTTTGTAGATTCACCAGTTCTTGCTTGCAAGCAAATGGTATTTCCAATGTCCCATTATTATTACTTTGTACTGCCATATTCTTCCCATTTTTGGTAGTCAGTCTGTGTGATCTTCTTGCATCAAATAGCTAGGTTGTCTATTTCTTTGTAGAAATAGTGCCTATTGCTTTCTTTTCAATTCTGACTTTATATACATCAGTTCTTGTGACCTAGACTTATGCAGCCAGAATTAGCCCATTGGCCTCTTTCTTCAATTCTCCAATGTGTACTGGCCATATAATAATTTGCCTTTCTATATTCTTACATATTCTTCATTTAGTCTTTCTTGTAGGCCAATTTGATCTCTCCAGTATTTAGTAAATCTTCATAGTGTACTAACTTCACTGCACCTTCCTCACTGTCCTTCAGATAGCTTTCCAATGCCTTTTTATTTATTTTTCCCACAGTCTGGTGAACGTGCAACATTCCATAACCTCCCTATGTTCCTTGATAAAGATAATCTACCAACACTGCCACATGCATGAAAGATATGATACATTGTCATTATTTTTCTGATCTTCCGATCCAGAACTCTAAGTCTAACTTGAGTCTAGTCCACTATTCCAGCTCTGTAGTGAATAATTGGAATTGCTCAGGTGTTAATTGTTTTGATGCTAATTCCTCCATTGTTTGGATTTATAAGCTCTTCGTCATTCACTTCTGATGGTGGACATGTACATTGATCATCTTCAGTATAGTAGAGAGAGTATCTCAGCCCTTCAAAACCTTGCAGCTATTGCAAGGTTATTTATTTTCTCCAGATTAATGGGGAAGTTGTAACTTGATCTATTTGATCTCCAAAGTAAATTTGAGGCTTTGCAAGCAGATTGTGAGTGGTATGGCTGTGGGATGAGGATTAGGCTGAAGTACAGCCTGTTCATGAACATCAGAGCCTGCCGTCTACCATTTCTACTGCATTTTTGAATCTTTCACTTTTTTCAGTTCAAGAGAGAATTTTTTTGTATAGCAGATAAGTATTTCTCTTAATATATTCTAATTTTTGAGGGAGATTATACACTTTCAGAGTTTGAGATTTGAGCGTTAAAGAAATTAAACTACTTTGAAAACTTTGCAAAAAGTGGATAATTAAAGTGATATTAGAAAGCTAACAATAGACAAATGTGATGATTTCTCTTTAAATCTAAAAGAAAAGTTTAAATTTAACTCTTGTAATGCATTCAACTCTAACCTCCTTCTTTACTTCAGTATGCTTGATGTTGTACACCTGAAAGATGCTCACGTATTTGTAGTGATCTTCATCTAAACTCATGATGTTATTTCCATAGGCCATTTGATTCTTTCAGTTTTCACTATTTTCACTTGTTGATGGTAAGGTCCACTTATCCAGTCCAAACTACATTGCAATATCCTGGCTGTGTATATTAGACTAGACTAGATACTCCCCTGTAACACCTCTCCTGCGCGAGCTGCACTGGCTGCCTGTGGTCTACCGAGTGCGTTTCAAGGTTTTGATTATGATCTTTAAAGCGCTCCATGGCACAGGGCCTAGTTATATGCAGGATCGCATCCTGCCCCACACATCCCTACGACCAATTCGCTCACACAGAGAGGGACTTCTCCGGGTGCCGTCCGCCAAACAGTGCCGGGGGGCGACACCCAGGAGCAGAGCCTTCTCTGTGATGGGCCCAGCCCTATGGAATGACCTCCCCCGTGACATCAGGATGATTTCCGATCTCCGCTCCTTCCGTGTACAGCTGAAGACCCACCTCTTTCAATTATCCGGCCTGGCTCAATCGCAATCGTAATTTTCCCATTCCTCCAAACTGTTTTTTAAATTGTTCTTAAATATTAATTTTATTGGGTTTTTACAATTGGGGTATTTTAAAGCAGATTTTTAACTGTCTATTGATGTAATTTGCTTCCTCCTCCGTGTATGTATGTGTGTTGTGTATGTATGTACGTTTGGTGTTGTTATATATGTTTCATGTTATATGCTCCATTGTACGCCGCCCCGAGTCCTACTTGGAAAGGGAGCGGCTAATAAATCCAAATTTATTATTATTATTATTATTATTGACTGTGTTGAGCAGTGGTTAGACTGCAGTATTAACTTTGTTGAATGCCAGCTGTTTAATCCTGACTGGGTCAAGGTTGACTCATGTACGTCTAAGTGCTATTACTATTGGTTCTATTTGAGATGATGTTTTTCCATCAGATCATACATACCATATTTTTGGAGTATAAGACGCACCCGAGTATAAGACACACCAATATTTTGAAGAGGCAAATTAAAAAAAAAAGTTTTTGCACACTGCAGACCTCCCAAAAGTGGCCTGTTTTTTTTTTTTTTTTTTTGGCCAAATCGGGCCCATTTCCCCCTCCCACAAAACAGGGCATGAATAGCCTTTAGGAGGCTTGAAGAGTGCTCCTTGAGGGTGAGGGCCAAAAATGAGCAAAAAAAGCTCCATTTTCTGCAAAAACAGGCCACTTTTTTGCCCCCAAAGAGCATGCATAGCCTTTAGGAGGCTTCTAGAGTGCTCCTGGGTGCTGGGCGGCGGCGGGGGCGGGGGGGGGAATTGAGCAAAACATAGTCCGTTTTTTGCTCATTTCTGCCCTCCCCAGCCCCAGGAGCACTCTGGAAGCCTCTTAAAGGCTATGCATGGCCATTTTGGTGAAGGGCCGGGGTTGAAATCGGAGATTCTGTCTATAGTGTGTTGTTTGAACTTTGTATCTGCTGACCTTTTTGGCTATAGCTGTTATTTGCTTTATTATTTCCAATGCTCCCTTGTACTTCCTTGTTTCTAGATGATATTCCTTGATTAGATATTCTTTGATCTTATTCTTCAACTTCTGTGGGTTGTTTTTTTTAATCTGTTCTAGTTCATTGCATCTGACCTTAGCTTGCTGATCTTATTTTCCAGCTTATTTTGACAATGCACTGTTTGGCTTTTTTGGTGGTGCACTATTTGCCCCCCACCCCCCACCCCACGTTTGTTGATTTTACATCCTATATACAGTTTCTATAAATTAAATCTCACTATATTATTTATGATAGAGATACTCTTGTGAGACATGCCTTGTATGGTTGAACCGTTGTCATAGCACTCATTTTTCTTGCAGGATGCAACTTCCATAACTATGTCAAAGTAGTTACTTACTGGGGGATTTTTTATTATTAAGATTCCCTGTTTGTCATTATTTTTATCATCTCTGCATTCCTACCTTCCTAACTAGTTGAAATACTCTCCTTAGGTTGGCTAATTTCCATCATTCTCAGAACTCTGTTGCTAAATGATGATCATGCATATGACCAGATGATTCCGATTGTAAAAAAAATTACCACATCCCATATATTCCTTCCAATCCTTAAAATATTCTGCAGAGCTTTATCAAATGAAATGTATTAAAGAGAAGATTCTCTCAGCAGAGTCAATCCAAGCATGGAATAATCAACTAGAGAGGTTTAACTTATTTATGGGCTTTTTGATGCCTGCTGAGTTTTTCCCCCTCTTTTCGGTCAAACATTATATACAGTATCTAAATTCTACACCCATTGACATGAATATTGTCTGTTTTAAATACAATACAATACAATACAATACAATACAATACAATACAATACAATACAATACAATAGTAGAGTTGGAAGGGACCTTGGAGGTCTTCTAGTCCAACCCCCTGCCTAGGCAGGAAACCCTATACCATTTCAGACAAATAGCTATCCAACATCTTCTTAAAGACTTCCAGTGTTGGGGCATTCACAACTTCTGGAGGCAAGCTGTTCCACTGATTAATTGTTCTAACTGTCAGGAAATTTCTCCTCAGTTCTAAGTTGCTTCTCTCCTTGATTAGTTTCCACCCAGGTGCTTTGGAGAATAGTTTGACTCTCTCTTCTTTGTGGCAACCCCTGCGATATTGGAACAATGCTATCATGTCTCCCCTAGTCCTTCTTTCTCTTAAGCTAAACATACCCAGTTCCTGCAACCGTTCTTCATATGTTTTACTCTCCAGTCCCCTAATCATCTTTGTTGCTCTTCTCTGCACTCTTTCTAGAGTCTCCACATCTTTTTTACATCGTGGCGACCAGAACTGAATGCAGTATTCCAAGTGTGGCCTTACCAAGGCATTATAAAGTGGTATTAACACTTCACGTGATCTTGATTCTATCCCTCTGTTGATGCAGCCTAGGACTGTGTTGGCTTTTTTGGCAGCTGCTGCACACTGCTGGCTCATATTTAAATGGTTGTCCACTAGGACTCCAAGATCCCTTTCACAGTTACTGCTACTGAGCAAGGTATCACCTATACTGTACCTGTGCATTTCATTTTTGTTACCTAAATGTAGAACCTTACTCTTTTCACCATTGAATTTCATTTTATTAGATAGTGCCCAATGTTCAAGTTTGTCAAGATCCTTCTGTACCTTAAGCCTATCTTCTGGAGTGTTTGCTATTCCTGCCAGCTTGGTGTCATCTGCAAATTTGATGAGTTCCCCATTTATTCCCTCATCCAAATCATTGATGAAGATGTTGAAGAGTACTGGGCCGAAAACAGAGCCTTGGGGTACTCCACTGCATACTTCCCTCCATGTAGATGCAGTTCCATTGAGAACTACATGTTGAGTGCGGTTGGTCAGCCAGTTACGAATCCATCTGGTGGTGATGCTGTCTAACCCACATTCTTCTACTTTATCTAGTAGTAGTTTATGGTCTACCTTATCAAAAGCCTTACTGAAGTCCAAGTAAACTATATCGACAGTATTCCTCTGGTCCACTAATTTTGTCACATTATCAAAGAATGCAATAAGATTAGTCTGGCATGATCTGTTTTTGACAAATCCATGTTGGCTTTTGGCTATTACTTTATTTGCTTCTAGGTGTTCTAGGTGTTTTTTCTAGGTGCTTCTAGGTGCTTCTAGGTGTTTTTAATTATATTATGTTTTGTTTTGGCATTTTCATGCTGCAATTGTTTGATGTTTCTTTTTAACATTGGACTTTAGCCCTATGACTTATATGAGTAAGCCAGAGAAGAAGGAAAAAAAGCTGAAGTGCTACTTTTGGAAAAAAATCATTCAAATAAAATGTTTAGTGATTTTTTATTGTAAAAAAAAATCTATTAGCACATCATTCTCTGCTAGTACCCAACTGCATGCAAATATTTTTCTGTTACTTTCAATTCAAAACAGCAATACACTCTTCATAAAAAAATTATCAAAATGTCATCCCTTGACATCCCTTGTTAATGAAGTAAAAATGCTAAGGAAAAACAGATTAAAAAATTGAAGCATGGAGATGAAATAGTTACATGTTATGGGTGTGATTATTTTAACTTTAACCAATTACATTCACAAAGAAGGAATTTGAAAATTGACTTAGTATCATGTAGATAGCCAATGGTCTCAGATTATGTTTAACTGTAACACAGAGATGGGGAACTATGGCCCCTTTATGACTTGTGGACTTCAACTCCCAGAATTCCTGAGCTAGTTGAAGAGCCATAGTTCCCCATTCCTGCTGTAATAGAAACATTAGAAACAAACAGAGCTTTGTTTAAGGAAGTGATGTAACACAATTCATCAGACCTCCAAGGTCCCTTCCAACTCTACTATTGTATTGTATTGTATCATGGATTTCTTTAAGAGAAGATTGGTGAAATCTGCCAAAACAGACTTTGTTGCAGCAAGGACCATTAAACAAAATTTGACAATTTTTCTTGTTAAAAATCTGGACAGAAATCCACATACGATTGTATTTGTGAGATATGCATGCGAAAACAGAAGGAATATTTATAACATTTCTGTAAAATGTAGAGGTTTTTTTGGAAAAAGAAATACTTATGTTAAAGACATTCATTTTTTTTAAAGGCTACATCAGGAAAAATGTGTAACAAAGTCAATTTCTTTTTTAATATAATTTGTATTAATTTTTTAAAGTGCAGTAACTAAACAAACTAAATTAGAACAAAGAAAACAAAAACAAAAAAAGGAATAATAAAGTAAATGTAAAGATTCCCCTCACACATATGTCCTAGTTATTCCCGACTCTAGGGGGAAGTGATCATCTCTGTTTCAAAGCCAAAGAACCAGAGCTATCCAAACGTCTCTGTGGTGATGTGGCCGGAATGACTAAATGGTGAAGGCAAATGGAACGCTGTTACCTTCCCCCTAAAGGTGGTCCCTATTTTTCTACTTACATTTTTACATGCTTTCGAACTGCTAGGTTGATAGAAGCTGGGACCAGTAACGGGAGCTCACTCCATTGCACGGCACTAGGGATTCAAACCACTAAACTGCTGACCTTTCTAATCGACAAGCTCAGCTTCTTAGCAACTGAGCCACTGTTTCCCTCTAGACAAGTAATAGAGAAAGCTAAAAGAGCAATAAAAATAGAAAAAAGGAAATATAAAGATATAAAGAATTTTTTCAATATTCTTCACAGCAGCTACAAGTATTATATTTTAACCTCGCTCTCTAACGTTACATTATGATTCTTTTCTTTCTATAATCTATCATGTCAAATCATCAAAATATAAATCATAGTTTCAGAGGTTTTTTTTTTATGCAAAAGGTTCCATGAGGGAACAAAGACAATATTGAGAGTATTTGAAATTCAATGTAAGCTTCTTGAAAAGTTAACTAACTAAGGGGAAGTTGTGTACAAGAGTTACCAGCATTCAAAGTATGTTTCAAACAAACATTATTTTTATGATTTGCAATATTGCCCAAATAATCCAGAGAGTAATACAGCTGTACTTCCCCCCCCCCCCCAATATGTATGCACCAAGTTTAGAGTAGACTTGTTGAAATTGCCAGGTTTTAATTTAGTCATGAGGAAAATGTAGAGATAATGCTTGCATTGTATGGGCTAACAAATGAAGAAATTTGAAAGAATTTGCCAATTTCACAATAATCCCTGAAGTAAGACTTGCCAAGTGAAAACATTTTTGTTTCGGTAATGATTTAAAAAAAAAACTTTCAGAGTGTTTATTTCATCTTAATTCTATATCAGCCAATGTTTTTTTTCACCATAGGCAAGTAGAAATATTAAGGGAAAACCAGAGAGGGATTGTGGCCCTCCAAATATTGCTGAACTACAATTCCTGATATCCCTCATCACTGGTATTGCCAAGATAGCTTTTTTAGAACCAACTCCGTACCACTTCATACAACAAACACGTTTATAATAATGCATATCATGTAATAAACTGCAGGCTGGTATGGATTGAAAAAAGGAACCCTGTTCAGAAGACCCTACAATATTCTCTGATTTTTCATTTGTTCTGAACCTAGGGATTTCTGGAAGTATATTCCAGAGGATTGTAGAATGTCTGCAGCAGAAGTGAAATTCAGGATTCACATCTGTATCATGTGCTTATTTTTGATATTCCAGTGTGGAAACTCGTCCTTCTCCTTCCCCTTCCTCAAGTTATATATAAATCCAACACAGCATGGCGTGCTAAGGTTTCCTGTGTCTAAGAGCATTTGGGCATAGCTCATATGTAATTCCTCACCCCTATCAGAGGTCTGCTGTCATTGCAGATTTATAATTAATTTGATGCTACTTTCCCTGAGCCTTTAGAAAGACTGTGGCTTGGCTATAAATCAAGTCTACAGTAAATAAATCCAGTTCCCTACCATGGTGATTCGTCAGTATATCAATGTAAGACAAACACAGACTCTTACACACAGTCGTTTAGTTAGGAAGCTGCATCCCCATACATATATCAGTCTATAAAATGGCCAGTGTTTCACCAATGAAATTTTATATGGCTATAAATTTCTCTCCTTCCAGGCACGTGGGCCTCAAAGTAAGATAAGAGAACAGCTGTGGTTTGTGATGGGGTAAAGTCATAAACTGTTGTAACGATTTTCTGGTTGGGAAAATAAAGTATCTTTTTATCTGAGAAAAGACACTGTGTATCTACCATGGACAGTGTCTTGATGTCCTGCCGTTCCCGAATCTACATTCCCAGAAAAAAAAATACAAAGACACTTTCATTTTCACTGGGTAATAAACACTATTTTCCTGAGCAAATCTTTCATTCTGAAGCATGCCTGTGTTCTTTGGCACGAGAGACACACAGAGACAGAAACACTAATTGTGGACCGTGTCTTGGTTTTAGTACAATGTCGCCTCAGCAAACTGATACTATATCTGGTCCCCTAAATGTAGGAGTGCTTTAAATGGGCCAGAAAACTATAAATATCCATTAGATGGTAGCAGAGATTCAGAATTTTCTTTCTTTGTGGCTATGTTTAGTTTACTTTATTGTCATTGCACCTTGTACAATGAAATTAAATGCCATCTTCAGTGTACATTATAATTATAAAAATAAAACATAAACAAACTGTTAAGTCCTTGAGACTATGACGCCATTGACTCATTGCCGGCCCCTGATTGGTTGAGATGCAAGAAGCTAGCTGGCGGGAGAATGCAGCCATTCTATTGGTTCAGTGTCTGACAGCTCTGGTATAAAAAGGGCTGTCAGCTGTCAAATGCTGCTGTTTGCCAGTTCGAGGTTTGCCTTACATTTTACAATTATATGGCTTCCCTCAGAACAGCGGCCCTGCACTGTGACTTTCCTGTGCTGGACGATGCCCTGTTAAAACAGCTGGTTTGTGGTATCAAAGACCTCAGACTTCAGCGAAGCTTACTGGCATGAAAAGAGCTGAGCCTTCAGGCAGCTGTGGATGAAGCCACAGCATATGAAATATTGAACAAATCCACCGCAGAAATTCAGAGATTTCTGCCACCGGCCACCCATGCTAGCAGGGGCCATAGTGTCCACCATGAAAAAGATGACAAAGAAGACTTCTCGGATGGGGAAGAAGAGATTAGCCACCTCAAACTGGCCACCAGGAAAAAACGGACTCAGGCTGATTTTTTACCTCAGGCGGGTTGCCTGAGTTGTGGTGGGAACCATGCAAGGTTAGTCTGCAGGTTCAAACCCGCAATATGCCGTCAGTGTGACAGAAAAGGGCATTTAGCCAAGGTCTGCAGAGCAGCCATGCCAATCGCTGACCCACCTCCGGAGCGCGCCTTGTCTAGACAATTCGTAAAAAACCTTCCCAAACACCGCAAAGACTGCTTTGGCATCGTAGGTGACCAGCAGCACCCTGATTGGGCATTCAGCCATGTGTCTCTGACTAAGCCTACCCATAAGATATATCTGACTGTGCGCATAGAGAGAGAGTCCTGCAAGATGGAAGTGGACACTGGCTCTTCCAAATCCCTGGTCTCTTTGTCTACTATCAAATGGATAGTGCCCAGCCTGACCAAAGCTCAACTCAGGCAGTGCCCATTTCTCCTCAGAGACTATCAAGGACAGCCAATACCCATTGTGGGTTGCAGCACATTCACCATAGCCAGCAATAACTTCCAGGGGTCTCTTCCCCTCATCATTGTAGATGGCCATCTGCCCAGCCTCCTGGGGCTTAACTGGTTCTCTGCATTGGGGCTCAATGTCTCCGACATCCACTCTGTTCTTCCAGATTCATTCGCCGTGCTGGCCAGCGAGTTCGCGGATGTATTTGACAACAAGCTTGGTAAATATAATGGGATCCCCATTTCTTTTAACTTGGACCCCCAGGTGGCGCTAATACGTCTAAAACCCAGGAGAATGCCTTTTGCCCTTCGGCCCAAAGTAGATTTAGAGCTAGATAAATTAATAGCACAAGGAGTGCTCGAAGCAGTAGACCCCCATAGTAATACCTATTAAGCAGGATGGTAGTATTAGAATTTGCGGGGATTTAAAATGCATCATTAATAAAGGGTTGCAAGCCAACCCTTACCCAGTGCCAGTGGTTCAACATCTGCTCCATTCCTTGGGCCAGGGAAACATTTTTGCCAAGTTAGACTTGGCACAAACGTACCAGCAGCTCCCGGTAGATGAAGCCACTGCTATGGCTCAAACCATTGTACTGCACCGGGGAGCTTTCAAATGTAAACACTTGCAATTTGGGGTCAGTGTAGCCCCAGGTATTTTCCAGAGCCTAATGGAGCAGATGCTCCAGGGGCTGCTGGGGGTGGTACCCTATTTCGAAGACATGCTTTGGATCAAGCTGAGCTCGTCGATAAATTAAGAGCAATCCTAACCTGTTTCCGCCAAGCGGGACTGAAACTCAAACAAGAAAAGTGTAGGTTAGGGGTTCCCAGTGTAGATTTTTTGGGGTATCAAGTTGATTCCAAAGGCATTCACCCTACTCCGTCCAAGGTAGAGGCAATTAAGAAAGCCCCCACGCCCTCCTCTAAGGCTGAACTGCAAGCCTTTCTGGGGCTGCTTAATTTTTACTTCATTTTTTTTACCCCATAAGGCACCTTTGGCAGAGCCTCTTCATAGGCTCCTGGACTCCAAGACATCCTGGCATTGTGGGTCTAAGGAAGCCCAAGCCTTTAGGGCAGTTAAGGATGCCCTTAAATCCAAATCTTTATTAGTGCAATACAGTGATCACCTCCCATTAACTGTGGTGTGCAATGCATCGCCTTATGGCATTGGGGCTGTTCTGAGTCACATCCTACCTAATGGCTCAGAAGACCCAATTGCCTATTATTCGTGCATGCTCTCAGCAGCTGAGATAAATTACAGTCAGCTTGGTAAGGAGACACTAGCTGCTGTAGCAGGGGTAAAGCGGTTTCACGAGTACATTTATGATCATTCTTTTCACTTAGTGACCGACCATAGACCCCTCTTGGGTCTTCTGGTGGGGGATCACCAGACTGCTCAGATTTTGTCTCCAAGAATGTTCAGATGGACAGTCTTTCTAGTGGCATATAATTATCAGCTACAATATAGGCCAGGAAAAAACTTGGGGCACGCTTATGCCCTCAGTCATTGCCCTCTGCCAGCACCTGTTTTGGACCCTGCTCCTACAGTTTCAGTCCTCTTAATTGAAGAGTTGGCCATTCCAGTTTCCGCCTGGGATATTGCCAGGCTCTCTGCCCCAGACCCCATGTTGGCCCAAGTTTTGGACTGGGTGTGCAGGAGGTGGCCACAGGGGCCAGTAGATCCTGAGTTTCACCCCTATTATATACAGAAGCATGAGCTGTCCATCCTTAACGGGTGCCTGTTATGGGGCAATAGGGTGGTAGCTGCACCAAAATTAGGTTGCCAATTTTAAGTTACCTGCACACTGCTCACCCAGGCATTGTGCGCATGAAGGCTTTGGGCTGAAGCCAAGTGTGGTGGCCCAAGATTGACCAAGAAATAGAAAACTGGGTAGCCACCTGCCAGCAGTGCCAGAAATCTAGACCGGCTCCCCCTTCTGTGCCCATCAGGGAATGGGACATTCCCCCAGCTCCATGGTCACAAGTCCATTTGGATTTTGCTGGGCCATTCTTATGGCAGAACTTCTTGGTCCTCGTAGATGCCTACTCGAAGTAGGTGGAGCTGGCACTCATGCCCTCCACCACTTCAGAGGCCGTAATTAGGGTGCTGGGGAGGCTATTCGCAACCTACAGGTTGCCTGACATGGTGATGACTGACAATGGGCCCCAGTTCATGTCAGCACCCTTCCAGATGTTTTTAGGCGAGCATGGCATACAGTGGTGGGTTTCAAATATTTTTGGAACCTACTCTGTGGGTGTGGCCTCCTTTGTGGGAGTGGCTTGCTGGCCATGTGACCTGGTGGGAGTGGCTTGGCAGTCATGTGATCAGGTGGGCATGGCTAACTTGGAAAATGTGGTGAAACTCACTTAACGACGCTCTTGCTTAGCAACCAAAATTTTGGGCTCAATTGTGGTCATAAGTTCTCTTTCTTTTTCTTTCTTTCTTTCACCTCTCTCTCCCACTTTCTTTCTCTTTTCTTTTTCTTTCTCTCTCTCTCTCTCTGGCTCTTTGTCTCTCTCTCCCTCCTTCCCTCTCTGTCTCCTTCTGTCATTTTCTCTGGGTGTCTATCTGTCTCTCTCTCTCTCTCTGTATCTCTGTATCTCTCTCCTCCCTCCCCCATCTCTGTCACTCTGTGTGTGTGTGTGTGTGTCTGTCTCTCACTCACTCTGTGTGTGTGTGTCTGTCTGTCTCTGTCTCTCCCTCTGTCTCTCTCCCCTCCCTTCCTCTCTCTCTGTCACTCTGTGTGTGTATGTGGGTGTGTCTGTCTCTCACTCATTCACTTAATCACTCACTCTGTGTGTGTCTCTCTCTGTCTGTCTATCTTTCTCTCCCTCCCTCCCCCTCTCTGTCTCTCTCTGTCTCTCTATCTCTCTCTCTGTGTGTGTGTGTCTGTCAGTCTCTCTCTGATTCCCTCTCTCACTCCCTCTCTCTGTTCCTCTCTCTGTCTGTCTGTCTGTCTCACTCACACACACACACACACTATGGTCACCTTGTTGAGTGTTCCAATCCCATTTGAAACACTCAACAACTGGCCTGCATTTATGGTATTTTGCAGCATTCTGCAGTCATAGGACCAAAATATATGCTTTTAACCATATATTTTAGTCCTATGATTGCAGAATGCTGCAAAATACCATAAATGCAGGCCAGTTTTTGAGTGTTTCAAATGTGATTGGAACACTCAACAAGGTGACCACAGTGTGTGTGTGTGTGAGAGAGTGAGACAGACAGACAGACAGAGAGAGGAACAGAGAGAGGGAGTGAGAGAGGGAATCAGAGAGAGACTGACAGATTCTGACAGAATCAGAGAGGTACTTTTAACTACCTGGCAGCGGCGTTTTTCCTTGGGGGGCTCCTCTGAACATCCCAAGACTTCGGAGGGAAGCTTACAGCCCGGAGCAGGAGCAAAGCCCCTTTTCCAACTGGCCTTTCCTCACTTGGAGGGCTTCAGAGGGAAGCTTCTGCAGAAGTCCGGGCGAGTGACAAGTTCCCACCATTACAAAGGCTCGGAGGCTGTAATTTTTTGAGCTGTGCGCGCGCGCCTGTTTTCCAAGGTGTGGAGCAGCGGTGAGGCTCTGCGCGGCGAGCGGTGATTCCAGATGCCATCTGGGAAGACGAGGAACGGGAGGGGGACCGTTGATGGCCTACGGAATCACCGTTCACCGCACAGAGCCTTGCTGCTGCTCCACGCCTTGGAAAACAGGCGCGCGCGCACAGCTCAGAAAATTACAGCCTCCAAGACTTCATAATGGTGGGAACTTGTTGTCACTCACCCGGGCTTCTGCAGAAGCTTCCCTCCGAAGCCCTCCAAGTGAGGAAAGGCCAGTTGGAAAACGGGCTTTGCTCCTGCTCTGGGCTGTAATTGCGCCTATGTTTTCCACGGAGTGGGGCCGCGGCCAGAAGACAAGGAACATGAGGTAGCGCAGCGGTGGTGGCGGGGAGTCAGCCCCGATGCAAAACACGCCAAGGGGGCGGGGCAGGAAATTACTTCTGGGTTCATTGTCCAACCGGATCGCGTGATCCGGTGCGATCCGGCAGAAACCCACCACTGATGGCATATGACATGCCCCAATGGCCCCATTCCACCTGGCCGGAAATGGACTGGCAGAACGAACCATCTGGTCGGCTAAGGAGGCATTGGGGCCAGGGAATTGGCATGACAAACGGTCCCAATACCTCTTGGCACAGCATACAACCCTGTGCCCAATCACCAAGCACGGCTTATGGGTTGTCGGCTCCGGACAACCCTGGATCGACCCCGATTATGCAGCAGAGAAAAGCCCCCTCAGAGGCTACTCAACATGGGCCTTTAATGTGGGAGACCCAGTCTACGCCCAAAACTAAGGGGCCAAACCAAGGTGGCTTCCCAGACCAATCATGCAACTAACTGGACCCGACTCTTATAGGGTCCAGCTCAGTGATGGGCGAATGTGGCGCTGACACATCAACCAGCTCAGATGGCGAGCCACCAGCGCAGCAGACTAACACCCAGTGCAGGCCCAATCCTGCCCAGGGAACTAATATGCCCAAAGGCTGCTCCAGCGCAGACAGAGCCGCACGCAACACTCCCCAACAGTCATTGCTGGCCCCTGATTGGTTGAGATGTGAGCAGCCAGCTAGCAGTAGAATGCAGCCATTCTATTGGTTCAGCATCTGACAGCTCTGGTATAAAAGGGCTGTCAGTTGTCAAATGCTGCTGTTTGCCGGTTCGAGGTTTGCCTTACATTTTGCGGTGTCATACTGTTAATCAAGGTTGTGTTAGCTTCAACCTGCCTTGCCTCAGTTCCTGTCTGCCTTGTTCTCCCTACAGATCCTTCACATTCTATACAACTGAATTGAAAACCGATATTACATTAATATTGCACTATGCAGTAGAATTCAATATAGTTACTGACCTGGGATAGAAGCTGTTTTTCAGCCTTTTTGTCCTTGTTTTTATTATCCTGTACAGTCTGTCAGATGGTAATAGTTCAAAAAAAGCATGTTCAGGATGACATGGATATTTAAGAACGTTCTCAACTTTCTCAAGGCAACGGGAGTTATAAAGCTCTGCCAAAGAGGGGAGAGGGCAACCAATGATCTTCTGTGCAATGATGTTAGCCCTCTGGAGTGCTGTCCTATCTGCCACTGTGCAATTCGCAAACCATACACAGGTGCAGTGAGTTAAAATACTCTTCATGGTGCAGTGGTAGAAGATCACCAGCAGTTTTTCTTTGTTGTTTTTTCCTGGAAAGTCTCAAGTAGTATAATCTCTGCTGGGCCCTTTTGACCAGTGCTACAATGTGAGAGCCCCAGATCAGGTCCTCTTTTATGATAACACCCAGAAACTTAAAACTTAAAACTGGCCACTTGCTCCCTTGGGTCTCCATTGATATGCAAGGGCTGGATATCTGATGTATTCTTTCTGTAGTCCATTATAAACTCCTTGGTCTTATTGGTGTTAAGGATCAAGTTATTGTCTCCACACCACAAAAGCAACAGGTCCACCTCATTTCAATAGGCAGACTTATCCCCCCTGGAGATGAGTCCCACCACTGTTGTATAATCTGCAAATTTAGTAATAGTATTACTAGCGGAGTGGGAATGCAGCCCTGCACATAAGGAGTATAGAATAAAGGACTCAACATGCAACCCTGTGAAGTACCAGTGTTAAGAATAAGGGCTGAAGAGCTGTGATTGTCTAATCTGATCCTCTGAGAGTGGCCAGACAGAAAATCCATAATTCAAAGGCAGATTGAATAAGAAAGCCCAAGATCCATAAGTTTAGACACTAGTCTGTGTGGAAGTATTGTGTTAAATGCAGAGCTAAAATCTACAAAAAGCATCCTTACATAGCCCCGCCTGCTGTTCCAAATGAGTCACTGCATTGTAAAGAGTGATGGCTATAGCATCCTCTGTACAGTGAAACTTGAAAAATTAGAATATCGTGCAAAAGTTCATTTATTTCAGTAATGCAACTTAAAAGGTGAAACTGATATATGAGATGGACTCAATACATGCAAAGCATGATAGTTCAAGCCGTAGTTGATTGATAGTTCAATCATCATAATTGTGATGATTATGGCTTGCAGCTCATGAAAACGCCAAATCCACAATCTCAGAAAATTAGAATATTACATGCAATCAATAAAACAAGGATTGTACATAGAACAATATCAGACCTCTGAAAAGTATAAGCATGCATATGTACTCAGTACTTGGTTTGGACCCCTTTTGCAGCAATTACTGCCTCAATGCGGTGTGGCATGGAAGCTATCAGCCTCTGGCACTGCTGAGGTGTTATGGAAGACCAGGATGCTTCAATAGCGGCCTTCAGCTCTTCTGCATTGTTCAGTCTCATGTCTCTCATCTTTCTCTTGGCAATGCCCCATAGATTCTCTATGGGGTTCAGGTCAGGCGAGTTTGCTGGCCAATCAAGCACAGTAATCCCACGGTCATTGAACCAGGTTTGGTGCTTTTGGTAGTGTGGGCAGGTGCCAAGTCCTGCTGAAAATGAAAGCCTTTTGAGGCTTTCCCTCCTTATGGAGGGTGTCAATGATGGTTTTCTGTACAACTGTCAGGTCAGCAGTCTTTCCCATTATTGTGATTCCTACTGAACAAGACTGAGAGACCGTTTAAAGGCTCAGGAACCTTTGCAGGTGTTATGGCTTAATTAGCTAATTAGAGTAGGACACGGAGCCTAGAATATTGCATCTTTTCACAATATTCTAATTTTCTGAGATTGTGGATTTGGGGTTTTCATGAGTTGTAAGCCATAATCATCACAATTATGACAAATCACAGCTTGAACTATCTTGCTTTACATGTAATAAGACTATCTCATATAATAATTTCACCTTTTAAGTTGCATTACTGGAATAAATGAACTTTTGCATGATATTCTATTTTTTTGAGTTTCACCTGTAGATCTATTTCTTCTGTATGCAAACTGGTGTTTATCAAATGTATGCAGAAGTGATATACTGGCAGACTAATTTCTCATGTAATGGTCACCAGGCTCAGGAATGGTAAACCCAGGCAATATTTTCTTTGCCATACCAACATTATGAAAGTAGACTGAAGCCTTTTGCTACTTTTTGAATCTCCTTAAACCAATGTGGTCTGTCTTCCATTGAAACCACCAGCTGATATATTAAGTGTGTGCATGCACATGAACAAACCTACACATCTTTCATTAATATCAAATTTGGAAGTGGGAGCGAAAATTCCTGGAATTTTGGAAGTGAGAGCTTCAAAATTTGAAAGCAGGAGTGAAAATAAATATAGCTTCCTACTTTTGAAAGAAGAACTTATCTTCTTCAAGGAACATAAATGATGATTAGTGTGCTTTGTTCAATGCCTGTTAGATATCAAGAAGTCCAAGCAACAAAGATGGTTAGGGGCCTTGAGATTAAAACCTATGAAGAATGGTTGCAGGAACTGGGTATGTCTAGTTAAATGAAAAGACTAGAGGAGACATGATAGTAGTGTTCCACTATCTCAGGGGCTGCCAGAAAGAAGAGGGAGTCAACTATTCTCCAAACCACCTAAGGGTAGGACAAGAAGCAATGGGTGGAAACTAATCAAGGAGAGAAGCAACTTAGAACTGAGGAAACATTTCCTGACAGAACAATTAATCAGTGGAACAATTTGCCTCCATAAATTGTGAATGCTCCAACACTGGAAGTTTTTAAGATGATATTGGATAACTATTTGTCTGTAATGGTGCAGGGTTTCCTACCTAAGCAGTGGGTTGGATTAGAAGACCTCTACGTCTGACTGTGTTATTCTATTCTATTCATCTTGACAGTTGTGAGAAACTTTTCAATATTCCTTCATGAATGCATTGGGGAGAGATAACACAGCCTTGGTATAGAGAGGGAGAAGACAATTAGCAAAAATATGCACATACTCATAAATAGCTCTAAAGGACTTGAGAAGGAGAGGAGAGTAACACAAACATTATATACTGAATCCTTTGTTGTTGTTGCTATGATGCAGAATGAAAAGAAAAGCATGTCAAGGAAAATCTACAGAGCATAATAGAATGCTTTATTTTGCCACTTGTAAATAGCAGAGTAGTTCCGCATAATCTGATAATCATTCCTAAACTCTGGTGTCATTTTAGAGTAGGTGGATGAAAAACAAAAAGCTAGGAGAGATTGAGAGAAAATAAGAGGGAGAGGAAAAAATGTGAGTGAACAAGTAGAGGACCCTCCAAAACAATATAGAAGAAACACCCCATGATATCACTCTTGTGTGTCAATCACAGGGGAAGCACCAACTTCTTCATCAGCAGTAAAACCTTGTGCTGACTTTTTCTACTTTTATTACCTGGAAGGTGGATAGAGAGAGAGAGCTATAAAGTTACCTGTAAAATTATAACTAGCATTTCTCTCTGCTCCTTTTTTCTTTCATCCTTGTTTTCCCCTGCAATGCTTTTTTTCCACCCTGAAATGGAAATGAAAACATTACCCCAGGCTGTCTCATCATGCTGGGTTTTTATGTTAAAGGTAATCTGCAGTTACTAAAAAGACCTCATGCAGGACCGTCCATAGCTATATTACTTCAAACTGGAATAAGGGATTCATGTGACTTTAAAAAAAAATCCATTTTCTTAAAGTTACTTTCAAGGTGAGCTCAACTTCTGCTGGCTTAATTGGACACATCTGAAATGATCTGCCACTCCCATCTTCTTATTTTCCAGCTTTTAGGACTTAGAATAAGGCTGCTACTTCCCACAAGTCTTCCATCAAATATTAACCAGGTCCAAGTCTACTTAGCTTCTGATCCCAGCCAGTTTGCAGAACCTATCTAACGTTGCTTGATCTAGAAATGCAAGAAGAATCAGGAATGGTTACCACTTGGGTGAGAAACAGCCAGGAGCTTCCAAGTATAACAGTGATGGTGAAGCTTTTTCTTACGGAGTGCCAAAATACTTGGTATAAATTAGAATTGGAATTTAAAAATATCCTGGAAGAAGGAACTGGCAAACTACTTCTTGATTGCACTAATACCAACACTTGTGGTTGGCTTAGCCCATGGGTGTCAACTCACATTGTCATGGCGTCATCACATGATGTATCGGGACTTTTTCCCCCTTTGCTAAAGTGGGCAGGGGCGGGGCCTGCACATGATGTATCTGGCCTGTGGGCCACAAGTTTGACAGGTCTGGCTTAGCCATATTTTTCATGTTCTCTCAAATTATTCATGTACAAAATATGTCAAGGAATAGCACACTATCCAGTTGTGGCTATTTTATTGCTCATCACATAGTCAACCAGATGTTTAGACTGGATCTGGTATTTTATTTATCTATCAGCTCCTTCCCAAGCACTTGTTACTACTGGCCTATTCCTGATCAGCAAAAGTATTATGGGAGGAAGTTGCAAAGAAATTTGTAAGCCATTGGAAGACTAGTACTGATAAGATCACTTAGTTTGGGTAATTAAAAAAACAAAGTTCAGAGAACAGCAAAGACTCCTCATTGGAGAGACAATTGCATCATGAAAGTGTCAGAATCATCTCAGGCATATGTCTTAAGTAAATAAAGGAAACAAAATTCCAGCAATGACACTTTTGTCATCCTCCCCCACCATCACACACAATTTGTGAAAAACAGATTCCCTGCAAATGGTTCAAAAAAGAAAATAAATTTTCTATATAGCATTACATTTAACCCGTGGCCTTTCATGGGTTAAATGAGCCAAAAGAGGACTGTATGTATGTATGTATGTATGTATGTATGTATGTATGTATGTATGTATGTGTGTGTATATATATATATATATATATATATATATGTATGTATGTATGTATGTATGTATGTATGTATGTATGTATGTATGTATGTTTTTGTAGATTTTCATGGGTGTAGGTATGCTGGTTTTGTTGTATTCGGGTCTTTTCCTGTGTAAGGTTGAGATTGTCTTTGCAACGTTTCGGCAGGATCTCAACTGCCATCTTCAAGCGTGGGCTCAAAATGTGGGCTTAAAATGGGAACGGAGCTGCCGTCTTTCTGTAAGTTTTGGTGGGAGGGGATGGGGTGCTGGCTTTGTTTCAGTAAGTGGAATGATTGATTGTGTGGTTGTATCATGATTGGTAGATTGGTGCTGATTGGTGCAGGCTGTGTGTGCATTGTTGTTTTGTATTGTAACGGCTTGGGTGGTGGGTGGGGTTCGTTTGTTGGCTAGGGCTGGTTTCCAGATGTTTGGTAGGCGGGAGGTATCATCACGTTTGTTCATGCTGTGGGTGTGTTTCTCTATTTCGATGGCTTCCATGATTATTCTCTTGTGGAGGTGTTCTGTTTTGGAGATTAACCTGGCTCCTTCAAAGTTGATTTCATGTCCTGTAGCTTTAAGGTGCTGAAAAGGGAGGAAGTTTTTTTCTTTTTTTCTTACTGCGTTCTTGTGTTCTGTGATATGTGCATTTATTCTGCTGTTTGTTTGTCCTATATATGTTGCCGGGCAGATTTTGCATGGTATTTCATAGACTCCTTGGTTTTCTAGCTGGATTTTGTTTTTGGGGTTTCTTAAGATGTTGGTTATTTTTTAGTCAGTGTTGAAGATTGTCTTGATATTATATTTGTGGAGAATTTTGCTGATTTTATCTGTGGTGCCTTTGATGTAAGGGAGGAGGGCGATGTCATTGTCCTGTTCTGTATCTTGGTTTTTTGGGGGAGTCTCCTTTTGGATTAGGTTGGTGATTGTTTTTCTTTGGAATCCATTGGAGATTAATACATTTGTGAGTTTGTGTAATTCAGTTTTCAGGTGGTCTTTGTCGGCTAGGCGTTTGGTTCTGGAGATGAGGGTCTTGGCTACAGAGTTGATCTGTGCAGGGTGGTGATGGGATTGTGCATTTAAGTAGCGGTTTGTGTGTGTTTTTTTCTGGTAGATGGTGTGTCCTAGGGAGCCATTGGGTTTTTTGTAGATTAGGACATCCAGAAAGGGAAGTTGGTTGTTTGCTTCTATTTCCATGGTGAATTGTATTTTGGGGTGTAGGTTGTTCAGATGTGTGAGGAAGTTGTCCAGTTTTTCTTTTCCATGTGGCCAAATCACGAAAGTGTCATCGACATATCTAAGCCAGAGTTTGGGTTTGTGTTCAGATTTGTCTAAGGCGTTGGTTTCAAAATGTTCCATGTATAAGTTTGCAATGACAGGTGAGAGGGGTGATCCCATGGGTGCTCCTTCTATCTGTTTGTATCTTTGTCCATTATGGATGAAGTATGTGTTGGTTAGGCAGTGGTTGGTCAGGTCTAGGATGTGTTTAGGGGGGTTGTGTTTTTTCTGGATGGCTGTCAAGGCTTCTTTTATGGCCCCTTGGGTGAAGAGGGATATGACATCGAAACTCACAAGTAGATCACTGGGTTGTAAGTTTTGTTTCTTTATTGTTTCTATGAAGTGGAGTGAGTTTTGTACGTGTGAGGTGATGGATTCTGCATAGGGTTGGAGTTGTTTGGCGAGGAATTTGGCAAGGTTCTGTAGAGGTGAGCCTATGGAGCTGACTATGGGTCTGAGTGGTGTTCCTTCTTTGTGTATCTTGGGGAGTCCATAGAGTTTGGGGCATCTGGAAGATTTCTCTCTGGGGATGATTCTTTGCTGGATCTCTTCACTGATGGCAGAGGCTTTTATTTTGGAATAACCCAGTGATCTACTTGTGAGTTTCGACCTTACACAGGAAAAGACCCGAATACAACAAAACCAGCATACCTACACCCTTGAAAATCTATATATAATATATATATATATATATAAATACATACATACATACATACATACATACATACATACATACACACACATACATACACAGACCCCTCACATCCTGGGCATTAAAGTGTTTCAATTCCTCCTCTCAGGATGCTGCTATAGAGCATCACATGCCGAAACAACTAGACACAGAGAGGTTTTTTTTTTTTCCCTCATGCCATCACTCTACTGAACACATACAATTCCCACAGTACTGTTTTATGTCTAAGGCTATTTACCCATGTAGTAGGGTTGTATTACTATTATCCTTCTCATCTTTCCTATTACCTTCTGCTCTTGTTATTTTATGATTATATTACTTTGTTATTTGTTTGTATGTACACTGAGAGCTTATGCATCGGAGACAAATTCCTTGTGTATCCAATCACACTTTGCCAAAAAAGAATGTTGCATTGCATAGTGTATTCATTATGTCATCTATGGTACTGGAAAGGTGAAGTATTTTATGTTAGGCTCTTTAAAATAATAGAATATAAACCTGAAGTACTCTTTTTTTTTCCTTTTTAAAAATCCAAATCTTGGAAAGAAAGCTTTCTGTTACTTTTATTTCTCTCTCCCTCTCCCTCTCCCTCTTATTGAATATATGTGCATGGATTAAACCTTGAGGGAGATTGCAGCAGAGTAGAAGGCACAAGTAATGACAGTAATTTTGGGAATGGATACGGAAGGAAGCAATAGCAGCAGCCCACGCTAATTGCTGTTTGCCCTCTAAAGCAAGTGGATACAGTGTAAACAAAGGGCTTCAGTTACCTAATTAGCAAGCAACAAATGCATGTAATAAAATCTTAATTAGTAACTATGAGAGAATTTACTTTTGATGAATAATCTAAACTTAATAAGCTTCTGTTTGTCATTTTAGCCTCCCTCAGTCATCTTTCACAGCATTGCATTATACTCTTTGGGGAAGATGGTGCCGAGAGACTCTTTCAAATATCCTTCTCATAATGCTGACTTCTTGGATAGCATCTTCGTTGAGACCTTCTTGACTGGGAAATCAATTGTCACCTTTAAAAAAATTGTACGAAATCAGATTGACTCAGACTGAAAAGAGTCACCAAAGGGACTGGACCTTGGACAGGTAGGTTTTTAAATATTTCCTTATAAAGGTTGGAAAGTTTTAAGTTACGAAAAAAAGAGATAAAGTGAAATGTGAAATTCAGAGATCTACGTGTGAGTGGGATCTATTGTCCTGTCCTATATTTTATTATTATTATTTCTACATTACTACATTAATTACTATTACTATAAAATTACAGTGTTTGATTACTGTTCAATATATAGTATTTTCTCTATACTATACTCTCTTATTACAATGTTTCTTTTTTTACTATTATACTCTATAGCATTGCTGTTATGTAACAATGCTTTGTTCTTAGAGATACAGTTTTGCCTTAATTCCTCTCTTTGGGATTACTTTTCCCCCCTTTAAGTTAATGGCCAGCATGTCCAATACTTGCAACTCTGCACTTTGTACTCTTATACTTTCATATTTTTTTTCTTATTGTGCCTTTATATTTCTTTTCCTCTAGACCAGAGCTGTCAAACTCCCAGACTGTGGGCTAAATGCCCACACCCTGTTTAGCAAAGGGGAAAAAAGTCCAGGTGATGCTGCCATGATAAAGTGATTTGCACCTCTGCTCTGGACTATTCACCTCTTATCAAGAAGAAAATCGCCTTCTTTTCTTTGGTTGTTTTCCTCATATGTTGGTGGCTACTGAACTTTCAAAACACATGTCTCTTACTAGATATGTTTCAAGGTGACAGCAGACAACTCTGCTGAGTTTCTTTAAACTGTTAATTGAAATGGAAGCTTCTAGATCAGAGGTGTCAAAGTTGTGGCCCATTGGCCAGATGCATTACATGCTGCCCCTGCCCGGTTTAGCAAAGGGGGAAAAAGTCCTGATATGTCAGGTGACACTGCCATGATGACGTGGGTTTGACACCCCTGTTCTAGATGCTACCACCCGTTTTAGTTGAATTGCTTGTATTTACTAAGAAAAGTTATTTTTATAATATCCAGGAGGGTGTTTGGATCAGGTCCAGTCAATGGGGCTGATGGGAAGGTTCTTCAAAAGTTATGGCCTAAATCCTAATGGACTTTATTTTGACCTTCCTGTTCCTACCCTGAGAAATATATGAAAATAAAGGAAGAGAGAAAGATTGAAAGAGAGAGAGAGATCCCATACTCTATCTATCCTTTCCATACTGCAAAAGTGTGATACCTGTTTTTTAAATCTGAGGTTGATCTTTCCATATTGAAGGCCATGAATATGTTTGTGGGTAGAGGATGATCAAGGTGGTTCAGGGGATTGTTTAGTTTCCAAAGTTCTTGTGCATCTTTATTATTTCCCATCTCTTACAGGTTAGGCCTCTGAATTGCACCACTTCGACTTTATATAGTCTTTGTATATTAGGCCCATCATAGTTAATGGTAAAGAAATGGAAAATAGAAGATAAATGTAAGGGAAAATAAAAAAAGAATCATGCTAATTATAAGTTTAAGAATTAAGAATCAGACATTAGTATCAATCATGTCAATGTCAACGTTTGCTCCTATGAATAAAAGATGTTCAGAAGATGTTATGGAAGAAATGGCAGACATTATGTTTTGACAAAACAAAAATGGCATAAAATAGATTTATGAATGGCAGGCATTGAGAATGATATGGAAAAGAGTGTCTCACTGGACATGCAAAACAACAACAGCTACTACATCCTAAATACATTTTTGATAAATCATCTTCAGTCTCAACTTGTTAGATAGTATTTTAACATTTTTAAGAATCTGAACGCTTGCTATGACTTTATTGAAAATTCTAGTTCCTTAGTTTATGTTTTAAACATCAGTGAAATGTCCATATTTAAAATATTTTCCATTAATTATTTAATATTAATTAAAAACACTATATCCTTTGATAGAGTTCTGTAAGATTTAGTTCTGTAATGGATTTCATTATGCAACAAAGCAATTCAAATGCCTTTGACACAGCCAAAGAATTTGGTTCATAGTGATCTATTTCAGAGTAAAACTCATATTGTCACAGTATCATCATGTGATGTATTGGGACTTTTTTCTCCTTCGCTAAACCAGTTGTGGGCGTGGCCAGCATGTGACGCTTCCAGCTCGTGAGTTGCGAGTTTGATAGCCCTGATCTATTTGAACAGGCTTAAGCTGAAGACATCTCTTATCTTGTGAATTGAGAATCCCAGGTTTGATTTGAAGTCAAGAAAATCCTTAAAATTCTCATTACGCAATAATAGATTTAAAATACTCTCAGTTTTGGTCTAAGCTTTCTAATAAAATTATTTACCATTGATTTTCGAAGTAGATTTTTTTCAAATTGTTATATATTCATGACTCTCATCAAAACTCAGTTAGGATCCTAATATGCCCATTTTAACATCTGTACTGCTATGAATAAAACACCTTTTGTATTACTTGTTCTTCCAAACACTTGGCATGATTGTAAAATAAATAGATATTAAGTTTCCAATTTGTCAGTAAGGGAATATATTTCATTATATTGTCATTCTATCAAGAGATAGTTAATAAAATATTGGCCCAATAGTATTTTTGTAATCGGATTAATTAAAATCACCTGTTCTGCTTTAGGTTTCAAGTACATGTAATCATAGTTGCTCATGAAGATATAATTTTATTTCAAGCCTGAAAAAATAACCAGAAACATAGGAATGTAAACAAAAGAGCAGCATATCTGAAGAGTCTGTTTTGAAATAGAAATGCACAGAAGAATTGTCTAAATCCATTCCAGGGTTTGGAGAGCCAGGTCAGGATTGTCAGCCAGTCCTGAGGTCAGAGGTTCAAGGTTTCTTCCATGAACAGGATTTACAAGAAATCAGATGTTTTGGTGTCCCCCAAGGATGCATATTAAGACCCATATTCTTTATATTTTACATAAATGATCTTTGTGACAATATCATAAGCAACTGCATTCTCTTTGCTGATGATGTAAAACTGTTCAACACCACCAACAATGCTGCTGCCCTACAAAGAGACATTGGCTATGTGTCAGAATGGTCAAACAATTGGCAACTCCAAATCTCAACCAACAAATGCTCTGTCTTACACATTGGCAAAAAACAAACAAACAAACCAGAGCATCAAATACAAGCCGGGTGGAAGTGACCTCGAGGATGATCCTCACTCTGTCAAGGACCTTGGAGTACTCATTTCTAATGATCTAAGTGCCAGAGCTCACTGTAACAGCATTGGCAAAAAGGCATTAAAAGTTGTTAAACTGATCTTGCAAAACTTCTCCTGTAATATTGTAATGCAAACTAGGGCTTATAAAACTTTGTTAGACCTATTCTCGAATACAGCTCATCTGTCTAGAACCCACACTGCATATCAGACATTAATACAATTGAGCGAATCCAGAGATATTTCACGAGAAGAGTCCTCCACTCTTCTGCTCAGAACAAAATACTTTATTTCACCAGGCTTGAAATTTTGGGCTTAGACAACTTAGAACTACGCCGCCTTCGGTCTGACCTGAGCGTAGTACACAAAAATATCTGCTACAATATCCTACCTGTCAATGACTACTTCAGCTTCAACTGCAACAATACATGAGCACACAATAGATACAAACTTAAGGTAAATCACTCCAAACTCGATTGCAGAAAATATGACTTCAGCAACAAAGTGGTCAACGCCTAGAATGCATTATCTGACTCTGTGGTTTCATCCCCAAATCCCCATAACTTTAACCTTAGACTGTCTACTGTTGACCTCACTCCATTCTTCAGAGGTCTGTAAAGGGCATGCATAAGCGCACCAGAGTACCTACTGTCCCTGTCCTACTGTCCCCACTAATTTGTATCCATTCCCTGTATTCATAATCTGTTATCTTATACGTGCTTGACAAAATAAAATAAATAAATAAATTTTCAGTAAAATGAGCAGGAGTTTAGAGTTGCTTTTAAATCATGCTACAGCTGTCACTATTAAGAGACTTATTCCTCTGCTTAGCAAGTAAGTTCATGGAATGTATCTGCTCTGTTCCTTCTCTACTCATCTGTGCAGAGTCTGGGAAGCCTTATGTCAGCCTCATCTGACTGCTTCAGGTATACCGTTTGTGTTTGATCAGGCTCCTGTGATTGTTGGCTTGGTGCTTCCTCAGGCTGACATTCCACAGGTTCAGCAGGAGCAACATCTTGATATTCAGAATCTGTGTCCTGTGGCTGGGTCATGACACTATTTTCCTCAGATTCTAATCTCAATTTTTATAAGGAAAGCTTCAGTGGCCCACTATTCCAAATGCATTTTCTAAATAAGTTATGAATCCAAAATAAACATGTATTTAATATTAACATAGGGATACTGCTAACAACATAGATGAGTCAAGAGACAATATTCATTGTAATAACATTAAGATTGTCCCAACGGCTCAAAAGAATTTCAACCTATTTTTTCCATATCTGGTAGCATCAGGGACGTGTGGTCAGGGGAGGCAGGGAAGGCAGAGCCTCACCTCTCATCATGAAATAATATATAATAATAAATTATAATATATATTTCCTCTCATCCCTTTTACACGGTTCCCGCTAAGCTCCGGTAAGGAGAAGAGCTTTTGGGAAGTGAAGAGGAAGAGGAGGGAGGAGGAGGGAGGAGGAGGAGCGCATGCGGGGCGGTGCCAGCTGGGCAACCGGCGGAGGCAGGAGGGTTCTTGGAAGCGCCAATAACCTTCCTGCCTCCGCTGTACTTTGCGCGCTCCTTGTGACTGCAATAGACGTCCAGAAGTGGCAAGGGCTCTTGGGCTGGAAGCCCAAACCCCATTAGCCACAAAAGCCGCTTCTGGACGTATATTGCAGTCGCGAGGAGCGCACGAAGTCCAGCAGAGGCAGGAAGGTTCTCGTCATTCTCCAGTCGCTTTCGTTGCTTCGTCATCAAGATGAAGTCCAGGAGCGCCGACAACATTTCTGCCTCCGCTGGACTTCATCTTGATGATGTTGCCACAGCTCCCGGGACGGACGGAGGTAGCCAGAGTGGCGCCGAGGCAGTCCGGCAGGTGAGTGAACGAGGATCAGGCTGCCTCCTCCATCGCTCGCTCGCTCGCTCTTTTGTCCATCTGGACCGCCTCGGCGCCGCTCCGGAGGTCCGGCCACGCCCAGCCGCTGCGGCAACATCATCAAGACAAAGTGGCTTGGAGGCGAAGTGCTTTTCAGTGCTTTTCTGTGCGTATGGCATTTAGGTAGATAGCTGGATGTCCTAAATGCCAGACGCTCAGAAAAGCACTGTAAAGCAGCTGCTGTTGGGGACTGCGGAGCATGAGCCGGCAGAGCGCTCTCAGGAAGGCGGGGAATGGGATCACGTGTGCTGGAGGCTGAGGCAGCTTCAGCCTCCAGCACACGTGGTCCAATTCCCCGCCTTCCTGATGACGTCACCAGCCTCACCAGCCATAAACCTCACCGCACGTCACTGGGTAGCATGATATATTTAACTGATGGTTTTTTGCCTCTTGACATATAAATTTAGATGTACAATTTTGCCCTTTTTTTTCAAAGATACACTAATTATCAAAATAGGTATTACCAGAAACAAAAACATAATTCTTAGCAAAACATTCTTTTTATTGCAAACCTTAACAGTGACAAGTTTAATTTCTTGCATCTCAACATTTCTTAATTTCATTCCATGTATTGGTATAATTATTTTGAAATAACATACATTTGATACTATTATGTGAATACTAATATCCAAATATTTTACTTTTTTTCAATCATAAAACCAGTTTTCTCCACCAGTTGTATTTGATATTCTGATTTCATATTTTAATTAACATATTTGTCTTCTGATTATTAATCTTAAAACCTGCTAAACACTAAAATCCTTTAATTTTCCCCTCACTTCCAGAGATAATAAATTCCCCACCTCCCTTCCTCCTCCTCCTCTTATTAAAGTGACCAGAAACAAAATTAAGATTAGCACTGGATCAATGCTAGCAAGATAAAGGCAAAACAAGAATTTTTTTCCCATGACAATGTGAACTTTTTAAAATGGGTACTATTAGTAACGGCATCATTGGAAATGTCACTGCAGCATCAAAATCCATAAAACTGATCTGAACAGTTTTTATGGTCAGATAAAATAATTGCAGGGAAGAAAAAAAAAACATATCAATAGATTCTTCTTTAGCCATAACCTTTAGCCAAAATTCGGTCTTCAAAGCTACCACAGACTGAGAAACATAACTGAACACTTGCACCGATGTTCCTTATATTTTAATAAATAAACCACGTCTTCCTTAAAACTGTACCATGAAGTGCCACTCTGAAATTTCACAATAATCAAAAGGGTGCTCCTATGGATTTTTGAGGGTGATTTAACTCGATAGACATCCTCAATTTCAATATCTACTTCTGAGGGCAACAAATAATTTCTTGCAAGCATTTCCCTCACCCCCCCCAAAAAAAAAACCCAGGTAAATTTTCTATCTTTTCTATATCTATAGGAATAACCCTTATCTTAATGCAGAGGTAGGCTGCTGCCGGTTCAGGCGAACCGGTTGTTATGATTCTATGCATTTCGGCAAACAGGCAAATCCCACCACTAGCTGGCCCTGCCCACCCTGCCCTATCTTGCCTTGCCCTCCTTGGCTGGTGACTAGAGTCACACCCGTGCCCAGCTACATTCTGGCTCCTTCGCTTGCTTGCTTGCCCAGACTAGGCAGCCCAACTGATCTCTGTGTCTCATCTGCTTGCCTGCCTCTGCTGCAGCCTACCACTCCAGCCATGTGGCCCAGCTGATCTCCACACTTCACCCGCTCTGCTCACCATGGCTGCCCGTGAAGGTAAGGTGCCAGTTCCCGTCTCTGGCCTTTCCCAGGGCCTACGAGTAGATGCCACCCACTTGCTCTTTGCCACAAGTTGGGAGACATGCCAGTTCCTGCCTTTCTAAAGGGACACATCTCCCCCCGCCACTGTCCCTCCAAATCAGTTTGCTTACCTCCATCTCAGCTGTTTCTTCTCCTTCAGAGGCCCCATGATCTCT
The DNA here is from genome assembly GCF_964273705.1 of Natrix helvetica. NCBI lineage: Eukaryota > Metazoa > Chordata > Lepidosauria > Squamata > Natricidae > Natrix > Natrix helvetica. The sequence continues at coordinate 90,441,925 of NC_138550.1, read as the reverse complement.
CCACTTCTTCCCCCATGACTGCTTCTTTCTTCATCCCGTGACCTTACCTTTCTTCTGCAGCCAATATTTCTATTATTTACCAAGTGTATTGGACATGCTATGCTATTTCAGATCATTGTGGGTACAGAAGAAGGAGGAGGACGAGGAGCAGCAGGAGGAGGAGAAGCAAGAAGAGGAGTAGGATTAATTGAGATTAGAAAGTTATAAAAAGTTTTGGTTGGTTGATTTTTTTTCTCAGATTTATTTATTTCAAAACTGTATTTTTAATTTTGTTAAAAATGAAACATTAATGTATTTCAAATGAGACACAGAGGGGGAAGAGATAAAGAGAAATGCCCATATTTTATCTGACGTAAGGCAGCATAGTCTAAAATATTTGCTTTGTATCTGCTCATTAAGTTGAATGCAAAATCATGAAGACCCTGTTAATACATAAGAGTGATGTCTCTGAATATTGTCTTCAAAAATACAGACAAGTGTAATCAGATGTGCTATGAATTATTTTTTTCCTTGTGAAAAACATCAGGTATTACATGTTTTCACCTTTTCCATCTGGAAGACATTTTTCTTCTGATTCAAAAGGATGTTCATGTATTGTTGTTTAAAGACTTAAAGTCCAAGTTGTATATTTATGCAATGTTTTCCGATATCTACTGAATCAAATCTATCAGATTCAATTATATGACTGACATGGTATTTCCAAAAAAGTGCTTAAATGAATCATGGCAGTCAATAAACCTATGGTCAAAATGAAAATGGCTCTTGGGTGCGTCTTTGTTTCCCAAACAATGTGATGATTGTATAATTCAGCTAAAGGTCTTCAGGGGATTTGAGTGTAATCAAATATGATGGAACACGTGGAACAGCAAACACATTTGGCAAAGGTCTATGTCACTGGAGGAATTTGTGCCTTGACATTTAAAATATGCCTTTCTCACATTCTTTTTATATAGATGCCTATATCAAGAATAATGTTTTCGTTATCTATAAAAGTGTTCACAGCTGGAGTCTGGAAACAGTCTGGAAACCAGACAGGTCCCACATTGAATTAGAGTGAGAATCTATGGTACCCCAGGTAATGTCTGATATCAACTCCCATTACATCATCCCATTCAGCATGGCTCATGCTCATGATGCTGGAAACTAAAGTTCAAAACTATTGGAGAGGGCTACTGAAACTTTATACACACACACACAAACACAGATACACAAACACAGATTGTATATGTGTGTGTATGCACACACACACACAGATTTTGAAACATTAAAATGGAACATTTTTTGATTTGCAGTTCTATGAGTTAATTGTGTTGGATAGAATGGGACAAACCTAAGCACTTATAAATACCAAGGACACATTTCCCTTGTGGCCTTGACAGACATGAAAATACAATAGTCTTGTACCAACTAGACTTCCTCTTCTTGTTTTAGAGGAAGATATCACTCTAATTTCATTCTAACCAGTTACCAATTGCATTTTGTTCATAATATTCTGTTTCCAGAAATGGTCTTCTATTGTAGTAAACAACAATACAGATGTATTTTCTTTTGAACACTGTTAATGATTCTTTAGCATCTGTTCTTTATTAGTTGAAGCAAAGTATATATACCAAACCTGGAAAAAGTTTCCTTATTTCCATGACAATGATAGAATATTAACATAAATTGTGGATGCAATTAAGAGGAAAAATGAATAGGTTCACTATGTTCAACTGTTTAATATACTATAATTCTAAGGTTAGAGAATTAATGTCAATGTGAATTATGTAAAATTTGATGGTTACTGCACAGATATATTTGTACCCAGATGACACACTGTTTAAGGAAAGAGGGAATGTTTGTATTTAAAAATAAATAAAAACTTTTTTTTAAAAAAAAGAAATTGTGGATGCAATTGAATGGAGCTCTTGAGGGTAACCTTTTTTCCCTGTAGAATCTTGGAAACATTTTGAAATCTACTGCTTTCCTCAGAAAGCTTCTCTATCAATTGATTAATTATGAAAATTTTCACCTTTCCTTCCTTCCTTCCTTCCTTCCTTCCTTCCTTCCTTCCTTCCTTCCTTCCTTTTTCCCAAGAGTATTTTGGCCATTGCAGAACAAGCACACAATTAAACAGCTCTTGATCTTCCACTAAATTCTGTTAATATTTTGCCCCCAAATTCATCACTCCATTCTCCTTCCAGTGAAATTCAATGAAATCCTGTGATCTATGACACAATAACCCCTGTCCAGACAAATGTATTGAGTAGCAAATAAATGCCATCCATGGCCTTTTACCTTTGCCTCTCCATTAATCTTTCTTTGCCCTAATATACTAAAACAAAAATGATCCAAAATAAACTGTAATTTGTAAATAATAATAATATGTTAGCAGTCTAGGATTACATTAAAAAAAGTTATTTCAAATCTTGAGTGTAGTTCCAAACTTTGCTAACAATCATTGCAAGACATGCTAGCTTAATAAACTTCACAGCCATTGCATGGCCAAGAAAACAAGAAAGAAGAAAAGTGTTTTGTTTTTTTTTACAACTTGATGTTGCTATGATATTTCTCACCTAGAAAACAAAAAGAGTTAAGGAGTATTCTGGCTTTGGGGGAAGATTATTCTTCCCCAGAGATTTAAGTAGAAGACAGAGAAAATTTAGTGTTGTTCTATTATCTCATAAATGTATTGTGGTTGTCAAAAAAAAATTATTATCAACAAGTAAGTAGAAACTAGTCAGGTTGTAGCAATTTTTCTTGAGCTAGAAATTGCCCTATGCTATTTTGACTTGCCTGAAAATATCAGTTCAGCTGGTTATTTTGTGATGTCATTATAATGGTTAGGGGAAGCCCTACGGAATGAATAACACTATTTTATGGAATATGTGGCTAGCTTTTGGTAGCTTTTAGAAAGAACCCAAATACAAAGTTATTCATAAAAGTATATTAATTCAATAGACATGACAATATTGCTTTACAATATATCTAATCATATACCAAAGAAATAGGTCACAAAACTATCAACAGAAGCATTAAATTACACTAAGATAATGCAAGACAAAGGTTAGGTTGTACCTTACCCACACAAAAGTCTAGACAAATTTCCTAGTTTGGGTGCACCCCTTTTCTATTCTTATATAATGGAAAAATTAACCTCTAGGAGATGTACTGATCTTAAAGGAAGTCTCCCACAATTTAATGTCTAGGAGATACATAAGAAAGACAGGGAGACTGTAGAACAAAAATCCCAAACCATTTAGAGCTATATTTAATAATTATATACTTATACAACTGTTAAGGCCTTAAGGACTGGTGCAATGTGGATTCAAGTCCATGTGTGATAATCTAATGACTGCATTGCATTAAGGGGGGAACCATTGTGTTTGCATTTATATGTATGAATCTGAAACTTCTATATCATCTATATACTACTAAAACTCACATTGTCATGACCTTTAACATGGTGAAATAGTATATCACAGGGCAACCATTTTTGAACCAAGTAGCTCAAATAGGCTAATTTACATAATTCCCCCCCCCCCCCAATCCAAGACCCATGACTTCTAATTAAATTTGTGCAAGTTGTGTCTGCTTCTATGCTGCTGGGCTGCTCCTGTGGTTATGTGATAGCAATAGCGCTTAGACTTATATACCACTTCATAGTGCTTTTACAGCCCTCTCTAAGCAGTCTACAGATTGTTGCCCCCAACAATCTGGGTCCTCATTTTACCCACCTCAGAAGGAGGAAAGGCTGAGGCAACCTTGAGCTGGTGAGAAGCGAACTGCCAAACTGCTGGCAGCTGGCAGTCAGCAGAAGTAGCCTGCAGTACTGCATTCTAACCACTGCACCACTATGGCTCTTTTTCTTTTTTTATTGCTCTATCCCATACCTAGCAGTAACCATTTACCTGCCTGCTAGGAAAGGAGAGGGGAGGGGAGACTTCCAATGCTCTCTGTCAGATTACCAAAAGGAAACTTGGTAAGGAACCTAGCATGAAGTTGGAAGTCACTGTTGCTCCCACTTTTTTTTTTTTTTTTGCCTGCTCTTGGTCATTCTGATGATTTCTGCTCGATTAGGTTGTTAAGCCAAGATATCAAAATGCAATATACCTACAAACCAAACTTCTTAATTGACTTGAATCTGAAGACATTTTGATGGAAGCTGTTTAGGGCAGGTCAGTCAACATTAGACCATGCTTAGTGGCTATAATGTTTGGCAGAAAAGTATGCCCACAGACCTGATTCATACCTTTTGCAGAATTTGTTAATTTTATATTTGCTTTTGACACAGTAACTAGATCTAAACTATTGTATAAACTTAAATAATTTACAATAGCAAACACTTGCTGCCTCTGATTTAAATACATGAGAATTCTACTCTGAAGGTCAGATGTGGTACATGTTACCAAGGAAATGTCAGTACAGAGACGAGCTAGACAAAATTATGTATGCGCTCCAGCTTTATTTAACAATTATATAAATTCACTGATACTCTAATTAAGTAATTCCATCCTCCACCCTCTCAAAAACTCCATATCAGTGTATGACAGTAATTTTGTCCTTGATTTCTATTGGTTTTAAAATAGCTCATCCTCTTGAACAACTCCATATCAGTGTATTACAGTAATTTTGACTTCTATTGGCTTTAAAATAGCTTTGGGAGCAAATCAATAGATTAGAAGACATTAGCAATAACTTAGCCAAAACCAAGATAATTGCTTTCTTCAAGTGCCTGAAACAGAGAATCTGGAAGTTAGATGGATGCACCACTGAGCAGGTCAAGATGTTTAAATTTACCAATAGTTTCTCAAAGTTCTGTAAGACAACATGTACACTTTGATTTCTTTTGAAGCATGGCATTTTCACCATTGGTGTGTGTATGTTAGAAACCATGACTAGTGTATTTATTTATTACTAAATAAGAATGTTGTTTACTCCAATTTTAAGTGCGTTTAGTTACATTAAATTGAATTTTATTCAATGATTCCAATGGTTTCCTGGGACTGATTCACCATGCCCCTGAAAAAAAATAAAGGTGTAATCCTAATGGGAAACCTGGTATACGAAACTGGAATTGTCAATGTGGGCAGTATCATAGTTGGCATCTTTTACTTTTCTCAATGACAACTGGAGAGTGATACACAAAGTTGCAGCATAAAGCACAGTTTGGACAATTTGCTGACACACCTGGAAATAGGTAAATTACAAAGCTGCAAATCCTCATGTTTACTGTTAACAAAATTTCCATCAGCAAAGAATGAGTAAATCTAAAGGTATATGAAATCGGCATATATGATTGCATAGCATGCCACTTGAGGGGGAAATGGTGCTCTGTAACAATCTTTTTTTCCCCAATCAACAGTAGCACTTAACATATTTTGAGACAAAGGATATAACAAGCAATCATGCAAATAAGATTTCCAGAGCAAATTAAAGGTAGGAGATGTTGTGTAGAGTGGCAATGAACCTTTGCAGTAATTTTCAGAATACATTTTGCTTTTTTAAAAAAATCTGCTTCATTTAGCTAAATGGCAACAGAAATTTAAGCCTCTTGCAAGCTCCAACTTTAGTATCCAAACAAGGAACTAAGAATAATGTATCCAAAGCAGGCTAAAATTAAAAAATGTCACTTAAGAAAAATCTGGTTATAGGCATTCAGATACTGTCAAACTACAATTCCCAGCACCCTTATCCACTGACCACAATGACTGGAACAATGTAGAACTGTAAATTCAACATATTAAAGACCAAATGTTTTTAAGATAATATAATAAATATGCCCCAAGACTAATAATAATTTGTTTTTTCCATCACTCATAAATGATGGCATTGTTTTATTAGAGTTTTAAGAATGATGTTTATAGCAATAGCACTTAGACTTATATGCTACTTCATATAAGGGTTTTACAGCCTTCTCTAAGTGGTTTTACAGAGTCAGCATATAACCCCCAACAATCTGTGTCCCCATTTTACCAACCTCAGAAGGATGGAAGGCTGAGTCAACCTTGAGCCTTGTGAGATTGGATCTGCCAAACTGCTGGCAGCTGGTGATCAGCAGAGGTAGCCTGCAGTACTGCACTCCAACCATTGCACCACCGTGGCACAATAAATATACATTTATTCCATTTTATTCTCAAATAAGAAAGGAAATAAATAGGTTTGAATGTATGGACTCTGTTGTGCCTTCAAATGAATGTTATGTGGAATAATGGTGGTTGATTCCTGATTATTAGTGTGAATCATAAGGCTCTTCCCTTTAGAGCAGGGGTGTCCAAACTTTTTGCAAGGAGGGCCAGATTTGGTGATGTGAAAATGTGTGGGGCCGATCATTCAGCCTGACATTCTTTGAACCCTTAACATTAAATGCGAATTAACTACCGTATTTTTCGGAGTATAAGACTTTGAAGAGGCAAATTAAGATTTTGAAGAGGCAAAAAAAGTTTTTGCACTCTCCCCAAAATGGCCCATTTTTCACGAAAATGGGCCTTTTTTTAAAGGGCATGAATAGCCTTTAAGAGGCTTCTAGAGTGCTCCTTGGGGCTAGGGGGGCAATGGCCCGTTTTTTGCTCATTTAAGCCCTCCACAGCCCCCAGGATCACTCTGAAAACCTCCTAAAGGCTATGCACAGCCATTTTGGTGAAGGGGGCAGAGTTTTGGGAGGCAAAAAATGCTGTATTCAGTGTTTAAGGTGCACTCAGATTTTTAGCCTCTTTTTTGAGGGGAAAAAGATGCATCTTTATACTTTGAAAAATACGGTATTTTATGAAAGACTAAACAAATAACTCCAGTGGGGAGAAGAGGCTGCGGGCCGCTTGAAATTTGAAAAAGGGCCACATTTGGCCCCCGGGCCACACTTTGGACATGCCTGCTTTAGAGAGAAATTTATTGCTGACTTGTCACAATGTATATGAATGAATGTGTGTGTGTGAGAGGGAGAAAAATGGAATGCGAGGAGAGGGAGAGGAATTGTAAAATATGGCATCAGAAATCTTCAGAGAAATGTATTAGTTTGTAGACAAAATTATACCTTGAAGAGTTCCTTCATATCATAAATAAACAAATGGCAAAGGATTGGAAATTATTTTGAATTCATTTAGTCCAACCCCCAATGTTCAACAATCAATCTGCAATTTGGCATACTGCTATAGCATTATGTCTCTTCATACCCCCAGTCTACACTCTTAACCATTACCTCACATTCCCTCCCTAGTTATTTTTTTATATACTAAAAGTACACCTACCAGACATATACAATGTAAAGCATCAATTTTGATTGTTGTTTCATTTTAATTTCATTGCAACTGTTATTGCTAAATTCATAAGCAATGTAAATGTACAAACTGTAGTGGGGAAGATATATGAGGCAGGGGATGCACTTGAATTCACAATAACAACCATTTATCTGCAGGTTAATCAAACATCCCGATAACAACAGAAGCTGTTATTGTCTGTTCATTAAACGATATAATATGTAAACCAGAAAAGAATTAATTAGACAGAATGTTCAATTCAACTACATATAGTAGTTTTGTGGTCACTCAGTAAATGGTCAAGCACGGGAAGTGTTTTGTGGCTCCCGGTGATTTCTTTTCTGTGGGAAATGGGTCCAAATGGTCCTTTGATGTTTAAGGTTGCCCACCCCTGTCCTATCCCATCCCATGTAACAGCCTATATGCCACATGGGATAACAAAATTGGTGGCTGAAATAACATTTATCCACTGATTTATATGTCTCTCATTGCAGATGGCAACATCTTTTTGACCTTTGTTTGAAATCCTTCATAATCTGCAGTTTAATTCTTTTCTCAAACTCGATGATGAGAAATGATTTCTAAGGGACATGTTCTCCAGATTACAAGAGTTATAGATGTATTTACTGAGTTTAATTTATTATTGTCAGGGGAAAAACACCCTGTTGGAGATCAATGGACCGTGGCTGATTCCCTTCCGCATATCTTTTGAGATATTGAGAAAAGTAAAAGTCTTTAAGAATTCTAATTAATAAACAAACTTTTAATAATAAAATAATAAAAGTAAATGAAACAGAAAATAACTAATTGGTTACATTTTGATAATGAAAGCTACGTTTGCCAAAGTTGGCTGCCGAACAAAGAAGAGAGGAATTTGGAATGTGTAACGCGTGCGCAATAAATCACTTTCAGATAAGAACCTTTTTTTGTTTTATGACCTGCGCAATAAAGCTTTCTTAGTTTAACTCTTGAGTGTCAATTCAGGCAGTTCAGGCCTAGCAAACTTTTTAACATCGTGACACCCCTTCTTTTGCTAGTCTGGGCTGACGTCATCAAATCATCAATTAAGGCACATCTTCTTTCGCAGATACTCGTGTTGATTTGCGGCAAGTGGTTTGTTAAGCATGTCTGCGATCTGATCATGTGTAGAAACATATTGCAATTTAACAAAACCTTGCTTAACTAATTGCTTTGTGTTTTGATAACGAATGTCAATGTGTCTGGACCTAGAACCTGTAAAATGTGACTCAGAAATATAGACAACAGATACATTATCTTCCATCACGGTGATTGGTCGAATCGGACGTGTCCAGATATCTGTGATCAAAGCATCAAACCACGTTAGAGAATTACAAGCATCTGAAACACAAGCATATTCAGCTTCAGTAGATGAACATGAAACAAAACTCTGTTTTCTCACTTGCCAGTAAACAGGACAACCATTTAGGAACATCATGTAACCAGAAGTGCTTTTGCGTGACTTCTTGTCGCTCGCCCAGTCGGAATCGGCAAAACAAATCAGCTTTGGTTGATCAGTGTGTGTTGGTTCTAGCAATAACTTCATGTGTTTAATGTGTTTTAGGTATTTCAACAACTTCTTAATGCATGACCAATGAAATTGTGTTGCCTTACCTACGTGTCGTGATAAAAGATTAACACTAAGTGCGATGTCAGGTCTGGTCCAACTACTAATGTATAATAGTGAACCAATGACTGAACGATAGAGTGTTTGATCCTCGAACTCAGGACTTGGTTCATGTGTTAAGTTGTGAAAATCTGTTTGCATGGGTGTCTTTGTTGTGCTAGCATCTTTCATGTTGCAATGGTGTAGAATGTGGTCAATTTTCTCCTCTTGTGAAAGACTAAACCCCTTCTGTGTCTTTTCAATTTGAACACCTAAATAAGTGCTAATGTGTCCTAAAGATTTTAGTGTGAAGTATCTCTGCAAACTTTTGGCAAAAATCTCACTCATTTTCTTATTTGGACCAATATAAACAATATCATCAACATAAACAAGAATTATCTCATATGCATTGTTAGATCTTTTTGTGAACACGCATTCATCAGTTTCGGACTTAATAAAGCCCATTGAATTTAGTTTGTCAGTAAGACATAAATACCACATTAAACCTGACTGTTTCAGACCATAAGGACTTTTGTTCAGGAACCAGGTATCCCCTTCTTGCTTTCGGAATCCTGGAGGGCTTCTCACGTAGATCTCTTCATCTAGGTCTGCATGTAGATAAGCTGTGTCCACATCAAATTGGAAAACTTCTAAACCAAGAATAGTTGCAGTGGTTAAAGCAATTTTTACACTTTCAGTTCTGACTGTTGGTGAGTAAGTGTTTGTGTAGTCCTCAGGATAACGTTGAGCGAAACCCTGAGCTACCAGTCTGGCTTTGTATAAAGACTCACCATTTGGTTTCTTCTTGATTCTGTAGACCCATCGGGTGCCAATGACTTTCTTGTTTGCTGGAGGTTTTGCAGGTGTGAATACATTAAGTTTCTTTAAACTGTCCATTTCATCCTGCATTGCATCATACCATTTGTCTTGTTCTGAATCAGGAAGCTGTTTGATTTGTGTGAATGTCTCTGGAGGAATAGTAACGTTGCAAATCAAAGGTACTGGTGTTTTTGTCAGTTGCCATGAATAACGTTGTGGAGGGATTCCTTTTGTGGCCCTCTTGGAGCGTCTAGGAGCAACAGACCAGTCTTCTTCTTCTTCTTCATCATCATCCTCGTCCTCACGTTCGTCGCTAGCATCAGCATCCGCGGCTTGCGAAGACGGAACATCAGGTTGTGAAGAACTGGTAGAAGGAACATCTGCCTGCAAATTGTCATCAGGCTGCGTGGCATCTGGAACACCATCTCTAGGAAAATAAACTTCAGGATCATTGGAATGAATCCTGGACCAGTCAATGTCTTCCTCAAAATTAGCAGATTGTGAAATGACAATCACATGTTTAGTATCAATGAATTTGTACCATTTTGAATTATCATCAATACCCATAAATCTCAGTCTCTTTGCTACTGTACCTCCCTTTCTTCTTTGACTTAAGGGAGTGTTCACCATAGCATATGAACCAAAAATATGGAGGTTCTTGAGATTAGGCTTGTAGCCATACAGCATGTAGAAAGGAGTTTGATTGATTACACTGCTCCAAGTACGGTTGACAATGTAATTTGCATATTTGATTGCTTCACCCCAGTATGCATTACTGAGATTGGCATCTTCTAGAAGACAACGCATCATGGTTTGTAGAACCCCTTGTCTTCTTTCTACGACTCCGTTATGAGCCGGTGTATATGGAGCAGATGTCTGATGAAGAATTCCATTCTTACGCATCCAGTCCTGGAAACGCTGAGACATGAATTCTGCACCACGGTCACTCTGGATTCTGGCGATGCGAACTTGGTATTGTGTAGAAACAAATGCTGCAAAGTCTTTAAAGATCTGAAAGGTCTCAGATTTCTCTCTCATAGGATATACAAATCCATATCTAGAATGATTATCTACAATTGTTAAAAAATACTTTCTGCCACCAAGTGTTGGTGGGAAAGGACCCACTATGTCAGTGTGTACCAAATCAAAAATGCGTGTTGACCGGCGTGTAGCGTGTTTGGGAATTGCAGCTGCCTTGGATTTAGCCTTTTTGCAAACCGCACAATCCAAAAACACCTTACACCCCTTTAGATCCAAACCTTTTGCGAACTCCGGCATCTTTCTAAGAACACGGAAACTGGCATGCCCCAATCTTCTGTGCCACTTGTGAATACACCTGGAATGCAAAGGTTTACCAGTTAGTGAATTCTCAACATTAACAGTTTCATGAGGACCCTCAGGCTTACTCTGAGCAATCTGTTTCTGTTTTCTTTGTTTGTTGGCTTTAGGAGCCTTTGGCACAGTAACGCTTTCTCTCTCTGGGACAACTCTCTCTGGGTCTGCGTTGTGCCTTTTTGGAGTTTGCATACTTGCCTGTGATTGCCCTTTAGGCTTTGGCTTTAAGTAATAAACACCACCAATCAGCATGGTTTCAGCAACAATATCACCATCTTTAACTAAGTAACTTGCTTTTTCGAGGTGGTGAACCTGGAACTTTAACTCTCTAGACAAGTGACTTTGACTAAGCAAGTTACTGGTTGCTGAAGGTATGTAATAAACATCAGGGATGTGTGTATCGAGTTCTTCAATGTAAACAGTTCCTTTTCCCATGACCTTGCAAGTGTGGTTGGTGAAGGAATACAGTTCTCGATACTCGGGCTCTGGTTCGCCCATCTCTGTGAAAAGTTCCCTTCTGTGGGTAACGTGCACAGCTGCTCCACTATCTAAAGTCCACAAAAGACGTCTGTCGAACTTTGGATCAGGTTGTGGAACGTTGGTTATGGCCAGTGTTGCAAGCGGAGCTTGTGGATCACGCCTTGGACCACGACGACCTTGTCTTCCGCCTCTACCTCTGCCTCTGGAATCTGTTCCTCTGGGCTGGTACGTGGCGGGAGCTGGAACTCGTTGGGGACAATCCCGGGTGTCATGTCCCACACGGTTGCAGGTGTAGCACTTTGGCATCCTTGGAGCGTAGCCTCTTCCTCGGAAGGGACGTCTGGCTGGAGCCTTTGACGTTGGAGGTCATTGCAGATGTGGGGTAGCTAACCTGATAGCTTCGTCTTCCACTAAAAGTCTGCAAACGTGGTTAACTGTGCGTTGAGCAATAGGCACGTAGTTAATCTTTGCAACAGCATCTTTCCATTCATAATTCAATGAGTTAGTGATGATGCTAATCATTTGGATATCATCGATTACATGGCCATTTTGTCTCAATTCACTTCTCATTCTTTTCAGTTTGGTCAAATGTCCACCAATTCGTTCACCAGGTTTCAACTTCGAACCATGGAACTCAGACATGAGCAAACATGAGGATTCAATTGAAACGGGCCTGTAGCAATCTTCCAAAATAGCCCAAATTTCTTGGGCAGTTGCATCAGGTGGAAAGATACCTTGGATCTCAATTTCCATTGACATGAGTAAAGTCGTGATTGCTCTGTTTTCAAGGTTTCTTATTGCAGGCGTCCACGGTGGAGGAGGAGGATTAAAAACCATGGAATATGTGCCTTCTCTTCGAAGCAAGAGCGCAATTTCACTGACCCAGGCTTTATAATTCTCTCCTGACTCCTTTAATTTGGACTCACCAGTCAAAGGGGTGACTGTGAATACCTGCTGAGGAACGATTTGTTGCTCAGGTTGCAAAGCTGGTTGTTGAACCAGGGGATGCTGGGGTTGCATCATTGGCCTTTGCGTGGCAACATCAAATTGGCTTCCTCGAATTCGCCTTTGGCTTTGCCTTTTTTCATCTAGGGAGAATTCCGCACCGCCAGGGGGTGTTGAAGACTTAACCTTTGATGGCAAAGTTTGGGCTTCTGTAAAACTCATAGCTAATTCTTTAAAACTCATCATCTTTTGCTGTAATGATTTTTCTCCGCCAGCAGATGGCAGTGCAGCTTCACTTCTTGGCTGCAGCCCTCTATACATGGCCTGAAGTTCAATTGACTCAAAGGGACCACGTGACCTCGGTGACGTGTACATGTCTCTTTGTTCTAATTGACCAATGAACTCTGTGGGGTGTGTCTTAGGCTGTTGTTTTGAAGAAGACAAGATGGCGTCCTCAGATATTTTGGGAGTGGGGGAGCTTCTTCTACTTCGCCTTATCTCCTCAAAACACACTCTCGCCTCCTTAGCATATCTTTCTAAACGTTCTATTTGATCAAGATAGCTTTGCATTTCTTGCTCATCATCTGGGGAGATTTCATAAACTTTGCTTTCTGCGTGGGAGGATTTTTTTTGTGCCGGCAGTTGCCATTCATCAATCGTTTGATAATCTGCAAGGGTCTGGGAATGGAGTGGCTCTGGCAGAGTGGGAAGTTTTGGCTTGGCCCCCAAAAATTCATAATCTCCTGGAGATATTTTAGAAGGAGGAACCACTGACCTCGTTTCGTGGATGTCGCGTCCTGTAGCTCCTTCTCCCATATTTGGCTCGGCACCTGAAGGAATTTGTTGTTCCTGAAGCACGTTTTGATCTTGCTTCTCTGTGTCCGAGGGAGCCTCCTTGTCAGAGGAAGCTGATCCATCTGTGCTCGCCCCATCTTTCTTTTTCTTTTTTTTCGACATTGCTAATTAGGCTTAGTCGGTTATCTTAAGATAGCGAAGAGAAAATACAGCCATAAATTGTAACCATCTCAGCTGGTATCATCAAAAGCCAAACTCTGCATACCAAGTTGTCAGGGGAAAAACACCCTGTTGGAGATCAATGGACCGTGGCTGATTCCCTTCCGCATATCTTTTGAGATATTGAGAAAAGTAAAAGTCTTTAAGAATTCTAATTAATAAACAAACTTTTAATAATAAAATAATAAAAGTAAATGAAACAGAAAATAACTAATTGGTTACATTTTGATAATGAAAGCTACGTTTGCCAAAGTTGGCTGCCGAACAAAGAAGAGAGGAATTTGGAATGTGTAACGCGTGCGCAATAAATCACTTTCAGATAAGAACCTTTTTTTGTTTTATGACCTGCGCAATAAAGCTTTCTTAGTTTAACTCTTGAGTGTCAATTCAGGCAGTTCAGGCCTAGCAAACTTTTTAACATCGTGACAATTATTATACATTGAATAGATTCTTTTACGAAGCAGAAGACAACCTAAGGGATTCTTATCCGAATAGGTAACTGTTGACATTATATTTGAGTCAGTGTTGCATGTATTCTAATTTCTAAGTGAATCCCCTTTTTAAAAAAGCCTCTGACAGTTGCTATCAAATTGATTTTGTTTATATTTTCCAGCACAATTGAATCACCAATTTTGCTACATGTATATTAATTTCTTCAAACTCTTCCAGATTGGAATGTTAGTTATAGATAGCATCTGTTTATTACTCTCACTCAAACCAAAACAGGTTTTGTTTTGATTTTTTTTTACTTTGTCCCCATAAGGTTTATCTGACTACTTGGGGGGGACAACACAGATTTTAGCTCTGGCATTTCTCCTGCAGGTCATTTTAAATGACAGAACCTTGTCAGATTAATTATGAATTAAATTTGTAACCTACCTTTTCTCATGTGGACCAAGGGATATCCCTTTATTTTACTCCTGAATAGCAGTTTGTAAGGTATATTAAGTTATGAAAGAGTAATATTGTAGAAATGTCCATTTGCAGAAGGAATGGTTTCTTAACTGTATTCATCAATAAATCACATTTAGGGAATAAAAGAAGATAATTTTATTCAACAGGATTGTTGTACAAGAAGGTGCCTCTCTAGGGAAAGGTTTCAATCAATCAATCAATTCAGAAATGAGCTAGAAGGAATCTTGGAAGTCTTCTAGTCGAACTCCCTGCTCAAGCAGGAGACCCTATACGATTTCTAACAAGTGGCTGTTCAATCTCTTCTTAAAAGCCTCCAGCGATGAAGCACCTACAATTTCTGAAGGCAAGCTGTTCCACTGGTTAATTGTTCTCACTGTTAGAAAGTTTCTCCTTAATTCAAGGTTGCTTCTCTCCTTCATTAGTTTCCATCCATTGTTTCTTGTCCTGCCTTCTGGTGCTTTGAAAAATAAGTCGACCCCGTCCTCTTTGTGGCAACCTCTCAAATACTGGAATTCTGGTATCATGTCCCACCTAGTCCTTCTTTTCTCTAGATTAGCCATACCCAAATCCTGCAACTGTTCTTCATATGTTTTAATCTCCAGGCCTTTAATCATCTTAGTTGCTCTTCTTTACACATATTCCAAAGTTTATAGGAGACGTCTAGAAAAAATATAGGAGAATCCCAGAAAAATAAATACATTTTTACAGGCTTATAGAGTTTGTATTATTATTCAGCAGTTAACATTATACCCATATTTTCTATAAGTCAGGCATATAAAACAAGATTTAAGTCATCCTTTTTCATTTTAAGTTTTCCTTCAGTGCTTTTTCATCTTATTTTTAGACTTTTAGAAATATTTTAGTAGGCGATAACCCACTAGACAAGATTTTACAATGGTAACCAGCCTATCCACACTTGGTGAATATCCATGGTTCATTGTGAGTTTCCTGCTCCAATATTTTAACCATTATTTAACCACATTGGTTTTCTTAAAAGTTTCCATATTATGGGTAGCTCACAGTAGCTCAAAAATGTTTTATCAAGATACTTCTCTCTTTTGGGAAACCTCATGGAATTAACATTTGAACATAAAACATTTGAACATGAAAAAAGAGCCCTTTATCATTGCAATACACCTGTTAGCCAGAGCGATATATTACCATTTGCATCTAATCACAGTTCAAACGTGCCCTTGCAACATCATTTTCTCTCTCTTTCTGCTGTTTCCCCATGACATTGCTTTCCTCTTATCTATCGTCCACGAGTGAGGCAGACTTAAGGTGTCCTTAACTGAAGTGCTTTCTCCTTATTTCAATACTGTCCAAGGGCACTCACAAGTGTACAGCATCTGTTAAGCTTTGTAATTCATTATCTTGGAGGGGAGTCAAATAACTGTAGTGAACTTGAAACGGGCATTGGCAATGGGATGTCAACATCATACAGGCATAGTTTTCTGCCATGTCAAGGATGGTGGATAGCATTTCAGCTCAGGAGGAGAAAAAGCCCAGAATGTGATTGATTCAAGTTGATTATAGCAAACTGGGTGGGGGAAGTAATTTCAATCATAGCTGGCAGCTCTCTTCTTCCAAGAATTTTATACAAAATACTATATATGATAAGTTGCCACTACTCAAACTGAACCTCCTGACACACCAACATCCATCTTGTTTGGAGGTCCTTTTATCAGGGACATTTCCATTCAGTTTAAAACTAGGGGAATAAAAAGAATGGTACTTTGGATCTTCCTACCAAAAACGTCAAAATATGAAACTTACTAAACTTTGTGCTACTTTCAATATATAAAAGGCAGCTCAGCATTGTGTTATCTTTTCCACAGGAAATGTTTTATGAGACTTAGTAAACTCATAAAGCCACATATCTAGGTATACACAGAGTTGTTACCTTTTCTTGTTGGAAAAAGAAGGGATAAATCAGACAACAGAATTCCAAATAAAATCACATGTGGACTTTGTAAGATTAATATGTGAAATAGAACCTGCATTTCTGCATATTTTCAACGATTGCAGAGAGAATGTGGGAAAGAAATCAAAAGGGCTTTCTACTTAGAGGATCATTGGTCAGACAATTTATCATCTTTTCTGGAATCACCTTAGTTTTATAAAATGTAGAGAAGAATTGGAAACAAGCCCATTGAGGAGAATGTTGTTTTGCACAGTCAAGGAAACTTTAATATTTTGGGTTTAGTCAATAAATCAGATATTATCTAATAGTGAAAGCCCACTTCTTCATAGCTCTTGGAGAAATTATAAAAAAGGAGTCTTTTTTTCACAAATTGTGCCATTGCACAAATGGAATTCTATTTTATCCAGGCATCTCAGCACCAGTTCAGTTCACCAGGTGGTGTACCAAAACCCAAACACTTGTTCATGTCGGCCTAGTAAATAATCATGAATGAGAAAGTATTGAAATAAAAAATTAAAATTAAAAATTAAATTAAATTAATTAAATTAATTAATTAAATCAATTAAATTGAAATTAAAAATTAAAAAAAATTTCTCTGACTATTAAACCACATTCATTTGCACTGTAGTAGACTTCTTCTTCTTCTTTTTTTTTTTGAGAAGGGATGGAGCAAACAATTCCAAAAGGCAACTGGATTTTCTTTCTTTTTCTTTGCAAACATTTCACTTCTCAATTCTAAAAAAGCTTCTTGGATGAGAAGTGAATCGTTTTCAAGGAAAAAACCAAGAAAGTCCAATTGCCTTGTGTAAAGCACCTTTGGGACAACCATGACCTGGATGATTGAGAATCTCCATAGACAGATAGAACAAAAAAGATAATTGTCATGTGAAATAGTCTACATCACCTTTTGGGTTCCAAATAGTTCATCTTTATGTACTCACTCTTATACATGCCTACTTAGGTGTAAGTTCTGCCAAGTCTATTGAAATTCATTCCAATATAGTTGGTAATATTCCAATATAGTTGGTTTAGTTTTAGACAGGTTTAATGAAAAATTATTATTGTGTCTATAAACTGTGTTCTAATTAACTCAGAAAGTTGGATTGCAGTATACCATTCTGAATGTTTGCCTTTATTCTATTACCTGTTTGGGATTCAGATGTCAAGGTAATTCTACATTTCACTTTTAAGTCAGCCAAAGCTTTCAGTACAAAGGACTCATAATATGTAATAAAATTCCACAGATGCCTGTCTATTAGAACATTTATGATAAAAGGTTGCTTATTCATCTACAAACAAGTTACTTCTGCCCGCTCATATTTTTGATGCTCTCTAACATCACTCTCTCTAAAAGCTACAGCAGAAAAGTAAAAATAATGAACAAAGTTTACAATACAATACAATACAATAGCAGAGTTGGAAGGGACCTTGGAGGTCTTCTAGTCCAACCTCCTGCCTAGGCAGGAAACCCTATACCATTTCAGACAGATGGCTATCCAACATCTTCTTAAAGACTTCCAGTATTGGGGCTTTCACAACTTCTGGAGGCAAGTTGTTCCACTGATTGATTGTTCTGTCAGGAAATTTCTCCTCAGCTCTAAGTTGCTTCTCTCCTTGATTAGTTTCCACCATTGTTTCTTGTTCTATCCTCAGGTGCTTTGGAGAATAGTTTGACTACCTCTTCTTTGTGACAAACCCTAAGTATAGGTAGAGGGTATCTCCATTCCAGTGCCGTGAAACTATGACAAATCAATCAATCAATCAATCAATCATAATAATTCATATTTGGGAAAAAGCTTTTGAAAAGAGGACATATAAGTGTCAATGCATTATTCAGTCACTGAATACCTGACATTTCAATAAGCCTAAAGGGTCAAGTAACCAGCCACCAAACGCTTGCAAACACAAAATATTTAGTTTTCAAATTCACAATGGAAACTTCTCTTTGTATCTCTCTTTTTTTCCAGAAGTAGGGATACTGAAAACTGACATATAGCACAATCTTAAAAAGGTTTTCTTAGGAAATAAATTATTCTTCATTTAGTGAACCATATTCCCTAGGTCATGAAAATTGCTCTGAAAAACAACTTTGGGCTGGGATGCAACAGTTCTAAATTTTAGTGATGATTCAGTCAATATTTAGGACATTCTTAATGTAGCAATGTGCAGGCTATTAATGTTTAGCCTGAAAATCTATCTGTGGGGCTTACTCCCTGACAGCTATAGTTAAGGCTACTATGTAAGTCTTGGGGGGAAATGGTTTTCAAGCAAATATGAATGGGACCAACTTTATGCCCTTATTTATATATGAGCTAAATCCAGGCTTAACTATATTTTTGAAATGGAGGGGTGGATGGAATGGAAAAGTGCTTAATCTGAAATAGGGTTTATACATGCATCGTATGCTATGCCAAAGCATTAGGCTTCAGCACTAGAGCCTGATATTTTCCATGGTTACCTGCACTCACTTCAAGTTACATTCTGCTCACTGGCTGTTTCCATAATAATTCTACTGGAATAACAATCTAAGATAACACTCAAGTTCAGAAAACAATGCCCAGGTGAGATAGTGTTAATTTCCATTTCTATCACTTCTGTTCCATCTCAGAGAATGCACTTCCAAAACAAAAGGTTACATTTTAAGAAACAAGATGTGCCTAAACAAAAAATTACAACAAAAGGACTTGATTATACCTTGGCCTTAGACTTAAAAATACAGACACACAGACATTTTCACGGGTATAGGTATGCTGGTCTTGTTTTATTCGGTTCTTTTCCCGTGTAAGATTGAGATTGTCTTGGCAACATTTCAGCGAGTTTTCACTCACCATCTTCAGGCTGGATTTTGGGCTTAAAGTGTGATCGGAGCTGCCGTCTTTCTATAAATCTTGGTGGGGTGTGTGGAGTGCTGACTTTGTTTCAGAAAGTGGAATGATTGGTTGTGTGGTTGTATCATGATTGGTAGATTGGTGCAGATTGGTGCTGGCTGTGTGTCTATTGTTGTTTCATGTTGTAACGGCCTGGGTGGTGGGTGGGGCTCATTTGTTGACTAGGGCTGGTTTCCAGATGTCTGGTAGGCGGGAGATATCGTCACATTTATTCATGTTGTGGGAGTGTTTCTCTATTTCAATAGCTTCCATAATTATTCTCTTGTTGAAGTGTTTTGTTTTGGAGATTAACCTGGTTCCTTCAAAATTAATTTCATGTCCTGTAGCTTTAAGGTGCTGGAAAAGGAAGGAAGTTTTTTTTCATTTTTTCTTACTGCAGTCTTGTGTTCTGCAAGGCGTGCATTTATTCTCCTGTTTGTTTGTCCTATGTATATTGCTGGGCAGAGTTTGCATGGTATTTTGTAGATTCCTTTGGTTTTCTAGCTGGATTTTGTTTTTGGGGTTTCTTAAGATGTTGGTTATTTTTTAGTCAGTGTTGAAGATTGTCTTGATATTATATTTGTGGAGAATTTTGCTGATTTTATCTGTGGTACCTTTGATGTAAGGGAGGAGAGCAATGCCATTGTCCTGTTCTGTGTCTTGGTTTTCGGGGGGAGTCTCCCTTTGGATTAGGTTGGTAATTGTTTTTCTTTGGAATCCGTTGGAGATTAATAAATTTGTAAGAGTGTGTAATTCAGTTTTCAGGTGGTCTTTGTTGGCTAGGCATTTGGTTCTGGAGATGAGGTCTTGCCTACAGAGTTGATCTGTGCAGGGTGGTGATGTGATTATGCATTTAAGCAGCAGTTGGTGTGTGTTTTTTTCCGGTAGATGGTGTGTCCAAGGGAGCCATTTGGTTTTTTGTAGATTAGAACATCCAGGAAGAGAAGTTCGTTGTTAGCTTCTATTTCCATAGTGAATTGTATTTTGGGGTGTAGGCTGTTGAGATGTGTGAGGAAGTTGTCCAGTTTTTCTTTTTTTTATTAAAAATTTTATTGGTTTTTCAACATTTATAGGGAAAAGGGTAAATGGACAGGTATACAAATTTTGGCAGTTGCAAGGTGTGGTAGGCGCCCCTCCCTCCATACTCATAGTATACATTTATATATAATGCATTGGTATATAATTGGTTACAATCAGCATGTTAGTTCTCTTACTATTTTCAATCAGATTAGACATTACAGTATAAAATCCAGATATAATTCCATTATCACTTTCGGTCAGTTTATAATAATATGATTTTCTTGTTTATTTTTGTGATCTGAGTTTTCTTGCTATTGCCCCTTCTCCCTCCACTGGCAGAGCTCTGGCCCCTCCCGTGTCCTGTCTGTCCGTTGTAGTGTCTCGTGTTTTTTCTAGGTGTGGTTTGTTTTTTCCATAAAGGCCTGCGCCTCTATGGGTGAATTGATTCTGATTCTTCTCTCCTCCCAGAATATCAGTATACCTTCAGGCATCAACCATCTAAACCACACCCCTTTCTGGTATAATTTATTCGCTAATTGTGAATAATTCTTCCTTTTTTCTCTAATCTTCTTAGGGATCTGCTTCAGAATGGTTATCTCCCTATCATGGTATGTCAATGCTTGCCCACTTTGTACACCCAGAATTTCATCTCTTGTGCTTTTCCTAAGAAATTTAATGTGAACCTCCCTGGGTACATTGTGTGTTCTAGCATAGGCTGAGTTCACTCTATAAACCAGGTCTATATCCCACCCCATCTGTTGTTTTTCTTTGTATGTGTAGTCAGCCAGGATGTTTGTCATGATGTCCCTTATGTTTTCCCCATCTTCTTCTATAACATTTTGAAATCTAAGGTAATAGGACATTCTCTCAAATTCTATTTTCATCTGTTGGGTGTCAAGATCTTTGTTCCCTTTCTGCACAGCTTCTACCCCCTCCTCACCTCCTCCACCCCCCCCCCTTCCACAAGATTCAGTCTTTGTGAGTTCTTATATATTTGGGCTTGATTTTCTTTAATTTCATCTTTCATTTCCCTTAGCTGTTTCTTGATTTCCTCCTGGCCCTGTAAAATTTGTTGAAGCATCTGTTGAAAGTCCATCTCTGTAGTCTTAGGTTGCATCAGTTCTGTTATCTTTGACTGTGTGGCTGAACTGGATGTTGGAGATGTTGGAGCAGAAGTGGTAAAGCCAGGTTTTCCAGGAGGTGGTCTTTTGGGTGGCATCATTTATAACATTAGAAGTTCAGTCCATATATAAGATAGACAGTTAGAAGAGAAGGGTAGCAAGGTGAGTTTCGGGAGCAGAAGAACCAGGCAGAAGAGAGTCTCTCTAATAAGTCTAGCAATAGATAGAAAATTTCCCCTAGAAAGTTTAAAAAATACC
Source organism: Natrix helvetica (assembly GCF_964273705.1). Classification (NCBI taxonomy): domain Eukaryota; kingdom Metazoa; phylum Chordata; class Lepidosauria; order Squamata; family Natricidae; genus Natrix; species Natrix helvetica. The sequence continues at coordinate 90,420,371 of NC_138550.1, read as the reverse complement.
AATACACAAGAGATTCCTCTGGGAGACACGGAGACAAAGACCGGAAGCCTGAATTTTAAAGGTGGAGTCAGGTTTCACAGTTCATGAAGACAACGGAAGTGTGCCATCTTGCCCTGCCAGTTTTGGGCACAGAGGCATAACAAAGTTTTAAAAGTTCCAAAAGTCCTCAAATCATCAATAATATATAGAATCAAATTGAAGAGAAAATCATTTTAGCCTGGGTGAGGCTTCATTTGTTGGCTCTCCCCCCTCCTCCTTCCCCGGGGGTTGAGAGCAGAATTGTTCCTCGCCGCTTGTCCAAGGGGGGGGGGAAACCCTTCCCTCCAGCCGCGCCTCCAAAATGCTCCGAAAGTTAAGATTTTAAAAAGCTGAGTAATTCTTCCGTGCAGAGTAGGGAATGAAAAGAGAAGCAACCTCACCGCACTGCAGCTGCTTCCTTCTATTGTTACATTCTCCAGTCAGCTTGTAGCGAAGCGCGAGGCGCAGAAACGCAAAGCGCCCTCCGAGTTTGCTCCCCGGTGCCTTGGGCACGCGAGAGACCTCCCGCCGGCCGCCACCGCTGCAGGAGTCCTCCGCGATGCCGCCCCTCCAGCAGGACCCCTCTGCGGGGTGTCCTGTGCCCCCCAAGGAGTGGGGAAGCCCACCAGGGAGCCGGAGCGGGCAAAGAGCTGCCCGTCGCCGTCGGCCGCCGGAACCGGAACCGCCAGTTTTTCTTTCCCATGTGGCCAAATCACAAAAGTGTCATCAACATATCTAAGCCAGAGTTTGGGTTTGTATTCAGATTTATCTAAATATTTGCATATTTAGTTTCAAAATATTCCATGTATAAGTTTGCGATGACGAGTGAGAGGGGTGATCCCATGGGTGCTCCTTCTATCTGTTTGTATCTTTGTCCATTATGGATGAAGTATGTTTTGGTTAGGCAGTGGTTGGTCAGGTCCAGGATGTGTTTGGGGGGGGGGGGTTGTGTTTGTTCTGGGTAGCTTGTCAAGGCTTCTTTTATAGGCACTTGGGTGAAGAGGCATATGACATCAAAGCTCACGAATAGGTCACTGGGTTGTAGGTTTTGTTTCTTTATTGTTTCTATGAAGTGGAGTGAGTTTTGTATGTGTGAGATGATGGATTCTGTGTAGGGTTGAAGTTGTTTAGCGAGGAATTTGGCAAGATTCTATAGAGGTGAGCCTATGGAGCTGACTATGGGTCTGAGTGGTGTTCCTTCTTTGTTTATCTTGGGGAGGCCATAGAACTTACATACATACATACATACATACATACATACATACATACATACATACATACATACACACATATATACTACACACACACACACACACACACACACACGAATTCTAGTATGTGAGTCACATACACAATTCAAGTCAAACCTTATAAAAATGAATGGGGGGGGGGATTATTTTACTAAGGAACTATTACATAAACCTAAACTTAGCTATCATTTGAAATATGTTGTTTTCACATTTTGCAGGACGATTTCCAGGAATTAGAGCGGCTAAAGTAGATGATAATTCAATCATTTCGTTATTTCACCACTCCTCTTCATGCATGTCTTTTGATTGTTGCATTAAAGTATTGGCTCTCAATTTTAATCTTGGTATGCTGGCCAGAGATATGGATGATTGGCAGAACTAGAAATTTAAATTACAAATAAATAAATACATGCAAACGCTCATGTAAATAACACACAAAATGTATGGTATTGAGAAGAAATCTTTTAGAAAAACAGTGCAGAATTGATTAACAAAATGCCTATGCTTTGAGAAAGCTACACCATAGATGCATAGACTTTCTCTCACTCTGTGTATATGTGCAAAATCAAACTGGACATATTCACAAAAAATAAACTCATTAGAAGTGGTCATGGCAACTTACAAGAAAAACAGTAGACAATTTAATATCTTTATATCTTTAATAAACAGTATTGGGACTCTAATTATGTTTGAGTTGTTAGGGAAAGTATTGAACCATATTCTCCCTGAAAATTCTTCGCCCAAAGCTGCTCTTTGGCCCATTGTAGAAAACTGATTAATCTATCATTTCAGGATGCATATTTCAACAGTAATATGTGAAGTGAGGCCAAACATGTTTTTATTGAATAATGCATAAGTATCTCAGCACCTGCTCACAGACAATTGTCTAGTATTTTAAAACATTTTAAAACAGTTTGCTAATTGGAAATCCAAGGTTCTAGTTACTTTGGTGATATATTAAATTATGACAAAGCCTCTCACTTGGGGGCAATGTATAACCTTCCAGACTCTTAACATGATCTTTGCCATCAGATCTTGCACATCTTCCCAATTTTATTTGCATTTGTACTACAAGAAAGCAGGCAAAATACTCCAATTAACACCAAACCAGAGAAAAATGTTATCCTCTCAGCTGTTTGAGAAGAAATTACACCCTAATAAATGAATTCCTTGTTGATCCAATTTGTACTGCTAGTGAACTGTTGAGATTATACACAAAGGTTAATTTCCACATCAGCTCTCTGTGAGGTTCTCTTTATTTTTTACATAATGTTCTCGTTCAACCTGCCTATCCCCTAACCAATATTCTGAATGTCAAGAGTTTGTGTATTTCTTATATTCAGCTCTAATATTACTTCCCAAGTAGACAATATTAGAAGTCAGTGGTGCCATGAATTTTCCAATTAAACTGAAATAATATGAATTTAATTAAAAACTGGCTACGAAACCAAACTTATTTGCATAAAATGCAAATAACTGAGTTGATTACCAATAGCATACTGGAAACAACATATCATTTACTTCTGCTTTTAAATATGGGGTACAAGGTGTGGATTTTCAGAGGTTACTGAAGAGGGAGTGAGGTTCCACTCAGTTACACAGGCAACACACCCCTCATCCTCAAAAATTAGGGAAATGCATAATACTTCTTCCCCATCAATTTTTTGCTTCTTGTTGGCATCTATTCTATTACTGTCAATTCTCTATATAGACATATTGGCCCTGTCTGGACTCCTAGAAGAATCTTTGAAAGAATGGAGGAGTCACTGAATTAATTCATGGGAATAACTATTTAAAAATTCTTAGGTTTACAAGAAACTTTGTCCATGCTTCAAATTTTTGTATCATCTGGCTCAAATAAGCCTCTGTAGATTCTCAATGTTTATCAACATAAGACACATAAAAAGAGAACAATCAACCATCACAAATCTCTGTTTGAATCCAAACATCTTCTCTTGACTCAGCCATCCAGTACAGGCTTGATTATTTTGTTTTATTTGGGGCTTAAGTAGATTTGGTTAGCAATGTATAGACTAGGCTATTTTAATTACTGTACTTCTGTTGCAATGTAATGGTTAACTTTGTATACTTTAATACTTTGTACTATTTGTTAAGTTTGTGGGTTTTTTAATTTTTCTTATTTTTTATGACAATATGTTGCTAGAGTTTAGCATTTGGTAAGCTATCAAATACAATATATGTCATATGATGGCATTCTCAATTTCTGGTTGGGTTTGATTTTCAACTCTGGTTGGGTTTGATTCTAAAAAAAGAGAGTAAATTTTCCTTCACAGACTTCTACATGTACGATTGTTTATGGACAAAACATAGAGATACACTCTCCTTCCAAATTTGACTACGTTTAGTTCATCAGAAAGTATTGAGAGCAAAAGACATTTTCCTTCACTTATGCAGAGTACTAAGTCCTGATTGAATAACCTTTCAAGCACTTAGTGTGCCCACTGCTTAATATTTTAAATTACATTTTTTGGGGGAAAAAGTAATATCCATATTGTACCTTGAAAGAAGACCTACGCTGTAAACTTTAACTGCAGTCTGAGTTGGCAATCATTTCACAGAGACAAGACACTGCAATGAAAATTGCTCTATAAATAAAATCCCTTACAGAAGAATTAAAATGGAATTCCTATTATTGATGTGCACTAGGAGCCATAAAAAACATAAGACATCCAGGAAGTGGCACTTGTTTCAAATCACAAACTGCCACACCTGAAGGACAACTTGAAAGTCAGCTCTGCTCAATGGTGATGAATTTGTTCACCCAACTCTGTGGTATGTGTGATTCAAATGCATTTGGAATCCTTGAAGAAATACAATGTAAAAAAAAAAAGATATTAGCTATATTCGGGAGAGTTTTACTTGTATCAATTTCCCCTTTGCAATACAACAATATCAAGTAAAACATTGTTTTGGGGAAAATGGAGGGGGACGGGGAGGATGACTTTTTTTTTTAAAAAAAATGTATTTATCAGACAAATGTTTGCAGAGTAACAACTATGCGATTTTGAATAGTAAATTGCTATGGTATTTGCATAGTACTTATAATTAGTTTAAGGCATAGTATAGGGATGGCCAACACAGAATGCAAAAGGCCACTGGCAGCATCTGAATCTGATTTTTCATTGCTTCCAGAGCCCCTCTCCAATGGCAATTTGCAGACAGCACATATTTTAATACACCTTAAAATAGGCTAAATATAATTTTAGCAATATTGTTTTTATAAAAGTTGAACTAAACAAGGAAGTTCTTCTCAAATTCTATCCCAAAACTCTTGATCCTACTCTTTTTGTGCTATCATCATTAAAGCTTAACCTCTATATTAAAATTCCATTGGAATTTTTACATAATAGCAGAGCAACTGAATAATTGTGGTATGAATATATACCATTGTTCTAACAATAAAAAAATGACTAATTCTTCATTGTGACTTCAGCTGTTAGGAGTATTCTAAAGAAAGTTTAGAGAAAAAAGAAAACAAAAAGCAAGAAATTAAAGGTGGCTGAGTTACATTTAAAATTCAGACAAAAGAGGGATTCTAGACTGCGAGAGTAAGGGACTTGGACATTATTGTCATGTTTTCCTTTTCAAAGATTAGTAAACTCTTTGCAGAGATTTAGAAGCCGGTTGCTCTTATAATTCAGAAAAAGTTGAACCCAGGCATGACAGGCTCTGTCTGCTATGACATACCCTATTTCAAGTGTGCAATGATTGATGTTCAGTTCTTAGCAATAACGTTGCTGGGGCTCCATGTCGAGCAGGTGCAGCAAATGTTTCAATCATTTTTTCCAATGGGCGTTTATATTTATTTGCTACTCTGGAAAATTATTTTTAGTGAATGCAGGGCCTGTGAAAAGAGACAGATTTATAACATTAGAGGTTTAAACATCGTGTTCAAAAATCCATACACAACAGCACAGATCACAGTCTTATAAGGCATTATTATGAGCCTTCTAGTACCATTTCAGCAGCATATGTCTTAGAGGGAACCAAAATATTCTCTTTATAATGTTCAAGCACTGAAATGAGATGTTTTAAAAAGAGCCTGAATGTGTGTATGCACACACACACGTGCATCAGTTATTCTATTAGAAAGGAAATAGACACATACCCATGGGAGGGATTCAGACAGTTCACACTGGTTTGGGCGAACCGGATGTTAATAAGGACTGGCTGGCCCTGCCCACCCCTCCCCTCCTAAGAGTCTCCACGTGGCCTGTTCATCATGCCAAGTAAGTGAAAGTCTCACACAGAGGCTCAGGGAGGGTGAAAAATAGACATCCTAGAAGTCCAGAAATGGTCTCCAGAGCCTGGGGGAGGCCATTTTTTGCCCTCCAGGAGGCTCAAGGAAAGCTTTTGGAACCTGGGGAAAGTGAAAATGCCCCCTGTGGTGCAGGAGGCAGAGGATGCTATGTCCACCATGGCCACGCCCATCCAGCAACCTGGTAGAGAACTGGTTGCTAACGTTTTTAAATCCCACCGATGCACATACCCAAGCACACTTCTGTATATAAAAAGATAGAGGTAGTATTAACTCATGTATAACATTAATTTAAAAGTAGTTACAGTAAACAACCTTTAACAAGTACCACCTAGGCAAACAACTAAGCACCATCTCTAGTAGTGGAACAGATGATGAACTATTTCAGATTCCAGAACTGTCAATTAAAGTTATATTTATCATAAAATTTCAAAAAAAAATGCAAGAGTCTGCTGATGGCCCAGTGAAAATTTGCCATTCTGATAAGGATTTGCAACTCAGCATATTGTTGGAAATGTGACTCCTTATTTGGGGGTGAGGGGAGAGAACAAGAAACATTGAGTGGGAAGTGTTAGATATTAGCATATATCGCAGCAAGTCTCCTCTCTGGTCCGCCGCTACGGCAGGAAACAGGTATCGTTCTGATTGGTCGAGAGGCGTACCCGATTCCTATAAAAGGGGAACCCTCCGGCCACAGAGCAAGCTGGATCACTACTACTACTAATAAAGAGCTGTTAAGTCACTACGTGTCCGGAGTCTGTTCTCTCGTTGCCCGAATCTAACATTGGCGACGAAGGTGGGATCAAGAGACAGATAGGACGAAGAAAGCTACTTCAGAATCCCAGGATTCGATCCAGCCCAGGAATTCGGCAGAAATTCCGGCAGCCATCTCAGGACACCGCAGCGCGGCAAATTCAAATGAAGAGAAGATGGCGATGCACACTCCCCCCGCTCCATTCGACCCGATGAACGACCAATGGGAGGCATGCATGATTCGTTTCGAGTATTTTCTCGAAGCGAACGAATACACGGGGATAACCGATGCCCGAAAGAAGAATATCTTCCTCAGCTACTGTGGGCGAGAAGTTTTCAACACGGCCAGAGACCTCTCCGAGCCTACTCCGATACAAGCGGTATCATGGACGGCGTTGCAACAGACTCTACAGACTCATTATGTGCCAAAACCTTCCCGCCACGTTTGCCGCCAGGAATTCAACACGTGGAACCAGAAGGCGGGAGAATCAATCAACCAATATGTTGCAGCTCTACGTAAAGCAGCGACTCATTGCGAGTTCAGGGATCTGGACGAGCAAATCCTGGCAAGACTTGTGTGTGGGTTAAAGGACATTTCGCTACAAAAAAGACTATTGGCCAATCCGAATTTAACCCTCCAAATAGCACTCAACGAAGCAAGAGCATCCGAGTCAGCGGAAAGATCGTCGGAAACAATACAACGCGGGTTCAACGTAAGCCAGCCAGCACCCAGACACACCAGAGTCCACTACGAGGACACCGATCCAGACTACGAGGATCCCGAGTTCGAGGACAGTCACCTAATGCGGAGCAGTCACATGAGGCCTGGGGGGAGACCCGGATTCCGTTTGCCGCCCTGCGCAAGCTGCGGAGGGAATCACCCCCGGTCTACCTGTCGGTTCAGGAACGTTGTTTGTTCACACTGCAACAAACTTGGGCACATTGCACGAGTGTGCCGGAGCGAAGTCCCTGCCTCCCCACAGCAGCCTCCAATGTACCGCCAACAGAAGCCCAACCCAGGGGCTTGGCGAAATCAAAAAGGGCGCCCAGAGAGAAATCCACAAGTGTTTACCCAGAGAGAAAATCCCCAAAGAGCTGAAAGGGCGTATTCCCAGAGAGATTACACACAAAGAGCTGAGAGAGTGTTCTACCAAGACGCTCAACGAGAGTATTGTCAGGATACTGATGCTGATATAGAGTTGACCCAGAGAGAGGAATTACGAACCTATCTCACCACAATAAGTTAGGTCCGCACCAAGCGGCCAAAAAAGCTGAAAGTCACAGTCCTCTTGGAGGGCTCTCCTTGAGAGCTGGAAGTTGACACAAGATCGTCCTTGACGATCATTTCATGGGCCTCCATGAAAAAGGCTATCCCTAGCCTCAAAAAGAGCCAACTACGCGCACCAGACATCCTGCTACGAGACTACCAGGGGAACCGAGTCCCCATCGTGGGCCAAGGCACATTCCAAATTCGCTTCAAGGACATCGTAGCCCAGCTGCCCGTGACCATCGCCAGCGCTCCGTTACAGAACCTTCTAGGACTAGATTGGTTTGAAGCCTTGGGGTTAGAAGTCACCGGGATCAACGCCGTGGAGAACAGCAGCGCTGAACAGATTTTTAAGGAGTTCGAGGATGTTTTCAGCCCCGGTCTTGGTAAGTATGTGGGTAAACCAATCTCATTCAATTTAGACCCCAAAGTGGCGCCAATCCGACTTAAACCGAGACGAGTGCCTTTTGCACTCCGCCCAAAAATAGATAAAGAGATCGATAAGTTAGTAGAGCAAGGAATCCTTGAGCCGGTGGATCACGCGCGCTGGGAAACTCCCATTGTGACCCCAGTTAAACCAGACGGGTCGGTCCGCATCTGCGCGGACTATAAATGCACAATTAATGTCGCACTACAACAAAGCGCATATCCTGTGCCAGTAGTACAACATTTATTGCACTCGTTGGGGCCAGGAAAGATATTTGCTAAATTAGACATGGCACAAGCTTACCAGCAGTTGCCCGTGGATAGTGCCACAACGGAGGCCCAAACTATAGTGACGCATAGAGGAGCATTCAAATGCAACCGGCTACAATTCGGTGTGAGTATTGCTCCAGGTCTGTTCCAGAGTGTCATGGAAAGGCTTTTGCAAGGGATACCGGGAGTCATCCCCTATTTCAACGACATCTTGGTGTCCGCTGCAAACGAGGAGCAACTATTAAAAAGAGTCAGAACTGTTTTGGCCAGAATCAGAGAAAAGGGCCTCCGCCTTAAAAAAGAGAAATGCCAAATTAACGTGCCTAGCGTAGAATTCCTGGGATATAGAATCGATGGTCAGGGAATACACCCCACTTCAAAGAAAATTAAGGCGATCCAGGACGCCCCCACACCGCGAAATCAGACCGAGTTGCAGGCCTTCCTCGGACTACTTAACTTCTACAGCGTTTTTCTGAGACAGAAGGCGACCGATGCTGAGCCATTACATCGACTACTCCAGAGGAACGCAACATGGAGATGGGGACGATCCGAAGCAGCAGCTTTTGCCGCAGTAAAGCGCCTGCTCACCACCGACTAGCTGTTAGTGAAATACAGCCAGACGCTACCGCTGGTATTGACCTGCGACGCATCCCCATTCGGAGTCGGCGCAGTCCTTAGCCACAGGATGCCAAACGGGAACGAAGCACCCATCGCTTTCTACTCCAGGACTCTTTCATCGGCCGAGAGGAATTACAGCCAGATGGACAGGGAAGCGTTAGCTGCTGTAGCTGGAGTAAAACGTTTCCACGAATACCTCTACGGCCGCGATTTTGAACTGATTACAGATCATAAACCGCTGTTGGGACTTTTGGCGGGAAACCGCCCCACACCAGTCTCCCTTTCTCCACGCATGACCAGGTGGACTGTTTTCCTGGCCGCGTACTCATACAAGCTAATTCATCGACCAGGCTCCACTCTAGGACATGCAGACGCACTTAGCCATTGCCCACTTCCGGATCTCTTGCCAGACCCCACTCCCGAGGTACCGGTGTTGTTAATTGACTGTTTGGACTCAGGACCGGTTTCTTCCTGCGACGTTGCCAGATTCTCTGCTAGGGACAATATAATAAAGCAAGTTCAAACCTGGGTTTGGAGGGGGTGGCCGAAAGGGAACGTGGGCCCAGAATTCAAGCTATTTTGGGGAAAACGAGATGAGCTTTCAGTGTTGCAAGGTTGTTTATTGTGGGGGGATCGAGTTGTTATTCCTTATGCGTTACGTAGAAATGTATTAGAAGCGTTACATGTGGGGCATCCGGGGATCGTTAGAATGAAGGCGTTAGCAAGAAGTTACGTTTGGTGGCCCAACATGGACAAAGAAATAGAGGAATGGGTGGCCACTTGTGATCCATGCCAGGAATCGAGACCCGCACCCCCGGAAGCGCCCGCTACAGAATGGGAGAAGCCTAAAGCACCCTGGTCGCGAATACACATCGATTTCGCAGGGCCAGTCCAAGGTCAGATTTTCCTTATAGTTGTGGATGCATACTCCAAATGGCTAGAAGTAGTCCTAATGACTTCAACCACGGCAGAGTCAGTCATTAAGGTTCTACGGCGACTTTTCGCCACTCATGGCCTGCCCGACCTCCTGGTCTCCGATAATGGGCCCCAATTCACGGCCATGCAATTTGAAACGTACTTAGCAGGTCAGGGAATTCGGCATGCCCTCGTCACGCCATTCCATCCGTCATCGAACGGACAGGCGGAGAGAATGGTGCGATCCGCAAAAGAGGCCCTTGCTAGGATGGGTCCAGGTGATTGGCAAACACGCATTGACCATTACCTCCTAATTCAGCATATTACCCCCAGCGCAACGACGGGTAGGAGCCCCGCTGAACTACTCATGGGCCGCCGTCTACGGTCTCACCTGGACCGTCTTCACCCAAATTACTCTGCCACATCGCCCCCAGACTCAACAAGCAAAATTCGGAATTTTAGCATAGGGGATTCAGTATAAGCCCACAACTATGCAGGGGGAACATTGTGGATGCCGGCAAGGGTCATTGGCATCACGGGTCCACGATCATATTTGCTAGAGCTTGAAGATGGACGAAATTGGAAAAGGCACATCGATCAACTACGAGGTCGCCTGACACACTCAGACCTACGGGCTGCAGACGAAAATTATCTGCCAGCACAAAGTCAGCCATCCGAGAACCCCAACACAGAGAATCACGACACCTGCGAGCCCAGGATAGAACAAGAGGTCGAAGGCGGAACCGAACGCCAAAACAATGAAAGCCTGCAGACCCCCGAAAGCGAAACAGAAAAAGCAACCGATCCTGAAACCACTCCTGATCAACCAGAACTGCGGCGTTCCACCCGTGTAAGGCAAACACCCACTTATCTTTAGGACTATGTAACTAACCGGAATGCTCCGTCTAAGAGGGGAGGGGTGTTAGATATTAGCATATATCGCAGCAAGTCTCCTCTCTGGTCCGCCGCTACGGCGGGAAACAGGTATCATTCTGATTGGTCGAGAGGCGTACCCGATTCCTATAAAAGGGGAACCCTCCGGCCACAGAGCAAGCTGGATCACTACTACTACTAATAAAGAGCTGTTAAGTCACTACGTGTCCGGAGTCTGTTCTCTCGTTGCCCGAATCTAACAGGAAGTATCATAGAAGATGCTCTGGTTTTATTATCTGCATGCTAGTACCAGGAAACAACCTCACTTATTTATCTCTGGCAAAAAGTTCTTTTATTATTGCCCCCAAAGTGTAGCTACTTTCTCTCAAATTCCATATGTGATACGAATGATACAATAAAAAAGTATTTTTCTTTTTATTTACACAAATATGGGGAGAACTGACTTTTCAAAAATCTATAACTACCAATCCAAATTTAGACTAAAGATTGTCTACAGTTCTTGAAAGCAGTAAAAGATAACTGAGTTTTGGTAGATTCAGTGTAAAGGTTTTTTTTTCCCTTTTCTATCCTAGATTGTCACATGATGACTCATTTGAAATGAAGGTTTGCTAACAGTTCCTATAATTCTACCCTTTTGAAAACTATTTTCAAATAGATTGCTAATGTGGCCTGATTAGATAATGACTATCCAATGCCCTGAATTCTTTGAACAAAAGAAATTTTGTAGAAATACTGTTGGGTGTACCCTAGTAGTGTTACATTTTAAGGAAGCAATTGTGGAAATAAGTTTGAACAATGTACGAGGAAAAATACTAATTATATTTATATATAATTTTTAAAACAATGTTATTTAAAAATACCAACAACATTCTGAAAAAGAAAATAGAACAGAAACATATTAAAATTACACAAGACCTTATTACTGCATTGTTTTGTAGTACATTAAACTACATTTCTAATTATAAGAAATGAAACATTTCTGTCTAAAACACTTTTGTTGAGAAATAAGTGATCTTTTAAAAATTACTTTGCTAATTGAAAAAAAAATGAAATTAGGTCTTAAGTTGCACAATTTTATAAAAACCTGGAGGAAAATAAGAAAGTAAAACCATATTAATATTAATTTAGTTGTCAAAATGTTGGATCAAAGTGAGTAATATTTTACCATTGTCAGAACAGATAACAACATGTAGAATTTTTCTATAACCTCTCCAATTTAATCTATATATTTTTTCATAATAAGCAACCCATGACATTGAAAGTAAATATAATTATGGAATTATAATTAAATTATAAAAAGTAATACTAAAAGAAAATGAAAGATGCTATATAAAGCCAGTTAACTTTTGCAAATGCAAAGTATTGTACTCTTCTAAAAGAATACATGCTTTTCCATTTGCAATACTCATAATATTTTTCATTCATTATTTTTCACTTGGCAATAATTGTACTGCAAGAAATGAACTGTTATTGCTATCTTAAGGTCAGGATCTTAAAGCTTTGCAAGATGTAAATTTCAAATTATTTTCTTTTACATTTTTTTCTAAACCTATAGTTTTCTCTGCACTTATGTACAAAAATAATGTAAGTTTAATGGAAATGTGACTCCTTATTTGGGGGTGAGGGGAGAGAACAAGAAACATTGAGTGGGAAGTATCATAGCAGGTGCTCTGGTTTTATTATCTGCATGCTAGTACCAGGAAACAACCTCACTTATTTATCTCTGGCAAAAAGTTCTTTTATTATTGCCCCCAAAGTGTAGCCACTTTCTCTCAAATCCATATGTGATACAAATGATACAATAAAAAAGTATTTTTCTTTTTATTTACACAAATATTGGGAGAACTGACTTTTCAAAAATCTATAACTACCAATCCAAATGTAGACTAAAGATTGTCTACAGTTCTTGAAAGCAGTAAAAGATAACTGAGTTTTGGTAGATTCACTGTAAAGGTTTTTTTTTCTTCCTTTTTCTATCCTAGATTGTCACATGATGACTCATTTGAAATGAAGGTTTGCTAACAGTTCCTATAATTCTACCCTTTTGAAAACTATTTTCAAATAGATTGCTAATGTAGCCTGATTAGATAATGACTATCCAATGCCCTGAATTCTTTGAACAAAAGAAATTTTGTAGAAATACTGTTGGGTGTACCCTAGTAGTGTTACATTTTAAGGAAGCAATTGTGGAAATAAGTTTGAACAATGTACTAGACAAGGAAAAATACTAATTATATTTATATATAATTTATATATATTTAAGCCAATCCTTGTAACAGAATGCAGGTTCTACTCTTTATTGTTGTTACTGAGTGACCAGTGAATGGATTGCTTCAATCAGTTACAAAATCAATCTATTTTTCAATAAAATACAATTCTACATATACCTAGTAATTGCTTTTTAAAGGCTGAAATGCTTGGTTTTAATAGCAGCGTTCTCACAAAGTCATATTCAGTTTTAAATATTAAAATAATTCCTACAGTAAGTAGAAGAAAATATCAGATAGAGTGGGATTTGTGAATCCAGTTATAATTAATAATTAAATCAGTGCATATTTATGTTGAAAACTTTCTTGTAAATCATATCTCCAAGAGCAAGAGATAGACACTGAATGAGTAACAAATTAGTAAAATAAAATAAGAGCATTTATAACTATGTTTTATTATTCTAAGTGTGTAAATGTGTGGGTGTGGGTGTTTGCCATAACTATTTACTCATTAGTTATAAATAATTAATTATCTCCTCAATTAGTCATAAATTGAAGAAATCACTAGTCAATTTATAGACTGACTACTCTTAAGCTGTGAAATCCTATCCTGATACAAATCACTTTTCCTATGAGACTAAGTATGTATTATCAGATATATGACTATTTCCCCCATCCCTTCTGTTCAGTTATATCTGACTGTCAGACTCTGCTTGGATAAATCCTATGGTAATTTATCCTATGATAAATCCTATGGCTGAGAAAGAATGACTGGTCCAAGGTTACACAGTTGGCTTTGTGCCTAAGGTAGGGCTAGACTCATGCTCTCTATTTTATTAACCTGATGTCTTAATCACTACACCAAACCAGCTCTCGGCAAATTAAAAGTCATCATTATTATGCACATTGATAATGTCTGTTTCAATTAGGTAGAAGGTTAGAATGTATTTTACTCAAAAGAAACTCAGTGTAACTATTCCAGGATTTATATATAATGTAGATGCTTTCTTGAAGACAAGATATGGAAAGAAGCTGGTACAGGTTTCCATGTCATAATATGGTACCCTTTGCTGGAGTATGTTTTGTGCCTAAGGCAGGCCTAGAACTCACAGTCTCCCATTTCTTGTCCAGTTCCTTTAACCATTACACCAAAACCACTGTGTTAAAGGAAAATATTCATCACTTCATTAAGAGCAACAGATAAGTCTACTGTATGTATGCTGTGGCTTTAGAAAACAGATTGGTTTCTCACATGCCCATTCACGCTTCAGCTTAACCCAATGCTAAATTGTCACAGTCAAACACAGAAAACAATATGTTTTTCACCACCAGCCTTATGTCAGAAAGTTCAGTACACCCACACACCCACACCCACATGCAGACGCACGCGCGCGCACACACACACACACACACACACACACCGTGTTTTCCCCAAAATAAGACAAGGTCTTATGTTCTTCTGACCCCCGAAATAAGTGCTTGGTGTTATTTTTGGGGAGGTCTTGTTATTTTTGAGGCACAGGAGGAGGCAAATGTGATCATCTCATGCTGTTCTTGTGTTGCAATATTTTCAAGGAGGGCTTATATTTGGAAGAGATCTTATTTTCAGGGAAACAAGCTAGCTAGCTAGATGATAGATAGATAGATGATAGATAGATAGATAGATAGATAGATAGATAGATAGATAGATAGATAGATAGATGGATGGATGGATAGATGATAGATAGATAGATAGATAGATAGATAGATAGATAGATAGATAGATAAATAGATATATTCATACAGAAACATCCTGAAATATGTTTTAATTCCCAGAACAAGATGAATATAAATGATTTCTCTCAAATGCATTGAAGATTATCCAATGGAAGATTTCTGTTCCAGAATGGCAATAGCACTTTCTAACTTGGTAAAATGATATGCAGTTCATAAAATAAGAGTATCTAAGGAATTGTACTTTGTACTCTAGGGAGAAGAAAGTAAAAATAAATGTTACCTTTTATTATATATTCTGCATAAACTAATGAGATTCTAGCACTGATGTTTTTTTCTGAAATAGATAGAGATGCTTCAGAAAAACAAAAATCAAGCTTAGAGACAAGCTCAAACTCCACTAGCAGTGAATTATGCTGTAATGTTTGGTTATTCCTTCTCATACTTGCCCCCCTAAAAGCTAAATACTATGCAGTTCCAGGTTTTGGTTCACAAATGACTACAAAAAAATCCTGAAAATATTTTAACTGAATTGGTATGTTACCTTTCTTAACAGTTACAGGAAGTAGAAGCTTACAAACTCCATTTCTTACAAATGAAGCTCCATTCCAGGACCTGAGGGTATTGACAGATAATTAATCTAGCTCTACTTCCATGACCTCCTGAATTCATATAAATAGCAATCCCGCCACCATCATTTTTGGCTGGCATTCTACTGACATTTTCCCATTCAGCTCATGCTGTTCCTTCTTATGCCCTGTATAGTTGCAACACCTCTGTTTTACTTAGAAATGTTACAAAAGAACGTGAGGTGCAAATAGCAGCTGGGTATTATTATTCTTAACTTCAAAACTCAACATTTCTATTTGGTAGACCTCACATTGACACAGATGTTGAAAAGCTGAC
Source organism: Natrix helvetica (assembly GCF_964273705.1). NCBI lineage: Eukaryota > Metazoa > Chordata > Lepidosauria > Squamata > Natricidae > Natrix > Natrix helvetica. Next base: position 90,404,855 of record NC_138550.1, on the reverse strand, counting down.
TATGAAGTTTTAGCCTGCTACGAAGACAACGTGTATGGTTATAACTCCAAAGCAGCACTAGAGAACAAGCAAACTAAAGTTAATCAAAAATAAAAGCCTTTTATGCTCTTTTCTGAATACTAAACAAACTTCTTGTTGTCATTAAAATTCAATATTTGATATGCAATCATTATATTGTACTTTCCCTTATAGCTGGAAGGGATAGCTGGGGTTTTCTTGATGGTTTGGTATTTAGTTCTTATTAAGTTGAGGGGCTAAAGACAAAGGATTGTAAGAACAATGCTTTTAGTTCCAAACAGTTTTTCCTTCCCTCTTCTGGTACTCTTCACATCTCAAAGTTAAAGGAAAAAAATCAATCTGATTTTACATTAAAACTAAACAGTGAAAGAGCAGAGACTAGAATAGTTATAAATCAGATTACAGTCTTCAATCTTATAAAATATATAAAATAAATATATGCATTCATAGAATTTGGAAAAATCCTTTGAAGGAATTTGCTAATAATCTAGGTAGGGGGTAATTTTCTCATTCTGCCATTTTGGAACCAACATGGCATTACCTGAAAATGCAATAACAGCAATTGGACAGAAACTTGTTGCACCAGGGAATGTGTGTTCTTGATAAATCCATTTCAGGTAGAAACTGCCTAACTTTTAAACAGGAATTTTTCTGCCTCATCTAATAAAGATACAAACTTAGGATAACTTTCCACATATAACACTGAAATTGTCCAGTCCAGAATACTTTCTCGTCATAGGAAACTCTTCCGCATTGTTCAAATTGCTGGATCCTTTGCTCATGTAAATAGAAGCAGAAAGTCAAAAAGGAAACTGAATGGTGTTTCCTGGGTTCATGCCTGACACCCTTATTTTCAACAGCAGAAATCACCAGAAAACATGAAAGACTCTGTCTTCCTCTGCATCTAACACCAGCTGTGCCACATGGCCATTTCACTTATTTCCAATTCACTGAAACAGTGCTGTGAGCAAAATACTTCTTTGAGTATCCCCTTTCATTCTTATTGCTTGATGTATCATAGCCTTTATTTCCTTTGCTGGGAGGGGGAAAGGAAATAAGCATGTAATCTGTTGTTTTTTAATCTGTATGTCAGCTGGAATGATGTCTAAAGCTTTTATGGATTGTGTCTAAAATTGAAAGAACAACAACATTCTAATAAATTCACTTGCAATGTTCAAATCTTGTTCATTTCTTTACTGCAGAAGGTGTTTATGTCTGTTCATTGAATGCAATCATTGAATAAAGAAATGTTTTAAATATAATGATAAATGAAATGCAGGTTTTAGTAAAAAGTCTTATCTTCACTACTTTTTAAAAACTGACTGACAGTAATGTGATTCTCACAGAGAAACAAATATCTCCTTCTATAAAGAGAACATACAAATGATGATTGTTTTGACTGCAATATTATTGACTTTTTATGGAGATTCTCAGTCATCCAGATCATGGTTGTCCCAAATGTGATTTTTCAAGAGGCAACTGGCTTCCTTGTTTTTCTTTGAAGAAAGTTTGCATGGTGTTGTATCCCTCCTCCTCTGTTGAAGGAGGGCTGTTCAGTTTTGACATAGATAGCCTCCTTGACCTCTCTTTCAAACCAGTGGTCCTCTCTGTCCAAAATGTGGACTTTGCTGTTTTCAAAAGAGTGGCCTTTGTCTTTTAAATGCAGATGGACTGCTGAATCTTGTCCTGATGGGTTCTGTATATTGGGGAAACAAAACAACCACTTCCCAAATGCATGGAACAGCACTGGAAAATAAACCCATTACGACAAGGTTCAGGAGACAAAGACTGGGAGCTGGGCCAGTCAGAGGTGGTATTTATTGGTTCTCTGAACTACTCAAAATTTCCACTACTGGTTCTCCAGAACTGGTCAGAACCTGCTGAATACCACCTCTGCATCTCTCCATTGCTGGTTGAATGATTGTGCAGTAAAGAATACAACATTCACACAAACACACACACACACACACACACACACATCTTGCCTTATAATTAGTACAAAATATCTTATGGATTTCACAGATGCCTCATAATTAAGTACAAAACCTCTTACGGATTTCACTAAAACATCTTTCTCCCATTCCCTTTTATTCCAGAGATTATTTTATTTTATTTTAAATTGAACAGGAATGTTGTGGGGGGGGGGGGGGGAGAAAACATATGTGAAGGAAACTTTTAGAACTAATGCAGTCACTATAAGCAATGCCATAAATATTAGACATATTAGTCAATCAGGGATGTTCTGGAAGTGGCTGTGGTTTAAGGTCAACTTGTAGATGGACCTCTCCAGGCCTAGTCGAACACTTAAACTACTACAATCACCCCTTACAAATGACCTGGCACGAAACCATATGCTTCTGTGCTATTGATACATTCCAGATTTTAATCTTATCTGTGATACTGAACAGGAGGTTGGAATGATAACAACATGAGAGATTCACTCTCTTAGATTAAATAATTCTAAACTTGAAAGGCTACATGGACGGATAATTTAAAGATATAATTCAACCTTTTGTATGAAATGTGTTCCCTTTCTATGAGATTGGGAACAGACATGTTTCTTCTACCTGGGAACCCCAGCTTCAGCTTCTAAATTCCCCAAGCAGCATGGCCATTGTTGAGAATATTGCTTCAAGTTTGGGGAATGTTGGTTCAAGCTCAAAACACATTGTTGTGTTCAGTATTGCACAAACAACCCATAGCTTATACCACACACTAAGAAAACAGTAACTTGTTATCTTTAAAAGGAGGTAGATTACTGCCTCCAATTTTAGCTTAATCTGATATTGTATTGAGGTAGTTGAGTCATGGTTCCAACCTCCAGCTCTGCTTGAAAAAAAAAAAAAGCAAATACAGCAGTTTATCTTTATCTGCATTGACTAATATTCCTCAATCGGATGCAGTCCCCAAATTACTCTTCTTCTCTTGTTATGTTTTCTCCCTTTTTATGTCTTCCTTATTCATGAGTAGGTTATTTCTATGTTTTGATACTTGGTTTCTTATTGCTATATTTTATGTTGTCCCTTTCTAGGTTAATCTTTCCTTTTTACTGCTTTTCCTACGTATTGTATTGCTCCAGGCTATGCTTCTGTTCTTTTTCTTTCTCCAACCCATTGGTTTGTGTGTGTGTGTGTGTGTGTTGTACTCACAACTGTTTATAACTTTTCCTAACTGTTTTCACATCTTTCATTTCTACACTTTGGGACATACACTCTACTTTATATGTGTCCCCAATTCAGAATACCTTACCAGTAGTATTTTTATCACTTGTCTACTTCAGTTTTACCTTGGTATTTTGAAAAAAATTATTTCCTCCTTTTGGCTTCTAGTTACACTCCTGTGAAACCACATCCTTAGCACCCAATCTAACTTTTGTTCTTCTCATAGCAAACTCCTGGCAGTTTGCACCAGTCCCTTTTTAACTTTCATTCTATCTGCTTCTAAGAGTCCTTCTCCCTTTCTTCAGGAATACACACTGAGCACAGTTTTTAAACTTTCTTCCTATTGGGATATATTGTAACTATCTAGATTCTGGATTTTTCAAATCCCTGTAATGTATTTCTTATACATAAATCTTTGTGTTTTAAAACTACCTTCATTAATCAAACCAGATTTCCAATCTCAGAAATCCTCATGTGGACATACAGAATGCTTCCAACATCCAAAGCTATGTAGTTGTCATTTTTTAAATTCAAGTAGTAAAGTTGGTTTTGTCTGTTCATAATGGCAGAATTTTCCTTTTGTGGATACTCCAGGAGGGAGGTAGAAATACTTCTTATGGCCCTTCCTTGAGAGCAGGGATGCTTAAAGTAACAGCAAAAGTGTGCCTGTGTGATCTCTGAGGGAGCCAGCATCTCAAATACAGAACGTTTATGTGTTAAAAGAATAGCTATATAAATTAGTTTACTTATATGAAAGGTTTTTTTTCTTTTGCAGAACAAAGAATGCATTTGCACATGCCTACATGTGAAATGAGCGGTTCATTTCTAATAATAAAAACATTATTTTTCAACTAAGCATTTGCTCGTGTTTTTTAATTCTGAAGGAATCTTCCTAGCTACCTTTTTTTGGAAAAGTGCACAAATATCTGGATCTCAGAATTCTAAGAAAAAAGAAAACAAAAACAAAATAGAGCATGATGTCTAAATAAGCATTTCCTAAGCATCATTTATAGAAAGGAAGACATGCTATTATTCTTATGCAGCATGAATATTTACTGCAACATAAAATACTGTCACTTTCAAGTGTAGGTTTTATTCCCACCCACCCCCCAGTTCTAGTCCTCTGCCTTTAGTATCAAACTGAAATTGATCGGATCTGACTGACGACAATTGGGGTCAGCAGATGTGTACAACATGTTTAAGATGTAGTTATAATAAAGTGAGTGATTGGAAATACCACCAAACAATAAAACACATGTTACTATTTTTTTCCAGTCATCTGTTTGAAAGTAGTTCTTGGTAATAGCCTACAGATTCATTGCTGATACATTTCTGTGATTGAGTAAGTCCTTGCACAGTTGCCCCTTCTTCTCTTTATATTGCTTCCTGAACAGCAGTTCAGAAAATAAATGCAGACCCAATAGGAAAGTCAGAAATTATTCTTTTAGTAAAATGGAAAGGAAAATAAAAATAAAAGCAGCAACTATTATCATGAAGAGTGCTTTCCCAAGCAATGTGTTTTGTGTATGGCTTACATTAAATGATGACATTTTAAAATCTATCACTGTTACAAAAACCACCTAAACCCTGAATGGATTTTCATATTCAGGTCATGCAATGTTCATCTTTGAAGACAGTGGCGAGGATTTGGTTTACATTGCCTTCTGCCCTCTATATTGGTTTTAAAATATCTCAGCCGGTGCAATTAAACACAAAGCAGATATCCATCACCTCCTGTGACAAGTAAAACTCCAGATGTCCAGCCCAGCAGGTGAGAGAATCTAGGAAATGTTACCTTAAGAACTTAGTCTTTATTTCTCATCTGATGTGAGGTCCACTAAGGTTGAAGCTTCTTGCCTGTAGCATTTTCTCTTCCTCCTCCTCTCCTCCTCCTCCTCATTCATTATAGTCAGAACATAGCTGATTGGACTTGTGCACTGTTGCAGATGCTGTTTTTATTACTTGGACTTTAAACATAAATTCTAACTTTCTTCAATAGAATGACCATTTCCCTCCCAGGAAATGTGCGTGGCTATCCAGGGCTTTTTTTTAAATTCTGAAGAGGCCTGAAGGAAAAATGCTCATTTAACATTATCACCAGCACTACCATACCCACCCCTGGCTTTTCTTTTCACTGTGTCTTATAGAAATGTGATTCTCTCCCCCCCCCCCCCCGTGTTTTATCCATTAAGATCAATGGTCCAGTAAACGGGAGCTTGTGGGGAAGCCTCACATAACTTTTGTCTTTATATGAACTTTGACAGTTGAGTTTTATCACTCGAATGGAAAATATTGATCCATCTGATCGTTTCAAACAATGAACCATACTTTAAATTAACAGTTGTATTTTCAACAGTCCTCTTCCTTTTGCTTTTAATAGTAATCTTGAGACCAAATCTAAACATTTAATCAAAGGTCATAAAACACTGATAGCTTGCTTGTTTGCTGAAAATAAGCCACGCTAGGCCTGTGGTTCATTTTCACAGCCATATGCTTTGCTCTTTTAGTTCAACCACCTCCAAGGGTTTAATCCTTAAATTGGGGGCTGGATTGGCAAGTACAGCTGCCAGAGAAAATATTTGCTGAATATTATCCCACTCCCACTCTGTTTTTCCTCGACAAAGCAAATTGTTACAGCTGCTTTTCTTCTAAGTACATACCTAAACATATGTATAAATATACATATTTTATTTTCCCCCCCTTCCCCCCCAAAAAGCATAAAGTCTCTCAAAAAGCAAGTAAAGGCATAAGAACTGAACTTTGGAGATGAGGAAGAGATGAGAAATATGAACACCATCCCATCCTGTTAATTTCCTACAAACTTTGGTCCATCTTCCCTCCCACCCAAGGTTTCTTAGGCTTCCTCTAACATGTAAGCCCTATCAGCTTCCTGCGGCCTTGTGCTTCATTCCTACCCAAACACTCAGCCACTCAGGGACTTAGCCTGATCCTTGGTCAGTTCCAGGGCCCAGTAGTACCAACTTAACATTTTGTTCTTTGCAGCCTCTTTGAAAGGTTCAGGGCTGATGTGATGCTCAGCTTTCCTACAGAGGCAGCCTCATGGCAATGTAGGAAGAAATCAACACCCCGCCCCATTATCCCAAATATAATATTAACCATAAGGAAAAGCCTTGGAAATATTAGCCGTAAGGAAAAAGCTCAGAAAAGCCAAAAGACTTTGGATTTTCTGAGGTTTTATTAGACCTAATAAAGGCTAATAAAAAACTGCCTGAAGTCTATTCCACATTCCAGCCAGACACCTAAAGAAAACATTGCAACAAGAAGCTAACTGCAGATGCTGGCACTTAAAGAAATAACGAATTGATTGAAAGAGGGAGCCATCTAGATGGATCCATTCATAAGCAAAGCAAATTTTGCTGGCAGAAGTACATTCAAGACAGGATATTTCAAAACCTGTTACAGCAATTTTGACAGCTAACAAAAACAGAGTGATAGAATTAAAGCATGCAGACCCTCACTCAAAATCCGGCACAGGATATAAGCCATCAGCCACAATGGGAGTTGCCCAACACCCTCTTTAGAAATGCAAAGCCCACATTGCACATATAAGAACCCTTCCTCTCACTCAGCTAGTTGTTCAGCTGATCCAGAACTGCACCCTGTCTTTGTGTGTGGTTCTGTTCATCAATAAACTTTCTTTCCAATCAGTCTCCATGTTGTTTCCAATGTCTTTCTCCCAGATGGATTTTCTTTCAAATAGCAACCTCATGCTAATTCTGCAAGCAGGTGTTGATCTCGTAATCCTGTAGAGCAGGAGTGGGGAATTAATTTTCCAAAGGATCCAAATGAGAAAGTGGAATTGACAGGGACAATCAAAGGGCCAAGGGCTGAAAATGCTCACATCTGCTCTATTTTATTTCATTTTATTTCATTATTTCATTTCATTTATTTTATTTTATTCACTGTAAAAGGGATTGATACTGAATTGGCCTGAAGGATGTTTTACACTAATAAAGCAGATGAGGCTGAGATGAATGAATGAATGGATGGATGAATGAATAAATGCTGTGCCTGAGATTAAGACATAATATCATATCACCATGACCACTATCCATGTATATAACATGGTACATAGTTTTTTAAACTACTTAAAATGCATACAGAGAAAGCTCTACCAAGGGGGAACAATAAAACAATCTAGTTACCAGACAATGATTCTACCGATTTTACATCATTATCCTACCCATTGCAACGCATACAACTTCCTGAGATCACTCTTACCATTGTTGGAAAAATCATATTGGACTAGGTCAGGGGTGTCCAAACTTGGGAACTTTAAGACTTGTGGACTTCAACTCCCAGAATTCCCCAGCCAGCATGGGTGGCTGGGGAATTCTGGGAGTTGAAGTCCACAAGTCTTAAAGTTCCCAAGTTTGGACACCCCTGGACTAGGTGAACTAACTTGGGAAATCATACTAACTTGGAAAAATCATATTGGATTAGGTGAACTAATATGAACTAATCTGAATAGATGGCAACTGTTTGAAGAGTATATCAAAATATTATGTGGAAGTGTTGTAAAAATATATCCTGGAAATGAATATTTAGTAATAAGGGCCTAAAATATGAAAACAAATAGTTTGTTTAGGTTTGTTAGGGCTGATAGTGCTAACTATTCTATGTAGTTTAATGGATGCTTCTGGCCCTTTGACAAGTTGTTTTAGTTTTGTTCTTCATTGATTTTAGCTGATACAAGATCCGAAGATCAGTTTTCTTAACATAGCTTTCTACTATACCTTGCTGATGCATCCTGGGGAAAAAGCTTTTAGAAGGATGAACATATCAAAGTCAAAAGCTGGTCATAACAGTTGAAGCACAGTTAGATTTCTTCACATAATGTACATGTTCCTTTTAGCTCAGAACAAAATGTAATGTATGTTATGATATGTGATATTAAGCATTAAGTAAATGACCTTTTGTAATATCCGTCCTTCTAACTTGATTCTAAGAGAGGCAGAAAAATGTTTCCATTGTATATGGTGGATATACAATGCAAATATAGTTAAGATGAATTAACTGATGACTCTCGCCTTGCTACAATGAGACTTGAATATTAGATTCTTGGATATATCCAGACACTCTGTCCAATGGACAAGATATGCTGAAAGTTATGTTTAAAAGCATGCTCAAATGGTGCCTTGTTCAAATAAGATTCAATACTAGATTCTTGGATTTATCCAAACACACTGTCTAACGGACAAGATATGCTGAAATATCTTTAAGAAACATGCTTAAATGGTGTCATCAATGTTTGATGGGTAGATTTCCACAGGACAGACAAGTGGCAGATTGGCATTTTTTATATAAGACGCTCCTTTTTTATATGTGCTTGTGACATAAACACGCATGTAAAAGAAATCGGATGTGAATCATGATTCTGTGCCTACCATCTCCTCTCTTTCTACAAATATTCCTTTGATACCACTAAATACTGTTCTGGTTAGAGTGCTTTACTGTACTTTCTTGAAAGTATGACCCACTGAAATCGATGAAATGTATTTCTGTATAAAAATGCTCAGAAATAACCTCAAGGATATGCTCCTAATAGTCATTACATTTGTAGTGAATGGATAAGTTCTATTTGCTCCAAAATCTACAACACTTGGGCAAGGCAGACACCCAGCTGGCAAATACACACTTTATTAGGAATTAACACCTTTGCTTTTGGGGTACAACCTTCTTAATAACTGAGACCCAATCAGATGGCTCATGCCAGAAGGTATGATCATATTCTGGGAGGACTCTAGAGTTAGAATTAACACAATTAAGGAGGCCGAGGCCTTCATGGAAAAAAACAAAGCCCTCCTGGAAACAGCTGATGATACCACACCGGACATACAGGACACGGGAGGTGCTGAAGCCTTGCTGGTGGGGGGAGAAGAGGCAACACCGAGAAAACTTAGATCACAAAAGTGAATTAGAAAAACAATGCAATTGCTAACACAGAGAACTTTTTCTTTCTGATATAAAATAGATTGAAATTATTTGAAGACAAAAGGTTAAAATATGCTGACAAAATATTGCTAAGTAGTAACAACTTAATGCATTAATAAGTGAAAGTTATGAGAATTGGGGGGAGTGCCATTTCCTGCATAATGTAGCTGTCAAAATTTGTAACCTTATCCACCATCCCTTTCCCTGAAATTTTTTTGTAAAACCAATAAAAACTTTGTTTAAAAATAAATAAATAACTGGGACCCAGGTTTAATTGAGCTGAAGATATAATGTAAAAGAGAGAATAAAAAATGGCAGCAAGAGAGACAAGGAAGGAGATTTTGGATTGGGATTCAGAAGCCTCTAAAATGTCAACAGAGAAATGCATAAATTAAAAAAAAACAGAAGACAGTTCTCTAGTCTATGACACATACATTGTATGGGTGCACTATAAAAAGAAGTGGGCTGATTCTATGGAAAATGAATGTGAGTGAAGGCCTGTGAGCCATATCCAGAAGCTTTCGAAGATATAAATGTATACAGTTAAATTAGAAATTTGTGAGGAACAAGACTTATCCAAGTGAGAAACAATGCTCATCTGAATCACACAGTAACCGGAGTCAGTATAGTAAGATAAACAATCTGGATGTTATTTCTGTAGATTGTTCTGTTTGATTGTTTCTAGTAATTGTCTCTAGTTCTGTGTACATAAAGTGTTTTGTATATTGGGTAACCACATCTCCAGCTTTAAGCCTACCATAGAACTTTGTCTTGTCTCTCAGTATGGCAGACTGATATTGGAGATACCGTTTCTGATCTTCTTATTGCTGTAATCTTGTAGCCTTATTTTGATCTGCCTTTATGTGGGCTACTTAATGCCGGGATGGCGAACCTATGGCATGCGTGCCACTGGTGGCATGTGGAGCCATTTGTCAGGGCACGCGAGACATTGCCCTGTCAGCTGGCCAGTGGGCATGCACATGCTGGCCAGCTGAGTTCAGCCTTTTTTAAAGTTTCACCCTCCCCAGGCTCCAGAGCCTTTATAGAAGCCTGGGGAGGGCGAAAAGAGCCTCCCCCACCCTCTGGAGGCCCTCTGGAGGCTTCAGGAGCTTTCCTGAAGCCTCCGGAGCGTAAAAAACCAGCGCTATGGGCAATCAGGAAGTTCGGGAACAAACTTCTGATTTACTGTGAAGGTCGGTTTAAGCCCTCGGTTTGCTCGTAGGGTCCTTTTTAGTCCTCTGGATGCTTCAGGGAAGCCTCCTGAAGGTTCCTGAAGCCTCCGGAGGGCTTAAACCGATCCACTGAGCAAACCGGAAGTGACTTCCGGTTTACTCGGAGGGTCATTTTTTGCCCTTCAGAGACTTCAGGGAAGCCTCCTGAAGGTCCCTGAAGCCTCTGGAGGGCCTCCAGGGGATGGGGGAGGCTGTTTTTACCCTCCCCAGGTTCCCATAAAGCCTCTGGTGCCTGGAGAAGGCAAAAAATGAATGGAAAAATGGGGGGAGCACCTCTCATGCACGCATGTGCACTGGGGGATCATGTGTTGCATTATGGGTGTGGCACGCCCACGCACGACCCCCCTGCGCTCCCCCCTGGCAGGTGAGCCAAAAAAGGTTGGCCATTGCTGACTTAATGTGTGTGTATACTTATGAAAGGGGGGTCAAACTCAAGGTGCTTAGATCTGGACCACAGGGCCACCCTGGAAACAGTGAAAGACTAGCCCATGGTGCCTATGACAGTGAAATGGAGTTTGGGAGGGTCCATTTTCATTGGAAGAGGTTGCAAGAGATCATCACAGCTGAAAATGGAGATCAGGAGCCCATTTTTGCTGGCACAGTGCTTGGGCCAAGTGATGTCAAGCGGGCCACACCCATCCCAGCCATGCCCACCCAGCCCCCAAAGGTTAAACACAACCCTGTTGCAGGCCTCAATGAAATAAATGAAACCCGTGATTTATGGGGAAGTGTTACATTTTCCTAATTTTAATGTTTAATGAAATTAAAAATACACTTTTTCAAATACACTTTTTTCTTTCCACAAGAAACAGGAAGAATGGCAACTGCTCTTTCTCTTTGGTTTGAAAACCCATAAAACTATCAAGCAATTGTAACCAAGGCAGGAAGGTGGACACTACAATACTACAGTGCCAAAACATAATCTTCATATTTTCTACTTGTGCCACAATATTGTATCAAATACAAAAAGGAGGTGTGTCAGCCCTCATGCTGACATTCGCAGGGTAGCTGGGATATCTCCTCCAGAGCGGACTCTTTGGGGACACATGGCAATGCAAAGCGGTTCCACATGGCTTCCATCATAGGCGCACCGCCCATGTCATCAGTGGCGTGCTTCCTGGACAGCGGATGCACTTCAGAGCCTACTCTAAAGTAACTCTTCTACTGTGCAGCCACCTACTCTGAAGTAACACTTCTACTCAAGTGCAACTGATAAGGAAGGAGACAAAGATGACACTGAATGGGTAAGGGTGGCTGAGGGTCATGGGGATTGGTGCTGGTGATTATGGGTATCATCTGATTAATTGGGTGGATATGTGGGTGGAACTGGGTGGGGTAATGGTATATATACAGTGATGGGTTAACTTTTTCAGAACTGACTTGGATTTGATTACCTTTGTAATGTTGTCATTTAGTGCCAGTTATCACATAGTTTCTTAGCTAGAGATAAAGTTTTTCACCAAACAAACTGACTCTCGTTTATTTTCAACATGAATGTGAAAGGAGTTTCTATTACAACATCACAACATGTACTTCAATATATACTTGTACTTAACCATGTATGATTTCTCTAGATTATTGCTTGATCCATTAATATTTTGATATTCATTGGAATCCTAAATACATTTGCTTGAAAGAAGGAAGAAACCAATGCAACTTATTTCTGAACAAGCACTGAACTTATTTCTTGGGCTCAAGCACTAAGCCTTAAAATGTAAGATGTTATATTTTATATTATTGAAGGTATGAGTTTGTCATATAATCACTGACTTTGGGTCTGTAATTTTCATCACCATTTATAGCAAATCTAAAGACAATGTTATCCTTTATTTAATAAAAAGAAATTCCAATAACTTTTCTCTGGTTCAGTGAAAAAATAAAAATGAGTTTGAAGTCACTAATAATAGGGTGCTTGCTTTTTATTGAAAATGTGTGTGAGAGAGAGACAGAGAGAAGTAGGGGGAGGAGAGAACATGGTGGAAATCTTGTCAAAATCTAATTTGGGAAATAATATTATACTTTGAATATTGAATACAAGTTGCAGCGACCTCGGATTCATTTAAGTACAAGGAAATGTTCCTTGACAATAAGATCTGTACAACAGTGGAAATGCCTACTTACAAAGTTGTAAACTGCATTTCTGGAACTTTTTAAGAAGACAGTGGTCAATCACATCTTAGGAATTTTAATAAAATTATAATTCAGAGAATTATTAAAACAAATGTTCTCTCAACAAATGACAATTGAAACCAGACCTTTTTATTTCAAGTTTCATTGATAAACATTTGGAGGGGAAAGCATGGGATTATATTTTCATATACGATAAATGCAGCAAGACCTTTGTACACATAGAAGTGGAAAGACACAAAGATTCCCACAATGGGAGAATGCACAGTGAAGTTAACTGGCTGAGTTAACAAAATTAACTACCCTGTTAAAGAAAAGCCTTTGCCTAGCTTTGTTTCTGCATGGAAATCACTTTAGGACTTTTCACTGGAAATGCTGTACACATTTTCGGATTTGACAATTATAATTGTTTATGATTATAGAAATACTGTGCATTATTGAGTTTTAAATCAGAAACCTAAATGTATTTTAGATTTGTAACTTTATCGAAGAAAGTTGGAAGTTATCTTTTCCCATTTTTTTTCTTTTTTCATTATTCCCTTCATTTTCCCTTTCCCTATTTTTTTTCATTTTTAATTCCTTTTTCCTTTTATCTTTTGTACAAATTTAATTAAGGGTTTTTTTTTTAAACAAAAAGAATGGTTTCATTGGTTTTCCTGAAAATTACACAGTATTGGACCTTGTGAGCCTAGTGATCTCTTGCAACTCTCTAATTCTATGAGTCTCTGATTTTATTGTGTTGAGTTAATGTATGTGCCAGCCATTGAACAGAAAATAAGAATTAGGCTATGCACTTCCTGGCAGAGTTATCTATCTTTAATACAGGTAGTCTTCAACTTACAACCACAACTGAGCCCCAAATTTATGTTCCCGAGTGAGACATTTGCTAAGTGAATTTTGCCCCATTTTATGACTTTTCTTGCCACGGTTGTTAAATGAATCATTGGAGTTGTTAAGTTAGTAACAAGGTTGTTAAGTAAATCAGGGTTCCCCATCAACGTTGCTGGTTAGAAGATCACAAAAGGGAATCACATGACCCCAAGACACTGCAACTGTCATAAATCTGAGTCACTTGTGAAGTGTCTGGATTTTGATCATATGACCCTGGGGATAATGCAACAGTCATACGTTTTCAAATCTGTCATAAGTCCCTTTTTTCAGTACTGTTGTAACTTTGAGCAATCACTTAATGAACTGCTGTAAATTGAGGATTATTGGTGTGCAAAACTTGATAACATTTATGCTAATCCTTTTGCTTATTATGAGCTTGATCAAGAAGGAAGGAAAATGGCATTGTTATGTCTCCCAAGCAGTGGTGGGTTCCTGCTGGATCGCACCGGATCGCGGTGCTCCCTTTCAGCGCTCCACCTGGCTTGCGCGCTCCCTTTCAGCGCTCCACCTGGCTTGCACGCTCCCTTTCAGCGCTCCACCTGGCTCTCGCGCTCCCTTCCGGCGCTGAAACCGGAAGTACAGTCTTGCCCCGCCCCTGGCGAAGCAACGACGCCTGCCTGCGCTCCACCAGCTCGGCTGGGAACGGAGATGTTTCCTCAGCGGAGCGGAGCGCCTGAAAAGACTTTTCAGGCGCTCCGCTCCGCTGAGGAAACATCTCCGTTCCCAGCCGAGCTGGTGGAGCGCAGACAGGCGTCGTTGCTTCGCCAGGGCCGGGCAAAACTGTACTTCCGGTTTCAGCGCCGGAAGGGAGCGCGAGAGCCAGGTGGAGCGCTGAAAGGGAGCGCGCAAGCCAGGTGGAGCGCTGAAAGGGAGCGCGCGCGATCCGGTGCGATCCGGGAGGAACCCACCACTGCTCCCAAGATTCAACTCACTTAAAAATGTAGTTTGTTGCATCTACTCTTAGCCTTTGGTAGCTAAGTAAAGTGAGAGGGACAGTGTGTTACATTTTTGTCTGCATTTCGTCATCAAATGATTCTCATTTTGTGGTCTGAATAAAATATGAAGGTAATAGATAAGCTTATGGTTCACTACCAAAAGTCTTCAAACCAATATTTATTAATAGTAAAAGAAGAGACCAAATGAAAGCATCTTCGTATTAACATGTGCAGATAAAACTTACATTTTAGATATCTTTTGATTTTTCAGAAGATTTAGATTTCTTTTGAAAAATGAAGTTAAAAGAACAAAAATATGTTATGATCTGAAAGAAAAAAAGGTAATCTTTTAAAACTTTCAAAAGACAGACAGATTACTATTCCTTTTGTTTATTTAAGAGAGGGTAACTGGAATACACTTAATTTGCCTATAAGGGAAAAAAAATAAAACTGAGATGTTAGCAAGCACTAAGCTTGGATAAAAGTCTTCCTTTCTTATTAACACTTTTTATTCCATGGAATCATGAGTTAGGATTTAATTATTTTTAGCTACTGAGCAAGGCCTTTTGCAAGCTAGTCAGATGTTCAGGAATTAAGTGTGCACTTCTCTTGTTAAGGACAATGATGCCCACAATTCAGTGAGCTGTGCATAAGTAGACATTGTAGAATGTATTAATACAGTCAGTTTTTAGAAGAGTCACACCAGTAAATCTTTGTACTAATGTGTTTCAAAGAACTTTGGATTACAACTGTTAATGCTTCACTTAACATTGAGTCTTTATTGATCAGCTCTGGGGCCATATCAAAGTGCAAAGTTTCAGAAACAAATTATTACTAAAATTTGATAAAAGCAATTTAAAATGGAATTTGATAAAATACAATTTAAAATGGAATTGGAATAAAATACAGTCTAAAATGAAATTGGAATAGAATACAATAATTTAAGATATAGATAAAATATGATAAAAATATATATTTGGTATCACCCCTGCAATCCATTTCAATGAGTCCCACATATGCAGATCTCAACCAAACCATTTTGTTTAAGTACAGGCTGTGTTAAATGTTATTTTCAGGTTCTGGCTTCACTTAAATATCTACCTGTATCCTGTAGCTACTCTGAATTACAGCCATAATTAGAATAGTTTATTTCATGCATAAATTGAAGGAGGAGTCTACTGACTTAGTGCAAACACAGAGCATACCTGAACAGCACTTTCAATACCAGATGGATTACATCCCAGAGTTCTATAGGAGCTGGCAAATGTACAGGTATAGGTTGAACCTGGGTCAATAACAGTAACTGTGAGAGAGGGGTCTTGGAGTCTAGTGGACAGTCACTTAAATATGAGCCAGCAGTGTGCTGCAGCCATCAAAAAACCCTAATGCAATACTAGGCTGCATTAACAGAGGGATAGAATCAATATTATGTGAAGTGTTAATAGTGCTTTATAATGCCTTGGTGAGACCACACTTGAAATATTGAATCCAGTTCTGGTCACCACAATATAAAAAAAAAAGATGTTGAGACTCTGGAAAGAGTGCAGAGAAGAACAACAAAGATGATTAGGAGATTGGGGGCTAAAACATATGAATAATATTTGCAGGAATAGAAGGGTATGTCTAGTCTAGTGAAAAGAAGGACCAGGGTGACATGATAGCAGTGTTCCAATATTTGATGGGCTGCCACAAAGAGGAGGGGGACAACCTATTTACCAAAGCACCAAAAGGCAGGATAAGAAGCAGTGTATGGAAACCAATGAAGGAGAGAACCAACCTAGAACAAAGAAGAAATTTTCTGACAGTGAGAACAATTAACCAGTGGAACAGATTGCCTCCAGAAGTTGTGGGAACTTCATCACTGTCGAGTTCAAGAAGAGACTGGATTGCCATGTGAGTTTGATGATTCAACTACATAGTAATTGATATGCTATTTTGATTTTAAAATGCTCATCTCCTATGAATTACTAGGATGGAACTTTGGAGTACACTTGATTTCATATCATGCAGTTATGTAGCTGTGAAACCTGAAGAACATTTTTAATGGCCCTAAAGCCTCAATTTATTCCTTTAAAACATGAAAGAACAGGGTGGATATTTTCCTGGACAACTCTGTTTCTCAGTTCAATGTAGGGACACAGTGAAAGTCATGAGGTATGATGAATAGCATTATTGATGCTTTGTGATTTGGTTTCTTAATAAACACACTAACTGCTTTGTCTATGGTTCAGAGTCTTGAGGAGAATATTTTACACATGGCAAAATTTAATCATACCTAAAGTATGGCAAATGGCAATATCAAAAATGCAATTGGAAATATTACTTTTTAAAAATGGCCCTCCATAATCATTGTTACTAATGCATGGTTTGCTTTTAACCTTGCTCTACCTTGAAATATTCTTTTCTCTTTCCAGGCCACCTCCCCTGGGGGGAATATTAATAAAGCAGGGATGACCAACCTCAGGCATCTATATAACACTATGAAAATAAAATAATTGATTCCAATAAAAGTTACCAAGATAGTTGAAAAACACAGCAGGTCTTCTCCCTCTAATGCATGCTCTGCATTAGACTATATACTAATATTTTTATTTCCTGACTTCAGAAGTCTATCCATGACATGGAATAGGTGTTTTTTTGGTTAGTGCTTGCTAAGTTTTTGTTTTTGTCATTTTCCCTCTCCAAGAGTCACAAGTACAAACTTTGTACATAAGAGATGTCAGCCACTGTTAGTGTAATATCTAAATTGGGATCAATGACCCGTTTTCCAGCTTAGTCAGGCTTGTTCTTCCTTATTTTGGGTTTATTTGAATCAGGAAAACAATAATAATTATTTTTTGGATTAACTTAGAACTCCATTCTATGACCTTAGAATGGAGATCATGAGCAACACACCAGTGGTGAGATTCAATTATTTTACTACTGGTTCTGTGGGTGTGGCTTGGTAGGCGTGGGTTGGTGGGCATGGCAAGAGAAGGATACTATAAAACCTCCATTCCCTTCCAATTCCAGGGGAAAGTTACTGCAAAATCCCCATTTCCTCCCAATCAGCTGGGACTCAAGAGGCAGAGAATAGATAGATGCAGGGGCAGTCAAAGGTGGAATTTACCAGTTCTCCAAACTACTCAAAATTTTTGCTACCGGTTTTCCAGAACTGGTCAGAACCTTCTGAATACCACGTCTGGAAAATACACACACATACACACAAATACACACATATAAATATTGTATACATACACCTTACATACATGCACACAGATGCATATAGCATACACTTGAGGTAAAAGATGATGTAGGCATAAGAATTATGGGAAGAAATATTCTTAGTTGAAGTTAGGACATCTTTACTGTTTTATGTTTTATGGAAACATAATTTCTTAGAAATGCATTCTGTAAATTAATGGGAAAATGGTTAGTGGCAGATTTTTTTAAAAAAACTAGATTATCACTTAAGTTTAAAAAAGTTTTATTTCATTAAGCATTTATTTTAAAAGGCACTTGAACAATCAATGCTAATTATTGTACAAAGCTTGATAAAAACAATTTTTCAGTAACTATGCATTTACTTCCATAATTAAACAAATTAAAGGCAAAGTGAAAAAAAGGAGGGGAGAATACTACAATTAAACATTCTACAACTCAGCTATTTCAATACTGCATTAGAGGAGAGGACTCAAACTGACATACAAATTAGAGAGGCAAGTTTTTAATTTTTTCAAGGAAAAACATTTCTTAAAATGGACACTTATCTTATAAATTCATATGTAACATGAATGTTAAAAAACATTTATGTTACATATGCTTGCAAGACTGAGGGCCACAAGATTATAATGAAGCATATTGTAATGTATGATATTATTTGGTTTGTGTGTATTTACTGCATGTATGTTTTTGACGATAGAGAAAAAGAGAAATTCTGCATAGGTATATCTCTTTCTGAGTTTTTCAAATGGGAATGTTCTCAAATTTTGTCAGAATGGTAAACACAATAGCAGCTTTTTTGAAGCATTTACTTGAATTGTGCACATATTTTAGTCAATGTTTCTTTCATTTCCAGAGATGACAATGTAACACTCCGAGTTTTAGAGTTTGGCAGAGTTTTACATTTTCTGTTTTACATTTTCGGTAAAATTAGATAGACTTGGTGATGATCTCATCATTAACTGTAATAAATGTTCATGGCTTGTTCTGTTCTGTTTTAAGTTATTTTAATGTTTTAATTTTTAAGTCTGGTCTGTGATTGCAATAAAAGTTTGATTTATTGATTAATAAAACAATAATGCATATGGCATTTCTACACCGCACAAACCAAGTAACATCTGAAACATCTTAAAATACCCAGTAGCCCAAGAACTAAAAATGGAAGTCATCCACAGAAAGGCAAATGACCAACAGAACACATCCATGAACACCAGATTAGTAGTCAGAATAAAGCTCCTTAATTTCACAATATGGGGATACTTGACTGTAGTTTCAACTGGGAAACTGTGACCATCCTAGTTAAAGTTAAATTCAAAATTGCTAGAGAATTTGTGGAATCATGTATCCAGACAAATCACAAAGTAAATAGAGCAGGGTTGGGTTTCAGGGGGTATGCCCTGGTATGCCCGTACCCATTTGTCAAATTTAGCGTGTCTTCGGGTACCCATTCTTCCAGAGTCCGCATACTGGAATGCTCCCTCCCATGGCCTGCTCCTTTGCTTGCTCCTCCCGCCCACCCAGTCGCCGCTCGCTTGCCCTGCCTGTCCGCACCAGGCTTGCCCCTCCAACAGCCGCCTCATTACCAATAGGGGGTGGGAAATCCATGCAGAGGGAGGAAAACACATGCATTCCCCACCCCTTCCATGGGAAACGATGCAGCTGTCAGAGAGAAGAGGGCAGCACATGCCATGTGGGCTTGTGCAGCAGCCAAAGAAGGAACAGGAGGAGAGGATTTGGCTGTTGCACAAGCCACGGGCATGCACTGCCCTCTTCTCTATGACAGCTGCCTGGTTAAAAAGCCATCCCCTGTGGAATTTTTCCCTGGGGCGCTCTGCAGAACATCCCAAGACCGATGCCACCACTTCTGCCCTCTTCGGGGACAGGTCCTCTTCAGAAAGATGAGGCCCCACTGGTTCCCCTCACGTTCCTCGTCTTCTGGCTGTGGCCCACACCAAGGAAAACATAGGTGCGTGCACACCCTGCACAATTACAGCTCCGCAGAAGGAAGCCTCCGCAGAAGCCCGGGTAAGTGAGAACAAGTTCCCGCCATTACGAAGGCTCCGGGATGCGGGATGGACTCTTCACCGCAGGACAATAAAGCCCCATCTGCCAGAGGCAGCAGGACCAAAGCTCCTCTCAAAACTGGCACTTCCTCCCTTTGACAGTGAATAACCTGGCTGCCCACTGCCTCTGGCTTCCCTCCAAGAGTCTCCGAGGCTGTAATTGTGCAGAGTGTGTGCACACACCTATGTTTTCTATGGCGTGAGGAATGCGAGGGGGGCTAGCGGGGCTTTGTCCTTCTGAAGAGGACCTGTCCCTGAAGAGACAGACAGACAGACAGAGAGAGACAGACAGAGAGAGACACACACAGAGAGACTGAGTGATTAAGTAAGTGAGAAATAGACCCACACACATACATACATAGAGAGACAGAGATGGGGGGAGTGAGGGAAGAGAGACAGAGAAATACACAGAGAGAGAGAGAGAGAGAGAGAGAGAGAGAGAGAGAGAGAGAGACAGACAGACAGACAGACAGACAGACAGACAGACAGACAGACAGACAACACAGAGAGAGAATGAGAGAGAGAGAGAGAGAGAGGGAGAGAGAGAGAGAGAGAGACAAAGAGCCACACAGAGAGAGATAGACAGACAGACAGACACACACAGAGAGAGAAAAAGAGGCAGCGAGAGACAGAAAGAGAAAGAGAAAAAGAAAGAAAGAAAGAAAGAACTTATGACTACAATTGAGCCCAAAATTTTGGTTGCTAAGCAAGAGCATCATTAAGTGAGTTTCACCACATTTTCCATGTTGGCCATGCCACCCAGTCACATGACCGCTGAGCCACTCCCACAAATCAGGCAACACCTATAGAATAGGTTCTAAAAAATTTGAAACTCACCACTGAAATAGAGATAAATTATATTTATATACCATTCAAGAAATACAATAAAAAAGCTACAAAGGAAACACCTCCTCACCAGATCAAAATGCTTCCGGCCACCTTGAAAGAGGCGGTTGTGAGGCCCCTGCTCAAGAAGCCTTCCCTGGACCCAACGGAGCTAGTTAATTATCGTCCAGTCTCCAACCTTCCCTTCTTAGCGAAGGTTGTAGAGAGTGTGGTGGCACAACAGTTTCCACGTCACCTGGAGGAGAATGATTATCTAGACCCGCGCCAGTCCGGCTTCCGACCCGGGCACAGCATGGAGACGGCCTTGGTCGTGTTGGTTGATGATCTCTGGAGGGCCAGAGATAGGGGTTGTTCCTCTATCCTGGTCCTATTAGATCTCTCGGCGGCATTCGATACCATCGACCATGGTATCCTGTTGCACCGGCTAGAGGGGCTGGGAGTCAGGGGCACCGTTCTACGGTGGTTTGGCTCCTACCTCTCTGGCCGGATGCAACGTGTGTTGGCAGGGGAGCAGAGATCGACCCTGAGCCCCCTCACATGTGGGGTGCCACAGGGGTCGGTGCTCTCGCCTCTCCTGTTCAACACATACATGAAACCGCTGGGCGAGATCATCCGTGGTTTTGGGGTGGGATATCATCTGTATGCTGATGACACTCAGCTATACATTTCCACCCCGAACCACCCCAACGAGGCCGTTGAAATGATGTCCCGGTGTTTGGAGGCCGTACGGGTCTGGATGGATGGCAACCGACTAAAACTCAACCCCTCCAAGACGGAGTGGCTGTGGCTTCCGGCCCCCCGGTTCAACCAGTTGCTTCCATCTCTGGCCATTGGGGGCGAGCAACTGGCCCCCGTGGAACGGGTGCGCAATTTGGGCGTCCTCCTGGATGCCCGGCTGTCCATGGACGACCATGTAACAGCCGTGGCAAGGGGGGCGTTCCATCAGGTTCGCCTGATGCGCCAATTGCGCCCCTTATTGGACCGGGATGCCCTACGCACAGTCACCCATGCGCTGGTGACATCTCGCCTGGACTACTGTAATGCTCTCTACATGGGGCTTCCCTTGAGATGCACTCGGAGACTGCAGTTGGTCCAGAATGCGGCCGCGCGGGTGATTATGGGGAGGACTAGATACTCCCCTGTAACACCTCTCCTGCGCGAGCTGCACTGGCTTCCTGTAGTCTATCAAGTGCGTTTCAAGGTTTTGATTACGATCTTTAAAGCGCTTCATGGCACAGGACCTAGTTACATGCGGGATCGCATCCTGCCCCATACATCCCTACGACCAATCTGCTCACACAGAGAGGGACTTCTTCGGGTGCCGTCCACTAAACAGTGTCGGGGGGCGACACCCAGGAGCAGAGCCTTCTCTGTGATGGGCCCAGCCCTGTGGAATGACCTCCCCCGTGACATCAGGATTACTTCCGATCTCCGCTCCTTCCGTGTACAGCTGAAGACCCACCTCTTTCAACTATCTGGCCTGGCTCAACCGTAATTTTTTTTTTCCCCTTATTCCTCCTGACAGTCCTTTTGAATTTTAAATTGTGTTATTATTAATGGGGTATTTTAATGGCTGATTTTTAACATTCTTAATGTGATGTAATTTGTTACCTCCTCCGTGCATGTATGTCTTTGTATATGTGTGTATTTCGATGTTTATGTGTTTGCACATATGTTTTTATGTTTTTATATGTTTTATTGTACGCCGCCCCGAGTCCTGTGTGGAGAGGGAGCGGCTAATAAATTCAATTTTTTTTTTATTATTATTATTATTATTATTATTATTATTATTATTATTATTATTATTATTATTATTATTATTATTCCTCACCAGCAATCAACACTTAGATAAACCAGAGTTAACACCAATAATCTAAACAATAATCTAATCAAGGGACTATCAACTTAGACAAACAAACAATAAATAACAACCCTAAAAGGAAAAAAATCTTCTCCATCTTTCTAACAGGGCAAGATACTATTTATAAGCAGAAAAGAAATTCCACTCCCTTCTAGCATTTTACCTAACTAGGTAATGAAATGTTAGCAAAAAAAAACCAAAAAAAAAAAAAAAACCAGCCAAGATCAGAAAGCACCAAGGATCCCATGCCATGGAATGAAGGAAGCTTTTATTTTTTAATAAAAAGACATTTTATAATGTAAAAATAATATCTGTGTTTTCCCAAAAATAAGACAGGGTCTTATTTTCTTTTGACCCCCAAAATAAGCACTTGGCCTTATTTTCAGGGAGGTCTTATTATTTTTGAGGTGCAGGAGGCGGCGAGCATGGTCACCTCAGGGCTGCTGCTGTATTACAATATTTTCGGGGAGGGCTTATTTTCTGAGGAGGGCTTATTTTAGCACATGCGCTCAAAAGCACGATTGGGCTTATTATCTGGTGAGGTCTTATTTTCAAGTAAACAGGATTTCTTGGGGACAAATATATCAATTATTTTTTCCCTACATTTTTGAATGCATCATGAAAATACAATTTTAAAGGAAAGGGAAGGAGCTGAGTTACTGGTATAACAATGGCATGATCACTTATGTTGAGTCTAAAATTTGGGGAAAGAGAAATGTATTTTACAGTCTCAGTGGACATTTCTTAAGCATTGCCCCAATATAAACAAAGGTACCATCTTGGTAACATTTCACATATTTTCTTGCATGTTAAGAAACACTTGAATAACAAGCTGGTCTCATTTTCTATTTATCGTTATTTCAGCAATGTACAGCTCAGGGACGTTACCCCTTGTTCTTTGGGTGTCCAACAATTTTTCTAGAATATACCATTGAAATGTGGAGAGAAAAATAAAGTAGAAAGAAAGATTTGGCAATACAGAAACATTCCAGTCTAGACAATTAGTGGTTTTTTTCTTTTTTAGAAACTAGATGACATAGACCGATGCAACACATGCAGAAATCTTTAGGAAACATCTAAAATGATTACATCTCCAAATGTATTCTACCTCACAAATGAAGGAGACTGACTCTGCTAGAGAGAGATTTCTTGAGGATGGGTTGCAGCAAGAGTCCAAGAGCTCGAAAGACTAAACCTCTGGCTCTGGTTACCAACCCAGATTAAATCCTGTATTCTACTTCCTTATTCTAGTTATCACAGCATGATTGCTCATTATTTCACATAACAGAGCTTTAAAAAGACAAAGGAATTTGGCCTGTGATTAGCATTACTAAATCATGTTTAATTTTAAAAAAAAGTTGTGAGGGGTCCTTGGTGCTCTCTAAGTTTGGTTGTTTTCTTGCAGATATTTTATTACTGAACTAGGTAACACCATCAGTGCAATGATATCCCCAAGGTGTTTCTTTCAAAGGCTACTAGTCTTTGTTTTCTTGGATGACTGAGAATCTGCATAGACCTTTACCTATGCACTGATGATGTTACCTAGTTTGGATAATGAAACATCTGCAAGAAAACAAACAAGCTCAGAGAGCACCAAGGACTCCTCATTTCAACCCTGTGCTACAAATATTCTCCTTTAAAAGAAAAGATATACCTTGCCATTTCAAGCTATAGGACACTGAGGAAAGAAGAGAAAGTTTTAAACAGAAAATTATGGTAAATGTTGATAAGACTTTATTCAGGGAGAACTATTGTTTTAGTAAGGAGCTAAAGCCTTCAGACACTTTACTAAAACTGGTTGGGCTTCACTTACTGCTGAAAAGCTCAATCCCCACAAAAGGACTGGATTTATTAGCAGTGAGTGTAGACAGCTAATTTCTTTATAGTTGTTGTTAGTTTGGGTGAATGGATGAGACAAGACTCAGGCTTCAGTGACAAATAACAGCTCTTTGTTAGACAACTTTTACAAATCCAGTCCTGGCCTGTCGGGAGCGGGAGCTGTCAGACGGCTCAGCCAATCGGCTTTGAGTATTTTCCCACCAGAATGGACGACCTTGGTGGAGCCTATTGCTCCAGTTTCAATATGTAACAGTTGTGAAGACGAATAAAGACAAAACTAAAAATGAATCATCTGAAGCAAAACAAAAAGGCTTTTAGTTTGCAAATAAACCAGGGAAGTAGCTATCACATAAAGTATAAAAGGAAAAAGAAAAAGAATGATGTTGAAATTAGAAAAGGAAGATACTGTATTAATGGACAATGCCGTTGTACAAAATGCATTTCATCAGTATTATTCTAATTTGTATAAAAGAAACAACATTTACTAAGCATTATCAACAGGGACAAATTATGAATGGACCTCTAACAATAAGGAAAGATTCTAAAACTATAAAAAATATTAAGCCAGGAAAGGTGCCAGGAGCAAATGGATTATAAATGTTTTGAGAATGAACTTTTACAAATTTTACAGAACATGCTGAACTCTATACTACAGGGAGGAAAGATGCCCAAAAGTGGGAACAAGGCCAAACATAGCATTAATACCCAAAGAGGAACAAGATTTGACTTTAACAAGAAATTATACAGCATTATTGAATAATGATTACAAGTTGTTCACAACACTCCTAGCTAATGGATTGAAAACAATTTTACAAGAATTCATTCTTGAGAATCAATGTTTACTTTGGTTCTTGAAATACTGAATAGAAATGCAAGAACAGAAGACTGTAGCAGGAAAGAAAGAAAGACAGCAAGTTAGTTAGTTAAGGGCTTTTGCTAATGACTTAGTGATGATCCTGAAAGTTCCTTTAAGACACTGGTGGGTTTCAAAGATTTTTGGAACGTCTTCTGTAGGTGTGGCCTGCTTTGTGGGAGTAGCTTGCCGGCCATGTGACTGGGTGGGAGTGGCTTGCCGGCCATGTGACCAGGTGGGAGTGGCTTGCCAGCCATGTGACTGGACGGGAGTGGCTTGCCAGACATGTGACCGGATGGGAGTGGCCAAGACAATGTCACTGAATTCTTTGCCCAATGGATGATCTACAAAAGGATATTTATTTTATTTATTTATTATTCATGCTTCTAGACCGCCCCCTCTCCCAAAAGGGACTCGGGGCGGTGTACAGTCCATGCAAAATATATCAAAATACAATAAAAATTGAATATGTACAGTTGGAATGGAGGAGGTTAAAAATGGAATTAAAAGAACTGTACAAAGCAATATATATAAATATAGGATTTTGAACCCCTAAAACACACACAATAAGTTAAAAACAATACCCCTAAAATAACCAGTTAATACATTTGCCAGGAGGGACAGTTGTAATTATGCCAGGCCTGCTAATCGGAACAGGTGAGTCTTCAATTTTTGCCGGAAGGAGCGGAGGTCAGTAGTGGTTCTAATGTCGGGGGGGAGGTCATTCCAGAGGGTTGGGCCCATCACAGAGAAGGCCCTACTCCTTGGTGTCGCCCGTTGGCATTGCCTAGTGGACGGCACCAGGAGAAGTCCCTCTCTGTGTGAGCGAATTGGCCGCAGGGATGTATGTGGGAGGATGCGATCCCGCAAGTAACTAGGTCCCGTGCCATGGAGCGCTTTAAAGATGGTAATCAGCACCTTGAAACGCACCCGAAAAACCACAGGTAGCCAGTGCAGCTCGCGCAGGAGAGGTGTTACGTGGGAGTACCTCGTACTCCCCATCACAGCCCGCGCGGCTGCGTTCTGAACTAACTGCAGTCTCCGGGCGCGTCCCAAGGGCAGCCCCATGTAGAGAGCGTTGCAGTAATCCAGGCGGGACGTCACCAACGCGTGAGTGACCGTGCGTAGGGCATCCCGGTCCAGTAGGGGGCGCAATTGGCGCACCAGGCGAACCTGGTGGAACGCCCCCCTCGCCACGGCTGCCACATGGTCATCCATTGACAGCCGGGCATCAAGGAGGACGCCCAAATTGCGCGCCCGTTCCACAGGGGGCAATTGTTCGCCCCCTATGGCCAGCGATGGAATCAGCTGGCTGAACCGAGGTGCCGGTAGCCACAGCCACTCAGTCTTGGAGGGGTTGAGTTTAAGTCTGTTGTCCCCCATCCAGACCCCGACGGCTTCCAAACACCGGGACATCACTTCGACAGCCTCGTTGGGGTGGTTTGGGGTTGAAATATACAGCTGGGTATCATCAGCGTAGAAGTGACACTCAACCCCAAAACCACGGATGATCTCACCCAGCGGCTTCACATATGTGTTGAACAGGAGAGGCGAGAGGACCGACCCCTGTGGCACTCCACAAGTGAGTGGCCTCGGGGTCGACCTCTGTCCCCCTGTCAACACACATTGCTTCCGGTCGGAGAGGTAGGAGCCGAACCATCGCAGAACGGTACCTCCGACTCCTATCCCCTCCAACTGGCGCAATAGGATACCATGGTCGATGGTATCAAAAGCCGCCGAGAGATCTAATATAAAAAAGGAAATTTATTATTTTGTGTACTTACTACATAAATAAGATTAAAATAAGTACACAAAACAATAAAAGAGCTACTTACAGAAGGAAGATGACTGTCCTTGCCAGTCTTCAATATCACTGACTCCAATGAATGGCCTGCACAAAGAAGAGACACAGAAATGAACTCTTCAGTTGCATGCACTGCATTAGGATGAAACCAGCACACAAAATAATAGAAAAAAAGATGACTGTCCTTTTGTGTGTTGAAGTCACCCACTGGCCACCTTGCTCCAATGAATGGCCTGCACAAAGAAGAGACACAGAAATGAACTCTTCAATTGCATGCACTGCATTAGGATGAAACAAGCACACAAAACAATAATGACAGCTACTTACAGAAGGAAGATGCTGGACTTCTACATCACTGATCACACTTGCTTCAATGAATGGCCTGCCTAAAGTGACACAGAAATGAAGACTTTAATTGCATGCACTGCTTTAGGATGAAACAAGCACACAAAATAATAGAAAAGGAAGATGACAGTCCTTTTGTGTGTTGAAGTCACCCACTGGCCACCTTGCTACAATGAATGGCCTGCACAAAGAGACCCAGAAAGGAAGACTTTAATTGCATACACTACCACATTAAGGATGAAACAAGCACAAAAAGCAATAAAACAGCTACTTACATAGGAAAGATGACTGTCCTAGTGGTCATACTCTGTTGCCTCTTCATCCTGTTAAATAATACTAACTGCAGAAGAACTAAAACAATATTGGACTCAATTGTGGTTGTAAGCTGAGGATTACACTACAGGTAACAGAAGGGACCTCTGTTTTCACCCAACAATGTACAGTCTTCAGGAAGGATGTCCCCCAACAAACAGGAAAGATACAGTTTTTCATCTAAGAAGTTAGATCAAGAATGAATGTCATAGGTAGATTCACAGAGCAATACAGATTTCTTTTTCTGAAATTTATTCCTCAGTTCAAAAAACAGAAATATTTGAATTAGGTTCAGTACTTTGGACAGACCAAATAGCTATCCAAGAGTTAGTGGTCTCATGGTTAAAAGCAATGGTAAAGCAAGATATGTATTTAAAACCAGTAATATTTGTTTGGGCATTTCAAAGGGAATGCAATATATATTTAATTTTACACATATTAACAGCTGCTGGAATTGTCTTTGCACAACAGTGGAAAAACAAAGATATGAAAATGAATAAATATTAGAATGTGCAGGAATGAATAAATTGTCAATTAAAATCAAGAAGGCTTCAAACACTTTTTCACATGAGATTTGTTTTATCAATTGCTAACTAACAGAAACAGAAATTAGAAATCTAAAAGTATGAAAGAAAACACCAATTATGTAAGGAAAGATCACTAAAATGTTTAAGGAAATATTATTAGTACTTGATCGTTATTAATGTGTAAATAACTGCAGGACATTACACACACACACACACACACACACACACACACACACAAACTATGACAGTGCCAGGAAAAGACCAAAAAATAACAATTTCCCCCCAAAAGACTGCAGACGAAAACAGTTTTTTCCCCTAACCCTAAGAACAGGAAAGACAAAGCCACTGGAATAAAAACCATCAATTATAAAGGACAGTGCCAGGAAGCTCACAGAACCAGCAACCACCGCACCTCACCTAAATAACCAGATATCACACAGAAACATACAAAATCTGGCAAAGCTGCCTTGAACCAATGTGGCCTGCCCATAGAAATGCAGCCACTTTGAGTCACATAAACCATGCACCAACCTGCACACTTAAAAGCAACATATTGCATCACAAATAAAACATTTGCAAAAAGGAATAACATTTCTTGTAATAAACATATTTTATGTCCCCCCTCATTAATGAGTTGATCTCAGAGGGGGAGCCGGACCTTGCAGGGATAACGGAGACCTGGCTGGGCCACGAGGGTGGTTTGCCCCTCGTGGAGATGTGCCCGCCAGGCTACCATGCATTTCATCAGCCGCGGGCCCAGGGTAAGGGTGGCGGGGTGGCGGTAATTATACGGGAGAGTCTTGAACCGAGGGAGTTCACTGTGCCACAGATCTCCGGGTGTGAGTCCCTTGGTGTGAAATGGGGCCCAGAGAGGCAGTTGGGCTTGCTGATTGTATACTTGGCTCCTCGCTATGCATCAGTGGCCCTGCCCGAGCTCCTCGAGCTGATCGCGGAGACGGCAGTTGATACCCCCAAACTTGTGGTTATGGGGGATTTCAATCTGCCGTCAACGGGTGAAGCATCCGAGGTGGCTCGGGAGTTCATGGCTTTCATGACAGCCATGGACCTGTCCCAATTAATTCAGGGCCCCACACACGAAGGTGGGCACACACTGGACCTTGTTTTTGTATCTGGACAGTGGATGAGTGATCTGGGAATAGGGGATCTAGTTATCACACCCCTGTCATGGTCAGACCACTCTTCTCTCCGGCTCGACTTCCCTGGCGCTACCCCCCACCAGATGGTTCCGCCCCAAGCGACTGATGGAACCGGATAGGTTCCAGACGGAGCTTGGGCCATTTCCTGTAGCCCTGACCCGCTCCCGGATGGAGGACCTAGTGGCCGCTTGGAATAAGGCGGCTGCGGGGGCCTTGGACCGGGTAGCGCCTTTGCGGCCTCTCTTGCGGCAATGAAGCACCCTGGCTCCTTGGTTTACCGAGGAGCTGAGGGTGATGAAACGCCACAAGAGACGCCTAGAAAGCAGGTGGAGGTCCTTACGCTCCGAATCTGACCGAACACAGGTAAGAGCCTATTTACGGACCTACCTTGTGGCTCTAAGAGCGGCCAAAAGGAGACACTGTGCCGCTCTTATTGCGTCCGCTGATAACCGCCCTGCCGCCCTGTTTTGGGTGACCCGCTCTCTCTTATTTCAGAGGTTGCGGGAAGCAGGGTAGAGCAGAGGAGTTTGGGGAATATCTGCAGGACAAAATCGATCAGATCCGGAGTGGATGGGCCCCCTTCAGTGGACCAGGAGAGACGTCGGAAGCAAGTCTTGAGACACCATGCTGGGAGGGGTTTGACTCTGTTGCCCCCGAGGACTTGGACAGGTTACGTGGGCGACTGCGAGCCACCTCATGTTTACTGGACCCGTGTCCCTCCTGGCTTGTACTGGCATCCTGGGAGGTTACACGAGGCTGGCTCCTGGGTCTGGTGAACGCTTCACTGGAGGAGGGGTCCTTGCCAGCCGCCTTGAAAGAGGCGGTGGTGAGGCCCCTGCTCAAGAGGCCTTCCCTGGATCCGGATGAACTAGCTAATTACCGTCCTGTCTCCAACCTTCCCTTTTTAGTGAAGGTTGTAGAGAGTGTGGTGGCGCAACAGTTCCCACGTCATCTGGAGGAAGCAGTCTATCTTGACCCATGCCAGTCCGGCTTTCGACCCGGTCACAGCACGGAGACGGCCTTGGTCGCGTTGGTAGATGATCTATGGAGGGCCAGAGATAGGGGTTGTTCCTCTATCCTGGTCCTATTAGATCTATCAGCGGCTTTCGATACCATCAACCATGGTATCTTATTGCGCCGGCTGGAAGAGATGGGCGTGGGGGGCACCATTTTGCAGTGGTTCCGCTCCTATCTCTCCGACCGGACGCAGTGTGTGTTGGCAGGGGAGCAGAGGTCGACCCTGAGGCCACTCACTTGTGGGGTGCCTCAGGGTTCGGTCCTCTCACCCCTCCTGTTCAACACATACATGAAGCCGCTGGGTGAGATCATCCGTGGTTTTGGGGTTGGATACCATCTGTACGCTGATGATACACAGCTGTACATTTCCACCCCAAACCACCCCAACGAGGCCGTCGAAATGTTGTCCCGGTGTTTGGAAGCTGTGCGGGTCTGGATGGGGGACAACAGACTTAAACTCAACCCTTCCAAGACTGAGTGGCTGTGGCTACCGGCGCCCCGATTTAACCAGTTGACGCCATCACTGGCCATAGGGGGCGAATTATTGCCCCCCGTGGAACGGGCGCGCAATCTGGGCGTCCTCCTTGATGCCCGGCTGTCGATGGATGACCATCTGACAGCCGTGGCGAGGGGGGCATTCCACCAGGTTCGCCTGGTACGTCAATTGCGCCCCCTATTGGATCGGGACGCCCTACGCACAGTCACTCATGCGCTGGTGACGTCTCACCTGGACTACTGCAATGCTCTCTACATGGGGCTCCCCTTGAGATGCACCCGAAGACTGCAGCTAGTTCAGAATGCGGCCGCGCGGGTTATCATGGGAGGATCAAGATTCTCCCACATAACACTATTCCTGCGCGAGCTGCACTGGCTGCCTGTAGTTTTTCGGGTGCGTTTCAAGGTGTTGGTTATTATCTTCAAAGCGCTCCATGGCATGGGACCTAGTTACCTGCGGGACCGCATCTCACCTCATACATCCCTATGACCTATCCGCTCTCACAGGGAGGGACTCCTCCAGGTGCCATCCGCCAAGCAGTGCCAGCGGGTGACGCCCAGGAGTACAGCCTTCTCTGTGATGGGCCCAACCCTCTGGAATGACCTCCCTCCCGATATTAGAATTACCAATGACCTCCGCTCCTTCCGACAGAAGCTCAAGACTCACCTGTTCCGACTAGTTGGCTTAGCTGATTGACAGTTCCATCTTCCACCTCCTGGCAAACATTTTATTGGGGAATTTTTAAGGGAATTTTAATATTTGTATTTTAACTAAGAATTGTACAGTATATTTTTTACCTCCTCCATCTACGTCCACGTCTATGTCTATGTCTATGTTCATGTCTATGTATTTGTATATGGTTTTAACATGACTGTACCGAGTCCTGCCTAGGAAAGGGTGCGGTCTAGAAATAAAAGTTGTTGTTGTTGTTGTTGTTATTATTATTATTATTATTATTATTATTATTATTATTATTATTATTATTATTATTATTATTATTATAAACAATAAATAAATAAAAAATCCCTAAAATATTTTTTAAAAGAAATTGTATAAATAATTTTAAAAATCCTTAAAAACCATTTAAAAACATTCTATACACAATAAATTAAAACAAAACCATTAAAATATTCTTTACACAATACTTTTAAATGTATTATGGATAGAATATTTTTAAATTGTTTTATTTAAAAGTATTGATTATAGAATATTTTAAATTGTTTATTTTAATTTATTATTGATAGAATATTTTTAATAGCCTGAGAAAATTTTAAAAAAGATTCTACCAACAATAATTTAAAATAAAACCATTTTAAAGTATTCCACATACAATAATTTAAAATAAAACCAGTTCAAAGTATTCTACACACAATAAATAAAAATAAACCATTTTTAAAAATTCTATACTCAATACTTCTAAATAAAACAATTAAAAAAAATTATATACACAATACATTTAAAAGTATTGAGTATAGAATTTTTTAAAATAGTTTATTTTTTTATTGTTGATAGAATCTTTTTTTAAACAGTCTAAGACAATTAAAAAAAGATTCTGTCAACAATAAATTAAAATAAACCATTTTAAAAACATTCTATACTCAATACCTTTAAATAAAACAATTTTAAATATATATATATACAATAAATAAAATATTATTTAAAAAATATTAAAAGCATAAAAGAAAAAAAATCGGGTCATTTACCAGCAGGCAGAATCAGCAGCTCTCTGATGCGATGGATGCAGCAGGGAGCAGGGAGGCAATGAGGCAGCAGGTAAGCTGGACTGAAGGGACAACCAGGTCAGCTAGGCCCGCCACCTGGCAGGCTTAGCCAGCCAGGTGATGCTGGGGAGTGGGGGACGGCGAGGGGTAGCAGCAAACCCTCTTTTGACCATGCGGCGTATGCCAGTTCACGGCTTTTGTAAGAGAAGGCCTGAGCTGGCGTACGCTAGCCTCCCGCCGACGCCGCTTACTCCCTTTCAGCCATGCGGCATATGCCAGCTCGTGTCTTTTGTGAGGGAAGGCCTTCCCACACGAAAACCATGGGCTGGCATACGCTAGCATACTGCTGCCGCCGTGCCTTTTCGGCCACATGGCATACACCAGCCTGCATTTTTCACGAGGGAAGACCTTCAGGAAGACCGCCCCCCCTCGCATTTAGTTGCTTACCTGAGGGTAGCAGCAAGCTGCTGGAAGGCGAAGCAAAGTGAAGCGAAGTGAAGGGAGGACCCGATCAGCAAGCGTGACACAACAGCAGCTTAAGATGTTGGCTGTTGGCACTATGCTTTTAAATGGGTGTTAGAGTTGGGCAGGTTGACTCTGGCCCGCTCACTGTTTGACTGGACTCCAGCCAATCAGTGAGCAGCAGGCTGGGCTAGTTTAGTGCGGACAGGCGGGGGAGCGAGCAAGCTGTGAGAGAACAGGTGGGGCGAGTGAGCGACAGGGCTGGGGCAGGCGCTCCGGAACTTACTTCCAGGTCCACTGGTGGAAACTCTTCTAACCGGTACGGTAGATTTGACGAACCTCTTCTACCGAACCGATTAGAACCGGCAGGATCCCACCTCTGCTTTTAGAGGATTTGAAATGTTAACAGACAAATTAAAAACATTTGGTACATTAGCAGCCTTTAAGACTAATAAGCAGAAAATAAAAGTGTTAACAAAAATTGTAAAAATAGAAGATCCAGCAGAATTGATTAATTAAACAAATTTCAAGAAACAAAGAAAGTCAAATGTCCAAGCATCACTATAATAAATATGAATTGTATCTTATTTCAAAAGAACTATATCATGACAGGGAATGAAATTAAAATTTTAAAAGGTATGTTAAAAGAGAGAAATTATAACTGACATTGTTGGGGACAATTTACATGATAAAAATGAATTTCTTTCCTAGAATTATGTTGTTGTTTTAGACAATACCTGATTTGGCCACTGATGCATTATTCAAACGGCCTGATATACCTAAATTTATGTGGTACGAAAAAATACTATAATTTAAAATAAAGTATTATATGATTCAGGAAGAAAAAGGACATTTGCGTTTACCTGATTTGAAATTGTGTTTAACAGCTTGCTCTTTGTTTGGATGAAAGAATAGATTTGCTGAGAAATAGAAGTTTATTAGAGTTAGTAGGACATGATCTGAGATTTGGGTGCATTGGATATTTATGGTATGATAAAGTCAATGTTAATGAATATTTTAAAAATGGTCATACTGAAAATATGAAATAGATACAATCCCAATTTGTGCCTAAAACAACTCAGTAAATCTAAGAAAAAAACATTTTACAAACAAGAAACAAAAAACAAATAGAATTGGCTAAATTATTGCAAGATACTAGAGTTTTGTAAAGGAGAAAGTAAAATAAAATAAAAAAAGAACGGGCGGCAAAGCTATATACACTAATTGCCAATTGTTCTCTTATTAGAGATATTATTATCTCTTTTAGTCATTAAACATGAAACTCAATCAATTGAGCATTTAAAAATGCATCACAATTACCATAGATGGTTAATACGGGTTGTTGCCAGCGTCCTTGGTGTCAACCAAGTATCTTCTTAAAATATATGATGTTCCTAATACTGGAGAATTTTGCAGTTCTGTTGGGGTTACTGCAGGAAACTGTAATTTCTTGATGTGTTTTGTAAAAATTCTTGAACATGGTACCAAGTGCCCTGATGACAATGGTTTACATGTTACATGTTTCATCCATAGCTGTGTAGTTTTGATGGCCAGGTCATGATATTTTGCAATTTTTTCAAGTTTTTTTTTCCTTCGACTCCGCCGTCTCCTGGTACAGTGATATCAATAAACTGTACGCTTCAGCCCACTACAACCATGATATCTGGTGTGTTGTGTTCCAAATGATGATCTGTCTGTATTTGAAAATAGTAGTAGTAGTAGTAGTAGTAGTAGTAGTAGTAGTAGTAGTAGTAGTAGTTATTTAAAGTTGACAAAAGAGTTTATGGTTTTGAACACTGCAAGTTTCAATCTGAAGTAGCATCATGTCCAAATGATGAACATATTTGCTAAAATACATAAACCTTTCTTTACATTTGAAACAAAAGAAGAACAAGGGAAGGCATGTACAATAAAGATGGATAAAATACTTTTTAAAAAAATATCCACACAGAACAGGAAAAGATGTGCTTGAAAGGACTGAAATTTACACTATGCTATAATCCTAAAGACCTTTAAAAAAACAAAAATGAGTTATTGTTGATACATTTCAAATTAATGCTGAAAATGTGGCAATCATGTAAAAAAGTTGGGGAAAGTTTTTGTTTTGTGATTGATGGGCAAACTGTTTGGAGAATGGCATGCAACTTTGTTTTTGTATATGATAACTGCCACAAGATGTATACAGAAAGACTCAGCACTACCCTCAAAGGAGGACTGGTTGGTGAATATGGCACAATCTGCTGTCATGGCTAAATTGACATCTTTGATTAAGGACAATTTCTATTTTTATTGATGACTGGACACTTCTTATAGATTTTTTGCATGAAACAGTAAAAAACGTCAATTTATTATTTTTGTTCTGATGTTAAGAATGAATAGATTATAGGAAAAAATAGGGCTACATGGTAACCATAGAGCGAGAGG
Source organism: Natrix helvetica (assembly GCF_964273705.1). NCBI lineage: Eukaryota > Metazoa > Chordata > Lepidosauria > Squamata > Natricidae > Natrix > Natrix helvetica. Next base: position 90,369,608 of record NC_138550.1, on the reverse strand, counting down.
TAAATGTATATTAGTATTTATAACTGCTATAAAAAAAAATTAAAGGTACTTTTTCCCTTTCTTGAACTTTTAGCTTTCTTTTCTATTTCTTTTATTTTTCTGAATACATATTATTTTCTTTTAAATTCTATGTTTATATTCCTTTTTAAAGATCTTTAATAATTTATTTGGGAAGGTGTACTGTATGTGTGCATATGTGTAACATAATTAGCTTTCTCTAGACTGCAATGAAGTGTTTACCTTGAAAACTTAGGCTAAAATCCTATTGGGAGAACATATCCTTGCAAATAGAAACCATAGGCACAGCTGGAAGACTTTCTTTCTTTTTTAAAAAAAATCTTCATGGCCAATTAACTAGCTAGTAGGCAGCCTCAAGAATAGCATCTGGATTTGTTGAACAGTGGGAACTGGTTATTTATTATCTCCTTATAGTGCCCATGGAATCTTTTCTACCTGTAAATTGCTTTGGAAGTGCAAAAGACAGAATGTAGTTCAAACTTGTAATCTTCTGTCGTCTAAAATTAAGGATCTTGGCTGTAATCCAAAGACTACATGGGTTGGTAGGTTGTCTTCAGAAAAAAAGAAATAAGAATTTGACCAACATATTGTGATTTAGAAATAAAATATGTTAAAGTGATTCACAAGGTAATAATAGAACAAAGGCAGTCCTTGGTAACTCCGATTAGGAGAAGGATTATAAGTAACTGTGGTAAATCCATATACAGCCCTGGGAAGTCCTGCCACAGCACAAACCACTGGATTTGTATGCTTTTACCAAGGGAAGTGTAGTGATTTTCCTCAAGTTTTTTTTTTTTTTTTTGAGGTTGCTGGGAGACAAAAAGGCTGATAGGGAGTCACATTCTCTAGCACAAAGTGACATCTAAGAAACATGCTTGCATGCATATTTTCCCTAATACAGAAATGAGCCCAAGGAAGAAAACCTCATTTCCAAGGGTTTTCATAGCCCCCATAGTTTGGAGTTCTTATATTTCTAGACACGAAAAAAAATCAATTCCTGCGTGGACCTTCTTGTTAGAATATTGTATATTTCCCCTATCATCACCAGCATTCTTTGCGGGCAACAATTTGAATGTGAGCATGAGAGAAGCTAATCCTTTTTTTCAATATACAGCTACTCTTAAGAACCACTGTTGCAACCCAAAGATAAAGCATGTGCCAATCAGTGGTGGGATTCAACCGGTGTAACAACTAAGCATACAATTTACATGTACACATGCACAGTGTGTTTGAAAACAGCTCTAAAACTTACCTTCTACTGCAGCCCCACTGAGTAAAGCAGCTGAGGCCCAGCAATTGGCTCTGCTGTGCCTATCAGCTGGGTTTCAAACAAAGGAAATATAGGGCAGACTAGCACAGGGGCAAATGGGCAGGACCAACTGATCACCAGAACTACCAGTTAACCTGAACTGGTACGAACTGGCTAAATCCCACCTCTGGTGCCAATCCCTTCGTCACAGGCACAGTTGTATATGTATGTCCCCTGCAAGAAAATATAGCTTTGTGAAAACAAGTATCCAGACAGCCTTCCAGAACCACAGCCCCATTTCAAACTGGACCTGCTGTATTTATTTTAAATTACATTATTCATGGACCCTCCACTTCATTTGTAACTTGACTTACATTTCATGAACTATACTGTACTCTCTATAGAAGATTGATTTATAATGGTAGCAAGATCATACTTCCCATGCCATTCTTCATATTTATTAGCAAACAGTAGATGTTGCAATCAATATAGAGAGCAATATTTATTTTCTTGTTGATTTGTTTTTACCATTTCTTCTTCATTTGCAGGTAATTTGGTGAGGAAGGATCATACACATCAGGTTGAATCTGTGAACAGAAAATCAGCTCAAATTATGTATTTGACCTTTTATTCATAATAAAATCCTTAATAAACATTTTGATAGTTTATTGAGGCTTAGCTGTCAGAGAGCTTGTCTTTGAATAATGAATTATTTGCTTACCTTTGATTTAGAAAATACAATACCAATCAGGTGCCATGACAGCTTGCATTCATAAGCACAAAAGATGTGTTTTCATCTTCAGCTTGGTTGGTGTGTTTGTTTCCCATCCCATGTTATGTTGGGTTTCTTCTTTCCATTTGGAAATTCATCTGCTTTTTCAGGGAGAAAATGCTTTCATTACTGGAAATTGCAGAATTGCAGGGTCAAACTGAAATATAAGATTCAATTAGAATGTATGTATTCTTTTGAGGAGAAAAACTATTACTTGGAGTAATGCTGAACCATTTTCTTTTCCTGTTTTCCTCTTAGTAAAATAATTTTAAAGCAACATTTCCAACCTGGACAACATGAATTGTGGACTTCGATTCCAAGAATTTTTAGCAACCGTAGCTATCCACAATTTTGAAAATTCTATTTTTTTCATATTTCAACAGGTTTATGACTACTTTTAACAAATGCTATAAATATCTAGAAAATTTTAGCATATTGTTATACTTCCAGCACTTGAGATGTATTTTGGGTGTAGATCCAAGAACATCTGCTGCAGCAGTTAGAGCTGAATTAGGAATTAATACAATTCATGCACTATCCAAAATTAGAGCATATAACTACTGATGCAGAGTCAGACTGATAGACTCCCCAAGTTATGTCTACTAGAGCAAATAAAATTACAATCACAAATCTCCTGGATCACCAAACTAACTAAGAAGCGGTGGCCTTCCTGACTCCTGCGTAACAGGAGAACAACTAAAAAAAAAAGCTGCCCAAAGAATTGAGGATATAGAAGCACAAAATGATATAGCTATCCTTATTAAGGTGAGTAACTTGAAATTGCTGAGTAAATATAAGCATACTTTTCAAGTAGACAGCTATTTGAAGTTACAACTGCGAAAACGTCTTAGGAAGATATTTACATGAGAGAGATTTGAACAGCTTGACACAATGGTCAGATATGGGAGATTCCATTCTATACCCTACAATGAGTGACTCTACATTTGCGGAGTGGCAGAGGTAGAAGACCTGGCTCACATCCTATTTGATTGTTGCTTGTATAAGGGGGTGAGAGACAGGTCTATATACCAAATGAATGATTGATTGGGATCCCCATATCAAAACAACATACAGCCAGAACCAGAAAATAACATTTAACACATCACAGGACTTAAACAAAATGGTTCGGTTGAGATATGCGGGACTGATTGAGGTAGGTTGCAGGGGTGACACCAAAATAAACTTTTATCATATTTTATCTATATCTTTATTTATTTATAATTACTGTATTCTATTCCAATTTCATTTTAGACTGTACCTTATTCCAATTCCATTTTAAATTGTACTTTATCAAATTCCATTTTATATTGCTTTTATCAAATTTTAGTAATAATTTGTTTCTGGAACTTTGCACTTTGATATGGCCCAAGGGTTAATCAATAAAAACTCAATGTCAATGTCTCCTTTGAAATTGCTAATGCATCTAAATAGAGAGAAATGTGAAACAACTATTTTCATTGCATACTCAGTTTTGGAATATGCAATTAGAACAACCACTTTCTAGGTGTTCAAATGTACAGTAGAGAAAGTATGTTAAGCCCAAAAGAAGAGGACAAATTAGCAGTTGCAGCTCCAATGTGGTAAGGAAAACATTTCTCCAGAAAAAGAGATTTCAGATTGTTCACAAGTATTGCAGATATGTGTTCTTCACAAGAAAACTTCATGAACTGAGGTTTTTTTCATCGGCTGGTAAATAAAGCAACTGGGAATTGAGGGATTCTGCCTATATCCATAACTATAACATAGCATATATGGACATAAAGCTCAGCTGAGCTTCATTTATTAATTATTTTAATTACTGTTTCTGCTTTTTAAATATTAAAAACCTTTAGAACAGCAAGTTTGATGGCATTACATGGAACAAAAACATACCCTAGTTGCCCTTTTGCCATTTATTCCTCCAAATTGTCAATCCTTAGACAATTTAGGGGAATAAATGACAAAAGGTTCACTAGGGTGTGGGTTTTTTAAATAGTTGTAAATAGAATAAGGGTCTAAATTGATTTGAAATGGGTTTTTCAAATAAATTGACTGAATCCTTCTGAGGGGAAAATGGGTTGCATTTTAAATTCTGGGAAAAAAAAGAAAGAAAGAAAATAACATGGTAGAATGGGATTTTGAAGTTTGGACACTAGAGGGAACTAAAATGATATTTTGAATGAAACTAGATGCTGTCTTAATAATTAATAATTAAATAATTATATTTAATAACTATTAATTCTTAATAATTAAAAGAACATACAAATACAAAGCAGAAGACTGACTTAGGAAAACTTTTATACGGGATTTACAAAAGAGATTGATTAAAGTTTTGAAAGACTTGGCAAGAAGGATCCGAGAAAAAAGAAAAGAAATGAAGTTGTAGGATATTATTCACGGAATTAAAGCTCTACAAGAGAAGGAATATAAAATTGGTTCATTTGATCAAGTTTAAAATAGATGTTATTTCTGGTAAACCTTATGGAATTTTGATGACCAGGACTGCTTCACATTGTTTTAAGGATTTGTATGTAGATCAAAGAGGGCATGAGAATATTGTTTTCTGTATTAAGAGAAAGTGACAAGTTTTTTTTAAATGCACTTCTTGAGACAAAGGTGGAAGTTATTTCTTTATATTTCTTTTTTGTTGTTAATTTCTTTTCTTCTTTGTATATTATTATTTATTCTTTTCTGCACTTTTTCCTTTTTCTATTTCTGCATTTTTTGCAGTTTCAGATTAGTTATTATTATATTTTTATTACTCCAATACTGAGCAATATTATCTTAAAAAAATAAAGAGAAATGGTCAGTATGGTTGACTAACCTTTGCACTTTCTAAATGTCAGAAGGGAAAATCCATTATGACTCTCCATATGATCGGGAACTGTGCCCTGACTATTATTTCACATAGACTTTCCTACTAAACTGCAGTGTAAGGGAAATTAGATCAATTCAAATAGTATCATAACATAGTAGAGACTTTAAAAGAAAAAGATTTGCAAGTGGTGAAATTTAAAACAAACAAACAAAGGAATCTGAATGGTATCTGATCCCTTCTGATCCAAGGAAATCAAGAAATTGATTAATTTTAATGGGCTACAGTTCACAACATTTCTGGTGGATAGGCTTCACAGATATTGTGGATTATGAATAGAAAACCAGTCCAGAGACACAACTCACATCAGGAATACATAGCTGAAAAATTGACAGCTATGTTGTTATTGTTATAGGTTGTTGCAGTACAGCAATGCCATGAGTAATGTGACTGATGATACATTCAGGTTAGAATTTAGCAGTAAAGATATTACAGAGTAGGTTCACTTCTAGTATTATGCCACATACATTTTATCTGCACTCTCCTCAACCACATGTTCCAACAAACAGGATATTTAACAGAACAACTTTCATTCTTTCATTGAATTTGAGGATGGAACATATGTGGACTGAATCTACTATTCCACAATGCTAAAATAAACCATCCCAAAGCTTAATCATGCATTGCTGAGATTGTCACACTGGCAGCTGTACCTGTAATGCTACCATGATTTATGCACTCTCTGCTCTTAATCAATATTGTAAGGTGAAAGGTTTTCTAGCACAAGGGGGGAAAATTAATAGCAATCATAAATCCATCCATCCTGCTAAATATAAGAATTATAGGGGTTAATTAATTTGTCCCATCAGTCACTAAATAAAATGCATTTTTGCAGATGATATGGTGCCATTTCTTAATTAGGAACCTTCAAAAGTGCCATGCAAATGTACATAATTTATTCCCATCATATTGTTGAACTGGGAATGTTGCCAATGAATAAAACATCTTATTGGGGGGGGGGGGAAGCAAAGGAACTCACATTTCTCAAGTTTGATGAAAGAGTCCTATTCCTTAAGTTGGCTGGCTCATAAATCTAAATTACTGTGAAAAGCAAAGTCAGTATAATTTCTAATCAGTTATACAGTACAAATATGGGCAGAGTCTTTCAAATGGTGATCACTTAATAAGGCAAGGGTATGAAAGTTGTTAACAGTCAACCAGGTATGCTTCATCGCCATTCTACTTTTTGTTAGAATCAATTGGTAGTGACTTAATGGCCATTTCAGACGGTGAACATGATGCTTGATAAAGCAAAGAAAATTGAGAGGCATGCTGTTCCATCTTCATAAAAAGCCAGTTGTGAACTAGGTGATTGTATTAACCAGAAAGCTCTGCTCTCCGGTATGTCCAGCTTAACAGAAGAGGTTTCACACTACCTATTTGTGTTGTGTTGTGGTGTATATATATATTGTATATGAGAGAGGAAATATCTTCCTTAGATGTGTGACACTTAAAGATATATAACGAAATACTTCTACACAATGGTTGTTCACAAAAGAGGAAGGAAAGCTGCTGCAAGTATTTATGATTTACATATTTTGCCCATGGCAAATCTGGTTTGCAGGGAAAGTATACTGGATATGTAATCATTTCTTGAATAGCCCCAATGTTTTCAAGCGGGAGAAATTGTTGATTCATATTTTCTATTCATCCTGCTCCCCACAAACCCTTAATGACAAATACAAAAATGAGGGTGTTCCCTCATCCCCGGCATGGCACAATCACAGCAGTTCATGCACTGTATTTCAGTTATGTAGGAACAGTTATTTCTGAAGCTGGCTATAAATATCTCAAATAGCTGTCCAACTTCAAAAGTTACAGAACTTTATATCGGACATACATTCAGTAGCACACCTGCAACCTAGCATACTTATGAACCAGCTGGGACCCACAGAACAGCCTTCTGTTACTTTCCTTGTGGCATGCCAGGAATCTGCGTGTTTTCCTCACTGTTGAGCTGAGAGTTGAGGAACAGATATTGTTTCCCAGCTGTGAAGAACATTATAGAAGCAATTATCTTGGATAAGAGTGGCTGAATGAGGGTTAAAGACAAGGTTAAAGTCTCTTTAGCTTCCCAGCAATCTTAAGGGGGGAAAGAATAGGTGAGAACACGAGGATGTGTGCATGAATGGGTCTTTCTTTGTGTGACACTGTGAATGCAACCTTGTGCACATAGGTTGTAGCTTGGATCCCATTTTGAAGATTCTGTAGGAGCCAGGTGACCCCTGACCTAGCTCCTGAATTAGTATATTTCTTGTAATAAATTGAAAAGAAAATGCTATTAAAAGGTAGGCGTTTCTACTTAAAAGGCACCATGCCTTTCCAGATGATCAGCTTATCCAAATCCTACCAACCTTAATTACATGTGAATTTGTTTTGGGATGTGTGCACTTTTTCACTGTTATTCTTATGAAATTGAAATTTCCTTGGGATTAATATTCACTAATTCCCTTGGCCAAGCACTATTTGGATCCCTGGCAATATTTTTAGATTGGATAATGACAACACTAAGGACAGGCGGAGGAGAGGTTTAATGAAATCTGACATCAGGTTATGGGAATTTTCTCTACCAAAATATCAAATGATGCTTTTATGCTGCAGTTCCTTGGAGAGGGCTAGATAGAAACTGTATTACATTTGCTGCCCCTGTACATCCTTTTTGTTATCATTTGCTCTCTGATATTTTATTGGTTTTAATAAGATTCTGTTTGCTTTCATTATATTTTAAATTGAAGTTATATGTGAACTGCTTTAAGAATAAAAGTTCTTTAGATTTGGGGAGTACTTTTTACAGCAGGAAGACATCTCAAAAATTAATGAATACACCCACTCACATTTCTAAAACTTGAAATCACTTTATCTCATCAGAACAAATAAGAATTAGGTTAGAGAAGAAATAATGATAATTATAATCATTGAGAGTCAGGTGGCATACACATTTCATAAATTATATTGTTGTTATTCTAATAAGCCATGGTGGCATAGAGGGTTAAAATGCAGTATTGCAGGTTGACTCTGCCCACTGCCAGGAATTTGATCTTGACTGGCTCAAAGTTGACTCAATCGTCCATCCTTCTGAGGTCAATAAAATGAGGATGCAGAATGTTGGGGACCATATGCCGACTCTGTAAACTGTTTGGAGAATGCTGTAACACATTATGAAGTGGTATATACTGTAAATCTAAGTGTTATTGCTATTGTTATTGCTATATATATACAAAAATTATATACAGGAGGGGTGTCAAACTCACATCATCATGGCATTGTCACGTGACATATTGGGACATTTCCCCCCCTTGCTAAACTGGGTAGGATGCGAATTTGATATCCTGATATACATTGTGTATAAATGACAGCTGTCACTTCTTTAGTTGGAGTTGGCCTCCGTTCTTCCTAATAATTGTTGTTACTAGTATGGTTAGTCACACATTCAGCAAGATGTTTAGACCGGATTTGGCACTTCTACCCTCTATCAAGTCCTTCCTATATAGGCAAATATTGTTTGATGATATTAAATATACCATCATAGCTTATGTGCTATTTCAAATAAAACTACTTCTTGCAATTGATTAATGATGATTTTGTCAATGCAGGTCTTTGTATATTGTGATGTTTTGTTTTAATTCTAAAGTCTTAGACCACTTTAACTTCTTCGTATTCTTCTACTTCATATTCTTCTCTCCATTTTATGATCCTGCCTTTTCTTCCTTGCAGGCAACTGGCATTTCTTGCAGATATACCAATGCATGATTTTTGACACATGCCATTGTTTGTGGACAGTTTATGAATCTTACAAATGCTAACTAGGTGGTCCACTGTTTCTTCAGATTCTTTGCAGAGGCGGCATTTGACTTCTGTTGCTGTTTTCTTAACTCTGATTTAGTATACATTTGTTCTTAAGGTTTGGCCTTGTGCAACCAGAATTAGCCCCTCTGTCTCTTTCTACAACTTCCCTACTCTTAGGCATTGCATGGCCTTGTCATGATTTTTTCCCTATTCTTTATTTGGCCTTTCTGATATGTCAGTTTGTTTTCTCCAGTATTTAGTAAGCCTTCGTGGTGTACTAGCATCAATGCATCTTCTTTACTGTCCTTCAGATATTTTTCCAATGAACCTTTCTCTTCTTCAACTGCTTAGTGTACTTTGCAAAATTGCATGTATTTTTCTTGATAAATTGAGTCTGTCACTATAGCTTCCTGGATGAAAGGCTTGTCTGATGACTAGAATTGCCAAGATGTTAATTGCCTTGATGGTATTTCCTCCACTGAATTTAGACTTTCAAATCCTCTCTCTCATAATGTCCATTCACTTCTAATCCTTTTCTTGTCTTCAATATGCTTGATGTTGTCAACTTGAAAATATTTATAGTGACCACTTTCATCTACACTTCTGATGTTATTTCAATAGGGTATCTTGGTTCACTATTTTTCCCTATTGATAGAAAGGATGGCATATTTTCCCAATATTATTAGTAATAATACTAATAATACCAACTGTTAAGTAGATTTAACTCAACTGGTTAATATAAAATATGATTGGCTTGTCAATATATAGCTCTACATTTCCATCTATCATCTCTTTCCCTCCCTCCCCCCTCTTATTTGCATTAATCAATGCAATGGAATTCCTATAAATTGCAAGATCTTTCTATATTTTTGCTGTTATGATATTAAATATGTCATAGGAAGAGTGGAAAATTCCAGATGTTTATTTTTATTTCACAAAAAGCCAATAAAAAGGCTGTTTACAGTTTCCAATTTAATTGCTTGTAAAACTGAATCAATATTAATCATACACTCTGCCAAAGGGGTAAGTGGAACAGAGCAAGCCTCCGGTATGAATGGTAATCCAAAATTTAATTTATGCTGGCCCAGTAGCAGTTACTGAAGATTTGGAAAAACCATTTTGCTTCCATGATATGCATATAGTTACAGCTTGCTTTTCAAATAAATCTGATCCCTGTTTTGTAATATGTAAGCATTTTCTCATTTGGAGAATTGTTCATTAAACTCATTTGCTCTGATTTATGATGCTAAGAGGTACAATTCTGTGTGAGTAGTTTTAGAATCAGATTTGGAACATTGAAAGTAATATATTCCCACCTTCACCACTGCAAATCTACATCACATACTGCTTCTCTTCTTTACAACCTGATTATGTTTAAAGCTTAAAGTTTGCATTTTTAATTGGACAAATAATACTAAAGCTCTTGCATATATATTTTTTGTTCATGTCGTATTTGTGCTTAAAAGAAGGAATATTCAAAACGTTTAAAGCACTGCATTTATTCTTTGTAACATTTTGAAAACCATGACATTACTGACTATTTTGAACATAATTCTTTTTATTCCTGTGTAGATCTCTGGTGAACTTGGTCTTGCTGACATTAATTTCCAAATAAAGACAGGTAGATAAATCAAACAATGTTGTCTGAAGTATTGAAGAGTTGCACCAATCAATGTGGCCATTATTATATGTGCCCGACTCCACATTTTAATTGACGCTAACTCTTTTTTCCCTTCTGCATATTTTCCTCAGGTTCCGGGGTATCTACAGAATATGTTTTACAAAAAATCAAGATGGCAAGCACACAACACAACTGAAACATTGTGCTTTTATATGCTAATCTCAGACAGAGCTTCATTCATACTATTGGTGCTGCCATCTTGACTTTTTCTCACAAATCTGGCATAATAATCATAGCATCTCATCTGGAACTCAGTGCACTTAGTGTTGTCCAATCAGTAAGAATCTGACCTGGAAAGCAGATCCAAGCCAAAATTTCCATGAAGTTTCTCAAAGCAAATGCAAGAAAACCAGTATGCTTTTTTTTTTAAATCAAGGAAATGATAACCGATATCCTTCTTAAAAAGGAATAGATTAAAATCTACTTCACCACTTTATGCTTGTGATATTTGCTAGATATTTTAGATTTAGAGTTACCTGTAAGAAAATTAGCATGTATGGGAACAGAAATGCTCTTCTGAGATTCCTGTAAGTGTTTCCAGAAACTTCTACTACAGTCATGAAAAAATCAGAAGCACAGCTTTACTCCATTTTGATCTGAAATATAAAAAAACAGTGGCATGTGTTTTAATATACTGTATGGTAACATTAAAAACAAACAAACGAACAAAAAGGCTGCAAAATGCAATCCCCTAAACCACTAAATCCATCCAACCATCCAACCTTCCAAACTTTGAACCTTCCAACCAATTCCTTTACGTTCCTTTACATCCTCAAAATATTGGCCTGCCTGCCTGCCTGCCTGCCTGCCTGCCTGCCTGCCTGCCTGCCTGCCTGCCTGCCTGCCTTCCTTCCTTCCTTCCTTCCTTCCTTCCTTCCTTCCTTCCTTCCTTCCTTCCTTCCTTCCTTCCTTCCTTCCTTCCTGTTTTACATGCAATAATTTCTTGGCACTTATGTGTGTAAGAAAAGTTTACATACTTTATGTTTGCTAAGACCAAATACATTTTATGTTAATTAAATAGACATGGGGTTGTTTTTCACTTACAAGTTGATTTATACCATATTTGTATCCAGCTAGAAATGTAAGGAGAAAACATATATTATGTACTGCATCAGGCTCATTCATAATCTGTTGATTAATTAAGAATACTGTTAACATATTTATGATCAGTATCATCATAAATGAGAGGCAACCTTTTTTTCCCCCAAGGAGAAGTCCAAATACTGTCGTGGGAAATGTTCATGCCAGATCTAGTCAATGATAGTGCCAAAATTGGGCAGTTTCAATGCCATTGTATCATCCCATTCTCTCCCACATCCAAACATAATATTCCCCATCCATCTGTTCAGTTCTATCCTGGGAAAGGCACACAGATTTCTTTAACTGATTTTACTCCCAAAACAAAACAGAGTGATCACATCTCTGCTGTGAAATTGGCAGAAGATACCATGAGACCAACATCGGATGTGATTATAACACTGCTTTATTACTGCAAAATTGTTCCAGTTTGAATGCACTATTGATATTACATTAAAAAAAAAAAACTTGCTAAAGATTCATTACATACTTGTATGCTTTCTTAAGGAGAAGTATATGTGAGTCAATTTATATATTTCTGATATGCAGATGTGTTTCATACTTTAGATTGGAGAGAGGGATACATAGATAGGATAAGTTGCTACTTTGAATGGGGTGATTTTTTAAATTGTTGCAGGGGTGGGTTCCTGCCAGTTCTAACCTCTTTTATAGAAGAGGTTCCACAAATCTACAGTGCCATTTAGAACCAGTTCCAGCTCCCTCTCCCCACCCGTCCGCACATCATCAAGATGAAGAGTGAGAGGAGGAATTCTGGGAGTCCACAAGTCTTAAAGTTGTCAAGTTTGAACACCCGTGGATTTTTTCTAAAGGGTTAGGGGTGCAAGGGTCTTGTAACTTGACAGCTTTAAGACTTGTGTGCTTCAAATGCCAGAGTTTCTGAGTTTTTTGTTGCTAAGTGAGAGCGTTGTTAAGTGAGTTTCACCACATTTTACCATTTGGCCATGCCCACCCAGTCACATGACTGCCAAGCCACTCCTACTTGGGCACATGGCTGGCAAGCCACTCCCACACGGTCACATGGCCGGCAAGCCACTCCCACAAAGCAGGCCATACCTACAGCAGAGGTTCTAAAATTTTTTGAAACCCACCACTGAATTGTTGGCATCTGGAGTGGGAAAAATGTATGTAGTGAGTTCTTAGCTAATTTTGTTTGGGTCTTAATATCAAAATGACTGAGTAGAGATCAACCCCAGCTCCTTCACCATCCAGATCAGCAGTGAAGTTCTAGTGAAAATGAACTTTTCTGTTACTTAGGATATCATCTGCAAAGAGACAGTGGTGTTCATGAAACAGTGCATTAAGTGTTGTGGTAGACGGAGATCACAGGAATGCTCTATGCTAGGTATATCTCAATTCACCTAAAATCAAAAGTGTACAACATAATGATCCACCCAGTAGCACTATGTGGAACTAAGTAGCAGTCAATCACCAATCACCAAAATCGCTGAGCCTTTTACATGCCAGAGATTCATGTACTTCATCACACAGTTTCCTTATTTACTATTTCAGCAATGATAGCTTTTGTACCAATAATAGAGAAAATGTGGGGGGAAATGTCTACAATAGTAAGACCATATTCTACAAGCATGGTCTCACACCCTGCTTGCTCCACCTATCATTTTAACACAGATGACAAATGCCTCTGCAGAAGACCAAAGAAAGATGGCAAAACATGATTTATGCAGACTTCAAAAATCATCCAGTTGGATCAGGTTGCTGCATTTGATTGCGTGAAATGATGTTTGTTGATCCAAAATGAGGGGCCCATGGGAAAATGATAGAATGAAGAAGAACCTATTTATTATAGATTGGCTTTTCTAACAGAGAAATTGTTTCCTTTTATCATGTTAAATTTTGGTTTCCTTTGACTTTGTTTATATTAGAACCATCTTATGCATTTTAAATGAGATTTTGCTACAGTTGAGATGTGGGAAGTTGAGTTTTATGAATATTAACTAATGTTAAAATTCTAAACCTCAGTTTGGATCTTTTGCTGATAAATAGACTGAGGAATGGGATAAGCCAAGGAATGAAGAGTTTTATATCTGTTAGCTAAGAGGAGACCATGGAATTGTTTGTACTTGTCATTGGTTTAGTGCACACATCACAAATAAACAGTAATATCACCAAATACAAACAGCTTTACAACTTTGGTACATGTTGCAAAATATCCATAACTATAACGTTTGAGCTACATGTTAATAGCATTTAAATTTATATACCACTTTACAGCTCTCTCTAAGTGGCCTATAGAGTCAGCATATTGCCCCCAACAATGTGAGTCCTCATTTTACCAACCTCAGAAGGATGGAAGGCTGTGTTAACCTTGAGCCTGGTGAGATTTCAACTGCCAAATTGCTCTCAGAAAACTCCTGCCAATATGCTGCTGTAGATATTGTGGTCAACATTTTGAGGTTCAGAAGCCTTGAATTTCACTGAGCAATAATAAATATTTGTCCTTAAGAAATAATGATTTTGAATTTTTTAAGGCCACCCCTCCATTTTAAATATTTGACAACATACTATAACTTAGAGGGTACTGAATGACAAAGATATTTTGATTTGATTAGCACAAATTTCCATTTTATTCTTATTTATACCACTATCCATACTGCTTTCATCCATTCTTGAATGCCTTAGGCTCACCCTCATAAATGATTATAGAGATAATCATTTATTTTCCACTTTAAGCCCAAATTTGATTTTACGGAGAAAAGTTGACTAGAATTTTAACTAAATAGATAATAAATTGATAAAAGCCACATATTTAGCAAAAACAGACTAGTTGGGCCTCCGAATGTTCTGCTTTAGGATGAGTCTTTTTTATTATCAGGTTCCAAAGCATCAATTTGTACTTTTCATCACCTTAGAGATGTATATTCTGTAGTACTGGATAGTTTAAACATCTCAGCACAGAAATGTATGCACTGCAGTTGTGCTAATCTTTTTAGAGAAATTAGCTGAATAGATTTTTGTTTTTATGAAAGGAATAGCTGTCTTCTCAAGGGGATAGAACAAAAAAAATCTTGTCATTCACTGAGCAATACACTAAAAGATATTTCATCTTACCACGGCAGTTTAAGATAATACAACAATCATTTAATTACACAGCTTTTTGAAGTCAAAAAGAGTTAGGTGCTAATAAGATGCAGGAAGCAGAATGCTGAGGAACTAAACTCAGTCACAAAAGGACAATAATTTTAAAGTGGGAAGGCATTACTAGATAAAGATCATTAAACCATGTCAGCAAAGTAATTAAAGAAATCATTAGAAGCCAAGCGAATCATGGAGATGGCAACAGACCAGCATAAATATTGATACCCCTGAATTGCTGTCAGATATAGCTAAAGGAATAGAAATGATCAAATGCCTTTAGCCAAAATATTATCCTTAAGACACCATTTATTTTATTGGGAGATTCATTTTGATAAATATATAGAGAGAGAGATAAATGCTAGTACGAATCAACTGGGAGACTGTAGCAATCACTGCTTGTTTCTATGTAAACTGAAAGGAATCACGAGGAAGCAGCCCATTACTCTCTAGATCTTGCTAAATCTAGCTTTTAGAATTTGTCAGCACTGACCACTAAAGATATTTGCAATTCAGCAATATCTGCAGGATTTATAAAGATAATCTTAGCTAAAATAGATAATACAAAGATGGTCAAATTGTATACTGAGGAAAAATCAGGAAAGTAAAACAAAACAAAACCCAAAACCAGAAATCTCATTGGTTCTTACAACTCAACAATAGAACACAATATTTACAGGTGAGCGATCCACAGGTCTGTCTTATCATCTCTAATTAAAAACCAGGATCAGCTTATCAGGTCACAGGCCTCAGAAAAATGTTGACAATATAAGGCAAGCTGAATGAATGATCTAGCAGTGGGCAGCAAATTACTTATTTACTTACTTATTTATTGAACAAATTTCTATAGTTGCCCAACTCACACATGGGTGACTCTCCGCAGCTTACAAAATTTAAGTTAACCCCAACTCCATCATTTTTCTGAGTACAAAAAATAATGTCCTGAATTTTACAGGTGAGTGCAATAGATGTTTTCAGAGCTAAAGCATCAGATGTCCCTCAGAACACTTTTACTCATTCAGAGTTGTTGCTGTCAGAATATACAGGACTATCTTCCATTGAGTTAAGGGAAAAGGAGAGCTTGTCTGTTCCTTCAGCCTACCTATTTAAGCAAGACATACTGCTAGCCATAGAGCATAGGACTCTAGAAGAGTCCTATAAAGGACTTTTTCTGTCCTTCGGCCTATATTTATAGGTAGATTCAGGTGACAAGGGGAATTCTAATCAAATTGGGGAAAGGTTTGTTATGTTTGTGAACACTTGCTAACGGGGGTTAAAACATCCCCTCTCCAATCCCAAAGCTGAGTTAAATGGCACAATTTATTAACCCTGCATATGACACAGATAAATAGGCTGTCCAAGCAGAACCAAAGAAAACAGTTTCTGTAAAATATAATTTCCAACTCCTAAAATCCTCCTCTTTCTCTTTAAAAATATGAAGGGCTATTCACTATTATACATGCATGCATGCATGCATGTGTCATTACCCAGTTTGGGGTTTGTCCAAATTACTTTCCAAGAGATCTGTAATCTACTTCTACTCCTAAGGAATCATTTGTACCCTTGGATTTCACAGCACAGGATCCTGCCTCATGGGAGCAGGACACATATAATATAACCTTCACAGAGCGCGAGCCAAGATGCTGGCATCATCTGTCATTTATCAGTGCTTAATATTCTCTTAGAAATTTGTGAATGAAGAAAACACAAAAGCTCTGTGAGACTGGACAAATTAATAACTTGAACCATCAAAAACCTTACCTGCTTAAACTTCTAGAATACTAGTATATAATTACCAGAACAATAGGTTCATTTTTAGAGAATGTTATTTATTTACATCCTACCTTTATTATTTTGCTAAACTATAAATTGATTTATTGATAAATAACTTGTGGCGCATAAATTCATAATACTCGTTTCTACTGCTATTTTTTTCTCATAACAACCACTCTGTGATGAGAAATGGGCTAAGAGAAAGTGACTGGTCCGAAGTCCCTCAGCCAGCTGTCATACTTAAGATGAGGCTAGAATTCACAGTTTCTGGTGCCTTAACCCCAGAGGTGGATTCCTGCTGGTTCTAACCAGTTTGGTAGAAGAGGTTCATCAAATCTACCATACCAGTTAGAAGAGGTTCCACTGGTGGACCTGGAAATAAGTTTCAGAACACCTGCCCCGGCCCTGTCGCTCGCTCGCCCCACCCATTCCATCGGAGCTCACTTGCTGCCCCGCCCATCCACACTAAAGTAGCCCAGCCTGCCGCTCAATGATTGGCTGGAGTCCAGCCAATCAGTGAGCAGGCTGGAGTCGACCCGCCCACCTCTACACCCTTTTAAAAGCGCAGCGCCAATGGCCAACATTCCTCTTTTGAAAAGAGTTTATCTTTTGAAAAGAATCTTTCTCGTTCCCGAGCACCTGTCGCATCGCACTTGCTGATCGGGTGCTCCCTTTGCTTAGCCTTCCAGCAGCTTGCTGCTTCCCTCAGGTAAGCAACTAAGTGCAAGGCAGGGGCAGTGATGGTGTCGGGAGGCTAGCGTATGCCAGCTCGTGGCTTTCATGTGGGAAGGCCTTCAGGCCATGAGCTGGGTTATACTAGCCTCCCACCTGCTGTGGCCCACCCACTTTCGGCCACGCAGCATATACCAGCCCACAGCTTTCGTGAGCTGGCTGGCATATGCCACATGGCCGAAAGGGGGTGGGCCGCTGCCGCAGCGGGAGGCTAGTGTATGGCAGCTTGCAGCTTTCACGAGGGAAGGTCTTCAGGTCTTCACTTGCGAAAGCCGCGAGCTGGTTTAGGCCGCACGGCCGAAAGAGGGTTTTCTGCTAACCCCCCACCTCCTCCCAGTCCTCAGCCTTGCCTAGCTGGCTAAGCCTGCCAGGCGGCGGGCCTAGCTGACCCGGTTTTCCCTTGTCCCTTCAGTTCAGCTTACCTGCTGCTCGTCGCCTACCTGCTCCCTGCTGCATCCATCACATCGGAGAGCTGCTGATTCTGCCTGCTCTTAAGTGACATTTTTTTCCTTTTATGCTTTTAATGTTTTTTTAAAGAATATTTTATTTATTTTATATAGAATTTTTTAAATCATTTTATTTAAAAGTATTGAGTATAGATTTTTTTAAAAATGGTTCATTTTAAATTATTGTTGGTAGAATCTTTTTTAAAAATTGTCTTAGACTATTTAAAAAAAGATTCTGTCAACAATAAGTTAAAATAAACCATTTTAAAAAAATCTATACTCAATACTTTTAAATAAAACCATTTAAAATATTCTATTCACAATACATTTAAAAGTATTGTGGATAGAATATTTTTAAATGGTTTATTTTAATTTATTGTGTATAGAATATTTTAATGGTTTTATTTTAATTTATTGTGTATATAATATTTTAATGGTTTTATTTTAATTTATTGTGTATAGAATATTTTTAAATGGTTTTTAAGGATTTTTTATTATTTATAGAATATCTTTTTTAAAATATATATATTTTAGGGAATTTTTATTTATTTATTGTTTATAGAATATGTTTATTACAAGAAATGTCATTCTTTTTCATAAATGTTTTATTTGTGATGTAATATGTTGCTTTTTAGTATGCAGGTTGGTGCATGGTTTATGTGTCTCAAAGTGGCTGCTTTTCTATGGGCAGGCCAGGTTGGTGCAAGGCAGCTTTGCCAGATTTTGTGTGTTTCTATGTGATACCTGGTTGTTTAGGTAATTGTGAGGTAGTTGCTGGATCTGTGAGCTTCCTGGCACTGTCCTTTATAATTTCCCACAATGCCTAGATGGTTTTTCTTCCAGTAGCTTTGTCTTTCCTGTTCTTAGGGTTAGGGAAAAAATAGTTTCATCTGCAGTCTTTTGGGGGGAAATTGTTATTTTTTGGTGTTTTCCTGGCACTGTCATAGTTTGTGTGTATGTGTAATGTCCCACAGTTATCTACACATTAATAATGATCAAGTACTAATAATATTTCCTTATACATTTTAGTGACTTTTCCTTACATTATTGGTGTTTTCTTTCATACTTTTAGATTTCTAATTTCTGTTTCTGTTAGTTAGCAATTGATAAAACAAATCCCACGTAAAAAAGTATTCAAAGCTTTAATGATTTTAATTGTCAATTTATTCATTCCTGCACATTCTATTATTTATCCATTTTCATATATTTGTTTTCCCACTGTTGTGCAAACACAATTCCAGCAGCTGTTAACATGTGTAAAATTAAATGTGTATTGTATTCCCTTTGAAATACACAAAAAAATATTGCTGGTTTTAAATCCATACCTTGCTTCACCATTGCGTTTAACCATGACACCACTAACTCTTGGATAGCTACTTGGTCTGTCCTAAGTACTGAACCTAATTCATATATTCCTGTTTTTTGAACTGAGGAATAAATTTCAGAAAAAGAAATCTGTACTGCTCTGTGAATCTACCTATGACATTCATTCTTGATCTAACTTCTTAAATGAAAAACAATATCTTTCCTGTTTGTTGGGCGACATACTTCCTGAAAAGACTCTACATTGTTGGGTGAAAACAGAGGTCTGTTTTCTTTTGTTACCTGTAGTGTAGTCCTCAGCTTGCAACCACAATCAAGTCTAATATTGTTTTATTTCTTCTGCAGTTACTATTATTTAACAGGATAAAGAGGCAATAGAGTATGACCATTAGTACAGTCATCTTTCCTATGTAAGTAGCTGTTTTATTGCTTTGTGTGCTGGTTTCACCCTTAATGTGGTAGTGTATGCAATTAAAGTCTTCCTTTCTGGGTCTCTTTGTGCAGGCCATTCATTGGAGCAAGGTGGTCAGTGGGTGACTTCAACACACAAAAGGACAGTCAACTTCCTTTTCTATTATTTTGTGTGCTGGTTTCATCCTAATGCAGTGCATGCAATTAAAGTCTTCCTTTCTGTGTCTCTTTGTGCAGGCCATTCATTGGAGCAAGTGTGATCAGTAATGTAGAAGACAGGCATCTTCCTTCTGTAAGTAGCTGTCATTATTGTTTTGTGTGCTTGTTTCATTCTAACGCTGTGCATGCAATAGAAGAGTTCATTTCTGTGTCTCTTCTTTGTGCAGACCATTCATTGGAGTCAGTGATATTGAAGACTGGCAAGGACAGTCATCTTCTTTCTGTAAGTAGCTCTTTTATTGTTTTGTATACTTATTTTAATCTTATTTAAGTAGTAAGTACACAAAATAATAATTTTCCTTCTTTATATCTTTTTGTAGATCATCCATTGGGGCAAAGAATTCAGTGACATCGTCTTGGACACTCCCACTCAGTCACATGACTGCCAAGCCACTCCCACCCAGTCACATGGCCAGCAAGCCACTCCCACCCTGTCACATGCCCAGCAAGCCACTCCCACAAAGCAGGCCACACCTATACAAGAGGTTCTAAAAAAATTTGAAACCCACCATGTGTATGGCCAGCACATGACACATCCAGCCTGTAGGCCAGGAGTTTGTGAGGCCTACTTTAGGCAGCTTCGTATAAAAAATCCAGGGGAAACAACTAATTCTCAACTATACCAGCAGATATAAATAGCAATAGCTCTTAGACTTATATACAGCTTCACAGTAATTTACAGCTCTCTCTAAGCAGTTTACAGGATCAGCATATTGCTGCCCAAAATCTGGATCCTTATTGTCCTGACCTTGGAAAGGTGGAAGGCTGAGTCAACTTTGAGCAGGTGATATTCGAACTGCCAAACTGCCATGTTTAAAATCTTTTTTTTTATGTCTAGAGATGTTCATCTCTGAGGCAAGAGAGATGATGTTATGATAGAGAATGTTTGCTTCCTGAATGCTGTCAGGTACCATTGTATGCCTGAAGCTCACAATTTTGAGTCAAATTAACTTTTGAGGTAAAGGTTAATATAACTTCTGCATTCAATCAATTTAGTTAAACTAACTTCTTAGGTAAATTTTATGATTCTTGACAAGGCAACTTCTAAGGAATTTCAATGGAGGGCAGAAACTGTTTTGATGACATGGATAATATCTAGCCTCATCTCAGTAGAATTGCATACTACTTATGAATAGAGAAGGAGACACTAACAAGTAATATAATGCTTTTAATTTCTAACTTCTGCCCTAGATTTAGTATGGTATGTTATGCAAGGCAAAGTGTAAGATATTTTGGAGGAGTAAATAAATACTTTAGCAGGCTGTATGTTAAAAACTGAGGCAAAACCACTTTCCCTTTTTCTAAAAATATATTAAATTTCCTTCAGATTTTTAACATAACAAAGCCTGTAAGCATTACTTTGTCACTATTTTTGCTTTACAGTGCCATGGGAACAGTCTCTACATCTTCATCTTTGTATTATTTTTTTTAGAAAAAAACAAACTTGTTGTCCTCACATAATCAATATATGTCCTCACATAATCATATATAATCAATATATGACTTGTACTGGAAAGATTCACTGGATGGGAAGAGAACAAACATGGACAATGGACTATCTGTCCATCTTCTTTCAAAATGTTAGTACAACATAGCACAGGGGTCCCCAACCACTGGACTGCAGTCCACTACTGGGCCATGGTTCGGAACCAGGTTGTGTAAGTGATAGGTACATGTATGCAGTGACGTTCGGTGAGGTTTATGGCTGGTGAGGCACTGACACAGTGGTGGGTTTCAATTTTTTGGGGACTTGTGGACCTCAACTTCCAGAATTCCACAGCCAGGCATGCTCAGTTCCGATTTAAAGTGACAGCATTTGTTTTTCTCCTTTGCAAAAGAAGTTTCCTTCTTTCTTTTTCTTTTTCTTCTCCCTTCCCCTCCTTCCTCCCTCCCTCCCTCCCTCTCTCTCTCTCTCTCTCTCTCTCTCACACACACACACACACACACACACACACACACACACGTTGGATTCACATAAGTTGGATTGGACTATCTCTCCTACCCCCTTTCCTCTCTCTCTCTCTCACTCACTCCCTCTCAAACAAACAAACAAACACACACACACACACACAAAGTTGGATTGGAGGGAAGAGCACCAGCAAGGAGACCCAAGAGGAGGCAGGAAGCCAGTCAAAGAGCCATACTGGAGCACACACACTTTCCCCCAGCCCCGGAAGGATCCAGCCCAGCTTCACAGATTACAGGTTTGAAAAGGCAACGTGGCTCTGCCTGAAATCAAACTACACTTGGGGATGGGGAGGGAGAGCACAAGCGAGCCAGAGTCATTCCCTCCAGCCTTTGCCCAAAGCCCCGCATCAGGAGGATGAAGTTTGAATTCCTCCCTCTCCCTCCGACCCAAACATACCTTTTCCAGCTGATTCAGAGAGGATTTCAACTCTGCTCTTGCCTCGGGTCCTCTGAAGAAGCCCTGCCCAAACGAGCGCCCTCTACTATGAGGCAGGAGAACTGTGTGCCTCATCTACGGCAGGAATTTTTAGGCTTTTAACCCTTGCTTAACTCTGCTTGAGTGATCATGAAACACCTAAATTCAGACTAGATGAGGCATGCAGTTCTCCTGCCTCATAGTAGAGAGCACTTTTTAGAGGCTTTTTAAATAGTTAAGCAGAGTCATCCACGGTAAGGCAGCAACTAGCTCAGCCTGACCTCAGCTCTTGCCTTTTTCCTTTTATATATTTTTTTCTTTTCATGATGACAGTGGTGAGGCTGTGCCTCCCCTGCCTCACCTGCCTGCACTTTGCTGCATGCATGTATGCAAAGCTCCCCTTGAGCAAGCAGTGGCCGCTTGTCCTTGCAAATGAAGCTCCCCTCATGACAGCAGCAGCCATTTTGCACTTGTGTGCGGCGGCTGCTTTTGCTTATGTGCACGCCCACTGCTCAGACAAATGTAGCTGCATGTTCTTGTGTGCATTTCCCTACCACTAAGAGGGAACTATTCATCTTCCCCTGCTGGGCCGCCAATCCAGAAAGTTTGGGGACCACTGCTATAGCAGGCATATTTCATAATTCATCATAATTGCATACCTGAGAAGTCAATTAGCTTATCTTTCCCCCCACCCCCAAATGATAAAGTGCTCTGAAATCATGTTCCAATTCTGAGTGCATTAAATAGGTCAAGGTCTATACACTTAATAACAAAAATTGAATGTGCTGAAAATATAACGAAAGGCCCTGTGGCATGAAGAACTGCTGTGCTATTTCAAGGAAATGGCCTGTGATAGGCTATAAACTTATTCTAGAGAGAAAAGTTGAGATGAAAAATATAGCATGTGCATTGAAGAATCAAAGAATAACTGAAAAATTCTTACTCTCGCTTCATTAATAGAAATAGGAGAAAATTTATTTTTCAATGAAATAAAAAGCTGTTTGCAAATCACTGGTTATTATTTTTCCCCTAATAGCTAAATCTCTTCTCACCTTAAAATAATATTTCAGTGAAATATAACTTTTAAAATATACAGGCAAGAATCTTATGGACTTAAAGATACATTTAAGCACATTCTGTCATGCACCATTTTCATCCACACTCATTTGGGATATGCTGGATTTTAACATCAGTTCTGAGTTCTTGCATAGGATTGAAATAAATAGAGAAACAAAATTCCGTTTTGTTACACTGTTCTGTTTTGTGTAAGCCAGGATGACACAAGGCTGTCTCAGTCATAAACAATGAGTTGAAGGCAAGATGATGGGGACATAGCATGAAAAAGAAACAAGTAGCCGAAACATCATGCCATGGTTAAATGCAAACATGGGGAAACCCATTATGTATTGCAATGAAATTATTTTTAATGGGAAGAAATATTATAAAAGTGCCTTGAATTTTTTTTTAAAAAAACATGCAAATAAATAAAGACCAGTTCTCATCTTGTCCTCAGCAGCTGCTATTACATCATGATCAGTATAATATCAAGAAGACCTAGGATGGAATCATATACATACGATTAGTCTCTTCATGTTTACCAAAACCCCTTGTTAATTTATAAATTGGCTTTTAAGGTCCTTTATAGAACATGGCTTAGGGGGCTGCATCATGCTGATAGCATGTACCCTGGGGATTAAAGACACAACAAAACAAAGATAAAGGGTCCAAAACAGAGAGACAAAGAGTCAAACAGTCATTGCAAAGATAAATGAGGGTGAGGCAGTGATGCGAGCACTCTTACATACATAATGATAGAAGCAGACACACACCATGGCCAGGGCATAAACTGGGCTGGCAAACCAACTGCACACTGTGGGCTTTGAGGGCAGCCATCTCATAGATGCAGAAGCCTGTCACTGCCATTCAAACTGCCATTTGGAATGCAGCAGTGAGTTACCAGTTCAGGGAATGAGAAGACAAGCATCTTTATTGTCCTGTGCAAAAATAATGTAATTATGTCCAGCAGGCCATGGTGAGGCTAAACATTACAAGTGGGTTCCTAGCACAGCTCAAACTGATATCCAAGAGGAGACTATGAAGTCAGACAGCTGTTGCTAAACTATATGCAAATATCGCTGGCAAGTCTGTGGCACTTACTGGTCATCTTCAATGCCCCTTCAGGGCAGTATGACTGCGATTGGGCCTCTCTCTTTCTCAAACCAGAAAGTTGAAGCCAGTTTTTGTAATGGGAAAATAGGAAATGTTAGGAAAGATTAGCTGCCCATTCAGGCACATCTACTACATCATCAAATTTGGCTGAGACAAAGAAAGAGAGAAAGAGAAAGAGAAAGAGAAAGAGAGAGAGAGAGGGAGGGAGGGAGGGAAGGAGAGAGAGAGAGAGAGAGAGAGAGCTTAAAATGAAAAAAAAATCTTATAATAAATGCCAGAATGTGAATTGGCATCTTTGCTAAGGCATACCTTGATAGAATTTTCAGTGCATCTGATTCCTGATCTCTTCCATAGTAGCCAGATGTTCCTATATATTTTTTCTGCTGTTAATAACGTGTCCTGCTGTTTGAATAGCTGTTGTTCAATTGCACTTCTCAAACAGCTCGTCCTTACTGATATTGCTTCTAGAAATTTTTCAAATATTGCAAAACAATCGGCTGCAATTAAAAAAAAAGTGGCACGTATAGAGAGCACTTCCTATCAAAGCGACAGTCAACTAACGCATGAAATAGAAAGATAAGCTCAATTCTTTCTGCTTGCTTAATGGAACTGTATAGATCTTCCTTCTTCCCAAAAGAGTCACCCTATTTTTGAGTGATTAAAACATTGCATGGTGCAATGTTCAATTTTCAAGCAAGATCAGATCCAGTGGAACTAAGTGCAGTGGGAACTAGAGTTTTTTGTGCAGTTGGAAATATGTGATAGGACCATTTTTTAAAAGAAATACAATTTTAAGTTTCCTTTTCCTTTTCATGATTTACATTAATATTATATTATTG
The DNA here is from genome assembly GCF_964273705.1 of Natrix helvetica. Classification (NCBI taxonomy): domain Eukaryota; kingdom Metazoa; phylum Chordata; class Lepidosauria; order Squamata; family Natricidae; genus Natrix; species Natrix helvetica. The sequence continues at coordinate 90,344,762 of NC_138550.1, read as the reverse complement.
TAATATTAACCACAACTCATAAAAAACATCATTTACTTGTTTTATATATGAATGCAACATAAAAAAGATATGCATTTATTATTTATAAAGATAAGTCTTTATTAAGTCCTTTGACTAATGTGTGTAGGTCCATGCATATACAGGTAGTTCCTCAACTTACAACAACAATTGAGCCTAACGTTTCTGTTGCTAAGTGAAATATTTGTTAAGTGAGTTTCATTCCATTTGATGACTTTTCTTGCCCCAGTTGTTAAGTGAATCACTAGAGCTGTTAAGTTAGTAACACATTTGTTAAGTGAATCTACCTTCCCAATTGACTTTGCTTGTTAGAAGGTTGCTATCAAATCAAATCAAATCAAATTTTATTTGTTAGCTGCACCCTCTCCAGAAGGACTCGGGGCGGCGTACAATAAAAACACATAAAATATACAAATATAAACAGTACATATACATATGCATGGAGGAGGTAAACAGATGAATAAAATAGAATTAAAATTTCAATTTAAAATCCTCTCAATTAAGATACAGAATACACAATTAAAAAACCCGTCAGGAGCGATATGGTAAAACTATGGTTGAGCCAGGCCAGCTACTTGGAAGAGGTGGGTCTTGAGCTTTGCGCGGAAGGAGTGTAGGTCAGAGGTAGTCCTGATATCAGGGGGGAGGTCATTCCACAGGGCTGGGCCCGTCACAGAGAAGGCTCTGCTCCTAGGCGTCGCCCCCCGACACTGTCTGGTAGACGGCACCTGGAGAAGTCCCTCTCTGTGCGAGCGAATTGGTCGCAGGGATGTATGGGGCAGGATACGATCCCGCAAGTAACTAGGTCCTGAGCCATGGAGCGGTTTGAAGATCGTTGTCAGAACCTTGAAACCACAGGAATCCAGTGCAGCTCGCGCAGGAGAGGTGTCACATGGGAGTACCTCGTACTCCCCATAATCACCCGCGCGGCCGCATTCTGGACCAACTGAAGTCTCCGAGTGCATTTCAAGGGAAGCCCCATGTAGAGAGCATTGCAGTAGTCGAGGCGAGACGTCACCAGCGCATGAGTGACTGTGCGTAAGGCATCCCGGTCCAATAGGGGGCGCAATTGGCACACCAGGCGAACCTGGTGGAACGCCCCCCTTGCCACGGCTGTCACATGGTCATCCATGGACAGCCGGGAATCCAGGAGGACGCCCAAATTGCGCGCCCGCTCCACGGGGGCCAGTTGTACGCCCCCAATGGCCAGAGATGGAAGTAACTGGTTGAACCGGGGGGCCGGAACCCACAGCCACTCCGTCTTGGAGGGGTTGAGCTTGAGTCGGTTGTCATCCATCCAGACCCGTACGGCTTCCAAGCACTGGGACATCACTTCGAAGGCCTCGTTGGGGTGGTTCGGGTTGGAAATGTACAGCTGAGTATCATCAGCGTACAGATGATATCCCACCCCAAAACCACGAATGATCTCACCCAACGGCTTCATATGTGTTGAACAGGAGCGGCGAGAGGACCGACCCCTGTGGCACCCCACAAATGAGGGGGCTTAGGGTCGACCTCTGCTCCCCTGCCAATACACGTTGCATCCGGCCGGAAAGGTAGGAGCCGAACCACCGCAAAACGGTGCCCCGAACCCCCAACCCCTCCAGTCGGTGCAACAGGATACCATGGTCGATGGTATCAAAAGTCGCCGAGAGGTCTAATAGGACCAGGATAGAGGAACAACCCCTATCTCTGGCCCTCCAGAGATCATCCACCAACACGACCAAGGCCGTCTCCGTGCTGTGTCCGGGGCGGAAGCCGGACTGGCGCGGGTCTAGATAATCATTTTCCTCCAGATGTGGTGGAAACTGATAAGCTACCACACTCTCTACAACCTTCGCCAAAAAGGGAAGGTTGGAGACAGGACGATAATTGGCCAGCTCCGTAGGGTCCAGGGAAGGCTTCTTGAGCAAGGGTCTCACCACCGCCTCTTTCAAGGCGGCCGGGAGAGACCCCGCACCCAACGAAGTGTTCACTAGGCCCAGGAGCCAGTCACGTGTAACCTCCCAGGATGCCAGTACAAGCCAGGAGGGGCACGGGTCCAGTAAACATGTGGTAGGTCGCAGCCGTCCACGCATTCTGTCCAAATCCTCAATGTCAACCAAGTCAAACTCCTCCCAGACTGGTCTCTCAAGACTCGCCGTGGACGTCTCCACTAGACCACTGAAAGAGACGCAATCCTTCCGGATTTGAGCGATTTTATCCTGCAGATATTTCCCAAATTCCTCTGCTCTACCCTGTAAAGGGGCCTCCCGCGGCCTCTGGAACAGGAGGGAGCGGGATACCCAAAACAGGACGGCAGGGCGGTTCTCTGTGGATGCAATGAGAGCGGCACAATATTGATGTTTGGCCGCTCTCAATGCCACAAGGTACGCCCTTAAGTGGGTTCGTACCTGTGTTTGGTCAAATTCGGAACGAGAGGATCTCCAACGACTCTCTAGGCGTCTCTTGCGGCGCTTCATCACCCTTAGCTCCTCGGTGAACCAAGGGGCCAGGGTGGATCGTTGCCGCCGGAGAGACCACAAAGGTGCCACCCGGTTTAAGGCCCCGGTAGTCGCATTATTCCACGCGACCACCAGGTCCTCTACCCGGGGGTGGGTCAGGGCTACTGGAGGTGGCCCAAGCTCCATCTGGAACCTATCTGGTTCCATCAGGCGCCTGGGGTGGAACCATCTGGTGTTTTCCGGTTCCGCCTCCCCGCAGCGGGGGGTAGCACTGGGGAAGTCAAGTCGGAGGAGTGAGTGATCTGACCATGACAGGGGAGTGATGGTTAAATCCCCTCCTCCCAGATCACTCAACCACTGGCCAGAGACAAAAACAAGGTCCAAAGTGTGGCCTCCCTCGTGTGTCAGGCCCTGAATCACTTGAGTCAGGTCCATGGCTGTCATGGAAGCCATGAACTCCCGAACCCCCCCAGACGCTTCTCCCACCGATGGCAGGTTAAAATCCCCCATCACTAAAAGTTTGGGGGTCTCAACCGCCACCGATGCGATCAGCTCGAGGAGTTCAGGCAGGGCCGCTGATGTATAGCGAGGAGTCAGGTATACTATCAGCAGGCCCAACTGTCTCCCAGGGCCCCACCTCATGACAAGGGACTCACACCCGGATGTCTGCGGCACAGTGGACTCCCTCGGCTCTAAGTCCTCCCGAATAATCACTGCTACCCCACCGCCCCTTCCCTGGGCCAGGGGCTGGTGAAATGCTCGGTAACCTGGAGGGCACATTTCCACAAGGGGTAAACCTCCCTCGTGGCCCAACCAGGTCTCCGTTATTCCTGCGAGGTCCGGCTCCCCCTCAAGAATTAGATCGAAAATGAGGGGGGCCTTGTTAACAACGGACCTCGCATTGCATAACAACAGCCTCAGGCCCTGGGTCTGCAGCTCCTGACCACCTAGTACGCGGGGGTTGGTACAAGCGACCGGGTGTGACCAACAACCACGGTCTCCCAACCGACTACGAGTTCTTGATCTGTCCTCGCATCTGCCCCTCCCTACGACCGTTGGAATCAAAGAGCCCTGTATAGGAACGATATCCTCCCCCTCCTCCTCCCTTCCACTCCCTCCCCTCGCGACCACACCTAGTGACCTGGCTCTGTCATCACTCCTGACCTCCACCCGCCCCCTAACCCCAGAACCCCTACAAATTCTTAAAAAACATTTTACTAAAAAACCCCTTAATTTACACTTCCTCCACCTCTCTGGGTTAATAAACCCGTCCTCAAGGTGGGCCCTCGAAAGGGCTGGAGGCCAAACCTAGGGGGTTACACGACCCCAGGACACTGTAACTGTCATAAATATGAGTCAGTTGCCAAGTGTCTGAGTTTTAATGACCATGAGCAGTGACGTGCAGTCAGGTGAGGCAAGTGAGGCACAGCCTCACCACTCTCATCATGAAAAAAAAAAAGTAAAAGGAAAAGCTGAGCTAGTTGCTGCCTCACCGTGGATGACTCTGCTTAACCTCACTGGTGCTCTCCCTCCCCAAGTGTAGTGACTTCCTCCCCAGGCCCCCATTCATTTCTCTCTCTCACACACACAGCTGGATAAAACTATATAAAAATCTAGCCCAGCTTCACTGATTACAAGTTTGAAAAGGCAACGTTGCTCCACCTGCAATCAAACTACACTTGGGGAGGGGGAACACAAGCGAGCACTGGGGAGACCACAGGAGGAGGCAGGAAGCCAGGCAAAGAGCCATGCTGCAGTACACACACTTCCCCCAGCCTCTTTCTTTTGGAAGGCTCGGCTCGGCTCCCCTCCGGCTTCTCTGCCTCTCCTCTCACCCCAGCCTGCCAGCAGGAGGTGGTGGGTGGGCTTTATTGTGTTCCAGGCATTTCCCACCCAGACAGCAGGCTGCATTTGCAATGGTGGAGGTGTTTGGGAAAGGCAGCAGGGGAATGGGGGGGGGGCATGGCAGAGGAGCTGCTTTCAAGCCACTGGAAAAGATATCCAATCCAACTTTTGTGTGTGCGGGGGGGGGTTGTTTGAGAGTGAGTGAGAGAGGGAAGGGGTAGGAGAGATAGTCCAATCCAACTTCTCTCTGTGTGTGTGTGTGTGTGTGTGTTTGAGAGAGGGGGAGGAAGGGAGAGAGAGAGGAAGGAGGGGAAGGAGAAGAAAAAGAAAAAGAAAGAAGGAGCAAAGGAGAAAAACAAATGCTGTCGCTTTAAATTGGAACTGAGCATGCCTGGCTGTGGAATTCTGGGAGTTGAAGTCCACAAGTCTAAAAATATTTGAAACCCAGCACTGTGTCAGTGCCTCACCAGTCATAAACCTCACCGCACATCACTGACCATGAGGATGCTGTAATGGTTGTAAGTGTGAAAATCATCATAAGTCACCTTTTTCAGTGCCATTGTTACTTTGAACGGTCACTAAATGAACTGTGGTAAGTCAGTTCATTTCGACTTACCACCTGTACACATATACAAATGCTGACAATGTGGATGAGAGCACTGATGATGTTACCTATTTGTGTAATGAAGTCTGTCAGGAAACAACCAAGCTCAGAGAGCACCAGAGCTGCATATGTGCTCTTTTATTGATTCATGATGTGTGCTATGACCTGCTTCTATTGAAGCCATAACAACATTTGCTTGCATGAATACTCCTTCCAGAGCAGAAGGAAAGGATATATAGACATCAATGGAGTGACAAGCAAGGACATATTTTTGGTATCCCAACACAAACCTTTTATCTTGTATCTGTGATTAGGTTGCAAGCATATAAGAGCTCGGTTTAGGCTGTGAACATCATGAAGTTCATTTCATTTTCTTGTTACCATGGTTAATGGGAGATTCCTAAGAGAATTGAAGAGAGGAGCAAACTATGCAACTATACAACAAGGAGAATTTTAATAATCCTCGTTAAATAAAGACTTATAATAGATGTCCTTCAACTTGGGGTGAATTTCCGTTAAGTATATAGATATGGCAATATGCAATTCAGAGATTTTTTTTTTAAAAAAAATACTTCCTAATTTAATATAGAGTTCTAGAATTTTTTAATAGGCATTTTTAAAGCATTATCTTTTGAGAATATGTAATTGTGTGCTATTTATTGTTTTTTGCATAAAAGTGCTTGTAGATTGCCTAGAATCCACTTGGATTGAGACAACAGATAAACTGCCTAAATAAAAGGAGTACATTTCAGAACATATAAATGTGCACAGATTTTAAGGTGCCATCTAATAAGGGACTTATTTTAATTTGTGAAGTTATATTTTTATAGGGATTCTGAAACATTCCACTCCAGTCTTCCCCTCCTCTTCTATCATTGCCATCACCTCCATTATTACTATGTACAGTTCTTCCTCTTAAACTGTACCAGGTGAATGTACAAAATGAAGAGTAGAATGATCTGCTGTAATATGAGACAATAGAAATAGAAATAACAACAATAAAGAAAGTTAATGTGAAGTTCATTTTAAATGATATTCTGGTTGTTCTTGCTGATTTCATGGTTGGCTACTGCCATTAAGAAGGTGGTCTTCCTAGCCAACACACTGCAAGCCAGATCATCAATGGAAACTATATTTTATCACTAAAGAGTAAACGCAATGAATTGAAAATTAGGACAACGGCATCTGAATCTCCAAAATGATAGATCTATCATCTGGATCAATGATTCCCTAATTCTACATTCTTGCTGAGTAACATTGCCAGAGATTCTGAAAATTAGTGCAGTTAGCCTGAAGCAAGGGGAAAAAAATAAACCAATCTGTCCATTGTAAAATAAAATAAAAATAAAATAGATGTTTTATTTTCAGCCAAGGAACAAGGACCAAGAGCAGCAGATGGCACAGTAAAGCTAAAGCACTTTGCATATTTCCCATATTTCTTCCTTATTTTCATTTTCTTGCTTTAATTTAGCAGAGAGGGCTTGAAAACGTAAGCCTTTCTGATGTCTGCTGAACTGCATGAAGGCATGAGTACAGCCAAATAGCGATGCCAGGTTCCCAAACCTTTATATCATCTGTAAGATAAGCACACTAGCCATGATTATGCCCTCCGAAGCCTTCATTCAAATATATTTGAAACACATAATTGCCACCTAGCTGACATAATATACTTTGAATTCTCAAAATGCCCATGGGCTGCTATTATCTTGTCCTATTCTTTTCATGCCAAAAAGAAGAGGGAAAATAAAAAGCAGTGTTTAACTTCTGGTGGGGAATACTTCTGACACTTTTTGTCTTCCTATATTTTTAGCATATTTCTCTTTGCTATGGGAAGCTTGCAACTCTATTATTAAAACAGAACACAGTCCTAAGGGAAAGTGAGCAAGCTGGCATTACAGATGGGAACAGTGTGCGTGGAATAAGCTATCACCGTATCGCTAGCACCAAAGGAATTTTTCTTACAGCAGGAAAAATCATTAGCACGTTCTTGCTTGTGAGAATTATTTTTCTAAATGCTGGTATTCATTGACCATATACCATATTTTATAGTAGTATCATCATGCTTCAAAACAACCTTTTTAAGGAAATGATTATTTTAGTTTCTTTTTATTTTATTTATTTTTTTATTTTAGTCAAGCTGCTTCAGTCTGATTTTTTTTGTTTTTAAAGAAAACAAAAATTATTTGGATTAGTTCCTTCCTTCTCCTTCTTCCTCTCCTTCCTCCTCCTTATTGCTTTTGACACCAGTAAATCTAGTTTGAGATAGGGAGGATAAAATGGTTTCTATTCTTTCGCAACATATTAAAAAGCACTCAACATCAAATGAAAATGTGTACATTAAAAAAAATAGGAAAATGCATTTTAAAACCAGCAGCACAAAAATTACCAGCAACAGTACAAGCCGTAATTAAATGTTATAATCATGTCACCTAATTTCAGAATGTATTTGAATCATATAAGAAGGCACATATCTTCTGGAGAATTGATTTATGGCTTTTGTGATATAAAACAAGAATTTCTGAACTAAATGTATAGGATTTTCTGTACCCAAGAAAATAATATTCCCCAAAATGATACAAAATAAACATTCCCAAAATATAAATACAGAATTACAAAAATAAAATACAAAGTAATACCTCCCAAAGGACAGTACAATATATTCAAAATAATAATCCCTAAATAATATCCCCAAATGCCCATTAATATCCACAATATACCCAAGAAAATAATAAAATAAAAACAATAAAATTGATCCTTGACCTCTCCTTAACCACAATATCTCTCTCCTGTCCTTCCCCTAAAGTAACCTATGATTGTTCCAGAGACCTTTATTAAGAAAGAAGAAAATAGCTGGCATGTATGATAAACAATTTCTATGATCCAATATAACAAAAAAGAACTAAAAGCAGCAAACCTTTGCAATTGAAGCTGAATATTCACCAAGTTTCCAAAACTTAAATCTCAGCCTTTTTGCAAACCCATTGTTGAGTCTAAAAACCCAAGACTTGAGGTTGTTTCTCACAATCTCAATATCAGGACTCTTGTATTGTGCTGACACAGAAAGGAGACAGTTTACTCCTTCAATTTCCCTTCAAGTGGTTATAGTTCATCCAAAACCCAATTTTATAAAGATTTAAACCAGTGGTTTCCAACATGGGTCCAGACCCCATAGGGAGGCAATTTGATTTTTATTGGGGGCAATTTGAACCTTGTTTATGTCCTACAAGGGCAATTTGAAACTAAACCAGAATTTAGTTAGTTTGATAGTTAGTGAAATTCTTTTTTTTCTTAAAGAATTTTATTGGTTTTTAAACATTTATGGGAAAGGATAAGTGGATATACAAAAATTTTGGCAGCTCCATTGTGCTAAAGGTAGAAATCTCTCCAAATCTCTCAACTTTTACAGAAAAGAAAAGACAAAGGATAATGAGATCACTGTAGGTGATGGATGTGTCGTCCACTGGTCATCTCCCTGGTGGGCTCCATTCAGGAGCACAGGGGGCCCTGGAGGGGTCCCCTGCCACAGGACGGTTTGCTGGAATTCCGCAGACTCGGGGGCAGCTGGCGGGGGTGTTTCCAGCCTTGCTCCAGGAGCCAGGGAGCGGGGGGGGGGCAGGAGGCAGCTGTGGGCTGTTTGCCCTTTCACTGAATGGGCTCTGGGAGGAAAGAGTTAAGCAAAAGAAGAGCGGCTGAATTGCCGGTGGGGAGAGATCCACCCTAATCTCCTTAATCATCATTAACAGATAAGCAGCAGACTATTGTAAGTTTTTGTTCAATCCATTTGAAACTGGAAGATTAGAGGGGGGGTGTTTTCTTTCTCTTTACCCCCCCCCCCTCGGACAAAGCAGCATTTGAACTATCTCTATATATATTGGAATGGAGAAAGAAAAAAGGCTGACTTGCCACTTGTACTAACTATCTGAGAATGATTGATATCACAGCTGCAAGAGGTGATTGCTGAGCTGTTTCCTTAAAAGGATTTTTTTTTAATGGAACTCCTTGTTCTTCTCCCTGTGAAAGGAGGAGCCAATATGGCCACCCTCCATCTCTGATTTTGTACCTAAAAAGGAAGCCTGCCTTTTGAAACTATCTTCGGGGGAAAAAAACTCTGGTAATTGTCTTAATACTCCCTCTGAAGGCGCTCTGGACCTCTCCCGTTACGTGGTCTTCCTGATTAATTCTGACTATTTGACTTTTCCTCTTTCTGGTGTACCTTCATGCCTTGGAACTGTGAAGGAGAACTAACTTTTTACTTTTGGATTTGCCTGCCACCTGGGACCGATACAGCTGTGCACTCCACTGACACCATTTTCTTTGTAAAAGACTTACCATCCCTGAATGCAGATAAATGGGGCCCAAAATACCCCCAATGGGCAAGTCATTTTTGGCTCCTTCCTCTGTCACCTCCAGTCCAAGCATTCAGCAGACGAAGATTAACTTCATTGTTACACAAGAAGGGACTGGAGAGAGCTCAAAAGAACTATCTGTTAACCAAATGTTTCAGGAAATTATGAGGGGTCAAAATGAGTTGAAAAAAAGAGGTGACAGATCTTAAAGATGAACTCAGATCTGTACAACAACATTTAACAGAAAATAAACAAAGAATGGTGGTTTTGGAGGAGGTGGCAACTGAATTGGGGGAGGAGGTTAAGGCAGTCCGGAAGGGAAATTTAGAATTGGAAAATTTTATGGCAAGAATAGAAATTGAAAGAATGCCCTTTTTTCTCAGATTCCAGAACCTACCAGAGACATAAAATGAAGATCTTAAGGATATTATGAGTACAATTTTAGCAGAATATATTAAGAGAAATAAAGAACAGTTGTGGTGGGATATGGATCTGGTTTACAGGATTAATTCAACATATGCTAGAACACACAATGTTCCAAGGGAGGTACATGTTAAGTTTCTTAGGAGGACCACGAGGGATGAGGTGCTAAGGGCCCAAAGGGAGGGACCATTAAAATATAAAGATAAAGAAATTACCATTCTTAAGCAAATTCCGAAAAAAATAAGGGAAAAAAGGAGGAAGTATTCCTCCTTATCAAAGAAATTATACAATAAAGGAGTTTGGTTTAGATGGTTTTTGCCAGAGGGAATGTTGATTTTTTGGGAGGGAAACAGAATTAGAATTAATACAGTGGAGGAGGCTGAAGCCTTCATTAAAAAACATAGTTCCCTTCCAGAGGACAAAAATAGGGGAGGTGGTGAAAAAGGTAGTAGTGTGCAAGATATGAAGGAGGGGGGGGGCTGTAGCTCCATCTGGGTAAGGGAGGAGGGGGCAATATCAAAAAGGCTCAGGTCACAAAAATAAATGTATTTGAAATACTATGATAATTGTTGATATACTAGAAAGTGACAAAGAAAGAGATGATTGAACATATGGTTGATATAATGTAAAACAAGATTCTCTTTATGCTTATCTTTTATACGTTGTTTTCAACATTGTAAAAATTGTAAGATTTGGGGGGATTTCTACCACTAGCACAGGAGCTGCCAAAATTTTCTTTGTACACTTTTTACCTTTCCCTATAAATGTTCAAAAACCAATAATTTTTTTTTAAAAGAAAGAAAGAAAAGACAAAGGATAAAAGACAAGCAGAAACAGTGTCTTGTTATACATTGTATCAACCATGTGCTCAATCATCTCTTTTGCCACTTTCTAATATATCAACAATTACAATGATATTTCAAATACATTTATTTTTGTGACCTGAGTCTTTTCGATATTGCTCCCTCCCCCCTGTCCTCAGGTGGAGCCGCAGCCCCTCCCTCCTTCATATCTTGTGTATTGTCACCTTTTTCACTACCTCTTATATTTTCGTCTTCTAGGAGGGCACTATCTTTTTCAATGAAGGCCTCTGCCTCCACAACTGAATTGATTCTAATTCTGTTTCCCTCCCAGAAGGTCAACATTCCTTCTGGCAATAACCATCTAAACCAAACTCCTTTATTATATAATTTCTTTGATAAGGAGGAATACTTCCTCCTCTTATCTCTTATTTTTTTCGGACTTTGCTTAAGAATGGCAATTTCTTTGTCTTTATATTTTAGTGGTCCCCCCCTTTGGGCCCCTAGCACCTCATCCCTCGTGGTCTTCCTAAGAAATTTAATATGTACTTCCCTTGGAACATTATGTGTTCTGGCATATGCTGAGATGATCCTGTAAACCAGATCCATATCCCACCACAACTGTTCTTTATCTCTCTTAATATATTCTGCTAAGATTGTACTCATAATATTCTTAAGATCTTCATATTCTGTTTCCGGTAGGTTCTGGAATCTGAGAAAAAAAGGACATTTTTTCAAGTTCTATCTTTACCATAAAATTTTCCAATTCTCTATTCCCCTTCTGAACTGCCTTAAACTCCTCCCCCAGCCTGACTGCACCCTCCTCCAGCCCATCAATTCTTTGTTTATTTTCTGTTATTTGCTGCTGTACACCTCTGAGTTCTTTAAAATCTGCCACCTCTTTTTTCTACTCATTTTGTCCCTTCATAAGAGCCTGGAACATTTGGATAATAGATAAATCTTTTGAACTCTCTCCAGTCCCTTCTTGTTGTAAAAATGATGGAATTTTTGACTGTTGAGTCGTTGGGCTGAATGTAGAGGAGGTAGGTGCTGAGGCTGCCTTGCCTGAATGTGGTTTTCTGGGCCCCATTTGTTTGAGTTCAGAGATGACTGTAAGTCTTTTGCAAAAGAAATGGCATCTGTGGAGCGTGCAGCTGGGTGAGTCCAAGAAAACAGGCAAGTCCAAAAGTGAAAGTTAATCCTCAATCACAGTTCCAAAAAGAAGAAAAAAAAGAAGATGAAATAATCCAAATCCAGAAAGACCACATAACAGGAGGAGCTCCAGGAGTCCTTCAGGGGGTAGTAATAATATAAAGTCAGGAATTTCTTCAAAGGTAGTTTCAAAAGGCAAATTTCATTTATAAGTGCAAAGAAGAAGGTGGAAGCAGGCCATTTTGGCTCCCCCTTTCACAGGGAACCAGGGAGCAAAACATCAAAAGTTTCCATAAAGTTTTTAAAACAACTCAGCAATCACCTCTTGCAGTTGTGATATAAATCTTTCTCACACAGTTAGTGCAAGTGACTAATTCAACTTTTGCTCTCTATCTCCATTCCGAGATTGAGAGATAGTCCAAATGCTGCTTTAAATGAGGGGTGGTGGTGAAAGAACCCCCCTCCAATCTTCCAACTTCAAATAGATTGAATCCACAACTTACAAAAGGCTGCTGTTCATCAGTTAAAGAGGATTAAAGAGATTGGAGCGAACTTCTCACCTCCAGCACTTCAGCCGCTACATCTAATTAATTGCTTCCTTCCGGAGTCCATTCAGTGAAGGTGCAGGTAGCCGACTGCTGCGCTATGCACTCCCCTCGCTCCCCAGCTCCTGAGGTGAGGTTGGAAACCCCACCATGGCTGCCGCCAATTCCGGGGGTTCCAGCAAGCCGCCCTACAGCAGACCGCCTGTGCTCCTAAAAGGAGCCCACTGGGGAATTGAACAGCGGACACCCAGCGTCCGTCTCCTTTGGAAACCGGAAGCTCCTCGATAGTGAAATTCTTGATGTGCTACTGCATTGAAATATTACTCCAAATTGCTTTGGAAGTCATGACTTATTGGTATCTAACCATTTAATAGGGGCAAAATAATTCATATTTTCTTAATTTGTTTCAATTCATTTACTACAGTGTGGTTGCTGAAGTTGGTTCATGTCTTCTTCTTCTTGTTGTTGTTGTTAGTCATCACATAGTCAACCAGATGTTTAAACTGGGTTTAACATTTTTGTCTATTATTATTATTATACAATTGTATCACAGCGGCCATTTGTTTCGCCGGATTTGGCATTGATTATTAGTCGGGCCCCACTCAGGGGCCTAGGACGTCGTAACGTATTTTCGTAATATACGTGCGGATCCAAGCAGTGCATATTTTTGCATTTGACTGATGGTGATTTTGTCAAGTTTTAACTGTTTTAAATGTAATTCCAGTGCTTTTGGAATAGCACCCAGTGTGCCAATTACCACTGGAATTACCACTGCTGGTTTGTGCCATAATCGTTGGATTTCGATTTTTAAGTCCTGGTATTTCACGACTTTTTCATGTTCCTTCTCGTCGACCCTGCCATCATCTGGTATTGTGATGTCTATGATTGTAACCTTATTTTTCTCAACCAGTGTGATGTCTGGTATGTTATGCGCCAGTATTTTTCTGTTGTATACGAAAATCCCATAGTATCTTGACCAGCTGATTTCGGTAACTTTTTCAGGCTTGTGTTCCCACCAATTTGTTGTTGTTTTAATATTATAATTTTTGCAAAAATTCCAGTGGATCATTTGTATGAAAATCCCTTAGGATCTGGACCATCTGATTTTCGGTGACTTTTGGTCAAGATCCTATGGGATTTTCGTATACAAATGGATACGATATTATTATTATTGTTGTTGTTGTTGTTGTTGTTGTTGTTGTTGTTATTGTTGTTGTTATTATTATTATTATCATTATTATTATTATTATTATTATTATTATTATTATTATTATTATTATTATTATTATTACATCAACAGAATTGTATCACAGCGGCCAGTTCTTTCACTGGATTTGGCATTGATTACTAGTTGGGCCCCACCCAGGGGCCTAGGACGTCGTAACGTATTTTCGTAATATGTGTGCGGATCCAAGCAGTGCCGCCTTTTGCATTTGACTGATGGTGATTTTGTCAATTTTTAACTGTTTTAAATGTAATTCCAGTGCTTTTGGAATAGCACCCTGTGTGCCGATTACCACTGGAATTACCACTGCTGGTTTGTGCCATAATCGTTGAATTTCAATTTTTAAGTCCTGGTATTTTGCGATTTTTTCATATTCCTTCTCGGCGACCCTGCTATCACCTGGTATTGCGATGTCTATGATTGTAACCTTATTTTTCTCAACCAGTGTGATGTCTGGTGTATTATGCGCCAGTATTTTATCTGTTTGTATGCGAAAATCCCACAAGATCTTGACCATCTGACCCTCGACGACTTTTTCGGGCTTATGTTCCCACCAGTTTGTTGCTGTTTTAATGTTATAATTTTTGCAAAAATTCCAGTGGATGATGATGATGATGATGATGATGATTATTACATGAAACTCAGCAAACTAAACATTCAAAAATGCATCACAAATACCATTGACTGGTGCTAATGGTTGATACGGATTGCTGCCAGTGTCTTAGATATCAACCAAGTACCTTATTAAAATATACAATGTTCCAAGTGGCACAGTTTTTTGCAGTTCTGCTGGTGTTATTGCAGGAAGCTGCAATTTGTTGATCTGTCTTATAAAATTCTTGGACATGATACCAAGTGCCCCGATGACAATAGGTATCACTGTTACATGTTTCATCCATAATTGGGTAGTTTTGATGGCCAGGTCACAATATTTCATTATATTTTCCAGTTCTTTTTCTTTGACTCTGGCATCTCTTCGTACCACAATATCAATAAATTGCACATTTCAGTTTACAACAACTGTGATATGTGGCATGTTGTGTTCCAAATGACGATCCATCTGTATTCAAAATCCCACAAGAGCTTCACCTTCTCATTTTTAATAACTTTTTCCAATTTATGTTCCCATGACTTTTTGGATACAGGTAATTCGTATTTTTACATAATGACCAGTGAATTAATTTGGGACTTTATTGTTGTTGTTTTGTTGTTATTATTACCAATATGTATTACAAATGGGTACTATATTTTTTTGGTCTAGAGCACAAATAAATAATAAAAATAAAAGAAGAAATCAGGAAATATGGATATATGAGGGAAACAAGAGAATGGAGAATGAGCAATTCTAGCCACCACTCATCTCAAGAACAGATTTAAACATGTCTTTAAAAGTCTCTCATTGTAAATAGTACAATGCAAAGTTTAGCTCTGGATGATTTTGCCCATAATCAGTGAGATATTAATGATTTACATAAACTTATAGAATATCTTTACATATAAAATACACTTTTTGTCTTTGCATAGTGTGTGCCTTTGTGTTATATATGTTATATCTTTGACTACTGCATACATATATTAGGGATGCAGTGGCTCAGTGGCTAAAACACTGAGCTTGTCAATCAGAAAAATCAGCAGTTCAGTGGTTCGAACCTAGCAATTCGAAAGCATGTAAAAATGCAAGTAGAAAAATAGGGACCATCTTTGGTGGGAAGGTAACAGCTTTCCATGCACCTTCGGTATTTAGTCATGCCATCCACATGACCACGAATGATCATGTTCTTCAAACATCATTGACTTTGAAACAGAGATGATATTCTCCCCCCCTCCCTGCCTCCCCCCCTCTCTCTTTCATACAATTCAAGGTTCTGGTTGTTACACATGCAGCCTTTCATGGCACAAGACCAGGTTACTTGCAAACTGTTTATCTCCAATTATGTTTGCATGTTCAATACATAGTTTAAAAGGTTTAGCAAGCTTCAGACCCTACCATAGAAACAAAGGCATCTGGTGGGGATGAGGAAACATGCACCTTCTCAGTCATTGCTCCTCCCCCTTTGGATTCTCCAAGATATGGTTAGCCTTGGCTGCCTTTTAGAAGGCATTAAAGACCTTTATCTCCATCATTGAGTCATGTCAGCTCCGGCCAGGCCAGAGGCCTGGAGCTGCCATTCAGGGGAGAAACCTGGGCCAGCTGCCAAGACTCACCAGCCTTCACTCCTACACAAACAGCTGAGTAAATCTACAAAGTTAGTGATAACTGACATGGAAGGCATGCACCGGCCTTCCATCTGCTAGGAAGCTGGCCAAACTGTTACCCTTCAGAACCTGACAGTCTATAAGTAGTGTGAAATATTAGCTTCTTTTCTGGGGCATTGGTATGTGAATGTTGTTGTTTTGGATTGTTGCTTTTTAATGTTTTATTATCTGGTCTTTACTATTACTACTGCTAATGATTTACATACCCTTAAGTCATGTATGAAGTAAGGCAACCATATAAATCAACAAAATCTTATCTCTATCTTTGGTACTGTGTGTGTGAGAGAGAGGAGGGGAGGGAGAGGGAGGGAGAGAGAGGAGCGGGGAAGTGATAGCAAGGTAGGGGTATTTTCATGCAAGAGAAATATCTTGTATGTTTTGCAATTGAGTTCAGGGTGACAGATGGCTCTTGAAGAACTGTTAAAAAATGTGGATGTATGTTTTGTTTCTTATAACATATGGTTCAAAATGTCTCTTTATCTCAGTTACATTAACAGTTTTGGAAATGTGCACACTTTCTAAAATTCATTGCACTGATTTTGCAAATAAGAAAACAGCTGGAAAAGGTTTTGTTATTAATATTATTAAAATTCTCCAAATTTATACTTCAAAGTGATGGAACTTTTACAGCCTTTCTTAAGGGCTTGCTGTTCCTCAGCTGTACAGTTTCTCTTTAAATGTTAATAACAATTGGTGTAGTATTTATTTGTTTTTCTACCCATTAACCTCCCTTTGTTTACTTAGATATCACCTGATAATTCAAAATAACTTTGCAAGTCCAAAGAATTTGAACATAATTTGAAATTGTTAAATTGGGGTCGAATGAAGAGGCAAGACTTCAGTATAATGACTACAGATCTTTATTTGGTAGATAGGTACAATGAACTGCACTGGCTGTCCGCTAGCTGTCTCTTTTAAAGGGAGTTGTCAGGCAGCTCAACCACTGAGGTTGCTCTATTTTCCTGCCTGTAATGTGAATCAATGATTTTAAACCATTATTTTCCCCTTTTGAAAGGCAGCCTTGAGTGAAGCCTTCATCCCAAGCATTCACTCCCTATTAACATATTTAACAGACATTCAAGTCAATTGCCAGATACGATTATTCTGAACCAAAAGTTGAACTTTCTCTTCCTAGTGGCAAGTATTTTGCCAGGAACATAGCAAAACAGGTTCCAGGTTGGCAAAGAAATGAGACAAGGCTATATATTCTATATTTATTCAACCTATATATACAATATAAGGGACACGATGGCTCAGCATTTTAAAATGCTATGGTTGTGAGTTGTCCAGCTGACAGCTTGGGTTTGAAACGCCATACGATGGGGTGAGCTCCCAATAATTGTTCCAGCTCCTGTCCGCCTAGCAGTTTGAAAGCATGCAAATGCAAATAGATAAATAGGTACCACTTGAGAAGGTAACAGCTTTTGTGTGCTGGCCACATGACCATGGAAATGTCTTCAGACAATAGTGGCTCTCTTGGCTAAGAAATGGAGATGAACCCAGGCCCCTAGAGTTGGAGAGAACTGAACAGGGGAAATCTTTACCAGTTTATATATAATATATATTGAGGGAATCTAGATTGTAAAAAGGTGAACAGAGTTTTAAAATTAAAGTTGGAGTGAGAATTCCTGATAAGCTGTTCTATGTTGATGACATTATCCTTATAGCTGAAAATGCAAAGGATCTGGATCAGAGGTGGGTTTCAGGCGGTCCAGTCCGGTACGCACACACTGACATACATTTGCATACTGGAGGCCTCTGGGGGCCTCTTCCCTGGCCTGCCCCCCTCATTACCCCTGCCCCCCTGGTCACCACTCTCTCTTTCTATCTTGAAGTTTTAGAAAAATTCTCATTGAAACAGAAAATTTAAAAGGAGTTGGTTAATTTCTGTTTATAAAGGCCATGTGACAGGGGTGCGCAGGCTGCTGACCGAACCAGTGCCTTGCCAGGATGGCATGGTGGAGCTCTCCTGGAGTGTCTCCCAGCCGGGAAGAGGTGCCAGGAGAAAGTGGGGCTGCCAAAAGCCCAACTCCAATCGGCAACGGGGCACGAAGGAGCAGCCGGCCAGCAGAATTCCCATTCCCCAGGTTGGTGGGCTAGCGGGGAGATTGCCCGAATCTGGAGGCAGCGGGGAGGCAGGGGTTGAGCCTGCCCTGGGCACCTGCAATGGGCGGCAATCTGCCACCCACAGCTCTCGGAGGAAGGAGGCAGGGAAGCAAGCCCCAGGCCTCATCTCTGGCTCCTTTCTTGAGAGCTGGATTCAGGGATAGCCAACCACTCCCACCACTGCGCCCTTCACTCACCTTCCACCCAGAGGCTCTGCCAGCATGGCACCTCCCATTTTTCCTCCTACGAGACTGGATGAACATACAGTGATACATTTTATCACTTTGTCAAAGAATGCAATAAGATTGTCTGGCATAATATGTTTTTGACAAACCCATTTTGGCTTTTTGTTATTATTTTGTTTGCTTTTAGGTGTTCACTGATTTGTTGCTTTATTATCTTTTCCAGAATCTTCCCTGGTATTGAGATCAGGCTGATAGGTCTGCAATTTCCTGGAACTATTTTTTTTTTTTTACTTTTTTGAAAATGGGAACTACATCAGCTCTTTTCCAATCCTCTGGCAGTTCCTTGGTGCTCCAGGATCTTTGAAATATTGTTCAGTGGTTCTGAGATCTTGTCTGCCAGTTCCTTCAAAACCTTTGGGTATAATTCATCTGGTCCTGGTGATTTGTACTTGTCTAGGGTAGACAGGTGCTCAGTTACCATTTTCTTCCCTGTTTCAACTTGTGTTCTTAATATGTTTTTTGTGGTACTGTTTTTGGTAGATTGGACTGTTTTTTCCCTGTGTGTAAAGACAGATGCAAAAACTGAGTTAAGTAGTTCTGCTTTCTCGCTGTTGGTTGTCAACTTCTTGCCATTTTCTCCCAGCAATGGACCAATTGTTTCCTTGAATTTTTCTTGTTTTTGGCATGTTGGAAGAAGCTTTTTTTGTTATTTTTTACTTTTGTCACAAGCCTTTCTTCATTATGAGCCTTAGCTTTCCTCATTTCATCTTTACAGGCTTGGGCTAACTGCTGATATTCTGTCTTAGTTATATGTCCCTCTTTCCATCTTTTTATACTTATCCTTTTTGTCTTTCAATTTATCAGAGAATTCTTTATGCAGTCAAGCTGCTTTCTTTTGAGAGCTGTTTTTTCTTCTTCATTGGTATTGTGCTAGACTGGTCTTTAATAATCTCACTTTTCAAAATTTCCCAACCTTCTTGAGATTTTTCCCCCTTGAGGATTCTCATTCATGGAATCCTTCAAATCTAAGTGCTATTGTTAGTGTTATTTTAGTTTTAATTTTTTTCTCATTTATTTTTGGATGGGATGTTGATATTTTTCTTCTTTATAAATAAATAATAAACTTTCTGGCTTATAACATTTGGTTGTGCATTTCCTACCCAAAGTAGAATAAAGAGCACCTAAAAGCACAAAAGGGCTATAAAGAGCACCTACAAAGTGCTCTTTGGAAATAAACAAATATACAGAAACTACAAGTTATGTATCCATGCTTTACCATATGTAATCCTTTTTCATTAATTAAAATATTTTTACTAAATTAAGATTATATAGAGTTCAATGAATTCCAAGCAATCTTTTAGGCTCTTAGTTTAAAGTGATCTTATGAGGAAAAGAACATCTTTATTTTAAGTCCCATCCATTTAAAGATTGTGCTAGTCATCATAGCAATAGCACTTAGACTTACATACTGCTTCATAGTGCTTTTACAGTCTCTCAGTGGTTTACAGACTCAGCATATTGCCCCAAAAATCCGGGTCCTCATTTTACCCACCTTAGAAAGATGGAAGACTGAGTCAACCTTCAAAGGTTAAGGAGGAATGTTTAATGTAGAGATCAGAGGTGATATTCAGCAGGTTCTGACTAGTTCTGGAGAACTGGTAGAGGAAATTTTGAGGTTTGGTGAACCTGTAAATACTACCTCTGATTGGTCCCATCCCCATCTATTCTCTGCCTCTCAAGTCCCAGCTGATTGGGAAGAAATGAGGATTTTGCAGTAACCTTCCCCTGGAATGGGGAGGGAGTGGAGATTTTACAGTATCCTTCCTGTGGAGTGGGGTGGCAATGGAGATTTTAAAGTATCCTTTCCCTGCCACACCCACCAACACACGCCCACCAAGACACACCCACAGAACCAGTAGTAAAAAAAAATTGAATCCCACCACTGGTACAGATATATTGTAGATCTTGAAGATGAGCTATAGTGATATATCTAGGGCTAGGAATGAAGAACATAACTGCCATCCATACAACAAAAATGAGAAAAGATATTTTTTCTTGTTTTAAAATATTCTCTTATTTCAATATTTTGGACATCATTGTGTATGTAATCCACCACAGCTGAAGAATTTTGAGCCTAATTGATGGGTTTAGGAATATTATCTATTTCAGTTAAATATACCTCCATCTCTTCCTCTTAAAAGTCTCACTGAGGGAATAAAATGAATCTACTATTTAGTATTTCTCTTTAGGTATTAGATCTACATTAACTTTAGATAACACAAAGTTTTAGGAACAGAATTTGCAAACACATTGCCAATTGAACATGGTCGGTTTTTATAATTTCTAAAGTAGATTTTCTCTGTCACTCTCTCTCAATTTGAAAAACGTGGCAATTAAATTTTTACACCGACAAAGATTGTAATAAAATGTAATACATTTATGCATATTATCATTTTACTGATGTTTTGTGCCATAACTACATTTGACATAAGGAAAAAGCTGAAAGTATTCACAGAATTGTTCAAAATATGCCAGTTTCTGAACATCACACACATACTTACCTTCTGTTGTGAGTAGGTTTTTATTTTGGACATCTTGGATCTTAATTTTGATTTCTCTTCAGTTTATGATTATAAATTATTCATTAAAATAAACCCCAACTGCCAGCTTCTTGGGCTTGGTTCATAACTTGGATCTGCATACTGCATATATTTATGATGGACATATAAGCCAAGCTGCAACAACTAAATTTATATGAATGAAACAGTCATTACAACACTCTTGTGGGAAAATTATATAAAACTGTGCAAACTGTTAAGGATCTTGAGTATCTGGTCAGTAAATTGCTTATAACTCTGAAAGGCAGGATGTGGATTTGGCAAAGTAGCTCAGAGCCCCTGGCATACATAGGAGAGAAGAAGAATGTATGAAATAAAACTGCTTTGGTTGCAATTGTGGCAATCTGTGTTAGAAGTGAGTAGGGAACGTGGCATGTAGAATTAAAACTGCCACTCTGTGTAGTTTTTTCTATATTACCGAGTTTATTTCTTCATTGAAACAACATACCTCCTAAGATTGGGTTAACTAGCCTATTGGAATTTAGAAAGCCATTCAAATATTGTTTTTTCCAGACAGGCTCAGAAAAGATTAATGATGAATAGGAATCTCCTGCTGGGGACTGAATGCTGTGGCCTTGTTTCATTTTGCTAATTACAATATAAGTGTTGCCTTGTTTTGATTTTCTTATTATAGTTTGTATATTAATGTTATTTTTATGTAGTAAATGGATTTCCTACTTGAAATTTGAAGAAACATTTTCTCTACTTCACTCAGCTACCATATTTTTCCACTCATACTTATTATTTTTACTCATTAGATAATTTTTCACCTGTCCAATCATGTCTGACTCTAGGAAATGGCTCAACATCAATGTTTCTTAGCTGAGGGAAACCAGCATGGAATGCTGTTATCTTCCCACTGAAGTGGTACCTATTTATTTGTTCACATTTGCATGCTTTTGAAGTTCTAGGTTGGCAAGAGCTACAGCAAGTAATGGGAGCTCATCCCGTTGTGTGGCGCTCAAGTTTGAAGCTTGGATGTCAGCTTTCCAGCTGACAAGCTCAGTGGAATCATTCTGCTATCTCTGCAAAGATGATGGTACTAAAATCAACCCTGAACAAATCTGAATTATTCATATGCAAGCATTAAAGAATGTGAAATATTGTTCTGAGCCAGCCTTCATGAGCCCCACTCAACAGCCTACTGGTGAGGAGAAACCCATTTCTATTTAGAAGGGCAGGAATACATGGCATTCACTGACAAAGCTTCAGGTCACACATCTGTAGGTGATTCAAAAGCATAGCAGTCTCTGAGTTCCCTGAAGGGAGCCTCAATTAGCACTTCAATCCCAACACAAGGAGTCCTGATGACCTGGTTAGTGGCAAGGAAATCTTGGCAAGGAATCTGCTGGAGAGAACTTTTCTGGAGCATGAACAGATGTTTCTGGCAATTATGCCTCCCACACCCCTCCTCCTTATATCCCAGCTAGAGAGGGACTTGTTAACATCTCCTTCTTTTCCTGGATAGCTGGCCTTCAGTTCTATGTTGCTCTCTTCTCTGCACTTCTCTGCACATATGCCCATCTGGGACAGGACACAGCTTTTCCTTCCCCTCACTCAGCTCAGGTTCTGAAAACAGCTGTCTCTCCACCTGAGCATGAGTAGATGGGCCCTGCTCTGCATCTGGCTCTGAGACCTTCTGCTCCTCAGAGCCTTTCGCCAGCTCTGATAGTAATCCAGAAACCCCCTCCATCTCCTCTGACTTGACTTCCAACTCCACTGACAGTCAATGAACCACCAACAAATATTTTGTGCTTACCACCAGAGGTTATGAAATTGCATATACTGTAGTTCTAGTAATTCTTATGACAGTCTACAGAAAACAGTACCAAAGACTGGATCCAGTCTTTATATAAATAGAAACATACTTGCACATCTTATAGTGCTGGTCTGATCTTGTGATTTCTTGAAGTTTCCTCCAGCTAGGTATGCAAATTTAACCATCAATCTTCTTCTACCTATTAATCATTATTTCAGCACTGCCACCTATAATATTCAGATAGAAAATCTTCAGGCACTTCTGCTGCTATTCACGTACTTAGTGAGCATGAGAAGATACCTTTTATGATAAATATATGCAGTCCCCTTGGCTCTCAGAAAGCAACAAGGCCCTATGGTCTCCTCACCCACACTTTGTGAAGTTTTTTTTTTCTAAAACTTATTTGTGTCTTGGTTTTATATGAAGTATTCTAACATTCAAACAAACAAACAAAATATATAAATAAATACATAAATAAATACTTTGTAGGATGCTAAGATGTGGTAATTTGCTCAACCTAGACAACTAGAGGTCCCCACCATTCTAACAGCCATGTACACCAAATTAAGTTACAGGAAAGCTATTAATAAATTAAAATGTTTTACTGTGACTTAAGGGGAGATGATATAATTTGTGAATGGTAAGTAATTATATTAATCTGTTAAATTAAATTAAATTAAATTACATTACATTTAAATTAAATTTAACTTTCTTCCTGAATGCATTCATCCATTTTTTGGTGTATGGCTCATAGGCCACTACTCCAAGATCACATACCATTTTCAGAACGGATTTTCTTTATGGTTTCATTGAATGATTTTTCAATGCTCTGACAATATTATTAATTTACTTAAACAATGACCTATGCACTTACCTATTTTACTTCTAAATCACACGTGTAAATGTGGCGATATATATTGTTCCATCTTGTGAATATATATATATATATATTCACAAGATGGAACAATACAAAAGACAGCAGTGAAAATCAGCAAAGTAAAAGTCATGCTCACCCAATAATAAGAGTAAAACCAGCAGATAAAAGCTCATTAATATCTCTGTAAACCTAATATGAGGAAAGCCACATAGGTGTAGTGATTAAGGCACCAAACTAGAAACTAGGAGACCTTGGGTTGTAGCCTCTCCTTAGGCACAAAACTAGCTGGGTCACCTTGGAACAGTGTACCACCTTGGAACACCTGTATGTGGTATTAAGTGAGACCTTAGAACTATTGAAAATCATACAATGCAATCTAGATGGAATGAGCAATTCTAGCATCCACTCATTTCAAGAACATATTTAAACATGTCTTTAAACATCTCTCATTGTAAACATTATTTGTATTTGTATTTATTAGTTTGTCAAACATGTACAAGATATAAATATAAACATGGACATGAATGAAAGAAATGAATACAAATAAATGGGACAGTAGGGCAGGGACGGTAGGCACACCGGTGCGCTTATGCATGCCCAGTTTATGGACCTCTTAGGAATGAGGTGAGGTCCATGGAAGACAATTTAACGTTGAAGCTGTGAGGGTTAGAGTATGTAGAGTTTATCTCTGGCTGATTTTGCCCATAACCAATGAGCTATACATGATTTACATACCCTAAACAATATATTTACATATAAAACACACTCTTTGTCTTTGCATAGGTGTGCCTTTGAGCATATGTGTTATATCTTGACTACTGTATATATATATCCCCCCCCCAACACTCTCTCTCTTCCCTAGAAAGAAGCAATGGCAAACCACTTCTAAAATCTTGCTAAGAATAATAGAATCGAGGTCTAGATTAGCTCCTAGCTCAAGCAGAAGACCATTTCAGACAAATAACTTTCCAATCTCTTCATAAAGACCTCCTGTGATAGAGCAACTAATTCAGGCAGTTGCCAAGAATCAACACTTACTCAAAGATACAAAATGAAAAGAATCAAAAAGTAATATGAAAATAATATAAAGAGGTAGCAGCACTACACAGTGCTTTTAAAAAGTCTGGAGAAAATGCAATCACTATTTCTTTTTATATTTTGTTCAACAAAGAGGCACATTTATTATTAATGAAATGACTGTATTTGACATTAATATAAGAACATAATTTAGTGTTAATTTTAAATTGAAAGTCAGATATCTCAGTCCCTACATGTTTTTTTCCCCTGGATCTGCCACCTATAATTTTACAGCTTGAACCTTCTAAAATATTCTAAACAAAGAAATACTGGTATTTTTTTTCAACAAGAGAATGAAAATGCAATATAGGATACAATGCATAATATCTTTTCACAACTGAAATATTAGGCTGGAAGCTGGTGTACATTTCTGCATAACTATCTGAGTTCCAGTGATAGAATTCTTGGAAGAAATGTTCTGGCCATGGAACTCCCTGTTTAGTTGTAATTAGTATCAGGTCTTGTAAGCTTCTCAGCACCAAGGAAATATGTTTATTAATAATTTTAAAAATCTTTAATTTAAGGTTAGAGTGCTGACATCATTACAATTTCCATTCATAGTTCAAAACCCTCAGGAAATTAGAAATTAGGATCAAGAGTTTAATATCCCTCATAACATAAGCTTTAAATGCTTTATTGAGTATTGTATATTAAATGAGCTTATAAATTAGGAACTTTGAAGAATGCATTAAAGTTTAGGTCAATCTTGGTTTGGAAAAGGATGCATGCAGGTGGATACTGAAGAGATGTAGTTTCCCAATTATTTGAGAGACACTCCTGATTAAACTGTACCTAATATTCCTTGCAAGTGTTAGCTTAGTCACACATTTCCATTTTTTACAGTAATCATGCAGGCAAAAACTCATCTCTTACACAAATATGCCTGATGGAATTATGCTGACATAATTTTAAGCAGTCCCTGCTATTATATTGTTAGTGCAGACAGAAAGTAAAAGGTTATACTATTTCCATTGATATAACTTTGTACATCTTTTATAAAGTCATATTTACACATCTGGTAAACTCACAAGATTTGTTTTTTCACCATGTACATGTATAAATTCCACCTAGACCATGTTGTTTCTCTATGTCATATAATAATATTTTATTTTAATGTATGCCAATTAGTATATATTTAAAGTGACAATAAAGTTATTCTAAGTCTAAGGAAGTTTAATGACTGGATCTTATATATACCAGCAGGGGTTTCCACAAATCAAGTTCAACTGAGATCCTTGGTATCTTCATGTATATTATTCAGGCTTTTCAAAATCATTAGACTTCCTCAAGTTTTCCAGTTCTTGAATCAGCTTAAAACACTCAAAGACATCCCCTTCCCCTGTAAGGAAAATTATATTAAAAATGATTTTTTTCAAAG
Source organism: Natrix helvetica (assembly GCF_964273705.1). Lineage (NCBI taxonomy): Eukaryota > Metazoa > Chordata > Lepidosauria > Squamata > Natricidae > Natrix > Natrix helvetica. Next base: position 90,319,104 of record NC_138550.1, on the reverse strand, counting down.
CAAGCTATTAACACACAACAGGTTTTTCTCTTTTACCTGACATATACTGAAATAACTAAATAATGAGGGGAAAGACTGATTTAATTTGCATTCTTACCCCTTAATTTCACATGTGAACAGACATTACCAAAGGTTCAATTGATCAAGCCAAGGTCAAAAATTGTAGAGAATTCATGGAAGCTTGGCACTCAGACAAATCAGAACATAGACATAAATGACATCTAAATGCCATTCAAAGGTAACGGTTAAGGTTTTCCTCATACATATGTGCTAGTCATTCCTGATTCTAGGGGGCAGTGTTCATATCCATTTCAAAGCCGAAGAGCCAGCGCTGTTCGAAGACATCTCCATGGTCATGTGGCTGGCATGACTAAATGCATAGAACACTATTTCTATTTTTCTATTTGCATTTTTACATGCTTTCGAACTGCTAGGTTGGCAGAAGCTGGGGCAAGTAATGGGAGCTCACTTCATTATGTGGCACTAGAGATTAAAACCGTGGAATTGCCGACCTTTCTGACTGACAAGCTCAGCGTATTAACCACTGATCCACCACATCCCCACCATTCAAAAAAGATAATCAAAAAGCCAAAAAGGGAAAGGAAAAGATCAAAATACCTCCTCACCAGCAGTCAACATCCAGATGAGCAGAAATCAACACCAAGGTTAACAGTGGATTAAAAACCAAGAAGCAATATCCCAAACAAAGAACTGCCAAACAAACTCACAGTAAACAACAACCCAATTAAGGAACCATCAAGACTATTCCTACCAACACGGACAGGGCAGGACACTGATATAAAATGAGGGCAAATCCCACTCCCTACTAGCACTGATGGTGTTAGTAATTAAATGTCTGCATGAAAACAGCCAAGTTTAGACAGCACCAAGATCCCACAGTTCAACCCTGAGCTTCAAATATTCTCATCTATTGGCATGGTATTATATCATACTATCATGGACCGTGATAGATATCAAGGTATACTGTGTACTCTGGATGGCTGCTCTTCATAGGCAACTATAGATCTAGCATATAAAAATGACAAAACAAGGGACTTTTTTTTTAAAAAGGGGGGCTTAATTTTTAAAAAAATTCAGAGAGAGACAATGCAAACTGAAACTGCCTTTGTAGTCTTAACTTTCATAATAAGAAAGTAAAAGCTTGATTCAAGCTTTCAATGTACTCTATGATTTTCAAATCAGGAGTCTTATTCCAATGAAACCTTATGAAGGGGACTGTTTTGTTTTGAGACCAGGGGAAAAAACTTTTCCTGTTTTGCACATACTCCTAGGAGAAAGATACTTCAATGCAGTACGTACACACATACATACATACATACATACATACATACATACATACATACATGTGACGTGCAATCAGGTGAGGCAAGTGAGGCACAGCCTCACCACTCTCATCATGAAAAGAAAAAAAATGTAAAAGGAAAAAGGCGAGAGCTGAGGTCAGGCTGAGCTAGTTACTGCATCACCGTGGAAGACTCTGCTTAACCGTAAAGGCTGGAGGGAAGGACCCTGGCTCGCTTGTGCTCTCCCTCCCCAAGAGTAGTTTCATTGCAGGCAGAGCCACGTTGCAGGGCTGGGGGATGGTGTGTGTGCTACAGCATGGCTCTTTGCCTGGCTTCCTGCCTCCTCCTGTGGTCTCCTCACTGGTGCTCTCCCTCCCCAAGTGTAGTGACTTCCTCTCCAGGCCCCCATTCATTTCTCTCTCTCACACACACAGCTGGATAAAACTATATAAAAATCTAGCCCAGCTTCACTGATTACAAGTTTGAAAAGGCAACGTGGCTCCGCCTGCAATCAATCTACACTTGGGGAGGGAGAGCACAAGCGAACACTGAAGAGACCACAGGAGGAGGCAGGAAGCCAGGCAAAGAGCCATGCTGTAGTACACACACTTTCCCCCAGCCTCTTTCTTTTGGAAGGCTCGGATCGGCTCCCCTCGGGCTTCTCTGCCTCTCCTCTCACCCCAGCCTGCCAGGAGGAGGTGAGTGGGTGGGCTTTATTGTGTTCCAGGCATTTCCCACCCAGACAGCAGGCTGCATTTGCAATGGTGGAGGTGTTTGGGGAAGGCAGCAGGGGAATGGGGGGGGGGGTGGCAGAGGAGCTGCTTTCAAGCCACTGGAAAAGATATCCAATCCAACTTTTGTGTGTGTGTGGGTTTGTTTGAGAGTGAGTGAGAGAGGGAAGGGGGTAGGAGAGATAGTCCAATCCAACTTCTGGGTGTGTGTGTGTGCGTGTGTTTGAGAGAGGGGGAGGAAGGGAGAGAGGGAGGAAGGAGGGGAAGGGAGAAGAAAAAGAAAAAGAAAGAAGGAGCAAAGGAGAAAAACAAATGCTGTCACTTTAAATCGGAACTGAGCATGCCTGGCTGTGGAATTCTGGGAGTTGAAGTCCACAAGTCTAAAAATATTTGAAACCCAGGACTGTGTCAGTGCCTCACCAGTCATAAACCTCACCGCACGTCACTGATACATACATACATACATACATACATACATACATACATACATACATACATACATACATATAATATTTCCTAATTTTCTGCTTTATTACTGAATCCAAAGAACAGTTCCTGATCTTATTCATTTAGCTTATCTCATTAAAACAGTCTTATTTAAACTATTTCCCCTATGGCTTTGGTTAGTCCATATACTTACATAGCCTATGGGGAACTGAAGTTCAGTGTTCCCTATCTACCCCTCTTCTACTGTAGTCTTAGAATTAGAGTTATAAGAAGGATTTAATGAGAGATTCTCTTATCTTTTAAAACCTGAAGTTGCTTTTATTATACCATTCACTGATACCACAGATACATGTACAGGCAACTCCTTTTCCTTATACTATATTTGACATCAGCCAATGTAAATAACATTGAGGCACATTTAACTCTTGTGTTGGAAGGAAGGAAGGAAGGAAGGAAGGAAGGAACGAAGGAAGGAAGGAAGGAAGGAAGGACAGAGGGAGGGAAGGAAAAAAGAAGGAAGGAAGGAATTAGATATTCCTTCCATATTTTAAACAATTATGTAGTTTTAAAAACACTGGGAGATGTTAAACTTGATTCTATCCATATGCTGATTTACTTGGAAGGACATTTCAGAAGTATTTTTTAAACAATTTTTATTTGTTTTTGACAAACAAACATAAAAACCCATCTTCCATTACAAATTGTAGAAAGTTTGTCAGTTGGTTACAGTATTTCCATGCATCTCTTCCATAGTCACCACCTGCTTTTCATATCAAATCGCATATTTTAAATTCACCTATATTCATGTATATCACAATTATTATATTTCAACCGTAATTTGACTATAATTGTTTTTGCATCCTTTTATATATAATATTCAAAATCTAGAATAGGATTATATGATAACGTTCCATTAAATCATCCTAAAATCATCCAATCACAATACATCTTTATAACATTCTAAATAAAACTTTTAAACCTCCTCTCATAATCGCCAAGTATTATTTTTATAAACTTTCATATTATCAAACTAATATATCTATATGTATTGTTATCATTATTAATCATTATTTAACTATAGCTATTGTCACTTCATTTTATACATACTACTAGTAAACTAAATTTAGCTTATTTTTTTATTATACATTTTCATTGGATCAACCTGTATCTTTCCAGTAATAGTACGGTCTTATATCTCTTGCCATTTGTAGCATTAATGTTCTAGTTACTTTCTTAATAAATCTTGTACAAACTTCTCTTGGCAACATGTTATTCCTTTCGTATCTCATAAAAAAAATTGTTTTGTATTCCATATTCTCCAATCACTTTTCAATTCTCTCTATCACAACTAATAGATTTTGAATTTCAAACATAATCATTTGCAATGTTACAGTTTCTTTTTCCTGCTGAGCCATTCTTTCAATTTAGCAGACACCGCCACTATTGGCTTCAAGGCTATTTTAATAAACTTCAAACAGATTCATTTATTATCTTTCATGTAAAAAGGATGTCTTCCCTCCAATAGCTAGTGATAGAACTTCCAAAAGGCACTTGTATAAACAACTTGTGTTCTTCCTACTATCACTGTCAGTAAGCAAACTGAAAGAACCTTGAATCTCAAGTGTTCAAAGAGAAAGAAGAAAAAACAATGTATCCAGCCTCCAGCCTCTAAGTGGCAGTGTAACTGCTTTTCCTCCTGTTGTTACGACTCTCTTTATAATCCTTCATATTATCTTCTTTATATTCCAAGCTTAAGAAAGGAAAAAAAAACCTTAAATTGGTGGGTGGGGGTAGAGAAATAAACAAAACTTTTTGACTGATCTTTGTCCAGTTAATGGTTATAAACATTGTAATGGAGCCAGATCCCTGAAACTGAAGATGTTGAAGAGAAAAACAATGTAAATATTCAAATATTCTCATCTATTGGCATGGTATTATATCATACTATCATGGACCGTGATAGTAATATCAAGGTATACTGTGTACTCTGGATGGCTGCTCTTCATAGGCAACTATAGATCTAGCATATAAAAATGACAAAACAAGGGACTTTTTTTAAAAAAGGGGGGCTTAATTTTTAAAAAAATTCAGAGAGAGACAATGCAAACTGAAACTGCCTTTGTAGTCTTAACTTTCATAATAAGAAAGTAAAAGCTTGATTCAAGCTTTCAATGTACTCTATGATTTTCAAATCAGGAGTCTTATTCCAATGAAACCTTATGAAGGGGACTGTTTTGTTTTGAGACCAGGGGAAAAAACTTTTCCTGTTTTGCACATACTCCTAGGAGAAAGATACTTCAATGCAGTACGTACACACATACATACATACATACATACATACATACATACATACATACATGTGACGTGCAATCAGGTGAGGCAAGTGAGGCACAGCCTCACCACTCTCATCATGAAAAGAAAAAAAATGTAAAAGGAAAAAGGCGAGAGCTGAGGTCAGGCTGAGCTAGTTACTGCATCACCGTGGAAGACTCTGCTTAACCGTAAAGGCTGGAGGGAAGGACCCTGGCTCGCTTGTGCTCTCCCTCCCCAAGAGTAGTTTCATTGCAGGCAGAGCCACGTTGCAGGGCTGGGGGATGGTGTGTGTGCTACAGCATGGCTCTTTGCCTGGCTTCCTGCCTCCTCCTGTGGTCTCCTCACTGGTGCTCTCCCTCCCCAAGTGTAGTGACTTCCTCTCCAGGCCCCCATTCATTTCTCTCTCTCACACACACAGCTGGATAAAACTATATAAAAATCTAGCCCAGCTTCACTGATTACAAGTTTGAAAAGGCAACGTGGCTCCGCCTGCAATCAATCTACACTTGGGGAGGGAGAGCACAAGCGAACACTGAAGAGACCACAGGAGGAGGCAGGAAGCCAGGCAAAGAGCCATGCTGTAGTACACACACTTTCCCCCAGCCTCTTTCTTTTGGAAGGCTCGGATCGGCTCCCCTCGGGCTTCTCTGCCTCTCCTCTCACCCCAGCCTGCCAGGAGGAGGTGAGTGGGTGGGCTTTATTGTGTTCCAGGCATTTCCCACCCAGACAGCAGGCTGCATTTGCAATGGTGGAGGTGTTTGGGGAAGGCAGCAGGGGAATGGGGGGGGGTGGCAGAGGAGCTGCTTTCAAGCCACTGGAAAAGATATCCAATCCAACTTTTGTGTGTGTGTGGGTTTGTTTGAGAGTGAGTGAGAGAGGGAAGGGGGTAGGAGAGATAGTCCAATCCAACTTCTGGGTGTGTGTGTGTGCGTGTGTTTGAGAGAGGGGGAGGAAGGGAGAGAGGGAGGAAGGAGGGGAAGGGAGAAGAAAAAGAAAAAGAAAGAAGGAGCAAAGGAGAAAAACAAATGCTGTCACTTTAAATCGGAACTGAGCATGCCTGGCTGTGGAATTCTGGGAGTTGAAGTCCACAAGTCTAAAAATATTTGAAACCCAGGACTGTGTCAGTGCCTCACCAGTCATAAACCTCACCGCACGTCACTGATACATACATACATACATACATACATACATACATACATACATACATACATATAATATTTCCTAATTTTCTGCTTTATTACTGAATCCAAAGAACAGTTCCTGATCTTATTCATTTAGCTTATCTCATTAAAACAGTCTTATTTAAACTATTTCCCCTATGGCTTTGGTTAGTCCATATACTTACATAGCCTATGGGGAACTGAAGTTCAGTGTTCCCTATCTACCCCTCTTCTACTGTAGTCTTAGAATTAGAGTTATAAGAAGGATTTAATGAGAGATTCTCTTATCTTTTAAAACCTGAAGTTGCTTTTATTATACCATTCACTGATACCACAGATACATGTACAGGTAACTCCTTTTCCTTATACTATATTTGACATCAGCCAATGTAAATAACATTGAGGCACATTTAACTCTTGTGTTGGAAGGAAGGAAGGAAGGAAGGAAGGAAGGAACGAAGGAAGGAAGGAAGGAAGGAAGGACAGAGGGAGGGAAGGAAAAAAGAAGGAAGGAAGGAATTAGATATTCCTTCCATATTTTAAACAATTATGTAGTTTTAAAAACACTGGGAGATGTTAAACTTGATTCTATCCATATGCTGATTTACTTGGAAGGACATTTCAGAAGTATTTTTTAAACAATTTTTATTTGTTTTTGACAAACAAACATAAAAACCCATCTTCCATTACAAATTGTAGAAAGTTTGTCAGTTGGTTACAGTATTTCCATGCATCTCTTCCATAGTCACCACCTGCTTTTCATATCAAATCGCATATTTTAAATTCACCTATATTCATGTATATCACAATTATTATATTTCAACCGTAATTTGACTATAATTGTTTTTGCATCCTTTTATATATAATATTCAAAATCTAGAATAGGATTATATGATAACGTTCCATTAAATCATCCTAAAATCATCCAATCACAATACATCTTTATAACATTCTAAATAAAACTTTTAAACCTCCTCTCATAATCGCCAAGTATTATTTTTATAAACTTTCATATTATCAAACTAATATATCTATATGTATTGTTATCATTATTAATCATTATTTAACTATAGCTATTGTCACTTCATTTTATACATACTACTAGTAAACTAAATTTAGCTTATTTTTTTATTATACATTTTCATTGGATCAACCTGTATCTTTCCAGTAATAGTACGGTCTTATATCTCTTGCCATTTGTAGCATTAATGTTCTAGTTACTTTCTTAATAAATCTTGTACAAACTTCTCTTGGCAACATGTTATTCCTTTCGTATCTCATAAAAAAAATTGTTTTGTATTCCATATTCTCCAATCACTTTTCAATTCTCTCTATCACAACTAATAGATTTTGAATTTCAAACATAATCATTTGCAATGTTACAGTTTCTTTTTCCTGCTGAGCCATTCTTTCAATTTAGCAGACACCGCCACTATTGGCTTCAAGGCTATTTTAATAAACTTCAAACAGATTCATTTATTATCTTTCATGTAAAAAGGATGTCTTCCCTCCAATAGCTAGTGATAGAACTTCCAAAAGGCACTTGTATAAACAACTTGTGTTCTTCCTACTATCACTGTCAGTAAGCAAACTGAAAGAACCTTGAATCTCAAGTGTTCAAAGAGAAAGAAGAAAAAACAATGTATCCAGCCTCCAGCCTCTAAGTGGCAGTGTAACTGCTTTTCCTCCTGTTGTTACGACTCTCTTTATAATCCTTCATATTATCTTCTTTATATTCCAAGCTTAAGAAAGGAAAAAAAAACCTTAAATTGGTGGGTGGGGGTAGAGAAATAAACAAAACTTTTTGACTGATCTTTGTCCAGTTAATGGTTATAAACATTGTAATGGAGCCAGATCCCTGAAACTGAAGATGTTGAAGAGAAAAACAATGTAAATATTCAAATATTCTCATCTATTGGCATGGTATTATATCATACTATCATGGACCGTGATAGTAATATCAAGGTATACTGTGTACTCTGGATGGCTGCTCTTCATAGGCAACTATAGATCTAGCATATAAAAATGACAAAACAAGGGACTTTTTTTTAAAAAGGGGGGCTTAATTTTTAAAAAAATTCAGAGAGAGACAATGCAAACTGAAACTGCCTTTGTAGTCTTAACTTTCATAATAAGAAAGTAAAAGCTTGATTCAAGCTTTCAATGTACTCTATGATTTTCAAATCAGGAGTCTTATTCCAATGAAACCTTATGAAGGGGACTGTTTTGTTTTGAGACCAGGGGAAAAAACTTTTCCTGTTTTGCACATACTCCTAGGAGAAAGATACTTCAATGCAGTACGTACACACATACATACATACATACATACATACATACATACATACATACATGTGACGTGCAATCAGGTGAGGCAAGTGAGGCACAGCCTCACCACTCTCATCATGAAAAGAAAAAAAATGTAAAAGGAAAAAGGCGAGAGCTGAGGTCAGGCTGAGCTAGTTACTGCATCACCGTGGAAGACTCTGCTTAACCGTAAAGGCTGGAGGGAAGGACCCTGGCTCGCTTGTGCTCTCCCTCCCCAAGAGTAGTTTCATTGCAGGCAGAGCCACGTTGCAGGGCTGGGGGATGGTGTGTGTGCTACAGCATGGCTCTTTGCCTGGCTTCCTGCCTCCTCCTGTGGTCTCCTCACTGGTGCTCTCCCTCCCCAAGTGTAGTGACTTCCTCTCCAGGCCCCCATTCATTTCTCTCTCTCACACACACAGCTGGATAAAACTATATAAAAATCTAGCCCAGCTTCACTGATTACAAGTTTGAAAAGGCAACGTGGCTCCGCCTGCAATCAATCTACACTTGGGGAGGGAGAGCACAAGCGAACACTGAAGAGACCACAGGAGGAGGCAGGAAGCCAGGCAAAGAGCCATGCTGTAGTACACACACTTTCCCCCAGCCTCTTTCTTTTGGAAGGCTCGGATCGGCTCCCCTCGGGCTTCTCTGCCTCTCCTCTCACCCCAGCCTGCCAGGAGGAGGTGAGTGGGTGGGCTTTATTGTGTTCCAGGCATTTCCCACCCAGACAGCAGGCTGCATTTGCAATGGTGGAGGTGTTTGGGGAAGGCAGCAGGGGAATGGGGGGGGGGTGGCAGAGGAGCTGCTTTCAAGCCACTGGAAAAGATATCCAATCCAACTTTTGTGTGTGTGTGGGTTTGTTTGAGAGTGAGTGAGAGAGGGAAGGGGGTAGGAGAGATAGTCCAATCCAACTTCTGGGTGTGTGTGTGTGCGTGTGTTTGAGAGAGGGGGAGGAAGGGAGAGAGGGAGGAAGGAGGGGAAGGGAGAAGAAAAAGAAAAAGAAAGAAGGAGCAAAGGAGAAAAACAAATGCTGTCACTTTAAATCGGAACTGAGCATGCCTGGCTGTGGAATTCTGGGAGTTGAAGTCCACAAGTCTAAAAATATTTGAAACCCAGGACTGTGTCAGTGCCTCACCAGTCATAAACCTCACCGCACGTCACTGATACATACATACATACATACATACATACATACATACATACATATAATATTTCCTAATTTTCTGCTTTATTACTGAATCCAAAGAACAGTTCCTGATCTTATTCATTTAGCTTATCTCATTAAAACAGTCTTATTTAAACTATTTCCCCTATGGCTTTGGTTAGTCCATATACTTACATAGCCTATGGGGAACTGAAGTTCAGTGTTCCCTATCTACCCCTCTTCTACTGTAGTCTTAGAATTAGAGTTATAAGAAGGATTTAATGAGAGATTCTCTTATCTTTTAAAACCTGAAGTTGCTTTTATTATACCATTCACTGATACCACAGATACATGTACAGGCAACTCCTTTTCCTTATACTATATTTGACATCAGCCAATGTAAATAACATTGAGGCACATTTAACTCTTGTGTTGGAAGGAAGGAAGGAAGGAAGGAAGGAAGGAACGAAGGAAGGAAGGAAGGAAGGAAGGACAGAGGGAGGGAAGGAAAAAAGAAGGAAGGAAGGAATTAGATATTCCTTCCATATTTTAAACAATTATGTAGTTTTAAAAACACTGGGAGATGTTAAACTTGATTCTATCCATATGCTGATTTACTTGGAAGGACATTTCAGAAGTATTTTTTAAACAATTTTTATTTGTTTTTGACAAACAAACATAAAAACCCATCTTCCATTACAAATTGTAGAAAGTTTGTCAGTTGGTTACAGTATTTCCATGCATCTCTTCCATAGTCACCACCTGCTTTTCATATCAAATCGCATATTTTAAATTCACCTATATTCATGTATATCACAATTATTATATTTCAACCGTAATTTGACTATAATTGTTTTTGCATCCTTTTATATATAATATTCAAAATCTAGAATAGGATTATATGATAACGTTCCATTAAATCATCCTAAAATCATCCAATCACAATACATCTTTATAACATTCTAAATAAAACTTTTAAACCTCCTCTCATAATCGCCAAGTATTATTTTTATAAACTTTCATATTATCAAACTAATATATCTATATGTATTGTTATCATTATTAATCATTATTTAACTATAGCTATTGTCACTTCATTTTATACATACTACTAGTAAACTAAATTTAGCTTATTTTTTTATTATACATTTTCATTGGATCAACCTGTATCTTTCCAGTAATAGTACGGTCTTATATCTCTTGCCATTTGTAGCATTAATGTTCTAGTTACTTTCTTAATAAATCTTGTACAAACTTCTCTTGGCAACATGTTATTCCTTTCGTATCTCATAAAAAAAATTGTTTTGTATTCCATATTCTCCAATCACTTTTCAATTCTCTCTATCACAACTAATAGATTTTGAATTTCAAACATAATCATTTGCAATGTTACAGTTTCTTTTTCCTGCTGAGCCATTCTTTCAATTTAGCAGACACCGCCACTATTGGCTTCAAGGCTATTTTAATAAACTTCAAACAGATTCATTTATTATCTTTCATGTAAAAAGGATGTCTTCCCTCCAATAGCTAGTGATAGAACTTCCAAAAGGCACTTGTATAAACAACTTGTGTTCTTCCTACTATCACTGTCAGTAAGCAAACTGAAAGAACCTTGAATCTCAAGTGTTCAAAGAGAAAGAAGAAAAAACAATGTATCCAGCCTCCAGCCTCTAAGTGGCAGTGTAACTGCTTTTCCTCCTGTTGTTACGACTCTCTTTATAATCCTTCATATTATCTTCTTTATATTCCAAGCTTAAGAAAGGAAAAAAAAACCTTAAATTGGTGGGTGGGGGTAGAGAAATAAACAAAACTTTTTGACTGATCTTTGTCCAGTTAATGGTTATAAACATTGTAATGGAGCCAGATCCCTGAAACTGAAGATGTTGAAGAGAAAAACAATGTAAATATTCAAATATTCTCATCTATTGGCATGGTATTATATCATACTATCATGGACCGTGATAGTAATATCAAGGTATACTGTGTACTCTGGATGGCTGCTCTTCATAGGCAACTATAGATCTAGCATATAAAAATGACAAAACAAGGGACTTTTTTTTAAAAAGGGGGGCTTAATTTTTAAAAAAATTCAGAGAGAGACAATGCAAACTGAAACTGCCTTTGTAGTCTTAACTTTCATAATAAGAAAGTAAAAGCTTGATTCAAGCTTTCAATGTACTCTATGATTTTCAAATCAGGAGTCTTATTCCAATGAAACCTTATGAAGGGGGCTGTTTTGTTTTGAGACCAGGGGAAAAAACTTTTCCTGTTTTGCACATACTCCTAGGAGAAAGATACTTCAATGCAGTACGTACACACATACATACATACATACATACATACATACATGTGACGTGCAATCAGGTGAGGCAAGTGAGGCACAGCCTCACCACTCTCATCATGAAAAGAAAAAAAATGTAAAAGGAAAAAGGCGAGAGCTGAGGTCAGGCTGAGCTAGTTACTGCATCACCGTGGAAGACTCTGCTTAACCGTAAAGGCTGGAGGGAAGGACCCTGGCTCGCTTGTGCTCTCCCTCCCCAAGAGTAGTTTCATTGCAGGCAGAGCCACGTTGCAGGGCTGGGGGATGGTGTGTGTGCTACAGCATGGCTCTTTGCCTGGCTTCCTGCCTCCTCCTGTGGTCTCCTCACTGGTGCTCTCCCTCCCCAAGTGTAGTGACTTCCTCTCCAGGCCCCCATTCATTTCTCTCTCTCACACACACAGCTGGATAAAACTATATAAAAATCTAGCCCAGCTTCACTGATTACAAGTTTGAAAAGGCAACGTGGCTCCGCCTGCAATCAATCTACACTTGGGGAGGGAGAGCACAAGCGAACACTGAAGAGACCACAGGAGGAGGCAGGAAGCCAGGCAAAGAGCCATGCTGTAGTACACACACTTTCCCCCAGCCTCTTTCTTTTGGAAGGCTCGGATCGGCTCCCCTCGGGCTTCTCTGCCTCTCCTCTCACCCCAGCCTGCCAGGAGGAGGTGAGTGGGTGGGCTTTATTGTGTTCCAGGCATTTCCCACCCAGACAGCAGGCTGCATTTGCAATGGTGGAGGTGTTTGGGGAAGGCAGCAGGGGAATGGGGGGGGGGGTGGCAGAGGAGCTGCTTTCAAGCCACTGGAAAAGATATCCAATCCAACTTTTGTGTGTGTGTGGGTTTGTTTGAGAGTGAGTGAGAGAGGGAAGGGGGTAGGAGAGATAGTCCAATCCAACTTCTGGGTGTGTGTGTGTGCGTGTGTTTGAGAGAGGGGGAGGAAGGGAGAGAGGGAGGAAGGAGGGGAAGGGAGAAGAAAAAGAAAAAGAAAGAAGGAGCAAAGGAGAAAAACAAATGCTGTCACTTTAAATCGGAACTGAGCATGCCTGGCTGTGGAATTCTGGGAGTTGAAGTCCACAAGTCTAAAAATATTTGAAACCCAGGACTGTGTCAGTGCCTCACCAGTCATAAACCTCACCGCACGTCACTGATACATACATACATACATACATACATACATACATACATACATACATACATATAATATTTCCTAATTTTCTGCTTTATTACTGAATCCAAAGAACAGTTCCTGATCTTATTCATTTAGCTTATCTCATTAAAACAGTCTTATTTAAACTATTTCCCCTATGGCTTTGGTTAGTCCATATACTTACATAGCCTATGGGGAACTGAAGTTCAGTGTTCCCTATCTACCCCTCTTCTACTGTAGTCTTAGAATTAGAGTTATAAGAAGGATTTAATGAGAGATTCTCTTATCTTTTAAAACCTGAAGTTGCTTTTATTATACCATTCACTGATACCACAGATACATGTACAGGCAACTCCTTTTCCTTATACTATATTTGACATCAGCCAATGTAAATAACATTGAGGCACATTTAACTCTTGTGTTGGAAGGAAGGAAGGAAGGAAGGAAGGAACGAAGGAAGGAAGGAAGGAAGGAAGGACAGAGGGAGGGAAGGAAAAAAGAAGGAAGGAAGGAATTAGATATTCCTTCCATATTTTAAACAATTATGTAGTTTTAAAAACACTGGGAGATGTTAAACTTGATTCTATCCATATGCTGATTTACTTGGAAGGACATTTCAGAAGTATTTTTTAAACAATTTTTATTTGTTTTTGACAAACAAACATAAAAACCCATCTTCCATTACAAATTGTAGAAAGTTTGTCAGTTGGTTACAGTATTTCCATGCATCTCTTCCATAGTCACCACCTGCTTTTCATATCAAATCGCATATTTTAAATTCACCTATATTCATGTATATCACAATTATTATATTTCAACCGTAATTTGACTATAATTGTTTTTGCATCCTTTTATATATAATATTCAAAATCTAGAATAGGATTATATGATAACGTTCCATTAAATCATCCTAAAATCATCCAATCACAATACATCTTTATAACATTCTAAATAAAACTTTTAAACCTCCTCTCATAATCGCCAAGTATTATTTTTATAAAATTTCATATTATCAAACTAATATATCTATATGTATTGTTATCATTATTAATCATTATTTAACTATAGCTATTGTCACTTCATTTTATACATACTACTAGTAAACTAAATTTAGCTTATTTTTTTATTATACATTTTCATTGGATCAACCTGTATCTTTCCAGTAATAGTACGGTCTTATATCTCTTGCCATTTGTAGCATTAATGTTCTAGTTACTTTCTTAATAAATCTTGTACAAACTTCTCTTGGCAACATGTTATTCCTTTCGTATCTCATAAAAAAAATTGTTTTGTATTCCATATTCTCCAATCACTTTTCAATTCTCTCTATCACAACTAATAGATTTTGAATTTCAAACATAATCATTTGCAATGTTACAGTTTCTTTTTCCTGCTGAGCCATTCTTTCAATTTAGCAGACACCGCCACTATTGGCTTCAAGGCTATTTTAATAAACTTCAAACAGATTCATTTATTATCTTTCATGTAAAAAGGATGTCTTCCCTCCAATAGCTAGTGATAGAACTTCCAAAAGGCACCTGTATAAACAACTTGTGTTCTTCCTACTATCACTGTCAGTAAGCAAACTGAAAGAACCTTGAATCTCAAGTGTTCAAAGAGAAAGAAGAAAAAACAATGTATCCAGCCTCCAGCCTCTAAGTGGCAGTGTAACTGCTTTTCCTCCTGTTGTTACGACTCTCTTTATAATCCTTCATATTATCTTCTTTATATTCCAAGCTTAAGAAAGGAAAAAAAAACCTTAAATTGGTGGGTGAGGGTAGAGAAATAAACAAAACTTTTTGACTGATCTTTGTCCAGTTAATGGTTATAAACATTGTAATGGAGCCAGATCCCTGAAACTGAAGATGTTGAAGAGAAAAACAGAAAAAGACTTTGCTTTAAATGATGTAAGGAGCAAGCAGGATTATAGGGAGAAATAAAGACAGAGAGATACTGAATGAGTTGTGGCTGGAATATTGTGAAAACCACCATTTGAAGTTTCAACAGCACTGCAATGCTGCTTTTATCCTTTAACTATTTTATCTTACAAGTAACATTATTACCATGTGTTTAATAATAATTTTCTTATTGCAATCCTAACAACATGCATGTTCTATTTTGATGATTGATAGCTTTCCAAACCATCTCAAACAAACCAGTTATAAGACAATTCTATAACCATGGAGCTAAACAAGATTTTAACAAAAGAGTCTGGGGAAGAGTGTAGTTGGATAGCTGTAAAAGAGACGAGCAAAGGTTTGTCTTTAAAAAAAAACTTTGCTAAGTACAATATTTATTCTGGATATATATGGTTCAAGTCCTAAGGTCACTTACTTGGGAGAAAGACTTACTCTCATCAATAGGATTGACAGTCTAAGACATAGATGGACTGTGATAGCATTAGTGGGGTTGCATCACCTTGGTAATTTTAATACTGTTTCCTTCCAGTTTCAGACTTGACGTACCTGTGTAATAAGCAGACAGACTATAGATCAACCCTTCAGCATGGCGTTGAACAAGGCATTAATCTAAGATCTCTCAAAGACTTGAGGCAGAATAAACATGGCTATGGTTGTTATTGAATGTCCCTGCGTACACCATATTTTTCTTTGTTTTAAAGAATTTTACTGATTTTTAAAATTTATGGGAAAAGGGTAGGTTGATATGCAAAAAAAATTTGGCAACTCCATCGTGCTAGAGGTAGAAATATCTCCAATTCTCACAACTTTTACAGAAAGGAAAAAACAATAGATAAAAGATAAGCAGAAACAGCATCTTATTATACATTGTATCAACCATGTGTTCAATCATCTCTTTTGCCACTTTCTAATATATCAACAATTACAATGATATTCCAGATATATTTATTTTTGTGACCTGAGTCTTTCCAATATTGTTCACTCCCCCCTGTCCCCAGGCAGAGCTGCAGCCCCTCCCTCCTTCATGTCTTCTGTATTGTCGCCTTTTTCACTACCTCTTATATTTTCATCCTCTAGGAGGGCACTATGTTTTTTAATGAAGGCCTCTGCTTCCACAACTGTATTAATTCTAATTCTGTTTCCCTCCCAGAAGATCAACATTCCTTCTGGCAATAACCATCTAAACTAAATTCCTTTATTATATAATTTCTTTGATAAGGAGGAATACTTCCTCCTCTTATCTCTTATTTTTTTCAGAATTTGCTTAAGAATGGCAATTTTTTTTATCTTTATATTTTAGTGGTCCTCCCCTTTGAGCCCCTAGAATCTCATCCCTCATGGTCTTCCTAAGAAATTTAACATGTACTTCCCTTGGAACATTATGTGTTCTGGCATATGCTGAATTAATCCTGTAAATCAGATCCATATCCCACCACAACTGTTCTTTATCTCTTTTAATATATTATGCTAAAATTGTACTCATGATATCCTTAAGATCTTCATCTTCTGTCTCTGGTAGGTTCTGGAATCTGAGAAAGAAGGACATTCTTTCAAGTTCTATCTTTGCCATAAAAGTTTCCAATTCTATATTCCCCTTCTTGACTGCCTTAACCTCCTCCCCCAGCCCGACCGCACCCTCCTTCAGCACACCAATTCTCTGTTTATTTTCTGTTATTTGTTGCTGTACACTTTTGAGCTCTTCTCTAAAATCTGCCACCTCCTTTTTCAACTCATTTTGTCCCTGCATAAGAGCCTGGAACATTTGATTAACAGATAAATCTTTTGAAATCTCTCCAGTCTTTTCTTGTTGTGAAAATGATGAAATTTTTGTCTGTTGAGTCGTTAGGCTGGATGTAGAAGAAGTAGGTGCCGAGGCTGCTTTGCCTGAAGGTGGTTTTCTGGGCCCCATTGTCTGAGTTCAGAGATTAGTATAAATCTTTTGCAAAAGAAATGGCATCTGTGAAGCACGCAGCCGAGCGAGTCCGAGAAGACAGGCAAATCCAAAAGTGAAAGTTAATCCTCAGTCACAGTTCCAAGCCAAGAAGTCGCACACACACACAAAAAAAAATCAAATAATCCAAATCCACAAAGACCACATAACAGGAGAAGCTCCAGGTGTCCTTCGGGGTGGTGGTGGTAATATAAAGCCAGACTTTCTTCAAAGGTAGTTTCAAAAGGCAGACTTCATTTATAAGTGCGAAGAAGAAGATGGAAGCAGGCCATCTTAGCTCCCCCTTTCATGGGGAACAGAGGAGCAGAACATCAAAAATTTCCATAAAGTTTTCAAAACTACTCAGCAATCACCTCTTGCAATTGTGATATAAATATTTCACATAGTTAGTTCAAGTGACTAATTCAACTTTTTGCTCTCTCTTTCCATTCCGAGATTGAGAGATAGTCCAAATGCTGCTTTGCCTGAGAGGGGTACAAAAAAAAATGAAACCCCCCTCCAATCTTCCAACTTCAAACAGATTGAATCCACAACTTACAAAAAGCTGCTGCTCATCCATTAAAAGCGATTAAGGAGATTGGAGCGAACTTCTCATCTCCAGCACTTCAACCACTGCATGTAATTAGTTATTTCCTTCTGGAATCTATCCGGGGGGTTCCAGCAAGCTGCCCTACGGCAGGTGGTCCCTCCAAGGCTGCCTGTGCTCCTAAGAGGAGCCCATCGGAGAAGCGAACAGCAGACCAACGTCCGTCGCCTTCGGAAGCTGGAAGCGATCTCCGTACGCCATATTTTTCTATCAAGCAAGGAAGACAAAGTTTCTTGCTTTTTAAAGAAGCATATGTTTGTGACACTATCAACAATGTAACTCCTCACCAGCGATGAATCAAAATTCTGCTGAGAGTCCAGTTGATTGTGGCACAAATATATTCAATAAAACATAAATAAATATATATTTGGAAAATCTGTGGAAAAATCTGTGGACAAGATCTTAGACCCATGGTTTTCTTCCTGCTGTCACAGTTGGAATAGAGGTACATAAATATTTAAAGCACTATATTTCTTTTTGGTACAGCACCCAGGGTCATGATAAACAAAAGAGCCACAGGAATATAAATAAACTGAAATTGATTATCTCCCACGCGTGAAACAATAACTTCTGCAGCTTGAGCTTCAGGTCTGAATTCCTGTAGAGCACACCACTGTTTTTAACAGTTTATGACAGAATGGCAAAATAGCCAAACAAGGTGTGACATAATTAGTCCTCTATTATTCCCAGAGCTATGTTTTGTGAATGTTTACACTTAATACAGTGGATAGAATCATAAAATATTCAGTGGGTGCCTGAAATTGTCAAGAACTATGACATTTTAAGATATAGGAGTCGGGAGACATATTAATGTAAGCATATCTTGTCTGTGCCATTAACTTTTAATAGAAAATATCATAAGTGATTCTTTCTTATTGATCAACTGTATTGACAAGCTTCAACAGTTTCTAATAATCTTTTTGTTGGAAACCCACAATTTTTAAACTGAATTGTTGAGCTATGCTGACAAAAAACATCTTGCCTGGACTGGATATTCTTATAATTTGTGTGTCAGTTTTTGCAGAATGAAGCATAAAGAATAATATGGAGACATGTAAGAGAGCCTCGTCTGCTGACTCTACCTGTACATTCAAACTATGTCAAAAAGAGTAATATGTGCAGGAACTGAACACCACAAAAGAGTGTGACTCAACCAAGAACTCTTCCTTCATAGAAAGTTCTAGATAGCTCCCTCAGTTGCATACTGAAAGCTGTGATGAAGACTTGCCAGCTGAAATAAAGTTGAAAGATATGTCAGCAGACAAAGCTGAAGTAAATTAACATTATTGGAAAACTTGCTTTTCACAAATAATAATTAGCTTGAATAAACTTCAATAGTATAACAGAATGCCATACTACATTCTACAGTAGCCTTCCTCAAAGTGAGGTCTTCCCAGAATTGCTTAGTCAGCATGATTATTGCTAAGAATTTACGTACCTGGAGGGCTTGCATTTATGTGGACTGTGCAAAAATTGGATCCAGAGATTTGATTCACAGAAAAACCATTTGACTCATTCATCTGAAACTGGTTTACAAACTGAAATTGTTTCTAAGCCTATCAATGGATAAAATTAGATGTTTTTATATCTAGCCAATTTCTTTTAAAAAAATAATCCGGAGAGTCTACTGCTGCTTTCCCCACTCCCCCATCCAAATTTTTGAAATTCCAATAGATAATATATGGTATTGCAACAATTCAGATACTCAGAAAATCGTAGGTGATGGGAGAAAGAGAATTGTGTGATGTAATCCCTGATATTTACAAGCACTGCTGGACAACATGTTTATCAGCACAAATACAACACAAATATAAAAAGGCAACATTAAAAATAAAAATATGGTTTTCTGCCTGGATGGTCCTCTGTAATGAGCCGAAGGACAGAAAGGGGGAGTAGTGAGCTCCCTCCTATATTTGGGCATACCAGGGGTTGTAACACAAATACATACCTATTTCCCTAGCTTAGCCGATAAGGAAGAGACCCTGTGGCTTAGTGGCAATTACATCAGTCTAATATGCAATACAGCCCTGGTTTGATTCCCAGTAAGGGTATGGCTAGCTGATGAGAGCTAAATAGGTTGAAATAGATCTATACTAGTCTCCCTTTATTTATTTATCAGCACAAATACAACACACACACACACACACACACACACACACACACACAGACACACACACACATATATTGCTCATGTAACAAATTGGGCCCTCTCATAGCACCAACGCTCTCAGTGATGAACATTCAAAGTTATTGAGCAATCTTATGTGTTCTGGAAGTTAATATCACTACATTTAGCTATGCAATGTATTAAATAATATTTGAGATTATGACACTGAAGACAACCAAACAAGAATGGTCAATAACTCCAATCAACAGTGCACAGGTTAACTCAGCCAAGAAAAGTGGTGGAATTTGGTGTAGTGATTCAGTTTCATGGAATGTATACTGTACAGAGTTCAACTATAGAAGGAGGAAGCCACAAAACTGAGAGGACAGACATTGATATATAATGGACAGGAAAAAAATAACTTATTTTTTTCAGGCAACGTAGAAGTTCATAACATATGTTTTCCCCAAAATAAGACATCTTGGGCTTTTGAGCACATGTGATGAAATAAGGCCTCCTCTGGAAAAAAGGCCTCTCTGAAAATATTTAAATGCATGTGCAACCGGAGAGGGGGTGAACATGTCCCATGCATCCCACGCACCCTTACTTAAGAGCTTCTCCCACAACCCTAGCCACCATGTCCATTCTGTCATGCTAATGGCCACTGCAAAAATAGTGGCAGCTCCAGCGATACACAACACAGCAGCAGCCATGAGGTGACCACGCTGCCACCTCCTGCACCTCACTTCAAAAATAATAAGACCTCCCTGAAAATAAGGCCAAGTGCTTATTTCAAGGGTCAAAAGAAAATAAGACCCTGTCTTATTTTTGGGGAAACATGGTATTAGGTAGTAGTCTACATAATAACTCTACCCTCCCCTGTCCAAAACATCAAAAAAGCTAAATAAATATTTATGTTTAAGCCTATGCCTACCGAATGGAGGACCTGACAAAAAGGAGTATATGACATCTTCTTGCTGGTGCAACTAAGGTCAGAAGACAAAGTTGAAACAATAGGAGGCCTCTCACAAAGCAGGTGAGACAGGGGTTTAAAGATATACAACTTACACACATCTCAGTTTCTCTTACACAGAAAGAGAAAGATCCTAAAGAAGGATAGATAGACATAGTGTAGCTGGGAAAAAGAAGAGAAGAGAAAGGGGAAAGAGGATATCTGAAAAGGGGTGAATAAATTGATTTTGCTGATATAAGGAGTTACCCTAAAAGTGGTTCTACGATGATGGGGAAGACTGTCAGCGAAACAAGGGACATTAGTAATGTACTTGTGTCCGATCACTTTATTTTCTTTGATTTTTTCTTTCAGGAATCTTATTCTTATAGGTAGATTAAAGCTAAATGGTAGTTAATTCAAGAAAGCCCATTTTCAGAGAAAAGAGTGTGTCAGGCCCTTAGAAAAAGAGTCAGGAGAAGGATGGGGAGGGAACCATTGATAAAAAGGTCTGGTAACCCTCATCATGTCATTTCTTACAGGCACAAACAGAAGTATGACAAAGAGTTTGGTACACTGAAAGGATTTCCAGGTTCATTTACCAAAAAGATTCCACAAATGGGACTGTTGGGTTTGTATAGCAGCTGCTGAATCTTGAAGCTGTGTGATGTAAAAGGGAAAGGCTTTGGATATTTTTGCCCAACCTTGTAATCCTGATGCCACTTGAAATGATCTATCTTAAGACAGCTGTATACCATTTATACTATTTAGTTCTCAATTCCTACCAAAATTTCCTGAGCCCAAGGGGTCATGAAATAATTTCTAATAGTAAACCAATTTGTTACTAGACTGGAATCCTCTACCAGTCAACCAAAATTTTCTGCTTGTCTCTGGGCATAAGGACAATAGCTTTGCTGTAAGAATGAGCTTTTTTCTACCAACACCATTTTAGACTTTCTGACTACACAAATCCTGAGCCTAATTTGAAAATGCTGTTCAGGAAAGGGGGCAGAAAATCAGGAAATGCACTGTTCTTATGTGTAATTCTGCCTTTGTCTAATCCATATGATTGAAATCCAGTTTGTTTGTGCTGTTACTTAGTCTTTTGGTCCCTATACTGATTCTCTTTCATTCATTGATTTTAAACAGCCAAATATACTTCTGAGTTGTTTGTTGAGTTATTGTCTATCTTTATCTGGGCATGAGTATAAGCCTAAATCCTGAGAAGACCTCAAGTGAAGGTCTGAGTTTGTGTTTTCAATTTAGGGCACTGTTCATAGAATATAGACTAGCACTAAAACACTCAGATAAGTGTTTTTATTGTAGGCAAACAATAGATAAACAGAGATTGGTTTTCATCAAGTTAAGTATTTCATCAAGTTTTGTCTTCATTTGACCAGGTGGAGGTAAAAGAATGGCAGCTCCTCCTGTGCTAGTAGGCACTACTAATGCTATGGCATACAGAAAAAACAGATGAGCTTTCTACTAGGGAAAGAGAGACAGAAGAAATGGAGTGAAAGAGAAACATTCTGGCAGCAGAAGCGGAGTCAGAAAACTTCCTTGTTCTCAATTCAAAGTCACATAGAGTAGAACCTGGCCATAGATGCCCAGGAGAGGGTTTTGCCCACCAACAAGAATTCCAAGAAAGGGAATTTCAGCAGGACAATTAATGGGGTGGCATTCCCTCCAATTCCAAACAATCCCAGCCCTCTGGAGCATGAGATTGTTCTCATTCTTCAACATTTTTCTTTTTTTTTAAGGCAGTTTCCTATTGTTTGGTTACCATAAGATGGATCTTTAGGGAGAATGAGTCACCCCCATTATCCTGTTCATTGGTGCACTGCTTTTTTAAAGATGATGATGGTGATGATAATAATTTGTCTTGTTTTTCACTTGTTCACAGAAGTTTGCAGAAGGTGCATAGTTTCAGGCAGAAGCTATTAGGAAATCTTTGTCACACAATTTAACTTCATCAACCAGCCTCTGAACTCAGATTCATGAACTGAGTGAGGAAGTCTTGGTTCACAAAGTTCACTCCTTCTGGGAATGAGCAGGTGGGAAAAGTAATTTAGTACTTGTCAAATTAATGTTCTTTTTGGTCGAGATTGCAAAAATGAGGTCCAGCAATCTTTTTAAATGTTAAAGACAGAAGTACACGAAAAAGAAATGCTTTGATTTGCCTTGGACAAGCTATAAAATTCTCCATGTTGAGTGAATGCCTAGAATGGATTGGTGCCAAATGTGTATTGCTGCAGTTAACCAAAGGCAACAATGTTTGGAACTAGAATAGAGACCATGGTGGATCCCCTCTACTGTTGCTTAGAAATGCCCTGAAGACAAAGCATTTCACAAGAGAGAGAATGAGATCCCTTGGTTCATTGAGTTTGCCATCTTTTATCTTCACCTGTTATTGGTTTTATTGTATTGTTTGGTTTTTCTGATCTGTCCAGAGTTGGGTGGCATGCAATTTTAATAAGTTATTATTATCCTGTTTCCCTGCAAATAAGACCTCCCCAGATAATAAGCCCAATTGGACTTTTGAGTGCATGTGCTAAGATAAGCCCTCTCCCAAAAATAAGCCTTCCCTGAAAATATTGCGACACAGCAGCAGCCATGAAGTGACCGTGCTTGCAGCCTCCTGCACCTCAAAAATAATAAGACTTCCCCAAAAATAAAGCCATGCTTATTTTATTTTTTTTGGGGGGGGGGGGGTATCAAAAGAAAAAAAGACCTGTCTTATTTTTTGGGGAAATATGGTATTATTGTTGCTGTTATTGTTACTATTATTGTTTTATTTCTAAGAATTAGTGCTACCATATCTTGGACAGAAATCCAGACCATGTGATGGCATCAAAGAGAAAGACTCCCTGATATCTCTTTTTTGGTCATCTCACAATTACATGGATTTTTGCAGCTCAAATCAATTTGGTAGCCTACTGAGATAGAGGTAATGACTTACTTTAGATCAGGCCTCACCAGGTTAGTTTATAGGTATATGAGCTACCAACTCTTTGTTCTTATTAGTGTCCCTCAAAATTTGTTTTGCTCCTTCATATAAGTTTGTCTTTAAAATCTGGATTTTTGGAAACTGTGAGAAATGATTGTTCTCTTTAAATTAGGTCATTTATCACCTTTTATATTGCATCTTCTTCTCCAAAATCATATTAATAAAGTTACAGATATTAAACCAAATCAGGACAAGAGTGAGACAGGCTAAAGTCCTCTCTTTCAGGTTATACTTCCAACGTAATGATTCTGACAGTCAGCCTATTCTTTACATTTGTTAGTTTTCAATGACTGGGCAAAACATTTTTTTCTTGAATGTATCATAATATACTTATTTTGACAATTACTTATCAATATGGGACATTTCATTTCTTTATTCCAGATGTTTCCACGGTTTGTTGAATTTTCTTTTGCTCAGGCCTCCTTTTTTTCTCCTAAGAAGTGTAATTATTAAACTCTTTAATGTTTTACTGAAACCTGGTAGGGTAAATATCCTATAAATATTTTATTGCCATCTGTGTTAATTTTGCCTAATTTTACCCCAAACCAGACAGCTTTAGGTAATTTGAAACTCTCCCATTATAGATTTTTGAAATATCTTCTTCTAAAATGAATATTTTATCTTGATTGAACTGAAACAGGTTGTTATCAAATGTAGAATCTTAAATCAAGTCAAGGGAATTCTCTCTGTAAATCTTCAATTTCCAATCTGAATCAAAATAGAGCTGATTCTCACAAGCCTAATATGTATGGGATTATAGTTTGACTGATTGGTTTTGTTTATCAGTTTTGAATGAAACGTTTTGGGTGCTTTTTAAATAAGCTCAAATATTATGTCCTGATTTGTGGAACCAAAAACTGTTGCAAATGTTGCTGCTCCCCATAAGCTGGCTTTATTCCTGCACCTTGCCTTATCAAAAAAATGCAGGAACCATTAAACATAGGAAAGATATGCAAGATCTTACATATCTAACCACTGAGCCATGGTGGTGCATTGGTTAGAATGCAGTATTGCAGGCTAATTCTGCCGACTGCCAGCAGTTCAATTCTTACTGCCTCAAAGTTGACTCAGCCTTCCATCCTTCTGAGGTCAGTAAAATGAGGACCCAGATTGTTGGGAACAAAATGATGACTTTGTAAACTGCTTAGAGAGGGCTGTGAAGCACTATGGAGCAGCATATAAGTCTAAGTGCTATTTTTGGGTTGCACTTTGACAGCTTTCCACTCAAGAATCAAACAACTAACATATGAAACAGCATTTATCACCACTGTTATCCTCTGAATGAGGGCTGATATCCACAAAATGTAAGTGTCAGCCACTGATGGCTGCATAAGCAATCATTTTATTTTTCATTTATTCAAAGCCCCTGTGCTTGGAATAATTATTCACTTTGGTAATGCTGATTTATCAGAAAAGTGAAAATTCAAAGGGCAATTAAAGAAATTCAATTCCCTTCTTCCATTGCATATGTTAATATCCTGAAGCCTTACATATTACATAAATAAATTAAATGGAAGATCCATTGCAATTTGATATTTGAGAATTATATCAGAATTGCTATATTATAGTAGTAGTGGTGGTGGTAGTAGTAGTTGTAATAGTAGTAGTAGTGAATATTGATAAAAAAGAATTTCATTTTTTTCCTGGAATACAGAAATCGAAAGTCACCTACATTTTCTCAGGAAAAAAAAATTGTGAGATATTTGGCTCAGTATAAGGTTTATAATGTACAGAACGTAATGTTCCAACAGGATTTTATTTCCTTTCGCCTTAATATTTAATAAATATGATGCTATTGTTGCTGTTATATTGATTGATTATTGTATTTCTGTGAATACACTCCAAACAAGTCTGTCCACACCACAAAAAATTGCCAAAAAACCCATAGGTTTCTGTTGTGGCCCAGCCGGTGCCGCTGTCACCAGACTCCGAGAGTGATACTCCATACGAGTCAGCTCCAGAGGAGATGTGCGATCCTGGACAGGATTCGGAGGCTGAGCAGGAATCTGAGAGTCTGGTCGGCCACCAGGTGGCGCCAGAGGCATGGAGCAGCGGTGAGAGCGAGAGGAGGAGGACTCCCGATGCCCTGCCTTGGAGCAGCGGAGAGGATAGTGACTCAGGACTTAGTAGGGCGTTTCGAGATGCTCGTTTCCGGCGCGCCCACAAACGCAAGGAGCGTGGGCGTAATTATAGGCAGTAAAGAGTTCTCAGGTGCTGTTGGGAGACGCCCTTTTTAGGTTATAAAAGGGTTGACTCTGGACAGGCTCTGCGTAGCAATCAACAAAGGACTTTTGACAGCAACTCTAGTCTGGGATCCTGGCAAGCTGGATTGCTGCTTTTGTGTGTTCTGTCTTTGTGAGTTCTGTCTTGGTGGCTTGCTGCCACAAAACCTCTTATCTGTTGGTGTAATAAACCTTGTTCCCTTGTACTGTTCCGGAGTGTGTGTGCTGTGTGGGCAACGGAGGAAGGGGGGGGTCAGAACAGATTGATTGCTACCCCAAACGTATCTCCATTCAGCTATGATGGAGCAACTTCAGGCGGAGAATGCTCTCTTCGCACAGCAATTTGCCTTGCTAACAGCGCAAGTTGCACAGCTGTCTGCTCCTGCCAACCCCCCACCCCCCCAGCAGCAACGAAGGAAATGCCCAGTGGCCATGCCGGATAAGTTTGATGGCAGTCCGAAACTTTTCCCGGCGTTCCTGGGCCAATGCCGGTTGTTCATTGCCTTGAGAGCGGAGGACTTTCCCACCGACCAGACGAAGGTGGGCTTTGTGATAAGCTTGCTCTCAGGCACAGCAGCACGGTGGGCTACGCCTTTGCTGACTCAGCCGAGCCCCCTGCTGGATGACTTCCAGGGTTTTTGCACTCATCTTCGGCTGACGTTCGAGGACCCCATCAAAGGAGAAACAGCCACCAGACTCCTGAAAGAGTTGCACCAAGGGCGTGGTTCTTTACTGGACTACGTTACCGAGTTCCGGCTGCTCAGTCAGGACTCTGAGTGGAATGAGCCAGCCCTTATGGATGCTTTTCAGGATGGCCTGTCAGAGGACCTGCAGGATGAGCTGGTGAGAGTGGACAGGCCTCCAACGTTTGATGCGTTGGTTCATCTATGCCTCCGGATTGATGGCCGGCTGCAGAGGCGGAGGCCTCGCCGAGCGTCCCGGGAGGTGCTGAGAGTGCCAGTTCCACGAGAGACTCCTGTCCCACGAGAGGAGCCCATGGAGTTGGGTGCAGCCAGACCCCGCTTGTCACGCACGGAGATGGAGAGACGGCATGCAGGGGGGTTGTGTTTTTACTGTGGGGATCCGGGACATCTGGCTACGGGTTGCCCCAAGAAGGGAGGTAGAGGGGCTTCACGGTCTATGGCCCCCCCTCAACGACGGACCTCCGTCTCGGGAAACGGGGAAAGCCCGATCTGAGGGAGACTTCGGGTTGGGCACAGGCCGGAACAGAGGCGGAGGGGCCTCCACCACATCTGATTCTTGCAGCGCACATTCTCTTGTCGGGTAGTCCGCAGGGAATACCAGCCCATGCCTTGGTCGATTCCGGGGCTACCACGAATTTTATGGATGCAGCGTTTGTCACGAAATATCACGTCCCTCTGTGCCCGGTAGACCCTCCTATGCGAGTGGAGACCATTGACGGCCGGGTGCTTCTGTCTGGGCCCATCAAGAACGCCACGCAGCCTTTGTGCCTGATCCTCGGGGAGCATGAGGAGGCCATTCAATTTTACGTGGCTTCGGGTCTGCATTTCCCCGTGGTGTTGGGCTTGGCTTGGCTGCGGGCGCACGATCCCCAGATCCACTGGTCGCAGAACCGCATCTCGTTCCCGTCCTTGCAATGCGTAGACCATACCCGTCATGTTTGCGTGGCTCAGGTGCCCAGTTCGGCCGAGGTGACAGAGCCGCCGGATTTAGCGGAGTTCACGGACGTGTTTAGCAAGCAGGAGGCGGATCAACTGCCACCGCACCGGCCTTACGACTGTCCCATTGACCTGGTACCTGATGCGAAACTCCCGACGGGCCGCCTATACTCCATGTCTGAACCGGAGTTGGCCGCATTGCGGGACTTCCTTGACAAGAACCTGGCCCGGGGTTTTATCCGGCCTTCGTCTTCGCCCTTGTCTGCCCTGGTTTTGTTCGTCAAAAAGAAGACCGGGGATCTAAGACTTTGTTGCGATTACCGGCGCTTGAACGCCATCACGATCCGTAATCGCTACCCGTTGCCTCTGATTCCCGAGTTGTTGGAGCGGCTCCGGGAGGCCGTGGTGTTTACAAAACTGGACTTACGTGGAGCTTACAATCTGGTTCGAGTCAGGGCGGGGGACGAATGGAAGACAGCCTTTGGCACCCGATACGGACATTTTGAGTATACGGTCATGCCGTTCGGGTTGACCAATGCCCCAGCTGTCTTCCAACATTTTATGAACGATATCTTTCGGGACCTTTTGGATCAGTTTGTCGTCATCTACCTGGACGACATCTTGATCTACTCTACGTCTCGGAAGGATCATCAACAGCATTTGCGTCAGGTCTTGCAGCGCCTTCGAAAGCATCGCTTGTTTGCCAAGCTGGAGAAGTGTCAGTTCTGGCAGACCACCATCGAGTTCCTGGGGCACCGTATATCCCCTGAAGGAATTGCGATGGAGCCAGGCAAGGTGGAGGCATTACGAAGTTGGCAATCTCCTCGACGGATGAAAGACGTTCAGAGACTCCTCGGGTTTGCCAACTACTACCGGTCCTTCATCCCCGGCTTTGCTTTCTTGACCGCGCCCCTCACTCGACTCCTGCAAAAGAAAGTGCCGTTTCACTGGGGGTCCACGGAACAACAAGCATTCGTGGCCTTGAAGCGCGCTTTTACAAAGGAGCCGATCTTGAAACACCCTGATCCCCATCGCCCCTTTGTAGTCGAGGCGGATGCGTTCGACATCGCGGTGGGGGCAGTGTTGTTGCAGGCTCACGCCCCTGATGGCACCCTTTTCCCTTGCGCCTATTACTCTCGGAAACTCAATCCTTCCGAGCGCAATTATACCATCTGGGAGAAAGAGTTGCTGGCTATCAAGGCGGCGTTCGAAGCCTGGCGACATCACCTGGAGGGGGCCAGGCATCAGGTCGAAGTCCGGAGAGACCATCGAAATCTGGAGTTTTTGACAACAGCGCGGAAGCTCAATCAGTGCCAGATCCGGTGGTCTCTGTTTTTTGCCCGGTTCCACTTCAAGGTCACGTATATCCCCAATGCCTTGAACCAGAGGGCGGATGCCCTATCTAGATAGCCGGAGTACTCAGACCCTGCTGACTCACTGCCCCCCCGGACGGTCCTACCCGTCGAGTCCTTCGCTGCAATCCAGGAACCCGTGGATTTACGGTCGTTGATACAGAATGCGCAGCGAAACGACGAGTGGGTGGAACAACGGCAGGCAGAGGTAGGGCCGACATCCCCGTGGACCTTTGACGAGGACCTTTTGAGGTATCGGGATTGGCTCTACGTGCCTGCAGGACCGCTCCGTGGATTGGTTCTCTCCCAATGTCATGACACTCCGGCAGCGGGACACTTTGGCCTGTTCAAAACTTTGCACCTGGTTTCCCGTATGTTTTGGTGGCCTCGCCTGCGACACGACGTGCAGACGTACGTCACATCATGTGTGCAGTGTCGACAGGCCAAATCAGCGATGGGAGCTCCTCCAGGTTTGCTACAGCCATTGCCGACCCCGGACAGACCCTGGGGAGCCGTGTCCATGGACTTCTTGACGGAACTGCCTCCGTCGTCCGGTTTCACTACGGTCCTAGTGGTGGTGGACATGCTCACCAAGATGGCGCATTTCATCCCCTGCCGGAGATTGCCGACAGCCCGCGCCACCGCCCGCATGTTCATCCAGCACGTGTTCCGGCTGCACGGCCTACCTGACCGGGTCGTCTCCGATCGTGGTACACAATTCACGGCCCAGTTCTGGAAAGGGCTGATGGCCGCTCTTGACGTTCAAGTTTGTCTGTCCTCGGCGCACCATCCCGAAACCGATGGAGGGACGGAGAAGGTGATTGGGATTCTGGAACAATATCTGTGCTGCTTCGTGAACCAGCAGCAGAACAATTGGGCGGAGTACCTCGCCGTGGCGGAGTTTGCGTTCAACAACTCGCAGCACTCCTCCACACGGACGACGCCTTTCATGGCGAACGTCGGGTACCACCCTCGTTTTTTCCCTCTCACCCCCGTGGACTCTCC
This sequence comes from Natrix helvetica, assembly GCF_964273705.1. Classification (NCBI taxonomy): domain Eukaryota; kingdom Metazoa; phylum Chordata; class Lepidosauria; order Squamata; family Natricidae; genus Natrix; species Natrix helvetica. Next base: position 90,289,497 of record NC_138550.1, on the reverse strand, counting down.
GGTCCCCGCAGCGCAGGATTTCCTCTCTGAGCTTCAGGCGGTTCACCAGATGGTGCGCCGCTACTTGAATCAGGTGAAGGAGGATTACAAGCGGGTGGCGGACAGGTCTCGCCGTGCGGTGCCGGAATTGGCCGTGGGTGATCGCGTGTGGTTGTCCACGCGGCATCTTCCGTCCCACCGGCCTACGAGGAAGTTGGACCACTGGTATCTGGGGCCGTTCCCTGTGGAGGCCGTTATAAATCCGGTGGCCTATCGCCTGACCCTCCCGCGCTCGATGCGAGTACACCCGGTGTTCCATCGCTCGCTCCTGATCCCTGAGCGGTCGGATTGTCCTCTCCAACGTCCCTCTTCACCCCTGCCGTCGTCACCTGAGGTGCACGCACGGCCATCGCACAGAGTGACCCGGATCCGTGACTCGAGATGGCTCAAGGGTCGGTTCCAGTATTTGGTCGACTGGGCGGACGAGGACTTGGACGGGGGGTCCTGGACCGATGCGACGGCTGTGCATGCTCCAGCTTTGGTGCGGGCCTATCATGGACAATTTCCCTCTTGACCGCATCCCGAGCGTCAGGCCCGGGGGAAGGGCCCTGCGGTGAGGGATAGTGTTGTGGCCCAGCCGGTGCCGCTGTCACCAGACTCCGAGAGTGATACTCCATACGAGTCAGCTCCAGAGGAGATGTGCGATCCTGGACAGGATTCGGAGGCTGAGCAGGAATCCGAGAGTCTGGTCGGCCACCAGGTGGTGCCAGAGGCATGGAGCAGCGGTGAGAGCGAGAGGAGGAGGACTCCCAATGCCCTGCCTTGGAGCAGCGGAGAGGATAGTGACTCAGGACTTAGTAGGGCGTTTCGAGATGCTCGTTTCTGGCGCGCCCACAAACGCAAGGAGCGTGGGCGTAATTATAGGCAGTAAAGAGCTCTCAGGTGCTGTTGGGAGACGCCCTTTTTAGGTTATAAAAGGGTTGACTCTGGACAGGCTCTGCGTAGCAATCAACAAAGGACTTTTGACAGCAACTCTAGTCTGGGATCCTGGCAAGCTGGATTGCTGCTTTTCTGTGTTCTGTCTTTGTGAGTTCTGTCTTGGTGGCTTGCTGCCACAAAACCTCTTGTCTGTTGGTGTAATAAACCTTGTTCCCTTGTACTGTTCCGGAGTGTGTGTGCTGTGTGGGCAACGGAGGAAGGGGGGGGTCAGAACAGGTTTCAAAAGAGAAAAAAATGCTTTGGGATTTCCAAAAGAGGGAATTGTTGGATTGAAGAACTTTTTTGCAGCACCAAGAACTGTAGTGAAGAATAAAGAGCCAGTGAATAGGTCAGCTTTTTAGAACTTCTATGCACAAGATATGTGGGTGAAATCACCCACATAGGCTCTGAACAATTGCTTTTTGTAAGGAGGCTGCAAGGCAGTGGTCGGCAGCAAATTTTGAGAACTGAGAGATAGAAGGAGTAGCCATCTTGCTTGCAACTATGGTGCACCTTTCAAAGGCACTAGGTTTGCTTATTTCCTGTTCTAATCACATTGGGAAATGGTTAACTACTCTAATCCATTAGAGATATTCAGATTGATAACTCTGAGAATGGTAGGTGAAGCTGCCTTCAATACTTAACAAAAGAAAATGTTAATTGTAAACTTAATTTTTTTTTAGTTGAAATAAATTGCAAAAAGATAATTAACAGCTTGATCTTAGAAGGCACCTAGATAAATTTTAAATAAGATTTTGGAATTATTTATAGTGAATTGTTCTCATGGGAAATAGATTTGCTTGGACATTTGCAAAACACAATAAAAATAAGTAATGTTTAAAATTAGGTAACAAAGGGAGCAAAGTTGAAGAGTTAAAGAGAACAATATTCAAGCCTTAGTAACAGCAAATTAACTGGGACTTAAAAATGATGCAGAGCACTCTAACATAGGAAATAATGCAGGGCAACTTTGAAAAATGGAATCAGAAATTAGCAGCAACAGTGTCAATGGTGATGTTTGCTTCCATGGATAAACTGTATCCAAAATATGTTATGGAAGAAATAGCAGATGAAGAACACATTTTATTTGAAAATACATAAATGGCATTGAAAATAAATATGTAAATACTAGGTAATAAGAATGACATAGAATACCTCACTGGATATACAAAAGGAATTGGTTGATGTTTCAAAAATTAAAAGAAAAATACAAATAAAAAACCAAGAGAGTGACCTGGATAATTATTTTATATTGGATTTACAAAAGAAGCTAGTTAAAGCTTTGAATAATCTTGTGAGAAGGAACAAAGACAACATGGAAAGAAATAACTACAACAATATTTGAATTGCCTAAAGCAAGGATGTAAAACCCGCATTGTCATATGATGTATTGAGACTTTTTTCCCCTTTTGCTAAACTGGGTGGGGTCAGGGCCAGCACGTGACATGTCCGGCCCACGGGCCGTGAGTTTGACACCCCTGGCCTAAAGAATAAGACTGTTATTAGTAAAAGGAAGGAATATAATAATTTATTTATTTAATCAAGGTTAAAATAAGATAAACACTAGAACTGAAAAGAGGATGCTTTATGGATTTGTCTATAGATAAGAGGTCATTGGTTATAAACTAAGATGGGGTGAAGTGTTACAAAAACTTCTAACTTATGAAAGGGAGAAGATATTTCTTTATATGTATCTTTTCTGTTTCTTTACTGTATATGCATATGCACATGCATCTCTCCTTCCCTCCCTGTGTGTGTGTATGTGTGTGTGTGTGATATTTGTAGGTGAGACTCAGCAGTCACTATCTGTACATTGGGTCCTGGAAGAAAAGGTTCCCTTCTGGTAGGATTAGTTACTGTCGTCTGCAGATTTATTCAAACACCATATACTTCTTTGATATCAAATAAGACACCACCCTGTTGGCTTTTCACAAACCATTAAGACTTGGCTGTTTCAATAGGCACTCTAGGGACCAATGGGGAGCATTACTTTAAAGTTTCCCAAAGATCATGAAGTTATGGTTATTTCTTGGCATGAGAGCTTTGTTTATTATATGACTACTTTATTATATGTTTATTATATTTTATTATATGCTATATACTTTATTATATGCTTTTCTTTATATTGTTCTCTTTCATTTTATCCATAATACTATTTTGGAGGTAGGTTAGATGATCAAAGGTAAATATGACTGGTGTGATCCAGAAGATTCATAAAGGAAGTAAATGAATCATAGTGGATTTAAATTGGATTCTTTTGTAAAATCAATCAAAAGCCAATCAGTGGTGGGATTCAAAAATTTTACTACTGGTTCTGTGGGTGTGGGTGTGGCTTGGTGTGGCTTTGTGGGCATGGGTTTGTGTGTGTGGCAGGGGAAGGATACTGCAAAATCCCATGGGGTACTCCCCACCCCACTAACCTGCTTTCCAGCTCCATTCTCCTGTTCAGGGCAACAAAAGAAGATCAGCTGGGAAGCAGTGGGGGCAGGACCAGCCTATTTGCCGGTTCTCCGAACTACTCAAAATTTCTGCTACAGGTTCTCCAGAACCTGTCAGAACTGGCTGAATACCACATCTGAAGCCAATTCCCCATATGAAATGTTTAAATGTCCTAAACTACTAAAGTAATTGTTCAGGAACTTCAAGTCCCTACTATTTTCTCTTGGTTGATTTCTAACTGAGCCATGAAAACAACCTAAGAAAGTGTGACCAAGATTCAATAATGCAAGAAAATCATCAATGGAATCTGAGTTTTCCAGGTCAATGAAATAGTTAATCAGAAAAGGATCATATTTCAGATGTTACATGCATAGCAGCAGCTTTAAGCACACATTATTTTGAGAAGAAATTATAATGCTCTATTTTCCAGATGAGTTGTTAAAAGTACTTGTCCAGAATGCATCACACCTATTTATTTAATTTGACAGTTTACAGGGAGATACAGCGCAATGCAGGTATTCTCACTGCAGAGAAGATTGAATCTTTGTGTTGGTATTGATAAGAAATAAAGCATAATGTCAAGTGCTTTCTATCATAATAATCTTGGCTGTATGTTGTCTAAGTTACAAAACATTTCTTTAAAAATAAAAAAGAGAAATGTTTAACCAAGGAAATTCAATAACTAAATAAAAGATCCATTTTAAACTGGCATGACTTCGCCAAAAAAACAGAATAGGGTTTTGCAGTTATTTTGCATATTTTTCCCCTGATATCATTGTTTTCATAGTTTGCGCTGAATTTCCTATTTTGGAAAAGGACATTAAAAATCAGTTGAAATTTCTCTGCTTTATGAGTTTGCTTCAGGAAATTCACCTAGAATTTTCAACATGTCCTGACAATGATGAAGATGGTGAAATGGGTTACAAAGTTTGCCAGATATGACACTGAAAAGCTGAATAGATGAAAGGCTAGGTGTGTTCATTTTTTGACCTGTATGGTCAACAACTCAACTGTCAACTATGTAAATAATCCAACTATAAGAACATTGTTTGTTCTGATGTTGTCCTGCCTTATTATGCTGCCAGTTCTGCACTAAACAAAGACTGGTTACTCAGAGTAGCATTTCTGTCTGCTAATTGTTTTTTGAGAGTTGAAAAGATTGGTGTGATTATATCTAACTGCTCAGGTTACCTATGAAAGTGAGTTTACTGATGAAGAAAATTATTTAATTTGGAAATATTGTAGAACTTTTGCAGGGCAATTAGAATTGTACCTTTTCTCTGAGATGCTTTCCATTTATATTTCTCAGCAAAGCTCCTGTGATGAAACCAGGACCTTAAACTAGTTTTATTTGCCAGGTAAGAGGAAGGATCTACAATGCAAGAATCTAAGCAATCTCTTTCCTTCTCGCTTATTTTATTTTATTTTTAAATAATCCTTAAATAATCCCATAAAAGTTGATGTTTTTAATATTTGAGAAACTTGTGCAAATATGGAAATGGTGAAAAATAATGTATTTTTAAAAAAAAGTTTAAAATTTTCTTTCTATCTCTCTGTTCCAAATTATTTATGTTTCATGTAGGATTCATAGGGGAAAGTATTTTTGCCTTTGGGCTTTTTCAAAGGCAGAAAAATATATATTTTCTATATGTACACAGTCTCCAGAGATTGGAGTGATTAGTAGCCATCACAAACTCAGAAAAAGACTATATTGGACTGTCTTAGTGACACATGGATTCCAATATTACTCTGTTCCTTTCAAAGTTCTGCATCAATCTCCAAATTTAGAAACAAGTAATTTAAGATGCCCACTGTTATGAGATCTTCACTATGCCTATTTATTGATTTTACAGCAAGTGTCACAGATTTTCCACAGGTTTTGATGGACAAGACAACATTATAGTTTTATGGATGCATGCACTGGTTGTTTCATATTTAGATTATTGCAATAGTATCTGATTCTTTTTTCTAATCCTGATCCTCATCCAGAACTGGGCCATTTAAACTGTTGTGAACCTTGCAAACTATTTCCATGTTCCTATGCACTGCAAGATTCTTAACTAGTTCCTTATTTGACCCAGAGCTAAGCTCAAACGTAACCTTCCAGCCTTTCAGTTATGACCTCCTCAGTCATTATTTCTCACTACAATCCAGAACAGACCCTTCTGCTCGGAGTCCCAGATTCCAGACTTTTAGGAAAAGTCTCTCTCCCACTCGTTCCATCTCTGGAATCACTTCTCTCCTTCCTTTATTGCCTGTGAAATGCTGAGAATCATCTTAAATGCTTTAAACAACAATCTAGTGGTTTCTGTGGGGCTAATTTTGTTTAGCATTTTAGGCATTAATATATTTCATTTGCCTCTTCTATGCCTTCTAAATACCAATGCACAAATTCCACAAATATGCACATTTCTGGATAAAAGTTCCTCAGATATAGTTTTGTATTCAAGTATTGATTGAAAGGAGTATTTTGAGGTGCAAGACAGCAGATTGTGCAATGCTCAGAAATGTGGGCTTTAATAGATTCAGTAGATCTTGGCAGATCATACTATTATATTTGAAAAGAAATTAATGATGGATGCCTGCATTAACTGGTTGGTTGATAAACCAAGCCAATCTTTTTTAACTATGAGAACAGTCTATAATATGCAAACGAAGGCAAGTGTATTGTCCCAAGATAATGTTGCAGGTGACAGACCCAATCTGGATTGGTCACAAAGCCAGAGGTTTAGTCTTCCAAGCTTTTGGACTCATGCTGGAGCCCATCCACAGGGAACTTCTCTCTCACCAGAATGTGTGTGAGCCAAGTTCCCTAACAATGGGCTCCAGCTTCTGAAAGCTTAATGTCAGATTTCCAAGTGATGAAACCTATTCAAAGAAGAAATATACAAAATCCATCTTCCAAAACAAATTTCTTTTACATAGGTAGGCATCAAATTGACAAAGTCTGTTGTAATTCTCCTGTGCACTGCTAGGAGAGTCCAAGCATGGGTTGAATTCTGCCTTCTGCCCAAAGACTGAATTGAATTTCTTTGGCCATACCCACTGTTGCTTGCTCTAGTCCACTGATGACGATCCTTTTTTAGCTGCCATGCCAAAAGTGGGGGGAGAACAGGGAGGGTCATGCACCGGCATGCCACACCCATAATGCCTTGTGTGCACCCCCCCGGACATAACCAGCAGATCCCCCCCACTGCTTTTGCCGCAGTTTTTTCGCTATCCCAAGGCTCCAGAGGCTTTCTAGGAGCCTCTAGGTAGGGCGAAAACAGCCTCTTCTGCCACCCCCTCCCCCTCAGATGCTCTCAGGAGGCCTCAGGAGCTTCCCTGAAGCATCAAGAGGTCAAAAAACGGACATATGGGGAACCTGGAAGTTCGGGAATGGTGACTTCCGGTTTGCTCATAGGGCCCATTTTTGCCCTCCAGAGCCTTCTGAGAAGCTTTCTGAAGGCCCCTGAAGGCTCCCAAGGTCAAAAATAAGCCTTACGGACAAACCGGAAGTCACCATTCCTGACTTCTGGTTTGCCCATAGGGCCAGTTTTTCTTTTTTCCCTGAAGCCTCTGGAGGGCGAAAAACAGCCTCAAAAGAAGGCTGAAGTCAGCTGGCTAGCGTACACATGAACGCTGGCCAGCTGACAGGCCAACGCCTTACGTGCCATGACAAATGGGTCCATGTGACACCTGTGGTACATCATGGCTCTAGTCAGTTTTTCAATTCAGTCTATTGCCCAGTGGACGTAGTCAAAGAAGCTCCAGCAGTTCTTGACCAGATAAACTTGGACTCTCTTTTAATCTCCACTATTCCTTTCCTATTTTCTTAGTAGTACTGATTGTATTCATAGATTTCTTTTTGTCTGAATTTTTTCCTTGTATTTTGCTCTGGGGCAGGTGGGGAGAGTTTTAAAAGGCTTTTTTCCCTTTTCCTCCCCCTCCTTTCTTCACCGTGGCATTCTGGTCAACTCGGATGCTGTGGCAGTCAGCAGGAGTGCCCAAATAGCCTGCCTTAAAAGGAGGTGATCTTTACGAACTGTACAGGCTGCTGCTGAGCGTGTTAGCGCTAATAGCGCTCTTAGCAGCAACAGCACCTCACTCCAGTGTCGGGCAGGCATTTTGCACGCCGAAAATCATGCACCCTTTTTCCTCAGCCCAAATTACCCTGTTGACTACCTGTCCTGGCAGATCACCAGTGGTATCTCCTCCTGTCCAATATGATTGGCAGGGCTGTCCCAAGAAGAGTGGTTTTGGAGGGATTGGCCCACCTGGTCAACCTCCAAGGTCTGATCTGCCTGGCACTGGGAGCGTTCTTTTCAGCTCTCACCATTTTGGAAACCTGCTGCATTTCTCCTTTTGCTTCAGCCACACTTGCAGCCTTGAGGAGAGTGGCACACCTTTACCCTGCGAAGGTGGGCCATTGGTAGCCATTTTTATTGAAGCAACATCTGACAGAGTATTTTTTTCTTTGTTTCCCTCCTTTTCTGTTTGAATATCCAGCCGTGGCTTCCAGGTAGGATGAGGAGCAGCCGGGCCCATCCACCAATTGTGGTGGGAGACAGGCTGGCAAAAGACTGGCTGAGGCCCTGGGAGCAGTTGGATCCCAACGAAAGGAGAAGAGACAAAACAAGGGGTCAGACAAGCTAGCTCTTCAGAGACAAAAGACACTGGAGAGGCAATTTGACAAGGCCCAAGATCAGGCTAAGTCCACCTCCTGGTAGTCTACCCCTCCAGGCTCTCCCCCAAGGCAGACTCACCCCATAATAGAACACCCAATTTCTGATATCGAGGATGGGGCCAGGACCTATAACCAGATAATGGCTCAGGTTACTGTGACTCACCAAGGCCTACTCCTGCTTTTGTTCCTGCTCCGTCTCTATTCCAGGTCATTGTTCAGAGACAGTGGGCACAGCTGGGAACCTCAACAACCCCAAGTGGCACTGACAAGAGGCTGTATACTATAGATCCAGCCTTTGAGGAGCTCCTCAAGGTGCCCCTGGTGGATGCCCCAGTAGGCTCTCTCACTTCTTCATCTGTACTTCTGCTAGATCTCCTGGAGGGGCTGAAGGCAGAAGACAAGAGGTCAGAGAAATCCTGACCCAAGACCCACCAGGGCACAGCGTAGGCCCTTAAAGCCTCCATGTCTGCATCCTTCTTTAATAGGGCCTCCATACTATGGCTTTGTAAGCTCCAGGAGAAATTACCCTCCCAGGAAGCAAGGCTTCCCCAGGACATAAATAAGATAATAACAGTGGTTGAGTATTTGGCAGATGCCACACTCAATACCACCAAGTTTGCATCCAGGGCCTTGGCCTCTAATGCTACCACACAACACCTCTTGTTCCTTTGCCACTGGAATGTGGACATGAGATCAAAATGGAAGTTAGCTGCATCTCCCTTCAAGGGCAGGAAGTTATAGTATATGGAGATTTCTTGTCCTTGTGGAAAACAAGGACAAGAAAAGGTTCTCCCCTCTGACCCCAAGAAGGCAGTTCGTAGGTCCACGTCCTATTTTCCCAGGCAAGCACCTTGGGCGCCAGATCTGGCACCTTCCACATCCTCCTTTCACCATCCCTATACCCAAGGCTCCAACTGTTCCCAGGACCGGCAGCCATTTCGGGATAGGAACAGGTGGAGCAATTTCTCTAGACAGCGAAATGTAGGAGGGTCCAATTCGAGACCCTTTTGCCACAACAAGTGACCACTATCCTATCACTCCCAGAGGCTGGTGTTGTCAGCTATTCACCAGCCAGTGGGAGTCAATTACCACCAACCAAAGGGTCCTCCAGAAAATGAAGCAGGACCTCACCATGGAGTTTATCTCCTCCCCCCTGATGCTTTATCCCTTGCCCCACACCTTCCTGCCCAACCAAGAGGGACCTCATGGAAGGCGAGATACACCACCATCTTCTCGAGATAAGGGCCATCGAAAGGATTCCCATAGAACAGGAGGGCAGGGATTTCTACTTCATCCTGTTCCTAGTTCCCAAAAGCTCGGGGAGCTGGAGGGCAATTTTGGACTTGAAGCAGCTAAACATCCATCTGGCCTACAAGCGCTTCAAGATTCAGTTCCTCCAGTCAATCCTAGGCTGCATCAGGCAGGGAGACCTATTAACATCCATAGATCTGAAGGAGCGTACCTGCACGTCCCAATCTGGCAATCTCAAAGAAGGTTCCTAAGGTTCTACTTCTCTGGGCTCCATTATCAGTACATAGCCCTGCCATTTGGCTTGTTATCGGCACCCAGGACCTTCACCATGTTGCTGTCGGCAGTAGCAGCATCTGTCCAGTCATGCTCCATAAGACTTCAATGCTACCTGGACAATCTTTTTTTTTTCCTTTTTTTTTTTGAATAAATTTTTTTATTAGTTTTACAAAGTTTTTAGGAAAAGAGTGATGGGTATGGTTACAAATTTTGACAGCTACATTATGCAGGAAATGGTACTCCCCCCTGGTTCTCATAACTTTCACGTGTTAATACACCAGATAATTATTACTTAGCAATATTTTGACAGCTTATTTTTACCTTATATCTTCCAATAATTTCAATCTATTTTATATCAAACAGAAAAAATTCCCTGTATCAGCAATTGCAGTGTTTTTCTAACTCACCTTTGTGATCTAAGTTTTCTCAATGTTGCCTCTTCCCCCGCCCCACCACCACCACCAGCAAAGCCTCGGCACCTCCCGTGTCTTGTGTGTCTCGTGTGGTATCATCAGCTTTATCTAGGAGAGCTTTATTTTTTTCCATGAAGGCCTCCGCCTCCGTAGTTGTATTAATTCTAACTCTACTGCCCTCCCAGAATATCAGCATGCCTTCTGGCAAAAGCCACCGGAACCATACTCCTTTTTCGAATAGTTTTTTCGCTAAAAGCGCATATTTTTTCTTTTATCTCAGACTTTCTTTGGGATTTGTTTCAGGATGACTATCTCTCTATCCTTGTATTTTAACATTTGCCCCCTTTGTGCACTCAGAATCTCATCTCTTGTAGTCTTTCTAAGAAATTTAATGTGAACCTCTCTTGGAACATTGTGTGTTCTAGCATAAGCTGAATTAACTCTATAGACCAGGTCAATATCCCAACCCAACTGCTGTCTGTCTTTTTTAATATATTCAGCCAGTAATTTTGTCATGATCTCCCTCAAATCTTCATCATCAGCCTCAATTACATTTTGGAATCTAAGGAAAAAAGACATCCTTTCAAATTCCATTTTTATCTGATGGTTCTCAAGTTCTTGGTTTCCTCTCTGGACCCCCCTCACCTCCCCCCTCATCTCAGCCGTCCCCTCCTCCAAAACTTCCAGTCTCTGTTTATTTTGAGTCGTTTGGTTTTGGTTCTCTCTGAGCTGTTTGTTCATTTCTTTCAGTTGATTTTTCAAGTCCTCCTGCCCCTTTAAGAGCTTTTGAAGCAACTGGTGGGTTAGGTCCTCCTCAGGGGCTTTGGGTTGTAATAGAGATGTTAATGTCTATTGTCCACTGGGGCTGGATGTTGAAGATGTTGGAGCAGAACCAGCAAAGCCTGGTTTCCCAGGTGGTGGTCTCTTCGGTGCCATTTTAATAAAAGGAACTCAGAGGTGTCTGTGTCCATACGTTGAAATGGCAGCTATAAAAGGGGATAGCCAAGAGAGATCATGAGGCAGGTAGTCCAGACAGTAATTGGGACCTTTTCTATAGTTCAAATCCAGACAATAAAATCCATTATTCCAAGTCCAGCTACCTGGACGATCTTTTGATTCAATCATCCTCCCACCAGCAGGCTCCACACAATCTTTCCATCACAATGTGTACCTTTCAGACCTATGGGTTCTCCATCAACATGGAGAAGAATCACCTGTCCCCCCCCACACCAGACTGCTTCATCGGGGGGGGGGGGGTGTTACTAGGTATCTGGTCTTGCCAAGTGTTTCTATCTGAGGAACAGATAAACAGCATCCAGTCGATGATTCAGCAGGTCCTGACCTCACGTTAGATGACTGTAGTCCTCTTATCTCAATTGCTCGGCAAGATGATATCATGCTTCAACATAGTGCCTTGGGCATGCCTGCATTAAAGGGAGTTTCAGTGGTTTCTGCTCCCACTACAAAGGGCCAACACCAGCAACTCCCATGCCAGAGTTCAGGTACCACAGAGAGTTCTCAGATCACTATGTTGGTGGCAATCCCTGGCCATGATGAGAGGCAGCCTCTTCAAGGAGCCAGCTTGTCTCACCATCATGACGGACACCAGCCTATTTGGGTGGGGCACACATCTTTTCAGCCAGGTGGTGCAAGGTAGGTGGTCCGTGCAGGAGTTGTCCCACAGCATCAATTGATTGGAGCTAAGGGCAGTCCACCTCACTTTGCGACAGTTCAGGTCAGAGATACATCACTATGTCTTGATCCTAACACATTGCAACCAAGGCACATGTGAATTGTGACACCCATTCCATATCCCTCATGATGGAGGCCAAGTGCCTGGGCAGGTGGGCAGAATGTCACCTCAGCTCCATTGCGGTGGAATGTCACCTCAGCTCCATCACGGTGGAGCACTTCTTTGGGGTTTACAACATTCAAGCAGATTTTCTGAGCCGGACCACCATTGATTAGTCAGAATACAGACTGCATCCGGATTTATTTCTTCAAATATCGATGCAGTTCGATCCCACCGTGATTGACCTCTTTGCACCCCTGGAGAATACCCAGGTTCTTTTCCAGGTTCCCCACACCTCAAGCAGAGGGGATCAATACCCTGAATGCATCATTCACATTGACAGGGTCGTCCTCTGATTGGACCCTTCATTTATTCCAAAAATTAACTCCTAGCCTATGAACACCAGGCCAAGCCATTGCCAGGTCAAATAACAGCTCACTCCACAAGGCGCACAGCTACCAGCACGGCCTGGGTAACTCAAGCTTCAATTGAGAAGATCTGCAGGGCAGCCACTTTGGCCTTGCCCTCTCTCTTTGTATGCAATTATAAATTAGACAAGTTCACATCCGCTGAAGCAGCATTCGGGTGATGAGTGTTACAGGAAGTTCACTCCAGCATGGAGACCTCCAGCACATCTGTTTCCCACCCTAGGGACAATTAGCTTAGGTATGTCCCATGCTTGGATTCACCAAGCAGCACTCAGGAGAATGATCATTGGCTTACCTGAACGATCATTCTCTGGGTGCTGCGGGAGAATCCAAACCCACCCTAGGATCTCCGGTGACCTCGAACTCTTTTGGGAGTTTATCTGACTACCAGCCGGATGCAAGAGGCATTGACTATCATCTCAACTCAACCATACCTTAATTGAAAAAACTGGCTAGAGCTAGCAACAGTGGGAATGGCCAAAGAAATCCAATTCAGTCCTTGGGCAGAAGGCAGAATTTAACCCATGCTTGGACTCTCCCACTCAGATGAGCCAACAATCATTCTGGATCTGATACAGACCAGAATTATACCACATACTATTGTAATTTAGAAACATCTCACAAAAATCACATTCTCCAATAAACACACAATCCACATTGCCCGGTGTCTTCAAATTCCACCTTCCATTCTCACCAGGAGCAACCTCTGTTCCCACGGGAAAGAAGGTCACCTAGCCAAAACAATCCTCACTATCTATTTGCTCTCCCCCCCCCTCACCTTAAGAATGTGGCAAGCCTGAAACCCCCCTAACACAGAGAAAGAAAAGAAATAAATGAGTATAATAGAGAGCTAAATAAAATGGCTTTGCATATGTCAATTTTGAGCTTGACACTTGGAAGACTAAACCTCTGGTCCTGGTGACTGTTCCAAATTTTACAGTCTATAATGTGCCTCCTAACCTCCATTAAAATGATAGAAGCTAGAATAAATGTTCAAATTTTTCCATGATAATAGTTAATATATATATGAGAGACAAGATTCCCTCAAAGCGTGGGTTCAAATAAAGAAAAAGAAAAAACCCAAAACAAATCCTTCACACATAAAGGAAAATTTAATCCTCATTAGGATAACTAAGATCCATTTTAGGCTTAGTAACACAGGTTATTCAGTTTTGCTAAGTCAGAAATGTATATTATTCATAAATGGAAATTGACATGTAATGTGTTTGAAATTTAAGAAGGCTACGGGGGACAATATAGTAAGAACTACATTGAGCCTAGTCAAACTTCTCTGGAAGCATATCGTTAGTTCTCAGTTTGAATATTAAATCAGCAGAGGATTTAATTATTGTGGACTTTCTAAAGAAAACTATCTTTTTGAAGTGGTAATCAAATTTGGAATTTTGAGAACATGTCATGAACAACTCCATAAATCATTGCAGAGAAACATATCTGCCAATTTTTAGCAATGCTAGTCGTTGACCAAATAAATATCACTGATTGTTTTCCTTGTGATATACCAGTCATGTATACAACAGAATGCATATGTATATTTTATCTTTCCCCCCTTCTTTAATCTTCTTGCATATTACTCTCAAGCCATAATTCCTTCAGTTTACTTTTTTTCCCCTTGAGCACTAAATATTATCCTTACTCCTCTAAAAATACTAATTGTACAGCTAATTTAAAATTTTTAAAGTTTCATTTCTATGACTGGAAGCCATATACAGCCCACTGCTATACTAGGTATTGGACTAAACTACAGCCAAGTCTTCATTTGTGTGGAAGTGCAATAATGATTCCAAACTAATTTGAGTTATAACATGACTTTTTTTTTCAATCTAATCATGCACACCAAATCATTTAAGCTATTTACTGCTTTGGCTGCAGACCAGTGTACGTATTATTAATTTTAGCTGCTATTGAACTTTCCAGCCCAGGATTTGAGAGAAAAAATAAAAACTAAAATGTTTCATATATATCTCATTTGATCAATTAATTACTGCAGTTAAATCATCAATGTTGCTTTTGCTTTTACTGCTGTAAGCACACTTGCAAACCAATCTCTGTAAAGCATGTCCTCCAGACACAGGAGTTATTTTAATGTGCTGCCTTTGATAACAAAGAGGAAATCTTTATTCCTCACAAGCTTGAAATCCGATAGATTCCTCTCACTCTTCAACAGGGCTGGGTTCCTGCCAGTTCTAATCTCTTCTATAGAAGAGGTTCCACAAATCTACAGTGCCATTTAGAACCTATTCCAGCTCCGGAGATCACTTCCGGTCCCCGAAGGCGACGGATGTTGCTGTCTGCTGCTCGTCCACAAGGGATGAGGTTTTGGGGGCCCATAGGGGGGACCACTAAAATATAAAGATAAAGAAATTGCCATTCTTAAACAAATTATGAAAAAAATAAGAGATAAGAGGAGGAAGTATTCCTCCTTATCAAAGAAATTATATAACAAAGGAGTTTGGTTTAGATGGTTATTGCCAGAAGGAATGTTGATCTTCTGGGAGGGAAACAGAATTAGAATCAATACAGTTGTGGAGGCAGAAGCCTTCATGAAAAAACATTGTGCCCTCCTAGAGGATGAAATCATAAGAGGTAGTGAAAAAGGTGACAATACACAAGATATGAGGGAGGGAATGGCTATGGCTCCACCAGGGGACAGTGGGAAGGGAGCAATATTGAAAAGACACAGGTTACAAAAATAAATGTATTTGAAATATTATTGTAATTGTTGTTATATTAGAAAGTGGCAAAAGAGATGATTGAACATATGGTTGATACAATGTATAACAAGATGCTGTTTTTGCTTATCTTTTATCTTTTGTTTTTTTTTCTTTGTAAAAGTTGTGAGATTTGGAGAGATTTCTACCTTTAGCACGATGTAGCTGCCAAAATTTTTTTGTATATCCACCTACGCTTTCCTATAAATGTTTAAAAACCAATAATTTTTTTTTAAAAAGAACCGGTTCCAGCTCCCTCCCTCCACCCATCCGCACATCATCAAGATGAAGAGCGAGAGGAGGAATTCTGGGAGTTGAAGTCTACAAGTCTTAAAGTTGTCATGTTTGAACACACTGGGGTTTTTTTTCTAAAGGGTTAGGGGTAGAAAGGTCTTGTAACTTGACAGCTTTAAGACTTGTGGACTTCAATGCCAGAGTTCCTGAGCCAACATGACTGGAGGATGAATTCTGGGAGTTGAAGTCCACAAGTCTTAAGGTTGTCACATTTGAACACCCCTGGGTTTTTTTTCTAAAGGGTTAGGGGTGCAAGGATCTTGTAACTTGACAGCTTTAAGACTTGCATGCTTCAAATGCCAGAGTTTCTGAGCCAACATTTTGGTTGCTAAGCAAGAGCATTGTTAAGTGAGTTTCATCACATTTTAAAAGTTGGCCACACCCACCCAGTCACATGGCTGGCAAACCACTCCCACCCAGTCACATGGCTGGCAAGCCACTCCCACCCAGTCACATGGCCAGCAAGCCACTCCCACAAAGCAGGCCTCATCTACAGAAGAGGTTCTAAAAAAATTTGAAACCCACCACTGCTCTTCAACCACATTTTTCCTGATCATATGATAAAACAGAAAATTGAATAAAAAACACAGGATACCTATGCAGAAGATCAAAGTTTCTGATACTTTTTAATGAAGTTTTTCTTCTTCTTTTGCAAGGAGTTTCTAAGTAGAAAGGAAACAAACCATGTTAGGAGTTACCAGAACTTGAAGCTTTTGCTACAAACGTGTTGCTTTAAGCTTTGCTAGAAGTATCCATACTCCTTTCAAAATTTAGTAAATGTTTCTGTCTGTCTGTCTGTCTGTCTGTCTGTCTGTCTGTCTGTCTGTCTGTCTGTCTGTCTGTCTGTCTGTCTGTCTATCTATCTATCTATCTATCTATCTATCTATCTATCTATCTATCTATCTATCTATCTATCTATGAATATGAAAAATCATTTAATGTCCAGGCTGGAGTCATTGAACATGAAACATTGGGAATAAATTGAGCTGATAATTTGATGAAAATCTAATTTCTGCCTAAAGAGAAGTCATCCTCTTCATCACAACATTAAACAAGGGCTTTGCTGGTATTACTTTCTAACCAGGAACTTATACATACCCAGCCTTTAAAACGCCTATCTGGAATCTAAATAACAACTTCAAGTGACCTATTTCTGAAAACTTTACTGAGGTTAGGTGTCAAAAACATTAGTAATTTATCAAAGTTTTTTTAAAAAATCCTGAATCAATTAACTGAATAATGAAATTAAATTATTGACAACAAGGCAGCTAATGAACTGAAAAATTAAAAAGTCAGAAAACCATGATCTTTAAAAGAATTAAAAATAGCAAAATAAGGTAAAAATGAGTAAACACAATATGACAGACAAATATGTTCTCAGTTTAATTGCTATTATTTTCTAAATATAAGGACTACAAATGGACATAGTGATAATGGACCACCTGGAAAGTTGGGAGAAGAACAACATTCCCTTCTTTCCTATAGATCAGCGATGGCGAACCTTTTTTGGCTCATGTGCCATAAGTGGGGGTAGCGCAGGGGGGGTCGTGTGCAGGGGTGCCACACCCATAATGCAATGCGCTCCCCCCAGTGCGCATGCATGCACTACAGGCACTCCCCCCTGCCATTTTTACATGCCTTTTTCCATGCATTTTTACATGCCTTTTGCCAGGCTCCAGAGGCTTTATAGGAGCCTGGGGAGGGTGAAAAGAGCCTCCCCCACCCCCCAGACGCCCTCCGGAGGCTTCAGGGACCATCAGGAGGCTTCCCTGACGCCTTCGGAGCACTCAAAACGACCCTCCAAGCAAACCGGAAGTCACTTCCGGTTTGCTCAGAGGGTCATTTTAAGTGTTCCGAAGGCTTCACAGAAGCTCATGAAGCCTCCGGAGGGCCTCGGGGCGGGGCAGGGGAGGCTCTTTTCACCCTCCCCAGGCTCCTATAAAGCCTCTGGAGCCTGGGGAGGGCGAAAAATAGCTTTTAAAAAGGGTGAATTCAGCTGGCCAGGGCACGCATGCGCACTTGCCAGCTGACAGGGCAGCACCTTGTGTGCCCTGACAAATGGCTCCACGTGCCACCTGTGGCACACGTGCCATAGGTTCGCCATCACTGCTATAGATATCCATCACTGCTATAGATACTCCTCCTAGAGCTTGGGGAAGATATAATGGGATCTTATAAGGAACTGAGTGTTTTAGCAAATTCTTACTCAATTATTTATTTTTAAGTGTAGTGGAGCTTGGGAGTGAGCCAAAGTCCAAAACAATCTCTGCTTATGTCCTCCACCTCCAGTATGGTGTGTTTTGTAAACTTCACACCTACTTGCTAACTCTGATCAAAGAACAGCTGATTGAAGAAGAATTGACATCTTTGAACTGTGGTACTGGGCCTAAAATATTGCATATACCATGCACAGCCCGAGCAGCCAATAAACATATCATTAGAAGCCAAAATCACAATCACTTTGGTCATGTCATGCATGCAAATTCATTGATTCCCAGTCAATGATGCTGGGAATAGTTAGTGGAATAAGAAGAAGGGGCAACCAAAGAACATGCTGAGTGCCTTGATAACATCAAAAGAGATACAAAGTTGAACATCTAATAACTGAAAGAAGCTGTGCTTGATATGGTAACATGGACAGCACTTGCTATAAAGGCACTAAGAATCAGACATGACAGAAGGGTTAAAACAACAAGTGCTAACTCTAATCACTAACAAGTCATAAGAGTTATTGAACCCTTGTTTTCCCTGGCAGGGACATGTTTGATGAGTTACGTAAGTATGATTTAGAATAGGTTGGCATTTGACAGTCTTTGACTATTTTATAATGACCTGTTTGCTTCTTTTGCAATGTTTCAGGCACCCTTTGAATAGAATGGCCATGAGATATTACCACCATTTTTTTTAGGATATGTGTGGATTTTTATAGATTTCACTTTTTCTTTGTGTATTAGCTCAATTTTATTTCCGTTGCATTTTGCAGAATATTAACATTTTCCACTCCCTCTTCTTCCTTTGTCAAAATTGAATATCCAACTGTTCTCTTAATTAAATGTGCTGCAGGCAAGAAACTGTCTTTCATACATGAAGAAAAAACTACAATAATTTCCCAATGACTAGCTAATGAGAGTGTGAAGATCCCTAAAGTAATGTAAGGAGGAGGGCCTTTCAAGAGAGTCCTGAAGCTTTCAATTTTCAGTTGAGAGATTTTCTCTTGTTAACATTTTATCATCAAAAATTTTGTGTGTTTAGTATGGCAATTGAAAATTTTGTCACTTGACAAATAGGTAACACAACCAATTTATATTGACAGACTTCCTAGGAGTAGAATTACTCAAATTAACTCTGTCTTGATCATTGGGTCTTTATAATGCCAGTATTAAGTATCCTGTGTCACTTTCTGAAATTTAACAACCTAAATCAATAGTTATTAACTGGGATGCCTGTCCATAGACCCTCTCCTGACTACCTTTTCTTGTTTTCCTTTCATTTTTTTTTAAAAAAATAATTTTGAATATATGCAAGGAAAAATCATTGAAGCCTGCAGCATATTTGGAAAATGCCATCTGCTATTCATTTTTAAATAAACTAAATTCATTTTAAATAAAATATAATTTACTCTACGTGGATTAATATGATGGGAACATGTTTATATTTGCATTTTGCACTTTTATGAGTGCAGAATATTTTTTGAAATATACTACTCACAATTCAATATTGCACACAAAAGTATCTGCATGAAGATAGTTTCGGCATAGCTGTCAATTCAAAAATTGCTGGAGATTCAGTCAGTCAGTCAGTCAGTCAGTCATACACATTCATTTTCATTCCTGGACAAAATCTACTTTTATGGTTGCTAAGATTCAACACCAATGTAAGGCCAAGTATGTGTATATACACATATACATACACATATGAATGAAAATACACATTCACACATATACAGATGCACACATAAAGGCATACACACAAGTCTTCCTTTGCTATCTCAGTGATAACAACAATTCCAGTATAAATGAGCATATATTAGTAAGGAATTGGGCAAGGAATGAACAAAGAGATCTGGCCTTAGATCTAATCTAGTCATCACACAATCACTAAAACAAAACATCCAATTTGGACAAGATACTTGAGAATGATTTTGTTCATTACTTGGGTTAGACCTCTTAAATGGCTTTGCTACAGAAGGTAAGATTTTTATCCATTTGAAGACACAATGACAATTCATTTAGATTAATTTATAACATAGTTTCTTTATGCCTCCATTTTTTCTTCCTTCTCCCTCTTTGATTATCTTCAACTGATCATGCATCTGCAAGTTGATGTTGCTTTAAGTCTCATGGCATTACCTGGTGTTGACTAATTAACTTTAAATAGCACACCTGTTTGACAATCATTTGTACTCATAACCACAAGCATTATACTTGAATATTTGAAGTGGTTCTTGAGGGCCATACATAGGAAGGAGAGAATTGTAAGAAATAATTGTAGGGAAAAATTGCTTTTTTGCTAATTATTCCTCTCAAGGCTCACTTCCATGCTTAAAAAAATAAGATTTATGTTTAATATGAGTATTATGCCTGCATAAACCCCTTTCTTCTGACATTCTCAGTTTTATATAGTATCTTTAGTAGTCTAGCAATTTAAGTGCAATGGGACAGAGTGTACTGCAGTAGCTAGGAGGCCAAGAAATATTCTTATTAGTGAAATCATTTGGTGTTTATTTTAGAAGCGTTTATTTTAGTGAGGATGCTTCGAATGCTTACATCTCAAATACAGCTAATCGTTTCAGCAATTAGAAAGCAGCCACACTTTAGGAATAATGGATGGCCAAACTAAGCTTTTTCCAATCCATGCCCATTTTGTAGCTATTCATCCTTTAAACATTTCATCTTCTTTCTACATTTATGTACAGTTTCTGCATTCATGGATAAAAAGTAATATACATTTCGATACATCATGTTGAACATATTTTATCACAAAATAGACATTTGTGAAATTATTTTATTACAAAATAATTGCATCATAAAATGCAGAGAAGTAAACTATTCCAAAATGCCTCTTTGTACCTAAAGGATAGATCAAATCTATTTACAGTGAGTTGACGAAGAATAAATCCTTCAGGTATGCTTTATAAGCAAATATAGCTACCAGTTTAGCTATTGCATAGGAGACAAACCCCATCCATAGAAAGGTTCTTTGAGATAAAGGATGTGAGCTAATGCAAGCAGTTTTGCATCTTTGAGTTTGGGTATGTCATATGTGACATTTATGGTGGGAGTGCTGAGGAGGCCTAGAGGTGTAGCTTTTGCCTCACAATCAGGAGGCTATGAATTCGATCCTAGGTAGAAGCAGATATTTCTCTCTCTGGGCATAATGAGAATATATCTGCTGAACAAAACTCTGCATTGGTGACAGGAAGGGCATCCAGCCATTAAAACACTCTGCTAGCTCCATTCAGTTGCCCAGACTCCACCCCACAAGGGATTATGGGGTCGTTAAAAGAAGATGATGATGTGTGACATTTATGTTAAATCATAGTAAACTACTATTATTGGAAAAAATAACAATTTCTCTTTCTCCATTTGCAGGAATTCCTGTCTCATCACAACTCAGGTCTTTTAAAAGAAAAGGTTTTGGCTTAATTCTATTTCTAAAATAGTTTTCCTTTTTTTCCTCCCAACAATCTTTAATTTCCTCAAAGAAAGTTCTAACATCTATTTTCTTATACTTCCATTGTCTCACTTCTTAAAGTTATCTTTATCAGGACCTTTTTTTTTAAACTCCAGTGGAGCAGCTCCAGCTCCGAATCCCTTTTGTAAGTCTAAAAAAAAATTATCCACATCAGTTTACTGATTTATTTGTATATCTTTATTTTAAATCGTTATCTAATCTCATCCATAAATCCATCATTTCCATCTCTTTGTTGTAGGTTAAATTTTTAAATCCACCTGTAGGTCAATTTCAGTTTTATTCAATAAAGATTGTTCTACAACACCTTCTGATTCCACTATAAGGTTAAACAACTCAAACAATACCTTCTGGTGCCATCCATTGTCCAGTCTTCAAAATCATATTAGTTCCAAGTATACACAAGAGAAAGGCTCCTTTCAATTAACTTCAAAGTCTTAAATCAAGTCCATTTCAGTTTAAAATGTTTTAAAGCCAACCCTAATCATATGCAATCACACTTTTGCTGTATATTCTGAAAAAAAATAAATTCTTACAAAAATTTAAACTTGAAATTGTCTTTCTTAAGAGCTGTGGTGACACAATGGTTGAAGTGCAGTACTGCAGGCTACTTCTGCTGATCAGCAGTTTGGCAGTTTGGGTCTCACCAGGGTCAAGGTTGACTCAGCCTTCTATCCTTCTGAGGTAGGTAAAATGAGGACCCAGATTGTGGGGGCAATAGGTTGACTCTGTAAAACTGCTTAGAGCGGTAAAGCACTGTGAAGTGGTATATAAGTGCTATTGCTATTAATGAATTGAAGGAGAACTCACCCAGGGAATAAAATTGGACTTGCGCTTCTGAAAGTTTTCAATATTTAACAAGCAGTTTAAAAAAAGTAAACTCCAAAATGGTAAAACGAAGAGTTTAGTCAAAGCTATATTAAAGGCTCTGATCTGGATAGAATCCCATGACTTCTAGGTATTTGCAAGAGACTGTAAAAATGAGAGGGGGGAGGGGGGAGGGAGGGGCTGTCTGGAGTACATATGGGTATTTTCAAGATTTCTCCTTAGTCTGGAGAGAATGTTGGGTAGAGTTCAGATGCCTTTCAGCTGTAAGAAGTTCTGCTTTTCCATGGGACATCACTTTAACATGCCTCACTGGAAGCATCCTCAATCTTGCAAAAGATTGACTACATTGAAGACTACATTTTATTCTTATCTTTCAGGAGATTATGTTCAATAACTTTTATTAACCAAAATGCAGAGCTGTTTTGGTCTAATATTTGGCTGCTGCAACTGTTTCTAAATTGCATTAATAAAATAACTGCTTACCACAGTACAGAGAAACCATATATAGTGGATTCAGGATGCTAGTGGGGAAGGAAAAAGGAGCAGAATCTGATTAAGGAGTTTATGAAAATAAGGTTATTTATCTTCTCCAAAACCTGAATTTGAAATCTGAACAATCTTTTACTGTTCTTGCTATCTTAAAACCCCTTGGAGAGTTGCCAAAACAGTCTCCAGTCAAGACTTTCTTTTTCTCAAATATATATTTAGTGTCAAGACGATATATTGAAGCCACAGACTATATTTGCAATTTTCAGTAGTAGGCTATGCATTTTAAGCTTGAGAGGTAGTCTTTAGTTTCTCCTATTTCTGCACACACACACACACACACACACACACACACACACACAAAACATGACCAACTACAATTTGGCAAAACTCAAAAATAAGACATTTCAGACTAGGACATTTTTTCCCAGGACTAGAACTTTGAATAGAACTCATAGGCCTTCTCCATCAAAAGCCATTACTGAAGCCAATTAACACAAGCCTTTTATCCTCCTATAGTAGTTCTGTCTCTCTCACAAAGTGTATGACATATCCTCGCTTTCTATTTTCTCTTAATATTCTGTTTCTTCTTTCCCCTATATTGATTTTATAAGTGTTATGTAATTAATTAATCTGAGAAAATTCAGAAGTATGACTTGGGGCTTAATTAATACACTGAACAGTGTGAAAATACAGTTATTTCAAATAGAATCATAAATTGGCCCAGCCTCACTTTACTGGAAGCACTTAGCTAGGCTGCACATCTGTGCTGCTGTGTCAGTCATTTTGCTGACCCAACAAATTTGTCCCCTTTATTCATAAGATGATTTGCCATTTTACCCCAAGGCATTTTGCTGGCAGTACAGTTCCCATGCAATCATTTCCAACATAGGCAAGCAGTTCAGAGGCAAAAGCAACTTTTCTCTCAGCAATCACTGAAATGTTTAGATAGTTATGAAAGCATTCTCTTTAACAAGAGGGAATAACTGCACAGTTCCGGGCCATGCTGAATTTAAACAACAGATCTTGTTCCCCCCTCTAAAAAATGAATGAATCAATGTGAATGGTTTAACGCAACCCTAAAATGACCCATTTCTGTTTAACATTTCCTAATACAGCAACTTTGGTAAACATTTTTCTTAATGTTTATGCCAATATGTGTCCCTAATATAATGCATTTTCAAATCAAAAGAGCAACATTACAACTATTTATAGCATATATTAATAAAATTACATATGAATGTATTCATAAAAGTGCATGTAAATCTGTACAAATACTTTTTTTTAAAGGGAGGGGGAATTTACAACATCTTATACATTACTTAAGCTGAAAACCAGGCAGTAAATTAAATGTACACTTTTATGACATTAAAAGAATTCATATCAGTAATATAAATATACCTCTTATAAGATTTGTGTGTACCAAAATATTAATTCTAAGAGGGGACACACTCTACAGACCCATCCCACATGGAGCATTATGAAAGAAAATCTCTCCAAATCATTTACTCAGCTCTGGAAGAGGACAACCTCTGGGTAACCACAAGACTAAAAAATTAATGACCTCATTAGTAGCATCTGACCAAAGAGGAAATAATAAGGGCAAGAATATTTTCCGGGAGGCCACAATGAATATAATATATGAAGGCATGGAACAAATGTAGTCTGCACTGTGAGTCAGCAGCAAACTAGAAGATCATTTTAAATAGTTATTATGCCCTTTCTCCATTATCACTAGGATCCCCTGCAATTAGAATAGAACAGAATGAAATGGGTACTTCCCCTTCTTTTTTCTCTGGCATATTTTCATTTCTTTTTCATGATCTCTAGTCTCATGGCTGGAAATTTTGTTTCTCACAAGAACTCTTGACTGGCATAAAACAAGGCATATATCAGAAAGCAAAATTCAGCTTAGGACCACCAAGTGGTTGAATGTTATATAGAAATAGAACTAGTTATGTTAAAGGGCAAAAGTGGTGCACTTGAAAGTATCTTAATTCAGCTATTAGACAGCTGCCCCAAATGCATGCAAATTTGTCTTTCATTGCACTATTTCTTCAATCATTTGCGACTTTGTTTGTTTCCCATGCCCCAGATAAGCCAAGAGACTTATTTTGAGGTTGGAAAGCCAAAGAGTGAAACACAAATTTAGAATAGACAATATCACTACTTCTCTTGCCACCTTTTGCAGAGGTCAATCTGCAAAACTGATGGAAAAAAATAAGCCTTTTTCTCATGGAAACATTTGAGAAATCAAAGAGCTTCTCACTGTTAGTAAATAGAATATAAAGACTTTTTAATAAGTCTTTTCTTTCAGAAATATTATTTTGTCTTTTATTGGTTAATTGATTATTTGATAACATTGCATTTGAATCTGTTTTTCCTTTTGCACAAAGTTTTCCTTTCTCAAAAAGAGGCTTCCAGTGGCAAGTAAGTAAGAAGACTTCAGACCATTGCAAACATTCTTGTGAACTTAGGAAAAGTACTTGCTCAAGTGTCTCTTACCTCACAACTAAAACAGGGGCAAATCCTACATTTCAGTACTGCTATCTCCTTCTTTGAGAAAAATGCAAATTGAAAGGGATGTTAAATCAATGAATATATTTCAAGGAAAATGTTGCCATGTAAATCTGGAGTTATTTCATGTTATGATTTCATAATTAATAAAGCAATTCATTCCCATTTTATAATTCCACACAGTTCACCCAGATTGATTCAAATGATCTTTTTTGTTGTTTGAATTCTCTCATGTCTGGAAAATCCATTCCTGAAAAAGCCATGTTTCAAAATCTTGATTTGGTGGAAAAAACGATAGAGCGTTTTCAAAAGGGACAATATAGGCATATCAGGCAGTACCTAATAGTACATAACCAGTACAACATAACTGGTGTGTAGCCTTGGAAGTGGAAATAACTAGGAATGCAAAAACAGGCATCAAAGAGGAAAAAGCTGAAACATAACATTATGATACAGAGGAAGAGGAGTGCATCTGATACCGTGTACCCTAGCTCAGGGTACACTGCATTACCTGATCGCATACAGGGAACATGTGACAAGAAACTAACTTGACACTTGACTCTGGAGAACATTATCATGAGAGTTTGGGTGGATGGGAGCGATCAGTGTATATATTGGGTACTGTCAGTCATGAGATTTGAGTCTTTTCATTGGAGTCTTTTTTTGGCCATGTAAGATGAGAACAATGTTTTAATTTCCAGAGTATTTATGTATGTTAGTCAGGGGCATTTTTTAAAAAAAAAATCCAAAACAATATTTTAGCTCCAAACTACATTTAATGAAATAAACCTTTTTCTAAAATTATGCAGAACATGAGCATATTCTAAAAAAACAGTAATTCAACATTCAAACAGTAATTCAAACAAAAACATAATGAAATTCAATTTACTTCCTCATGTACTACAGAGCACAAGGGTCTTATAAACTGATGGATTTAGCAAAAAAGACAAACTTTTTATAAAACATATTCTGGAACTACTATCTCATGATTCATGGTGTAAATGAAATACAGGCAGTCGTTGACTTACGACCACAATTAAGCCCAATTTTTTGTTGTTAAGTGGATATTTGTTTAAGTGAATTTTATCCAATTTTATGAACTTTCTTGCCACAGTTATTAAGTGACTCACTGCAGCTGGTAAGTTAGTAACAGTTTTTAAATGAACCTGACTTCCCCACTGATTTTGCTCAGTGGGAGATTAGCTGTATATGTAAACAAAGTCAAGCAAAATCAAGTCCCACTCTATGAAATGGTTGGACCAAAATTGGTTCAACTCTCACAACCAAAATCAGTGGTTATCTCTGGTCTATAATTTCATCAGTGTTTTATTTTTTCTTCAAGACAACTCTTTCTTTCTGCATGTGTATCTCTATTGAATTGGGCCATCAACAGGGAGTCTTCATTCATCAACTTTAGCTAAGCTCTTTGAGGCATTGTTGGAAAATGTTCTATCAGGCCAAAAGTTAGTATTAATTATCATTAGAACTGGGAGAAATTAATTCATGCTCAGTGAATTTGCACAAGGATTTACATTTAGTAGGGAAAAATAGAAATGTGATACATAAAGATAATTTTTTAAAAATTGTTTTTCCCTTTTCCAGCTTTACAACTTTAAGCCCTTGAATTATTTGGCTTTTTACTAAGATATGCACAAGTTGATTTTTTGGGTGGGTGGGTGGGTGAGGTGGTTAATGGAATCTCATGAATATGGAATTTTAAGAATAGGCAACCCATAAAACTAGCTTTTACTTTATCTGCAGTATTTCTCAATTCATATTTATTTATTACAAATAATTTTCCTAGGTAAATTATGTCCTAATAGTAAATTGGATGAATTATTGTCCAAATATTCCCCACTTTATAATATTTATCAATACTTAGTTGTGAGTGTCTATGGAGACTCTCAGTCACCCAGGTCATGGTTGTCCAAAGGTGATTTTTCAAGAGGAAACTGGGCTTTCTGGTTTTTGTTTGAAGACGTTTTGCTTCTCATCCAAGAGCCATTTATCCAGAATGGTATAGGGTGTCCTGTTAGACCAGGGAGTTAGACTAGAAGACCTCCAAGGTCCCTTCTAAGTGTTATTCTTTTAAGTAAGCTTTCTTCAGCTTCTTCACTTGAAGGAGCTTCTTGGATGAGAGGCAAAATGTCTTCAAAGAAAAACCAGAAAGTCCAATCGCATCTTGAAAAAGCACCTTTAGCACTTAGTTGTGAGATAACCATTTTTCAGGTTTAAGGCATTTCCCAAGATAGTCTGATTGCAACTGAATTACATTGTCCAATCATGGGTGCCACAATAAGGAGCACATTCACAGACTGGGTTCATCCAAAAGAGAGATGGTCAGATTATGGAGGTAAGTAGAAAAACACTCCTACAAAGAACAGGTGAACAGTTTGGTATAAGCATCTCAGACAACAGAAAACCAAAGAAAGACAATGTAATGTTTAATATGTACCTGAAGGGATGCCATGCAGACACTTATCTTGTAATGAATGGATTTTTAAAAATCAAATGATGGACATTGCAAGGAGTCAGATTTTTATTCCAAGATCAGGAGAAGTGACCCGAGAGGAAGAAATTTCTATTAGTAATTTGATTTAAAAGGTCAGAGAAGAATGACAGAAAATACATTATCTGCATTCGACTAGATAATCTCCAAAAGCTCTTATTCTATCTTTGATAGCAATATTCAAGGATATTCTTCAGGATTACATTTCATAAGGTGTCTCAACATTTAGTTTTTAATGAAAAAGCATATAACTATTTCCTACTTTCTTTCTTCATCTTCTTCTATCCTCACCCTCATCAGTCAGATGTGTTTTCAATGCTGATTAGGACACAAAACTGAGAAGGCCTTAATAGTGAGGTACCTTAATTACAGATGATAATACTTAGACAAATCAAAGTTTATTTTACATCATGATCCTTATTTATCCTTTTGGAAAGAATGAGGTTCAATCAAGCATGGTATATGTTTGGGAGGTTATTTTTTTTAAAAAAACCATTCCTATTTTTTTATTTTATTTAAAAAATAGTTTATGAAAGTAAATGGAAAAATGAATTTACATAATTTTAAGGGTTACTAAGAAGTTCAGTGTTGGAAATATATATCCAATTATAGTTTGTGAGAAGTGTGATATATAAATGCAGCTATTTTGAACTGTAAATAAAACATTATGAATCTCATTCAAGAGAGGAATCTTTATTCCTTAATTGGAATATAAATGTAAGCAAAATGATCATTGACATTAAGATTTGCTCCCCGAGTTGTAGTGTTTCCCCTTTTAAGAGCACAGTATATCCCCCTAATACCAATTTGAAGTAATTGGATACTCTCAAACTCAGCACAGCTATTTGCGTGTGATGTTAAGTAGTGAGCTATTTCATTAAAAATATAATGTTTGGGAAGTTTGTTCAAGAAAATATGCTTTTAGTTAAATAGAAGAAAAAGTAAGTAAAGTAACTCAAACACTCATGGCTAAATTGGAGACCATGCCAAATCAAGACAAGTGATATATTTACCATGAAAGATATGGCAGGATACTTTAAATCAGTAATGGTATAATGGTGTACCATTGGTTTATTTATAATGCTTTAACTGACCATTTAGCCTTAATCTGAGTATGGTTCTCATTCAAATTTCATTCGGCTCATCCTGTAACAGCCAGACTGAACTCAGAGTAAAATTTAGAGGCTTCAATTTCTCTCTCAAAAGCCATTTGGGTCTCAATTCCTGAGCTCTGCCTTCTGTGTGGATGTAGTGGTTTGGTAGTTTCTGCTGCAACCACCTACAGCTGTGGTGGCGAACCTATGGCATGTGTGCCAGAAGTGGCATGCAGCACTCTCTCTGTAGGCATGCAAACCATCACCCCAGTTCAGTTTCAGGAGCTTCACTGAAGAAACTTCTCCAGTCGTGCCCGAGCTGGTGGAGTGCAGGCAAGTGCCGTCCCATCGCCAGGGAAGTGAGTGAGGTGATTCACGTGGTTGCTCAGATCACAAGGGCACAGCCCGACCGGAGAAGTTTCTCTTCTCAGAAATGTCTTCTTGGGCTGCGCCCGTGTGATCTGAGCAACCACGTGATTCACCTCACTCACTGTCTCCCTGGCAACGGGACGGCGCTTGCCTGTGCTCCACCAGCTCGGGCGCAACCGGAAAAGTTTCCTCAGTGGAGCTCCTGAAAGGGACGCAGGCTGCCACCGCTCCACTGAAGACATTTCTGAGAAGAGAAACTTCTCCGGTCGCGCCCAAGCTGGTGGAGCGCAGGCAAGCGCCATCCCATGACAGGGGCAGGGCAAGAACTTACTTCCGGGTTCATTGACCAACGGGATGGCGCGATCCGGTGCGATCCGGCAGAAACCCACCACTGATGCACGCACACCTCCAGTCAGTCAGCTGGTTTTTGGGTGTACCAAAGCACCCCCTCTATGTCCTTCAGGCTGAAGCTTTTTAACATTATTAAGGACAATATAAGGTTCCAAGTTTCATTTAAACATACAATTGACTCTGTACAAGCATGTACACAGAACACAAAAGTCATTGACTGTATATTTGATGTGAACTGAACATGCAGTTAAAATTAAAACAAGTAATCTTACAAAATACTTCTGTCAAAGTGTGTTACCTATGCCTTAGGGACCAAAGTCCCCTTGTTTAATTTTCAGGATGTGTCGTCATTTTCTTGACATTTTTTTTAAATCTCACAAGCTGTAAAGATTCCTGCCCTCTTCCCAACCTTGCCTCACTCTCCATGCTGCTTCCTTCCTAGAGTTCAAACTGCAAATTTTAAAAGAACAATAACAACAACAACAATCCACCTGGAAAGGAAGAGATTGGAGTTTCTTCTTCTTCTACGTGTTAAAATATATGCTTGAGGGAAAATGATGCTGCTGAACCGGCACCTTGCCATTTGTCCTGAGTGACTGACAGATGACTTGCAAGAATGAACATGGGGTGGGTCTTGCCTGCCCGTTCTCTACACAGTCCCAAATTGCTATTTGCTTATATACAATAGATAAACATGCACAAGGGTACAGGCACCAACTTTTGATCCCAATTATCAGAGTCTCATGGCCTTTCTTTCTTTTAATATAGTGGTCCCAAACCTGTGAGCTCAATACTGGGCTGTGGCCTGTTGCCAGGGCCTTGTGAGTGGCTGGCCAGTGGTATGTGTGTGTGTGTGTGTGTGCGCGCGCGCATATGTGCATGCGTGCAAACCCCTCACTTGTGCTAGCATTGCCATGAGTGCCACATGGGTGCTATCATCCTGTATATACACACAGAGAGAGAGAGACACACACACTCTTTCTAGTGTCACTATGAGTGCCGCATGGGCTCTACTGTTGCCACTCTGTTTGTGTTGTGCCTATGCTCGTGGTCCTGTTCACACATGTGCATGCACACATAAAGGAGCCTGTCCCTCCCCCCTCTGGGCCACCAACCCAGAAAGGTTAGAAAACTCTGCTTTAGTAAATAAATAATCATTCTATATTTGGTCACTTTCATTATCAGTCACAGGAGGGTTAAATCAATGTTTGTGATGTAGCTATATTTATAACATAATTCTTTAGCTCTTCTTTGTGTTACCAAACAATGATTCCATACCCAATGAACTATGAGGGCTAACAAGGAATTATAAAAGTTTATTCAGCTTCAAACATTGGAAAGGAACAAAATGGTTTATAGTACTTACAAATAAGTATGGCACCTGGCATGCAGGGGCTGCATTAACTAGCAATGCTTTTGAGGATATAATTCAAGGTCCAGGTTATCTTTAAGACTGACTGCCTCATAGAGGATATGGCTCCTCATTGCATTCAAGAAGAGAGATCCTGTTGAGTTTTCCTCTTATCAAGATGGTTGACAGAAGAAGATACGGAAGCAGCACTGACTATAGACATTTCTGTGCCTTAGAACAGCTCGTAACACAACCCAGTTGTTTTGGAAAGCCTTTGGCAATATGATAGGAAATACGTTGTCTGAATGTTGCAGCAGTTATAGTAAATAGTTAATACTTATTGTAAGACTATTTTTATTGTTAATATTCACAATTATTGTATTATTACATATAATTATTACTATGCATATCAGTAGAGGAAGTTTGGCCCTACAAACATGTATCCAACTGTATATGTTTGCAATATTTGCAAAAGCTGTGCCAGGATGAAATTCAGAAGCAAAACATCTACAAATGCTTAGTCTGCTGGGAAAATCTTGTCACTGCTTTGACATTAAACAGTTATGAAATGTAGAGCATTTGGGGGTATCTTTTAAGGCATTCAGATGTAAACTATAATAGATTAATTTAAGGTACTTAAGCAATTTGCTAGATGTATAAATTACAGGCTTCAAAAAATATGTACTTGATGCTCCCTCGGTAGATTTTGTCAGGTACATTATTGGAGCACTTCCTCTTTGCTTTATGTAACCTTCTTTTGAGTATATACAATGAAATGCTCAAGTGACATTTTCTACCTATTTCCTAAAGCAAATAATATATTTACAATTGCATTGCAGTAAATAATATCAAGGATTTGGTGCATAAACTTGCTTCAAGTGCACACTATTTCTGTAACAGACAAAGACACTGGATCAGACTTTTTTGCATTTTGGCATATTTTTTACCTTCCAACTGTTATGGCTAGCTAAGCATGAATAATGTCTAAAAATCATGCAAAAGAAGGGGTTACTATCAGATTTGCCCTAAAGAAAAATAGGTTATAACATAAGGTATAGTATATCCTAATGTCTAAAATTGTCAGTGGGTATTTTGAAAGATCACACGCATTACTAAAAAGTTTCCTACAACCCTTGGTCAGATATTACCTCTGTAAATTCCACCCAAAAAATTTAGGCAATAGGTAAGCTCTTTCAAAACCCTTTATCTTTTGTGAAATCTAGATTTAAAAACTTTGTTTTCATTTTCAAAGTACAAAAATGATACAATACGAGTAACTGCATTAGCAGCCATTTTCTGCTAGGCTAGGACTACCCTAATATTTTGGAGAAATGGGCATATTAGAAAAGTTCAGACTGTCATTCAGAGAGAGTCCATTCATAAAAGGATTAACAGGATGAGGTC
Organism: Natrix helvetica; assembly: GCF_964273705.1. Taxonomy (NCBI): domain Eukaryota; kingdom Metazoa; phylum Chordata; class Lepidosauria; order Squamata; family Natricidae; genus Natrix; species Natrix helvetica. Next base: position 90,257,652 of record NC_138550.1, on the reverse strand, counting down.
AAATAGACTAGAAACCTATTGCAAAACCAGAATAATTGCAATAATTGCTATTTGGACCTATAGTTCTCCCTTTCTTCTTGTCTTCTCAATCCCAGTTAAAAATCAACTCAACTGGTTTGTTTGTCTGTTTTCTCTTTCTTTCAGAATAATTCTACCCTAATTCTTTTTTACATATTCCCCATCCAAAATAACAGATCCCTTCTTTCTGTCTCTGTTCCCTTGTTGTCTCCTAGGACTTTTCATAGCCTGTTTCACCACAATTCCCTCTCTTCCATGTGAATAACTTCCAATCAGTCTTGCTCAATTTTCAACCCTTCAGCTCCACCCTTCCACTCTAGTCATAGCTTCAAAGCTCCACCACCACCACCACCACACATACCACTGCTACTCCAAAACTCTACCCTTACCAGGTAGCGATATATTTCCCCCCTTTTTTGCTGATTCCTGTAAGGACTCAAATGTACTGGAGTTCAGCTGGTAGGTGTAAAGCTTCTTTCTGTTAGGCAGAACTTTAAGAGATCAGTGAGTACACAAGAGTGCAAGAGCTTCAATTTATTATGGAAAAGCCAAGAAGCCATTCTGAAAGAATTCCTGTGAGTGCTAGATATACAATGAGGGCAGAGATGGGATTCACTTCCCTACCGGTTCGCAAATGTGAGCATGCTTGTCTCTTTCTACACATGTGCAGTGCTTGTGCATTGTGTCTGGACAGGAGGGCAGAGCCTCCTGCAGCCACCACTACTGGTTTGCCCAAACTGAAGAGAACTAGCTAAATACCACTCTAAATGAGGGTTCTGTGTACCCTGCAATCAGGGTTAAATTCTTGCAACTCAGACTAATGATTCTCTTTTGGGTAAGGAGGGATCATTTCCATCTGTGATCTGATTAAATGTGTGTGAGGATTAGACCCCAGCCAGTTGTTCAAAAGTAAAAAAGCAAAGCTGACCATTGCAAAAACGCAGACTAACCTACTCAATGGAGGGAGCTAAGTAGGGAAGGAAGGAGAAAGGTAAATAATAGATCTTGAATCCTGTTTCTATTATATAGAGGTTGTTGTTGACTTTTTTTATGGATTCTTTGATAAATATTGCTTAGCAGAAGTGTTTGGAATTTTTTTGAGCCTACCTAAGTATTTCAGTTCTGCATGTAGTGTGACACCTGACATCATGGATAGACTTCCTTCTCTTATAATAGATGGAGAAATCTGAAGCATCTAACTGGCTTTGGAGATATCTGAGGCCCCAATGGATTTAGGCTACAATTTAATATCTGTTTTCTTTATGAATTTAGTGGAATTTTATTCTGAGGATGCACAAGGCTACTGTTATTGTTGTTTGACTATTAAGCAGAACAGTTACTTTTAATCATTTAGTGTTTTGATATGTTGTAGTTTAGATTCATCTTTAAATAACAATCTGCTTTAAATCTTATTTCTATAAATGACAGAGGAAAAAAAAAGACTTAGAAGCAGATATTACAAAATCCCATACATAGAAAGAGTTTGCTATTGTAGAAAGTGATAAATAGAATCAATGAATCTTTTTTTAAAAAAAGTTCCCTTTTATATGAGCAAATTGGAAACCGAAGAAATAACTCAACTTATTCAAACTTTGAAAGGATGATTCCCATAATTTTATTTTCACTTAATCCTGAAGGAGAGAAAATCCAAACATTTCACCACAAGTTGTAAGGTTTTCTCTGAAGCCATATAAAAAGCTCAGTTGCCCTACAGATAAAAACTGTCAGTAAGCTTTGCAAGGTGAAACTGATATCTTTAGTTCCACTATAATATGGAATGCCCCGAAGTTATTTCCTTCTTTTATTTCATCTTTTCTTTTTCATTCATACATGTAACTAAGAATTGTTATGTAAGAAATATACCAGTTTTACCCATTAGGAACACAAAACAAAAATATCTCCCTTCTCCCACTATATAAAGTCTTTGCACCCAAAAGATTGATAATGTGCCTATGTTCATTAAGTGGAGACCTCATTTACATATGAACAATTTCCCTTTCCTTAGGAAATTCTAATAATTAAAAAGAATACCTCATTAGCCACACTGATTAATTTCTTTGACAATAACTTGTATCAAATTAACCAGAATATAAGAAAAATGATTTAAAGTAGTAATTTATATTATCTACTTTGACTAGCCATAAATTTCCAAATGCAATTTTGAACAATGTGCAGTTTCTGATCTTAAACTACTGTATATCATGGATGCATGCTAATTGTTTCCTTAAAATAAGTCCTGGTTAAATAAAATATTACATTACTACATGCCAAGACATATAAAAACAACCATGTGACAACAAAATTCTTGGGTAGAATACATGTCATAGTAATATCAGACCAGAAATATATGATTTCTGGTCATTGACCATAACAAAGGACTGACTTTTGTACTAAAATATGCTTCAATGTTGTAATCATAGAGTTTTTAAAAATAGATAAATATAGCCTTAGAAAGGTACATCTTGCACATACATTTCCTAGACATATTTTCCTGTTTTAATAGGACAATTTTATCCATAGCGGCTGACTCTTGGATAATTGGTCATAGTCCAGCAGCATACTATTGTAATCCTACTGATTATCCTTTATTATATATCAATATATTGATATCATTTCATGTGTTTATTTATAATAATTGTTCCTTACTAGCTGGATTTTTCCATTGTTCATTATTAACCACACCAATGTTGCTTTTTATAAACTGAAAGTTGGTAAACATTCTCTCTTTCTCTCCCTCCCTCTCCCTCTCCCCCTACCTTCTCCCTACCCTACCCGTACTCTACTCCCACCCCTACCCCTACCCTACACCCATCCATCCATCCATCCATCCATCTACCTACCTACCGACCGACCGACCGACCGACCTACCAACCTACCAACCTACCAACCTACCTACATACCTACCATATTTTTTGGAGTATAAGATGCCCTGGAGTATAAGACACACCTTAGTTTTTGGGGAGGAAAAAAAATCTACCTTCGCCTACCAGCATACATGGTATTCAGCTGACACATGGCAACAAGGTCAGCCAATAAATAGGCATAGCAACTAAGTCAGCCAATGAGGGTTATTTGGACTCTGAAATTTGCTGTTTGAGCAAGGAGACAGGAAGGAGCCTGGCTTAGTTGAGAACTGAAAGTGAAACTGAATTTACTGCTACCTTGGAAAACCTGCTTTTGGTAAAGTATTGTATATTATTATTATTATTTTGAATACTGCTGAATCAGTTACTGTGCTTTCTGAATGTGATTGCTGCTGCAAACTCTAACCAGCCAGGTCAGCTTCAACACTTATTGCAGCCTGAGTCATCACAGCTGATTGGCGGGTGGATCGGACTGCCACAATACCCCCAATCAGCTGTTCCAGGCTGCAGGGATTGCCACAGACCATCGCTGCTTCCATGCCTCACATTTTTGGCCTCTGATGGAGGTGGGTGTGGCTACATTCAGTATATAAGACACATCCAAATTTTCACTCTCTTTTTGGGGGGAAAAGGTCCGACTTATACTGCAAAAATATGATATGATAAATAGATGATAGATAGATAGATAGATAGATAGATAGATAGATAGATAGATAGATAGATAGATAGATAGATAGATATGAAATGCTATAGAAAGAAAAAAAATGCTGTAGAAAGTTAGCAGTATGGTCTTAGCTGCCTGGGAATTCCTGATGCGAATATCTCAACATCTAGAAGGCAACAAATTGGCAAGACTAGTATTTGGTTTAAGTCAAGTGGCTAGATGAAGATTTAGAATAAGCAGTGGAATAATACTATAGATTAAGAAATAAAAAGCATATTGTGAGAACAGAAAAAAAGACTCTGCAATAATCAGAAGAAATCTAACTCTATTCAGATAGCTAAACTGGCTAAATTAAGACTTAAAATTGAGATATTTTTACCACTCTTGTTAACCCTTGACTTTCTAAATATAAAGGATAGGCATATCAGCCAAGAAGTAATTCATTTTTTGACTTCAGAATTAGAGTCAGAATTATTTTTTTCCATTTAGAGTACAGGTTTTAAAAAAAATCAAGATGACAGTGTGATAACAGTGTGATAAATTTCTGCTAGGTTTTTATGTCTGTTTGTAATCAATGTACATTAAAAATAGGCAGATATTTAGTTACACTATTGAGGCTGCATGTTAGCTGTTTTTACCATGTCATATGGATCTCCGCAGGTATAGTGAATTTTTTAAAAACTGATTTTAGCTATGCTTACTTCTTATTATCTTTTATCTTTAAATTATTTGGGTTATCCTTTCTTATTCCTTTTCTGTATTCTATATAATGCTGTTACCCTGAAAGAGATTAATATGATGGGAATGTATGTGTGAATGAAATGAAGATTCTTTAAAACAGTTTTTTCCGACTATTTCAACTGAATAGAGTTGATGAGGGTCTACGGATACTTTTAAAAAGACAGCTAAACACATTTTCCTCTTTGCTTTTGATAAGAGGTTCTTGGGGTTTAGGTGCTCTAGCTTGAAAAAGTTTGAAAATCCTCATTTTAGGAAACATTATCTTGCAAGGTTTCAGCTAGATTACTTTAAGGATTTCACAGTTATTATATATATTTGAAATATTCCCTGTGTATCTCCTTCAACATAGGTTTAGCTAGAATAAAAATACAGCACATCTTTTTTCCAAATTATCCAAAAAAGACCTTGCAGAAAAGTTGTGCATAACCAATTCATAAAGTCTGTGACCAAGCCTTAAAATAGACATTTTCAAATACTGTTTATAAAACTCCCAATAGTGTGTGTATACCAACTTCTTCTTTTTTAAATAATTCTTCATGAGCATAGTAAAAACTAGTTAAATTAGAAGTCAATAAAAAAATAAAAATTCAATGGATGTGGGACAAGGGAATGAAAAATAAACAAACTCTTATGAAAGAAGTGGCCTCCAACCATCATACCAATCACAAGTTAATATAATAAATTTTCACCCTCTTTTAAATTTACAAATAAAAAAAATCTTCCCATAGCCTAACCTTTATCTACGCATAATCCACAAATCATAATCTTTTAAGAGTTACAGATCTATCAAGCAGCTAGTTTATCCCTGATCAAATAATCCAACTTTACATTCCTTCTTTTACTCATCACAATCTTGATTTTTAAATTTTTCCACTGGCATTGCAGGTATTAATTTTTTATTGACACTTGGAATTTAAGAAGATTGAAGAGTCTTCAAAGCTATTTTATCCTATCCTATTTTATAAATCTCCTGAAGAGGCTTCATTGTGGATTTCATGTTACAGCCATTCTATTTCTAATTTTTTTATTTGTCTTTTGTATTTCCATTTTGTTAATTTCAGTTTTGTTGGTTTCCATGCCTTGAAATTCTATAATGTCTGTGTTTGATAACAGTTTTTTAAAAATCCTTACTATCTTCAAAAAGTTTAATCACTGAAATCTATATCATACTAGTTATTAATATTTCAGTCCCTTTTTTAAATTGTTCTTTCAGATGAGTAACAGTTATGGCCAGCTTAGTCATTTTATATCTTTTCTGCCTGGTCCTTCAGTTCCCTCTAGTGTCCATTTGCAACTTTCATCAATCTTCAGTTGCTAATATGGGTTTAGTTGTGTTTTAGTCATTTCCCAGTTGTATAATATTTTACAATTCTTTATCAAATCTTAGAGTAAAAATAATCAATACTTCAAATCTCTTTGGTTTCCTAGTCCATTTAAGCATTTCTTAAATTAAAAAAAAAACTTTTCTTTTACCAAATGTATATTATTTTGAATTCTGAAATCGGTATTTAAAATTCCTTAAATCCAAAGAAGGTAAAATGCACCAGGTATCAAATTAAGCTTGCTGTTTTGAAGGTCTTCAATATCCATAAGGTGGTTAAATTGAACATTCCCAAATGCCATTAGAAAATGAGTTTAGCTGGCTTGATGACCTTATTAAAGGTTCTCCCATTGCCAAGAGCAGAGATGTCATCTTCCTCAGCTCTTGGTTCTTCCTATGTGAAACCACTGTTTTATGGTTCCCTCAAATGAGAAGATGCCATTCAAAGGGCTCATAGATAATCTCATGTTCTCTCCCTTCTCCAGAGAGGTTCTAAAGGACTGGTCTACTCACCAGTCCTTTGCTTCTCACAGCGGTCACTGTCTCCATTGTTCGGAGATATTATCAGTCAGCCATAACTCACCTAGAAATTTTTCACCACTTGTTTCTCTGAACTAGTAGACTTGTTGGCACATCCAATTGCCATCGTCTTCTAGGAATGACACTTCAACTCCTGTGTGGAAAAATATATATTTAAAAATAGTCTCAGAATTGTTGTGTGTCATTATTTTGCATATAGTACAATACTCTTTAATATAAAGAAATAATCTTTTATATGTATAATATATAATTTATAATCAGTCCTATTCACACAAAGAAGAAAGGACAATAGAAGATAAGCAAGTAGCATTAAAGAAAGAACAGTTAGGTGAATGGAACATGAATGGAACAGTAATGGAATAGAAGGCTAAAGAATCTGAAGAACTGTGAACAGGAACCCCTAGGGATCATACTGCACACCAGACTCAAGAATAGGTAAAAAAAAATAGGTATGGATTTTCAAAAGGGAAAAAATAAGATTGTCTACACCTATTCAAAGCAATAGAGTTAATGTATCTGTCTTCAAATGAGTGCACCTAAATATTTCATAGAGGAATAGTGAGGAAACAGTGAAGCAAGTCTCTCTAAAAATTGCCATGACCTGATTACTGGGGACTTATATAGACATCTCAATTTAGCTTTCTTGGCAATAATCTGAAAGTTGTTTGATAATACATTTTTCCATCAGATGTTTATTTCCCAGGCTAGCTGGATGCCTGAGATTTCCTGTGGTTTGTCAGCCAGGAACTAACTGATCCAACCTTATTTACTTTTTCTCAAGATCAATCAAGGTCAGCAAGATCCTACTACCTGTTGTGATCCTTGGAAGACTACTCATGCACCTGGTGGTTAATTAGCCTCTTCTTTAAAAAGCTTGTATTTGTATTAACATCATGTACTGAAAGATGCTATTTTTTTAAAAAAAAAAATGAAACAAAAGCAAAGAGTGAGATATTGACAGGGCTTACCTCAAGATTTATGATATTTTTGAATCTCAGATAACATTGTTGAACCTAGCAGAAAAATGTTAAGACAAGTCCATAGATGGCTCATGAAAATGAAAAGGACTTTATGACTTATGCCCAGTGACGTGCAGTCAGGGGAGGCAGAGCCTCACCGCTCTCATGAAAAGAAAAGGGAAAAGGGAAAAGGGAAAAGGCGAGTGCTGAGGTGAGGCTTTAAAAAGCCTCTAAAAAAGGGAGAACAGTGACAACTTTGATCTTTGCAAGCATGCAAGCAAAATACCCCAGGATCATGGTGGCAAGAACAGAAACTCCTTCCGCTGTGCTGCGGAGAAGAGCCATGCTGTGCAGGAGGCTCCTCAGCGCTAGGCTCAGATCAGCGCGAGCCGCGATCCCATTCCCCTCCTTCCTGAGCCAACATGAAGGGGACCACAGCTCGTGCTGATCTAAGGCTAGCGCTGAGGAGCCTCCTGCACACACGGTCCCATTCCCCTCCTTCCTGACTTAGTTGCTGCCTCACCGTGGATGACTCTGCTTAACTGTTAAAAAAAGCCTCTAAAAAAGCACCCTCTACTATGAGGCAGGAGAACTGCATGCCTCATCTAGTCTGACTTTAGGCGTTTTATGATCACTTGAGCAGAGTTAAGCAAGGGTTAAAAGCCTAAAAATTCCTGACGTAGGTGAGGCAGGCAGTTCTCCTGCCTCATAGTAGAGGGCGCTTTTTTAGAGGCTTTTTTAACAGTTAAGCAGAGTCTTCCATGGAAGCCAGGCAAAGAGCCATGCTGTAGCACACACACTTTCCCCCACCCTCTTTCTTTTGGAAGGCTCGGATCAGCTCCCCTCCGGCTTCTCTGCCTCTCATCTCACCCCAGCCTGCCAGCAGGAGGTGAGTGGGTGGGCTTTATTGTGTTCCAGGCATTTCCCACCCAAACAGCAGGTTGCATTTGCAATGGTGGAGGTGTTTGGGGAAGGCAGCAGGGGAATGGGGGGGGATGGCAGAGGAGCTGCTTTTAAGCCACTGGAAAAGATATCCAATCCAACTTTTGTGTGTGTGTGTGTGTGTTTGTTTGAGAGTGACTGAGAGAGGGAAGGGGGTAGGAGAGATAGTCCAATCCAACTTGTGTGTGTGTGTGTGTGTGTGTGTGTGTGTGTGTGTGTGTGTGAGAGAGGGGGAGGAAGGAAACTTATTTCGCAAAGGAGAAAAACAAATGCTGTCGTTTTAAATCGGAACTGAGCATGCCTGGCTGTGGAATTCTGGGAGATGAAGTCCACAAGTCTAAAAATATTTGAAAACCACCAATCTGTCAGTGCCTCACCAGCCATAAACCTCACCACACGTCACTGTTGTGAAGTGGTATATAAGTGCTATTGCTATCAGCAAACTGCCCTTAATTTTTCTTGTTGTAACCTACATGCTAAACCCAAACTTTCACACATATTCTTTTGCCTGGAATCCTAAATTAATACATTAAACAGCAGAGAACCAGCTATTCAAGCTTTTTTCTTTCCAATGCAATCAAACACTCTAAAAAGGAAAATGCTTAAATCATGTTTACAGTACACTGTTGCTTGCAGCTGATGAGAAAAAAATGAAAAAAATGAACCTTGCATTAACTTGCTGGGAAAATTAGCACATAAATTAGACCTCAATCAAATCTTCTTGTGATAGAGTGATTAATAGATTTCCGTATAAGAATGTTTATGTATTGCGTGACTCAGAATCCTTTGAATCAAAATAATATAGCTGAATTTAAGGGTTGTAAAAGTGTTAATTAAAATGGGAATGGGAGGGAATAGTAAAGATAATATTTATAGTGAAGTGGGTTTTCTTTTGTCTATTTTTTTAATCTCTTAATTTTTATTTTACTTTTTCCAAAGTATAGTTTGCTCCATTTTGCTTCCAAACTGGTTTACACATAGATACATAAATACATCTTTCTGTCCCTTTAAGGTTAAAGATTACATTAGTGTATAATTTATCCTCAAAATAATTCTGAGCCGAGTTTCAGGCTCTTCCTTCTACAGCATATATTCATTTTCATATGAAGTTACTTGATGTAACCCATTTTTGCAAAATGTTTTTCCCCTCAAAGTGTATACACCTCTCCTAACACATGCCATTTTCCATAAATATTTTTGGGATGCAACACAGCATTCATAGAACATTGCCATATGGTTTAAGGAAATGTGCATTCATTAAATGCAAACATTTCCCAGTTATTGCCACAACATCCAAATTCACAACACCCTATCCCAAATCAATGCCTTGTCACTTCCATACATTGTCAAGTAAGTTACACACTCTAGGAATATAGCTCTACTTGAAGTACCTTTTTATAATTATATACTAAGTCTCTGCTTGTGTCAAAAATGATTCAGAAGACGATTCCATAATGAAAGTGCAGAGTATTTTTAAAGCAGCCATATCTTTCTTCAGGCTTCCTCACGAGTCTAAAAAGATAATGTTTAGGGAATCTTTATAACATTATATAAAGTTATAAAGTTGTAACTTCACCTTAATTACATTATGTTTGGGTTACTAGAGTGAGATAACAATGAGAAATCCTAACTAAGAAATAATGGCAGTGTAAACACTGTAAATGAAATCATTTTGATCCATACTTAGTGATGCTTGAAATAAAATAACTGTAATCAATTTATCATGAATGACATCTCTCAGTGATTTCAGTGGAAATACTGAATCCAATCCATGTTTTCATTATAACTATTTGGGGCTCTTGTAAGCATATGCCAGCTTTATTGGATATAGGTTCAATTGTTCCTTTTCAGTTTAGAGCACCCATCATAATTATCCATTTAACTCAATAAGGCTTAATTATTTCGCCTCAATTAACAGAAGCCTAGCTATAATGATCAATTTAAAACAATAGGGGCTGAACTTTGATGTCATGGCAAATTGTTAGTGTGAACTGAACTCTGTAGTAGTGAACTGGCATCCACTTGCATGTTTCTAAACGGGATAGTAAGCAGTGCAGCTGGTTTTTAAACCAATCAACGGAAAATCCATTAGGAGTAATCTAATGATCTTTCAAAACCTTGAATGAATGCAAGTCAGACCAGATGAATTATATCCCGGTGTGTTAAAGGAATTGGAAGGTTTCATTTCAGAAATACTGATTTGGATAATTAATTAATTAATTAATTTATCAACAAGTACAAGGAAACAAGTATGAAAACACATGAACAATGGCACAAATAAATGGATATAAATAAGCAAAATGTTAGATCAGGGCAATGAGAGGACAGACTCCAGACACGAAGGCAACAACAGCTCTTTAATGGCAGTCAAGTGTGTACAATCCAGCAACTGTGAGGTCTGACAGCTCCCCTTTTATAGGGAGCTGTCAGGCCTCTCAACCAATCAGGTTAACCCAGTCTTCCCGCCTAAATGGAGGACTGGAGTGGAAACCTCTATAACTATTTACAATATCTAACACTCCTCCCCTCTTAGTCAGAGTGTTCCTATAGGTTACGTAGTCTTTGAGATAGGCGGGTCTTTGCCTGACTCGCTCAGACCTGCACAGTTCATTTTGAACTGGTTCGTGGAGCAGGTCGGAGGGACCTCTGTGCTCCTCTGCTCCAGGCGATGGAAGTTGCTGGAACTTACCCCTGGCCGCGGCTGGAGTCCTTGGAGCTTGTTTGCTTGGGGCTCGCTGTGGGCTAGCGACAAAGTCAGGTATGTTTACCAATTTGTTCGGGTTTGAGAATTCTGTAGAAGGAGTGACTGGTTGCTCTTTTTGAGTGGAGCCTTGGTCAGTTGGCGTCAGAGTTTCGTCTGGTGCCCTAAGATTGGAGTGGGTTAGCCAACCGCGGAGTTGGTCAATGTGCCTCCTCCAATTTCTACCATCCTCTAGCTCCAAGAGATAGGAGCGAGGCCCGGTGATGCCTATCACTGTGGCAGGAATCCACAGAGTCCCCCCTGCATAGTTGTGGGCGTATACTGAATCCCCTATGCTAAAGTTCCGAATCTTGCTGGTAAAGTCTGGGGGCGATGTGGCAGAGTAGTTTGGGTGTAGCTGGTCTAAGTGGGACCTTAGCCGGCGACCCATGAGAAGCTCGGCTGGGCTTCTCCCTGTGGTAGCGCTTGGCATGATATGCTGAATAAGAGATAATGATCGATGCGTGTTTCCCAATCACCTGGGCCCATCCTATTGAGGGCTTCTTTTGCTGAGCGCACCATTCTCTCCGCCTGTCCATTGGAGGCCGGGTGGAATGGCGCGATGAGGGCATGCCGAATTCCCTGGGTAGCTAGGTAGGTCTCGAAGTGCATGGCCATAAATTGGGGCCCGTTGTCAGAGACCAAGACATCAGGCAGGCCGTGCATGGCGAACAGGCACCGTAGCACCTTGATGACCACCTCTGCCGTGGTAGAGGTCATCAGGGCTACCTCTAACCATTTCGAATATGCGTCTACAACTATTAGGAAGGTCTGGCCGTGAACAGGGCCAGCGAAATCTATGTGCACCCTAGACCATGGTGCTTGAGGGCGCTCCCACTACTTAGTGGGCGCCTCTTGAGGGGCTGGTCTGGATTCCTGCAAGTGGCCACCCACTCTTCTATTTCCCTGTCCATGTTAGGCCACCAGACGTAGCTCCTGGCCAATGCCTTCATCCTGACAATGCCAGGGTGCCCCACATGCAAAGATTCCAATACTGAACGACACAGTTTGTGAGGAACAACCACCCGGTCCCCCCACAGAAGGCAACCTTTTAACACAGACAATTCATCATGTTTGGTATAAAACGATTTAAATTCAGCCCCAACAGGCCCCTTGGGCCACCCCCTCCACACCCAGTTAAGCACTTGCTGAATCAATGAGTCATTTGCCGAAAGGCGGGCAACGTCTGTAGAGGAGACCGGTCCAGAGTCCAAACAGTCTATGAGGAGGACCGGGGTCTCCAGAGTGGGGTCTGCAAGCAGTTCAGGCAGGGGGCAGCGGCTGAGTGCGTCGGTGTGACCGAGCGTTGAGCCGGGGCGGTGAACGAGTTTGTACGAGTAGGCAGCCAGGAAAACAGTCTACCTGGTCATGCGTGGAGATAGGGACACCGGGGTGGGTCGGTCCCCAGCCAGCAGCCCCAGCAGCGGCTTGTGATCGGTGACAAGTTCAAAGTCTCGTCTGTAGAGGTACTCGTGGAACTGCTTGACTCCCGCTATAGCAGCCAAGGCTTCCCTGTCCAATTGGCTATAGTTTCTTTCAGCGGGAGACAAGGTCCACGAGTAGTAGGCGATGGGGGCTTCGGTTCCATTAGGCAGTCTGTGGCTGAGGACCGCGCCGACGCCGAACGGTGAGGCTTCACAAGTTAGGACCAACGGCAGAGTTTGGCTGTACTGGACCAGCAGGGAGTCCGTTGTCAGGAGGCACTTGACGGCGGCGAAAGCGGCGGCCTCTGCTCGTCCCCAGGTCCACTTGGCGTTTTTGGCTAGCAACCGGTGTAGAGGTTCAGCAACTGTCGCTTTCTGCTTGAGAAAGATGCTGTAGAAGTTAACGAGCCTGAGGAAAGCTTGCAACTCGGTCTGATTGCGAGGTGTAGGGGCGTCCTGAATTGCTTTAATTTTTTGGGATGTCGGGTGGATCCCAGAACCATCAATCATGTACCCCAGGAACTCTACCCTGGGCACATTAATTTGGCATTTTTCTTTCTTGAGGCAGAGACCTTTTTCTCGAATTCTTGTCAAAACAGCCCTAACGTGTTTTAAAAGCTGTGCCTCATTTGCAGCCGATACCAATATGTCGTCAAAATAGGGGACGACTCCTGGTATCCCTTGCAAAAGCCGTTCCATGACGCTTTGGAACAGTCCAGGGGCGATACTAACACCGAATTGTAGGCGGTTGCATTTGAATGCACCCCTATGCGTCACAATGGTCTGGGCCTCTGCCGTGGCGCCATCTACAGGCAACTGTTGGTATGCCTGCGCCATATCTAATTTCGCAAAAAATTTTCCTGGCCCTAGCGAATGTAGTAAGTGCTGTACAATGGGCACAGGGTAGGCACTCTGTTGTAGTGCGACATTAATTGTACATTTATAGTCCGCGCAGATGCGGACTGACCCGTCCGGCTTGACCGGGGTCACTATTGGGGTCTCCCAGCGAGCATGGTCGACTGGTTCTAGGATCCCCTGGCTCACCAGCTTGTCCATTTCCTTGTCAATTTTGGGTCGGAGGGCGAAAGGTACCCTCCTGGGCTTGAGCCTGATCGGCGCTACGTTGGGGTCCAAATTAAATGAGATTGGTGTTCCCGCATACTTACCGAGGCCGGAGCTGAAGACGTTCTCGAACTCCTTAAAGACTGCCTCGGCAGTGCTTTGCCCTGGACCGCGTTGATGCCGGTGACGGCCAGGCCTAAAGCCTCGAACCAGTCGAGCCCCAGGAGGCTTTGCAGGGTTGCGCTCGCCACTGTGATGGGTAGCTGGGCCGTGATGGTCTTGAATTGGACCTTGAAGGTGCCCTGGCCAACGATGGGGACTCAGTTCCCCTGATAGTCCCGCAGCATGATGTCTGGTTTCCGTAGCTGGTGTTTTTTGAGGCTAGGAATAGCCTTTTTGAGCGTTGACCAGGATATTATTGTGAGCGATGATCCTGTGTCAACCTCAAGCTCGCAAGGAGCATCCTCAATGAGGACCGTGAGCTTCAGCTTTTGGGGTCGCTTTGTGCGGACCTGTCCTATCGTGGTGAGATAGGTTCTGATTGGCTCTCTCTGGGAATACTCTCTCTGGGAATACTCTCTCTGGGCTGACTCCCTCGGTTCTCTCTCTGGGCGCCCTTTTTGGTTGTGCCAAGCCCCTGAGGTGGGCCTCTGTTGGCGTGACTGTGGCTGCCAAGTGGTGGCAGGCCCGTAACTGTGGCACACTTTTGCGATGTGCCCTTTTCTTTCGCAATTTCGGCAAATTGCGTCCCGGAATTTACAAGTAGACCGGGGATGGCTCCCTCCTCAGCTTGCGCAGGGCAGCAAGCCAGGGTTGAAATTTCGCGCCGGTTTCGTGTGGCTGCTGCGCATGTGGTAGCTGTCATCGCACTCGCTGTCATCAGTTTCCTGGTCTGCGGCCTCGTGGTGAACTCTCACTTGCTTAGCGGTGGTCTGGGGCACGTAGTTTTGGCGATGTAGCGTCTCTGTAGACCGGTCAGCAGATTCAGATGCTCTTGCTTCATCAAGGGCTATTTGCAGGGTTAAGTTAGTTCGAGCCAGCAGGCGTTTCTGTAATGGAATGTCTCTTACCCCACATATTAAACAATCCAAGATGTGGTCATCGAGGTTCTGGAAGTTGCAGTGGGTAGCCGCTTTTCGCAGGGCAGCTACGTACTGGTTGATAGACTCGTTCTCTCGTTGGTTTCTCATGTAGAATTCGTGCCTTCGAACGTGGCGAGAAGGCTTTGGCGCGTAGTGCGTTAGCAAAGTCTGTTGCAAGGCCATCCAGGTTACGGCTGGAATTGGGGTCGGCTCTGGCAAATCTTTAGCCGTTTCAAATACTTCTCTGCCGCAGTATCCCAGGAACATATTCTTCTTTCGGGCATCTGGCACCCCCATAAGATCGTTGGCTTCCAAGAAGCACTCGAATCTTAGCATATATGACTCCCAATGCTCGTTGATGGGGTCGAACGGAGTTGGCGGAGCGTGCCTGGCCATTTTGTTCTGCGGTTTAAATTTGCCGCCTTAAAATGGCTGCTTGAAGCCGCGCCGAATGCTCTGGGCTGGATTACTTGCTGGATTGTCTCGTTGTTCTTCTTTGTCCTATCTTCCTCTCGATCCCACCTTCGTCAATCAGGTTAACCCAGGCTTCCCACCTAAATGGAGGACTGGAGTGGAAACCTCTATAACTATTTACAATATCTAACACAAAACATAGCCATAAACACAGTAAAAGAGTACATATAAATGGGACAGTAGAACAGGGATGGTAGGCACACTGTGTGCTTATGCACACCCCCTTAAGGACCTCTTAAGAAATGTGTACTGTCCAAGGTAGACAGCCTAAGGTAAAAGATATGGGGGTTAGAGGAACTAACAATGGGATCGGGTAGGGCAGCGATGGCGAAACTTTTTTGGCTCGCATGCCACAAGTGGGGTGAGCGCAGGGGGGTCGTGTGCAGGCGTGCTGCACCCATAATGCAATGTGCGTACCCCCCAGTGTGCATGCGCGCACAACGTGCGACCCCCCATTTTTACATGCTTTTTTCACCCTCCCCAGGCTCCAGAGGCTTTATAGGAGCCTGGGGAGGGCGAAAAGAGCCTCCCCACCCCCCTGGAGGCCCCCTGGAGGCTTCAGGGACCGTCCGGAGGCTTCCCTGAAGCCTTCGGAACGCTTAAAACCACCCTCCAAGCAACCCAGAAGTCACTTCCGGTTTGCTTGGAGGGTGTTTTTAAGCGCTCCGAAGGCATCAGGGAAGCCTCTGGACGGTCCCTGAAGCTTCCGGAGGGCCTCCGGGGGGCGGGGGAGGCTCTTTTCGCCCTCCCTCGGCTCCTCTAAAGCCTCTGGAGCTGGGGGAGGGCGAAAAATGGCTTTTAAAAAGGTGAACTCAGCTGACCAGCACGTGCATACTGGCCAGCTGACAGGGCAGCGCCTCACGTACCCTGACAAATGGCTCCACATGCCACTTGTGGCACGCGTGCCATAGGTTCGCCATCACTGGCGTAGGGTGTTCCACATATTTACTACTCCATTGCTGAAATAGTTTTTCCTGCAATCAAGATTAGAACATATTACATTTAGTTTGTAGCTATTGATAGCCCTTGTGTTATTGCAGTGGAAGTAAAAGTAGCCATTAACATGCAGATTATCTTGTGTACTAAACTCAGGTTGGAATAGATGGCATAATTCAAGGTTATCCAGGCCTAAAATTTCAAGCCTGGTGGTATACGGAATTTTATTACGAGCAAAGGAGTTGAATATTCTCCTTGTAAAATAGCTCTGGACCAGAGGTGAGTTCCGGCCGGTACGCATCACTACAGGTGTACCGGTGCCAGAAATTTGCCATACTTTTGCATACTCGTTCTATGGCGGCGTAGCCATGGTATGCTCCCCTGCCCTGCCCCCATTTGCAAGGTGTTTCTCAAAGAGAAGGAAGCTAGGGCGGAGCTTCTTTAGAGGATCCGAGGCAAGAGCAGCATTGAAGCCCTCTCTGAAGCAGTTGGAAAAAAGTATGTGTGGGTCAGAAGGGGGGGAAAGGAATTCAAACTTCATCCTCCTGGTGTGGTGTGGGGCTTTGGGTAAAGGCTGGAGGGAATGACCCTGGCTCGCTAGTGCTCTTCCTCCCCAAGTGTAATTTGATTGCAGGCGGAGCCATGTTGCCTTTTCAAACCTGTAATCAGTGAAGCTGGGCTGGGCTGGATTTTAGCATACAGTAGCTTTATCCAGCAGTTGGGGGATAAAGTAATTACTTCCTCCCCAGGCCCCCATCCATTTCACTCTCTCTCTCTCTCTCTCACACACACACTTGGAAAAAGCTATATAAAAATCCAGCCCAGCTTCATTGATTACAGGTTTGAAAAGGCAACGTGGCTCCGCCTGCAATCAAAGTACACTTGGGGAGGGAGAGCACAAGGAAGCACAGGAGGAAGCAGGAAGCCAGGCAAAGAGCCATGCTGTAACACACACACTTTATCCCAGCCCCGTTCTTTCAGAAGGCTCCGATTGGCTTCCTTCCAGCTTCTCTGCCTCTCCTCTCACCCTAGCCTGCCAGCAGGAGGTGACTGGGTGGGCTTTATTGCATTCCAGGCATTTCCCACTTGGACAGCATGCTGCATTTGCAATGGAGGAGGTGTTTAGGGAAGGCAGCAGGGGAATGGGGTGTGTGTGTGTGGCAGAGGAGCTGCTTTCAAGCCATTGGGAGAGATATCCAATCCAATTTTGTGTGTGTGTTTGTGTGTGTGTGTGTGTGTGTGTGTGTTTGAGAGAGGGGGATGGAGGGAGAGAGAGAGGAATGAGGGGAAGGGAGAGAAAAAGAAAGAAGGAGAAAAACAAATGCTGTTGCTTTAAATCAGAACTGAGCATGCTTGGCTGTGGAATTCTGAGAGTTGAAGTCCACAAGTCTTAATGCTTATACCTTTAAATTGAAGATGCAGGGAACAACAAATTGGTTATATGGTTATATGTTATATGGCTTTGTGTTTCTAAAAGGGTTTGGATGATTCCCTGCTTGTGAATGGAGCCAAACTTTCTCTAGGGTCATTATCTCATTATCTCTATCTGACAGGAATGTGCAATGAGCCTCAGGCAGGTTTCTTTGTTAGCAGAAAGAAAGAAAAACAGCACAGCAATTTAGGGCTAGAAGGCTACTGGGAGGTCATCTAGTCCAACCCCCTGCTGCAGCAAGAAACCTTACATTGTCTGGATTATTTTGGTGCCTCTAACAGAGAGGAAAATTGCCAGAAAGGAGGAATTTACTAGGACAAGGCTGCCATGCAGAGGAAGGCAAAGATAGTCCTTATGACTACAATTGAGCCCAAATTTTTCGTTGCTAAGCAAGATCATTTTAAGTGAGCTTCACCACATTTTATCCAATCTATGACATCTCCTGGTGAGTGACATCAAGTTGGCCACTCCCACCTGGTCACATGACTGCCAAGAAACTCCAATCTGGTCACATGACTGCCAATACACTCCCACAAAACAGGCCACACCTACAGAATAGGTTCTAAAAATATTTGAAACTTACCACTGCTCTGGACCCTCTCTAATGTTTTAATGTCAAAAATGCAGAGTGAGTTTGGCAAAGGTTTTAGTCAGCAGCATAGTGTTACCAGAGAGAAAACTATGTAAAATAAGGTTGACTACTCTGAATGCCTTTTTGGCAATATTGTTACAGTGAGCTCTGGGACTTAGATATTTCGAAATGAGTACTCCTAGGTCTTTGACAGAGTGTCGTTCATCTTTTTATATCATTTCTGCCCAGCTTGTATTTGATGTTTTGATTTTTATTGCCAATGTGTAGGACTGAGCATTTGTTAGCAGAGATTTGGAGTTGCCAATTGTTTGACCATTCAGATACATAATCTAGATTGTTTTATAGTAGTAGAATTTTCTGTGGTGTTAAATAGTTTTACATCGTAGGCAAAGAGGACACAGCTGCTAATAATATGATCACAAAGATTGCTTATGTAAAGTAGAAAGAGTGTTGGTCCTAGAACGCTGCCTTGGGGAACCCTTGGGGAACACCACTGTTAACTGGTGCATAGTGTTTCCAATTTTGACTACTTGTTGCCTGTTTGATAGGAATGCAGCTATCCACTTGTGCAAAGATCCAGAAATTCCATAAGAACTTAGTGTTAACAGAAAATTGTCATGTACCACTGAATCAAAGGCTTTCCAGAAATCAACGTAGATTGCATCTATTGCTTTACCCTGGTCGAGTTGAGAGATCCAAATGTTTTTGCAGTGTATGAATTGCAGATTACAGGACATTTTTTTTCCTGAAACCAAATTGCTTATTGGAGAGTAGGCTGTTTGTCTCTAAGTGGAGGGTGATGGATTGATTTATGATGGAATTCCTTTAATATACACCAGGAGATTAGAAAGAGTCAATGTTATGACTTTAAATATGGGCATAAGAAAATACAAATGTTGGTACCTGGGGAAATTCTAGAAAAGATTGAACACTAGATTTGCAAGTGCTTAGAAAGGAATAAAATGATTGTTAGAAACCAGCAAAGGATTGTTAAAGCAGGTAATGCCAAATAGACCTTATTACTTGTTTAACAAACTGGCCACATTTGTAGTCGAAGGAAAAGCTTTGGTTATAACCAGTGATGGCTTTCCCTGATGCTGGCTCAGGTGATCAGAAAGAGCTGACTTCATGGACTTGGAGGAGGGTGCAGGGGACATCAAGAAGATGCCAAGGTCTCCAAGTAGTTAGTGAATGGTCCAAAGGAAGAGCCCAGGAACCTCAGAGGGGCATCAGGAGAACAACTCAACAAACACCTGGATGAAGAAGGAAGGAGAGAGATGCAGCTGCAGCTTGAGGGCCCAGTCAGAAGTGCAGGGCAGAGAAGGAAGGCAGCTGCAGCTGGTCAGCAAGGGTGAGTAGGAATTGCCTCCTCCCCCAGGTTTCAGGACTTGCGGGGCTGAAAGAACGCAGGCACAATGGACGTCATAGAGTTTACTTGCCACTCCTAATGAGTTACCCCTATTTAACCCAACAGGAATATTGTGGGAGATGTTTGCAGCCAAGTTTCGGATTTGGGGGAATCTGATATTAGGGGATGGTGGTGTTTAAACCCTTTGTCTGTGTGCATATGATCTGGAATAGTGTTCTTGAACTTGGTAAGGCATTTGATAAAGTTGACCATATATTTCCTTTTGATAAAATTGAAGAATGTGGGTTGGATGATCCCATTACCAAATGGATTCTCAGCAAATTGAAAAACATGGTTCCTAATGAGTTCATATCAATATGCATGGATGCATCCAATTCAGTATCCAAAGTCTCTCTTCTCTGCCCAATGCTATTTATCATTTTGATACAGCACTTATATGAGTTCTGAAAGATAAATAATATTCCCCTACGTACATAAGGCTGAAGTCCATCTCAAGTTGAGAAGGCAAAATGAAGCTGCCGAGTAACTCTGGAAGAGAACGAGATAGATAACAAAATCCAGGTTGCTGTCTTTTTCCTTGTTGTGATGGAAATTAAAATATGGGTACAACGAAAGACACTATTTATGTTGGAAGTTTTTAGTACCAATAGAAAAGTGGGACTGGAGTTTGTTTTAAAGAGTAAAAAGGTAGAGATGCTGTATCAACCTATACTAAAGTTCTCCCATGTTGTTTTCAGATTCTATAGTGAAAGCTGTGTCATGATTTATGAAGTCCTATATATCATTTGCAGAGATTGTATAACCTGTAATCTTAGGATCATGGGGCTGTTCTGCAAGTTCCTTTAATGAAGAGCCCAGTAACCACTGTAATTGTACATGCCAATAAAAGATACTGTGTTGCATATAACACCAATCCCTTCCATTTTTTTATGTTTCACATAACAAAAGAGATAGAATAAATGCTCATCAAATTTGCACAAAGCTGGGATGGCGGGATAATTGCTAATACTTCAGGCTGAAAGTTCAAAGATCTTGGTAGACTTGAATATTGGGCTCAATCAATCAAACAAAAAAAAAACAGTGGTGGTGAAAAATCTAGGATTCTATTGATTTTATAATAGGATAAAAAACAGGATCACAGATAAGTAGCTGAGCAGTATTATTTGTGAAAAAATATCTGAGTGTGAGTGGCAAAGCATAGTTCAAGTATGAGCCAGCAGTATTTGCAGCTGTCCCACCCCCCAAAAAAACCTAATGAAAATTGGTGCTGAGAGGATATCTGCAGACCCCTCAAATTCTGGATATAAACTATTTCAACTCCTACAGGGCACTAAAGGCCAAAACAACTAGACACAGAGACATCCCACCTCCCATGCCATCACTCTGCTGAACACCTAATTCTCACAGTACTTTCTAATATCTATGTGCAATTTTTCCACACAGCGTGGGTGTACCATTATTATTTACACTTATTATTATTTTTCTTACTCCACACTCTTACTGATATGATGATGATGATGATCATTATTCTGAGTTTGGATGAGAGCTTCAGCACTGGAGACAAATCCCTTGTGTGTCTAATCACACTTGGCCAAATAAAGTATTCAATCAATAAAAGTATAACATCAACATCACAGGAAGTAATAGTTCTGCTATATGCTACACTAGTCAGATTAAACCTGGAATACTGAGTTCAGTTCTGGTGAGCATGATACAAAAAGACTGATGATCAACTAAAAGGTTGCAACCAAGAGTAGTAGAGATGATGTGAGTCCTGAAAATAATTATAATAGTTAAGTGAATTTGGTTTCTTTAGTCTAAATTTACAGAAACCTAAGTAAGGGACAAGGTGGCTCAGTGGCTAAGATGCTGAGCTTGTCGATCAGAAAGGTCAGCAATTCAGCAGTTAGAATCCCTATCACCGTGTAATGGAGTAAGCTCCTGTTACTTATTACGGCTTCTGCCAGTGGTGGGTTTCTGCCACTCCGCACCCATTCGGGCAAACCGGTTCATGAAATTCAGCAAGCTGGTGAGTACCGGTGGACACAGAATTTCTGGGAACGCCGGCACTGGCCCTGTTGCTTGATCACCCTTGCCATCCCATTGCAGCTCGCTCGCTCCCGCACCCATCCGCACTAAACTAGGCTAGCCCAGCCCGCCGCTCACTGATTGGCTGGAGTCCAGCCAATCAGTGAGCGGGCTGGAGGCGACCCATTTAAAAGTGTGGCTCCAATGGCAAACATTCCTCTTTTGAAAAGAGTCTTTCGTTCCCGAGCAGCTCTTTCATCGCACTTGCTGACCGGGTCCTCCATTTCAAAACTCCCTTCGTCTTCCAGGAGCTTGCTGCTTCCTTCAGGTAAGCAACTAAGCACAAGCGGTGGCGGGACTCGGGAGGCTAGCTTATGGCAGCTTAAGAAAGCCGCGGGCTGGCGTATGCCACACGGCTGAAGGCGGGTGCATGGTGGTGGTGGCCTAGCTTTCGCGAGGGAAGGCCTGAAGGAAAGCTGCTGGCGAAAGCTGCTGGCTGGTGTATGCCACAAGGCCGAAGGCAAGCGGGCGGTGGCAGTGGTGGCGAATGCCACGTTGCCGAAGGCAGGCGGTGGCGGCCTAGCTTTCACAAGGGAAGGCCTTCAGGCTTTCTCTAGCAAAAGCCAGGGGCTGGCATACACCAAGCAGCCGAAGGCGGGCAGCGGCGGCCTATGCTATGGGGCCGAAGGCGGGCGAGCAGGCGGCGGTGGTGGCGGCCTAGCGAAAGCTGCAGGCTGACCTTCCCTAGCGAATGCTGCGTCAACCCGTATGCCATGTGGCCAAAAGCCCCCCGCCCCCCCTCCAGCCTCGCCTGGCTGGCTAAGCCTGCCAGGCAATCTGCTTAGTGACAATCCTGACCTTGTCCCTCCAGTCCAGTTTCTTACCTGTCCTGCTGCCTCTCTGCCTGCCTGCTCCCTATTGCATCCATCCATCGCAGCAGAGTGCTACTGATTCTGCCTGCTGGTAAGGGTTTTTTTTCTATTTTATTTTTTTAATTTATTTTAAAATAATATTTTATTTATTGTGCATAGAATTTTTTAAAATAATTTTACTTAAAAGTATTGAGTATAGACTATTTTAAAATGGTTTACTTCAATTTATTGTGTGTGGATTCTTTTTTTAAATACTGTGGTTGATGGTTAGTGTGGTTGATGGTTCTGTGAGCTTCCTGGCACTGTCCTTTATAATTTATAATCCTTTATAATTTCCCACAATGCCTTGATGGTTTTTATTCCAGTGGCTTTGTCTTTCCTGTCCTTAGGCTAGGGGGAAAAAACTGGTTTCATTTGCAATCTTTTTTGGGGTGGTGGGGGGAGGATTCTTATTTTTGGGTGTTTTCCTGGCACTGTCATAGTTGGTGTGGGTGTGGGTGTGTAATATCCCACAGTTATCTACGCATTAATAGTGATCTAGTAATATTTCCTTATACATTTTAGGGACCTTTCCTTACATAATTGGTGTTTTCTTTCATACTTTTGGATTTCTAATTTCTGTTTCCATTAGTTAGCAATTGCTAAAACAAATCCCACATGAAAAAGTATTCAAAGCCTTCTTGATTTTAATTGTCAATTTATTTATTCCTGCAGATTATAATATTTATTCATTTTCATATCTCTGTTTTTCCACTGTTGTGCAAACACAATTCCAGCAGCTGCTAATAAGTGTAAAATTAAATATATATTGTATTCCCTTTCAAATAGCCAACAAAATATTTCTGGTTTTAATTCCATATCTTGCTTTACCATTGCTTCTAACCGCTAACTTCTGAATAGCTACTTGGACTGACCTAAGTATTGAACCTAATTCATACAGTATATTCCTGTTTTTTTTGGAACTGAGAACTAAATTTCAGAAAAAGGAAATCTGTATTGCTCTGGGAATATGACATTCATTCTTGAACTATCTTCTTGGATGAAAGACTATATCTTTCCTGTTTGTTGGGGGACATTCTTCCTGAAAAGACTGTACATTGTTAGGTGAAAACAGAGGTCCCTTCTGTTACCTGTAGTGTAGTCCTCAGCTTACAACCACAATTGAGTCCAATATTGTTTTAGTTCTTCTGCAGTTAGTATTATTTAACAGGATGAAGAGGCAACAAAGTATGACCGCTAGGACATTCATCTTTCTTATGTAAGTAGCTGTTTTATTGCTTTGGGGGCTTGTTTCATCCTTAATATAGTAGTGCAAGGAATTAAAGTCTTGCTTTCTGTGTCTGTCCTTTGTGCAGGTTTTTTGAGCAAAGTAAATTGATAAGGTGGTGTGCAGAAGAGTGTCTAGCCAGTGAGATCCTTCCTCTGTAAGTATCTGTCTTTATTGTTGGGTGTGCTCTGTGCTGTGTTCATCCTTGAGATAGTGAAGTGCAAGCAATTAAAGTCTTGCTTTCTGTGTCTCTCCTTTGTGCAGGTTGTTGGAGCAAAGTGGTGAGGTGGTGGTGCAGAAGACGCAAAAAAGGAGAGTAATTTTCCTTTTCTATTATTTTGTGTGTTGGTTTCATCCCAATGCAGTGCATGTAATGAAAGAGTCAATTTCTGTGTCTCTTCATTGTGCAGCCCATTCATTGGAGCCCGTGATACTGAAGACTGGCAAGAACAGTCATCTTCCTTCTGTAAGTAGCTCTTTTATTGTTTTTGTACTAATTTTAATCTTATTGTAGTTCATCCATTGGGGCAAAGAATTCAGTGACATCGTCTTGGTCACTCCCACCCAGTCACATGGCCAGCAAGCCACTCCCACCCAGTCCATAGTCAGCAAGCCACTCCCACTCAGTCACATGGCTGGCAAGCCACTCCCACCAGGTCACATGACTGGCAAGCCACTCCCACCAGGTCACATGGCCAGCAAGCCACTCCCACAAAGGAGGCCACACCCACAGAGTAGGTGCCAAAATTTTTGAAACCCACCACTGGCTTCTGCCAACCTAGCAGTTCAAAAGCATGGAAAATTGCAAGTAGAAAAATAGGAACTACCTTTGGTGGGAAGATAACAACGTTCCATGTGCCTTTAGTCATGCCGGCCACATGACCACAGGGACGTTTTCAGACAGCGCTGACTCTTCACCTTTGAAACTAGAGTCAGGAATAATTAGCACATATGTACAAGGGAAACCTTTACCTTTACCTTTAACGGAAATATTACAAAACATTTGGAAATATAGATTTACTCTCCATTGCCCATGAGGGAACCAACATGGAAATTTAACAGAAGACCATCTAAACTCAAAATTAGGAGGAATTGCTGAAACACAAAAGCTATTAAAATAATTGAACAACTTGTTTGCTGGAATCATGGATGCTCAATCGCAGGAAACTTTAAAACATATGTTAAAAAATATTTCAGATGATTTGAAAATTCCTGTTCTGGATGAGTGTTGGATTAGTAAACCGCCAAAGTCACTTCTCACCTTATGATTTTATGAATACAGTATGCCTATTGGTTCTTTATGTTTGTCTTGCATGCCAGTTTTTCTTTCTATACTCTGTATATGCGTACATATATGTCAATGTAAGAATGTAAGCCTGTCTATATATCTCCCAATTGAAAGCATCATTGAGGGTCCTTCTGAATGACACTTTGATATATTCTCAGCAAGGATCCTATAATTAATATGAGCTTTTGATAAGGTGGGGATATGTAATAATAAGACAAGTGCTCTCATGAGAGCTATTAATAATTCCCAAGCAATTGTTACTGTTAGAGATGTTTCTCCTGCCTGCGTTTAAAAAAAAGAAAAGAAGTAAAATGTTTCTCGACTGACAGGCTATGATTTAAAAAAAATGTGGAAACAAAAGAGTGACTTTGAAGAAACAAATATGGTACTTAATTCCTCTTACAAAAAAGGAAACATTCTGTGTTATTTAAATTGTACATTTTGGGTACCAGTAAAGTCCCCTAATAAAATGAAAGGATGGAATAAGAAGCCTACACAGACTTTTAAAAAATCAAGAAAGACCCATCTTCCTTTGACTTAAGATGACTAAGCATTGTTTTTTTCACAACATAACAGGTGGTTTTATTTCTTCATGTAAGATGGTATTTGTAGTGTGGGAATTCTCATTTCCCATCAACATCTGGTCCTTCTACCCTGTGAGTTTATAACAAAATTCAGAAATAACAATATTCCATTACTTGATTCCACTTGATGTTTGCTTTGTTACTTAGACAGCAAATTTGTTGTGGTACATAACAGTTAATGACCAGCATATGTTAAAGTTTCCAAAATACACAAAAACATAAAGTTTTGGGGTTTTCAAAGGAAAATGGCATTGGAACAAATTAATCTTTATTTGAAAAAAAAGGCAAAGACAAATTGTCTTTTTGCCTCAGGTTTGCATTTCTTTTCCTGTAGGTGTTTAAGGCAGTGAATGAAGAACACTTTCTTCCATCCCTCCACACAATAATAAACTTGCATTAAACTCAGTAAAAGTTTATTACTTACTACCGTGTTTCCCCGAAATTAAGACAGGGTCTTATTTTCTTTTGAACCCCCCCCAAATTTTGCTTGGGCCTTATTATTGGGGTGGGGGGGCTTATTGGTTTGGGGTTGCCGGGTGGCTGTTCTCTTGCAAGCAGGCGCCCGAAGAGCCAGGCACAGCCTCTGGGGCAAATGGCTGTGTTGCGCTGTCACAGCAGCGCAACAAGCCACCATGAGGTGACCATGCTCATCAGCAGCCGCCCGGCAACCCCCTTTTCCAGTCGGGCAGAGCGCCACTCACTGACCCAGTAATATCCTAAAGGCTCTAAGCCACGTGGAACTCTGCCCGGTTGGAAAGAAAGGTTGCGCAAGCACTTGTTCTGCCTCCAGCTCATGTGTCTCCCAGCCTCAACATGCCAGCTCTCCCTGCAGGGCCAGGCCAGGGTGCTGCCACCACCATGGTGCCACCACCATCACCCTGCTGCTTCCGCCACCACCATGCTCTCAGCATAACCGACTTCCAAACTCCAGAGATCCACTGCTGAGTCTTCCGGCAGCGGCCACTCTGGGACTATGCTCTATGGTTGTGGACTGGCTGCAGGAAGACAGCCCACAACGATAGAGCATAGCCCCAGAGCGGCCACTGCTGGAAGACTCGGCAGCGGATCTCCGGAGTTTGGAAGCAGGTGATGCTCAGAGCATGGTGGCGGCGCCACTGCGGCGGTGCCCTGGCCCAGCGCTGCAGGGAGAGCTGGGCATGTTGAGGCTGGGAGCCATGTGAGCTGGAGGCAGAACAAGTGCTCGTGCAACCACATGGAAGTGCGTGGCGTGTGCATGTGTCATACTTGCCTGCGATGCTTCCGCATGCCATGTGCATGTGTGGAAGCGCCAAAGGCTTAAATCACAGGTAAGGAGCTCGAGCCGGTGGGCCCTCTGGAACACTGTACCAGAATGGTACCCAGTGCCCCAAGCAGGATCCTGTACGCCCGTACTGTGGCGTACCACCTGCAACCCACCACTGTCTTGCCCCCACAGTATTTGTTTACAGAGAGTAAGTCATCTGTGTACCAAGTTTGGTTGAAATTGCTCAAGGTGTTCCAGAGTTATGCTGCAACACACACACACACACACACACACACACACACACAGACAGAGCCATTGATAGATAGATAGATAGATGATAGATAGATAGATAGATAGATAGATAGATAGATAGATAGATAGATAGATAGATACAGATACAGATACAGATACAGATACAGATACAGATACAGATACAGATACAGATACAGATACAGATACAGATACAGATACAGATACAGATACAGATACAGATACCGTGTTTTCCCGAAAATACGAAAGGGTCTTATTTTCTTTTGCCCCACGAAATATGACCTTGGCCTTATTATCAGGGAGGACGTATAGTTTTGGGGTTGCTGGGCAGCTGCTCCCTTGTGAAGAGCTGGGCACAGCCTCAGGGGTGAAGCAGCCATGAGGTAATCATGCTCATGAGCAGCCGCCTGGCAAACCCCCTCTCCAGCCGGGCAGAGCTCCATTCACTGACCTAGGGGGTATCAGTAAGGTGCCAAGCCACATGGCACTCTGCCCACCCCCCAGCTCCCGCGGCTTGGCTCAGTCGGGATACCTCCTAGGTCAGTGCATGGAGCTCTGCCCGGCTGGAGAGGGGGGTTGTACAAGTGCCTGTTCTGCCCCCAGCCTCACCAAGCCCTTGAACAGATCTTCCAGGGCACCGCTGCCGCCCGCCACCACCGCGCCACCGCCATGCTCCGACCATAACTTCCAAATTCCAAAACTTGGCTGCTGAGTCTTCCAGCATCGGACGCTCTAGGAGTGCTCTCTATGGTGGGCCGGCTGCCAGACAGAGAGTCTTCCAGATAGAGAGTCTTCCAGACAGAGAGTCTTCCAGCAGCTGGCCCACCATAGAGAGCACTCCTAGAGCAGCAGATGCTGGAAGACTTGGCAGTCGAGTTTTGGAGTTTGGAAGTTATGCTCGGAGTCTGGTGGTGGCCGGCGGTGGCCAGCATTGGTGCCCTGGGAGAGCTGTGCAAGGTCTTGGTGAAGCTGGGGGCAGAATAGACACTTGCGCAACCCCCCTCTCCAGCCAGGCAAAGCTCCATGCACTGACCTAGAGGGTATCCGTAATGTGCCAAGGCGCAGGAGATGGGGGGCCGGCAGAGCGCCATGTGGCTTGGCGCCTTAGTGATACCCCCTAGGTGAGTGCTTGGGACTCTGCCCGGCTGGAGAGGGGATTTGCCTGGCGGCTGCTCATAAGCATAGTCCCCTCATGACTGCTTCGCCCCTGAGGCTATGCCCAGCTCTTCGGGAGCCCACTTGCAAGGGAACATCCGCCCGGCAACTCCCCTGTCCGGCCAGGTAGAACACCACTCCCCAACCTAGCAGTATCCCGAAGGTGGCAAGCAACGTGAGCACCTTCCCCCCCCCCCCGGCTCCCATGGCTGAGCACCTTTGGGATACTGCTAGGTTCGGTGAGCAGTGCTCTGCCTGGCCAGAGGGGGGGGGGTTGTCCAGGCAGTTTATTTTCGGGGGTGGGCTTATATTTTTGCCCATGCGAAAAATGTGGCAAGCCGTTAGTTTTGGGGTCGTATTTTTGAGGAACACGGTAGATAGATAGATAGATGGATGGATGGATGGATGGATGGATGGATGGATGGATGGATGGATAGATAGATAGATAGATACTGTCAGAAGGATAGAATCAAAGTTGCCTAGTGAATATCCATTATTGAGGGTAGATTGGAACCCATAATTTTACTTACTACCTTTCTTTCCTCATAACATATCTCATTATATAAGTTAACTTATATCACTTATAAGTTATATAAGTGATATACAACTTTAATTTATTATGGTTGGTTGCACAATTAGTCATATCCTTATACTGGCCTTTACATTTTTTGTCTACCTAATGACCCCTTCCCAATGTTTAATAATATTAAAGGTATGGTTGCCGGATGTAAGCTATTGCAAATAAAACAAGACTTGAATCTTTCCAGACTACAACAGCTTCTGAACTACTGCACCATACTTGCACTCAATGAAAATCACATGCTTATTGACTGCAACATGTCATCTAGTTTTTGAAAGGGAAGAAAATGAAAATCTAAGTGTGGGACAATATACTTTGAAAAACAATAGTTTTGACTTTGATTGTCGTAATGAATTGTGTTTGAACATTTAAAATTTGGCTGAATTTTTGAGTAACAAGGAAAAAAACCAATAACTTCCGAATCATGTATAGTTTTAGGAATTATATACTAAAGTGGGGTTAATAGAACAATCTACAAAGTATTCATGAAAAAAAATTGTAGGCATCAAATTAAAAAAAAAACACCTTTTCTGAAAGTATTAGATTCCTTAAAAGCCTGGAGTAACCATCACACCTCCATCATCATCTGCCACTTCAGGATTTTTTATGATTTTATTTAGTTTAAAATTATTTTGGCAGGCAATATTAAATGTTACTTGATCTGATAAAATAGAATTTATTCAAGAATCTTTAAAAGGGGGTGCAAAATGGCAGTGACATTTCAGGTTACAGCATGATTTGCTTTTCTAGACAGCTATTCGAATCTTTTTGTATGAGTTCCAGAAATCATTTAATATGCCTTGTTATACTGCTAGGAAAATTTAATAGATGCAAATCAACTTTACTAAATGTCCCAAGAGAAGAAAGGTTAAAGTTGGCAGAGCAAAGTAGAAAAGAACGAAAAATCTAGTACTTGAAGTTTCTTCAAATGAACCATGCTTGCCTAAATGCTAATTGCCATCTCATTTCATGAAAAAATGAAATTATCTTATGAAAATTATCTTATTTTCAGTGACAACAAAACCACATACAGTGAAAATCAAAACACATTTAAACAATGAAACCCTTCTTCTGGATTGAATGGAAGTTCATGCACAAGTCTTGGAAGCCAGCACGAAACTGATTTGAATAACAATAATGGAATGCTTTCTATCATTCTGAGCCAGTTACAAGATCTCTTGAGTGTCTTTGACACTTCTTTTGATAGTTAATTAGTTATATGAAAAAGAAATCCAAACTTAAATAGTCAGTTAGGATGGAAATGTTACTATTAAAAATAATGCAGCCTACTATGGAATATATTTAAACAATTCAATGATTTAAAAATGTAAAACCAAATCATTCTAGAATGACAATGAGAATAATAATAATTTCTTGCTTAGACAAAGTGCCATTTGCACACATGCTATATTTAAATCTGTTCCCCCTATATTTCTGATTGTTGTTCTCACCCTATTAGAGACATTTCTGTGTTTATCAGAAGAATTGAAGACTTGAACCTCTGTGGGTGATGTTTTTACTCTGACCTTATCACAGTAAGAAGGCAGAGGGTATTATAAGATTGTCTCATATATATACATCTCTCCGTTATACTGTCCAGGTTTCTAGATATGAAAAAGGAAAATAAGAGAAAATAAGTTACCCCCTGACATCTTCTCCAGTATATAATTGGATTGTGTGAAGGAAAGAGACTGAAGACTAATGATGATTACTTTTGTACATTGATAAATAACATAGTCACACACACTTTCAGCCACTTAAACTGAAATCATATAATCTGTGGGACATACAGTGACTAGACATATAGCATCAGTGGCTATTTTTTGGTCAGTGCCGAAGGCTGTCTTGATATTATGTTTGTGGAAAATTTTGCTGATTTTATCTGTGGTGCCTTTGATGTAAGGTTGTCCTGTTCTGTGTCTCGGTTCTTGGGGGTGTGTCTCCTTTTGGATTAGGTTGGTAATTGTGTTTCTTTGGAATCCATTGGCAATTAATACATTTGTGAAAGTGTGTAATTCAGTTTTCAGGTGGTCTTTGTCAGCTAGGCATTTGGTTCTAGAGATGAGGGTCTTGACTACGGAGTTGATCTGTGCAGGGTGGTGATGGGATTGTGCGTTTAAGTAGCGGTTAGTGCGTGTTTTTTTCTAGTCGATGGTGTGTCCTAGGGAGCCATTGGGTTTTTTGTAGATTAGGATGTCCAGAAAGGGAAGTTGGTTGTTAGCTTCTATTTCCATAGTAAATTGTATTTGGGGGTGTAGGCTGTTGAGATGTGTGAGGAAGTTGTCCAGTTTTTCCTTCCCATGTGGCCAAATTACAAAAGTGTCATCTACATATCTAAGCCAGAGTTTGGGTTTATGTTCAGATTTATCTAAGACATTGGTTTCAAAATGTTCCATGTATAGGTTTGCGACGACGGCTGAGAGGGGTGATCCCATGGGTGCTCCTTCTATCTGTTTGTATCTTTGTCCATTGTGAATGAAGTATGTGTTGGTTAGGCAGTTGAGTCCCAGCCATGAAAACTGACACTGGACCCAGAACAACACAGGACGCAACGACTAATCACACTCACTAGACTCAAATCCAACCCATCCCATAGACAAAATGTTACCACCATCCAGAAGCCAAACCATGGCAGCAGCATCAACTGATGCAGCCTCCTCCAACCCTCCCCCCCCCACAAAGCAAACTGACACATGCCATGAACACATGGCCAGGCCACAAACTCGGAGCCAAACAAAAGCCTGGGATGTTACACCTCAGCCGTCTGCTTAGGACATTACATCACAAAACTCAGGAGGTTACAACACAAAGGCTCAGGATGTTACAATGCAGCCAACATCACAGGAGGTTGCAGCACAGGACTCAGGATATCACTACAATAGAGCTCAGGAGGTCATTACAAAGCCCATTACCCAGGTCGTTAAAACACAAAAAAACAATACGCACAGTACCTCAGCCACACAGGATGTTACGAAACAACTGACTAATTTGCAAACATCAACTCCATCAACTAATCAAGATGTTACAACACAGCCAACCAATCTGCTTGCAGTAACAGAGCCCCCCACCCCCACCAGTATTTATAGAGGGACGGCAGCTCCGATCACACTTTGCTTCCACAGGCATGAGGCCGAAGACACCAGCCTGAGGATGACGAGTGCGACCTCATCGAAACGTTGCCAAGATACTCTCAATCTTACACAGGAAAAGACCCGAATACACCAAGACCTGCACGCGTGCGTGCGCGCGTACACACACACACACACACACACACACACATTAGTGAAAAGCTAAAATATGGAGTACTTTATGGTCCCAGATCTTGGTTATCTGCTTGCAGACATATCATTACCCAACTAGGTTATATCATCAGTGCTAGTAAGAGTGGGAGATATTATTTATGTATAGTAGGTTGCCCTATGAATTTTGAGTGTAGTTTTTCTCATCGATGGCTCTCAGGTTCCTTTGATTAAATAATGCCACCTATCAGAACCCTAGAAGCATATCTTTTCTGTAGCCACACTGGCCCGCTGGATAGAGGTTGCCCTGAGATCCAAATGGTTTCCACCGTGCTGTTGTTCAGAAGACAGTGGTGGGTTTCTGCTGGTTCGCACTGGATCGGGTGAACAGGTTGGTGAATTTCACCGATCCGGTGAGAGGAAGTTCGACCGGTGGACCCGGAAGTAACTTCCGGAACGCCTACCCCAGTCCTGTCGTTCGCTCGCCCTTGCTGTCCCATCGCAGCTCACTCACTCCCCCGCCCATCCGCACTAAACTAGGCTAGCCCAGCTTGCCACTCACTGATTGGCTGGAGTCCAGCCAATCAGTGAGCGGGCGGCAGGAGGCTACCTTATGCCAGCTCATGGGCTGGTGTATGCTACGGGCTGGTTATGCCATGTGGCTGAAAGCGGGTGGGTGGCGGCATTCACCCTAGCATTCATGAGGAAAAGCCTTCAGGCCTTCCCTAGCGATAGCCGCGGGCTGACGTACGGCGCCACGTGGCAAAAGCGGGCGGGTGATGGCAGCGGCCTAGCTTTCGTGAGGGAAGGCCTAAGTTCAGGCCTTCCTTAGCGAAAGCTACGGGCTGGCATATGCCGCGCAGCCGAAAGCCCCCCGCCCCCTCTCTCCAGCCTCGCCTGGCTGGCTAAGCATGCCAGGCAGTGTGCTTAGCGACAACCCTTGTCCATCCAGTCCAGTCTTACCTGTCCTGCTGCCTCGCTGCCTGCCTGCTGCTCCCTGATGCATCCATCTATCGCATTGGAATCGAATCCATTACATCAGAGTGCTGCTGATTCTGCCTGCTGGTAAGTGACCAGGCTTTTTTTTCTTTTATTTGTTTAATGTATTTTAAAATAATATTTTATTTATAGTGCATAGAATTTTTTAAAATAGTTTTATTTAAAAGTATTGAGGATAGACTATTTTAAGATGGTTTACTTCAATTTATTGTGTGTGGATTCTTTTTTTAAATTGTCTTAGACTATTTTAAAAAAGATTCTATCCAAAATAAATTAAAATACACCATTTTTAAAAATCCTATACTCAATACTTTAAAATGTATTGTGCTTGGAATTGTTTTAAATCATTTTATTGTAATTTATTGTGTATGGAATATTTTTAATGATTTCATTTTAAATTATTGTGTCTGGAATAGTTTGAAATGGTTACAGTATAAATGATTTCTGGTGGAATAATGGTTACAGTATACTATTGCTGGTACAATAGCTTAAAATGGTTACAGTATAAATTATTGCTGGTGGAATACTTAACAATGGTTTTTAAGGATTTTTTTTTATTTATAGAATATCTTTTTAAGAAAATTAGGGAATTTTTATTTTTTAATTGTTTATAAAATATATTTACTACAAGAAATGTTATTCCTTTTTGCAAATGTTATCTTTGTGATGCAATATGTTGCTTTTAAGTGTTCAGACCAGGTTTATGTGTCTCAAAGTGGCTGCTTTTCTATGAGCAGGCAGGGTTGGTACAAGGCAGCTTTGCCAGATTTAGTGTGTTTCACCCTCATTGTTTAGGTAATTGTGAGGTGGTGGATGGCTCTGTGAGCTTCCTGGCACTGTCCTTTATAATTTCCCACAATGCCTTTTATTCCAGTGGCTTTGTCTTTCCTGTCCTTAGGGTTAGGAGAAAAAAATACTGGTTTCATTTGCAGTCTTTTTTGGGGTGGGGTGGGAGGATTCTTATTTTTTGGTGTTTTCCTGGCACTGTCATAGTTGGTGTGGGTGTGGGTGTGTAATGTCCCGCAGTTATCTACGCATTAATAATGATCTTGTAATATTTCCTTATACATTTTAGTGACCTTTCCTTACATAATTGGTGTTTTCTTTCATACTTTTGGATTTCTAATTTCCGTTTCTTTTAGTTAGCAATTGCTGAAACAAATCCCACGTGAAAAAGTATTCAAAGCCTTCTTGATTTTAATTGTCAATTTATTTATTCCTGCAGATTGTAATATTTATTCATTTTCATATCTCTGTTTTTCCACTGTTGTGCAAACACAATTCCGCAGCTGCTAACATGTGTAAAATTAAATATACATTGTACTCCCTTTCAAATAGCCAACAAAATTTTTCTGGTTTTAATTCCATATCTTGCTTTACCATTGCTTCTAACAGCTAACTTCTGAATAGCTACCTGGACCGACCTAACAACCAGGAAAGCAATAACACAAGTAAGTACTTGAGTGGATCTCTTTCATTGTGTTATTCTTATGTAAGGTCTAAGTGCAAGCGATTAATGCCTTCCTTTCTGTGTCTCTCCTTTGTGCAGGTTATTGGAGCAAGGTGGTGAGGTGATGGTGCAGAAGACGCAAAAAACGACAGTAATTTTCCTTTTCTATTATTTTGTGCCCTTTGTTTCTCCCCCTGTTTTTGTGACAGTTGTGGCACCCTTGAGAAGGCGATCATGCTTTGAAAACCTTAGGAGAGGAGGAGGGAGAAAAAGGAATAGAGAAAAGGAGCCCCTTCAGGAGGAAAACAGCCACCTTCTTCCCCTCGGTTTTGCACCCTCTTGCTCCTCAGCAGCGCCGCTGTCAAGCCTCTACTGGCTGAAACTACACATTTGTTTTGTTTTTTTACTTCTCTCTTTCACATGTTTCTGCCATACCTTCTCAGCATTCCAGCTCACGGAATGGGGCTGGTGGAAGAAAAGAAAGAAAAAAACAACAACACCAAGGAGCCATGAGCTAAGATCACAGGCAGGCTGGGGAAAGAGGGGGGGGGCAGAGGAAGGAGGTTGGGAGAGAGGAAACACCAAGCTTGCCCATGCCTCTCCCAAGGAGCTCCCATGCCACCTTACAAGTGCACCTAGTTTCAGTTTTATGCCACAAAAGTTTGGCTCACACAGAGGAGAGAAGATTTAAGGGGGGAGGAAACGTCTGTGGGAGGTGATGTTAACCAATGCATTGTTAAATGCCCTTGTACAGGAGGGTGGAACTGATTTTGCAAAGCGAGGCTGAGAAAGAGCATGCAGGGGACAACAACGCTATGGAGTCTCGCCCAGGCTATGGGCGAGAAGTTGTCTGCTGTTCCACCTTTGATGCCGCCTTTCATGGGGGTCTAGTGGGGAGAACAAGTGCCATACTAGAGTCCCGTAAAGGGTCTGGGCCCCCACAGCAAGTGTCCCTCCAAGGGGGATTCAGCAATCCCGAGCGCCACCAGTGCTGGGCCAGCCTCTTCGAGCAGTCAAGTCTCTCTTCTGCCTACATGAAACTCATCCTCCATCCATCCACCCCACACACTCCAGTTAACTCCATGTAGGGTGATGGGGTTTGTTTTAAATGGATAAAAAAATCTGTGCTGCTCGTTATCAAAATCCAAGTGGAAGTGAGGATCCCTGCCACCCAGAACAGCCGGAAAATGTGAGGCACACAGGTGGCAATGGTCTGTGGCAATCCCTCCAGCCAGGAACAGCTGGTTGGGGGTATTCCACCCTTCAATCAGTTGTTCCTGCTGAATCAGGCTGCTGAACCTGGCCAGGCCATTTGCTGTTTTCTGCAAGGATGCTAGTCAGATTACTACCAATGGATGCTGGTAGGCAGAGGCAGAAACTTTTTTTCCTGTTTTCCTTCCCAAAAATTAGGGTGCATCTTATGCTCCAATGCGTCTTATACTCTGAAAAATACAGTAGGTGAAACCTTAGAATCGGCTTTCACCAGTTTGTACCAATATGATGTGTCCAATAAACTGTTCTTTGAGGAACTCAAGTGCTTCAGAGTTTGTTTCCCATGTTTCCCCCCAAAATGAAGATTATAGAATGGATAATAAATGATCAGAATAGAGGTGTCCATTAATATCTTGTGAAAATGATTGTGTAACAGTGATGACTGTAGCAACACAACATTTAAAAAGAATGTATTAAAATCTATGTTGAAATGTAAAAGCAAAGTTTAAAAGATCTTGCAGATGATTGTAAGACCTGTCAGCTTGAATGTGTAGTATGTTTATTCCACAAATCTCACATACACAGAAATACTTTTCTGTAGTGCTGTATTAATTATTTGATTGAATTATAATTTATGTGCTAATTTCCCCAGCAAGCTGATGCAGATTTCAATTTCTCCTCATGAGCTCCAAGGGACTGTGTATAGTAAACATGATTTAAGAATTGCTCCTTTCATCGTTTAAGATTGCACAAGCAAGAAAAACAGATTTAAGGGAGTATCTCTTACTGCTGTCATGTCAATTTAGCTTTTAGTGATTTAACATATCTTGGCCAAACCAACATTATTCATATATCTTATTTTGACTAGTATCCTTCCTAGAAAGTGGGTTCATGTGGTTCAGTGGCTAATATGCTGAGCTTGTCGATCAAAAAGATCAGCAATTTGGCGGTTTGAGTCCCTAGAGTCGCATAACGGGGTGAGCTCCCATT